>NC_056745.1:1241557125-1242184625 GCF_019279795.1 Protopterus annectens
TTTATAAAGTGGGAGTTAAACTACACATCGGTTGTCTGGGTTGTTACTGGTTATTAATGTGTGAGTTGTTGTTTGGCCAGGATGCAGTATTTTGTTCATAGGTTCATGGGTGTGTACTAGGCTAATGTCCCTGGAACCTTTACAAGCCTAGCCATAGGATTATCGTAGAAACTCCACCACAGTGTTGAAAAGAAGGCACGAGTACCAAGGCACAGAAATAATAAAATTTTAATCTACGCTACCTTGTTACTAATGTCACAACATTGGTATGACTACCCGAAGATTGAGAGATAGAATTGGGGAGCATAATAGTTGTATAAAAAGGAAGGATGAGCATAATGCTTTATATTTGCATACCAAAACATGTGATAATTTTAACAAATTTTGATTTTTTATTATAGATAGGGTGATGCCTCATACAAATTGTGACATTAGTAACAAGGTAGCGTTACTAGAAATGGAATGGCAGATTAGATTAAATGCCACGAGGTATCCAGGATTAAATGAACACATCTCTTTAAAACCTCAGTTAAAATATAGAGCAAGTGTGATTTAATTTGATTATTAATATTGTATTGCATACATATTTACACGTATTTTTGTATTTTGTATTTTTCACAAATATGTATTGAAATTTGTTTGTAATTGGGTAACAATTGTATGAGTTTATGTAGTTAAAGATATTTATGAAAAGTGCTGCAACATTTTATTAGGTTACATTTATTAATCAAGTAATTTATCAATTAACATGTAGGTCAAGTGGGAGTGTGTATAAATGTGATTGCTTTGGGTGTGTTTTATGACTCTGATGATACCAGGTTGCTGGTGAAAGCGCTCAGTCTTTACAATTGTTGATTAAAATTTTATTATTTCTGTGCCTTGGTACTTGTGCCTTCCTTTCAACACTGTGGTGGAGTTTCTACGACAATTTTTTTGTGTTTGGATCCTAATTTTGGCATTCCTTGTGGTGTTGGACATTGTTGACAACTCAACCTGGTGTTTCGTTTGTGGAGGTATTGTGTATTGGGACATGGAAGGTATACTTCAAGAACTTACTACTGTTTTAGGCAAATTGGTTAAAGTCTACTGTGAGATGCAGAAAAGTAATGGAAATGAAGGAGACGTT
Organism: Protopterus annectens; assembly: GCF_019279795.1. Classification (NCBI taxonomy): domain Eukaryota; kingdom Metazoa; phylum Chordata; order Ceratodontiformes; family Protopteridae; genus Protopterus; species Protopterus annectens. The sequence continues at coordinate 1,241,558,252 of NC_056745.1, forward strand.
AGTCCTACAGATTTGCAAATGCGACTTTACACTCTGCATTCACCAACTTCCATCACCCCGGGACAGAGGGTAATTAATCCCACTACCTACAGTGGAGCAGTCAGTAATAAAGGTTCGAGCCAAGTTGCAGGAGATTCGATGGAACCGGTGTCGTCTACATCGTTGACTGACACAGCTCGGGTACAAGATTTGACTTCTTGGTTCGAGGCACCGGCCTTTGACGTTGGGCTGGAAGCACTAGGAAGTAAATATGGTAGAGTTAAGAGCAACGGGATGTATCACCCTACACTAAAAGAACAAATTTTCAGATACGAAAAGCTCTGTAGAAAGTACAGGGCTATGCAACTCGACAACCTGCTTTTGAGGGAAAACTAAAGAGCTGAAACAAATACCAAGGGGTTTACATGTTTGGAAAATGCTGATGGGTGTGGACTTGGACTCTGATGCCTTTGGTGAGCTGGTGCTGCTTTTCGAAAAAACAGGTATGGAGTTATTGGACATCATTATTCATAACAACGACATTAAACTGGTTAACATTCGGGAAGAAATAAGCAGATTGCATATTAGTATTACATCGGATTTACTGTTTTTTGAGTATAAGAGCAATTTTGAAAAAGTAATTAAAACTATAGAAGCCTTTGTTGTTAAGAGTAGGATGGTTAAACAAAAGAAACTGGCTAGGGATACAGCGGAGTACGCTAATAAGATAGCCTACCCTCCAGGTAAATAAAACAATAACTTGAAGGTGGATATGGTTGAAAATTCAACCTCTGGTGATTTACCGGTTCCTCATTTGGAATCAATACCAGATGAGGATGAGATTTTTTTAGATGCTCAAGTTTATCCACACAGGTCGGAGAGGCTTCTAAACAGGAGGCCACAAGTAAAAAACACTCCATACTTTTATCCGGCGATGAGAGGAACATATCGTCATTGACTACAACAGGCAAGGAACTGAATGTTGACTTTAATGTATGTTTTAATCTTGGAATTGATGTGTTATGTGGGGGGGTGGGTGATGTTGTGTACAAGAATGATGTGAACAGTGATTTATTAGTTGACGCTTTTCAATATGGTAATACAGTATGTGGCAACAACAAACAAGTAGTAAGCGGCAACAATTTTGTTCTTAACCACGAACAAGTTTTTTTAGATGTTAAATTGAACAACACTTGTGAAAAAACATTTTCGTGTTTCACATTGGCTGAGGACAATGATAGGTTTAATTCAAATCAGAATTTAAACAACGAGAGTGTTCATGAACATGTTTTGATGGTTGAGGGAAGCTTTAACAGTAACGAGAGTGAAATGGGTGTGTCTATGATTGGGACTAGTGACACGGTACCAGCTTTGAGGCATGAAATACTTAAAAATGGGGGATTTACCATTTACAATTACACTGATTTGGATATTAATCAAGCTCATTTTCAGCTATTTAGTAAAGGTATTAGTTTTGTCCCGAATTTTAGACTAGACATTGCTCAAGTGTTAATAAACTTGAAACTTTACACAAGGAAACTTAATCTTAAGATGTATTTTTCGACTTATGGACCCAAAGTAGGAGTCCTTAGTGATAAGTCAGATACAGTCAATTTAAAAAGAAAGAGTACATTCATGCCCCCCTCTAATGTAGAAATAAGCACGTTAGAGCAATTAGTTGAACATGACTTTAGGAGAATATGCTCCCAGAGATGTAAATTGGATGACAATTTATCAGAAGAGGAAAGAAGGGTCATGCATGACTTAGTGACAACAAATCAATATAGATGCATGCGTCCTGACAAAGGAGGAGGCATTGTTATCATGAACAAAATAGATTACAGTGGACACATTACGGAGTTGCTGGGTGATGAAAGCACCTACAACAGAGTTTCAGTACATGAAATTAACAGGGCGTATTCCAAGATAGACATGTTTTTATTGGATGCATTATATCAGGGGTCAATTAGTGAAAGCGAATTTGACTACCTATCTGTAAAGTATCCAAAAATGCCTAAGTTATTTGGGATACCCAAGGTTCATAAAGGTACTGATCATTTACAATTTAGGCCCATAGTATCGGCTAAAGGGTCTAAAACTGAAGCTTTGGCATCTTTTGTTGATCATTTATGTAAGAAAGTACTTGTGGATGCTCCACACTTCCTCAAGGATTCTTGGCACTGTTTAGAGAGGCTCAGGGAAATTCATTGTTTGGATGTTGACACATTTGGTTTTTTAACCATTGACGTCATAAATCTTTTTTCAGTGATTCCACACAAAGAAGGTTTAGAATTGTTTTACAGTAGTTTATTTGATAGTCCCAGTTTTAACAACGAAAGAATAAATATTTGTCATGATTTCATGGAACTTGTATTGAAAAACAACTATCCCCGGGATTCATGAACCTTGCGCCAGGCGCCCGCATAGCGTCGGCGTTATAACGCCGAATATGGCTGCTGAGCGATTCAGGTATGAATGAATTCCACGTGCACTACCGGCGTGCGCCGGACCGTCTCCGCCCCCGGCGTAGGTATGCAAAACACACTGTGTGCGGTATTGCACCATGCAAATGAGGGCAAATAGTGATCCACGAAGTGGCGCAGGCGTAAGGAGCACGGCAATGTAAACCAAAAAAAACGGTTTACATTTACCCAAACATGACCGAGGAGTAACGGAAGGCTGTCAAAGTCAGGTATCATATAGGTGCAATATGCCAATGTGGAAAGGCACCGAGAATGTCCAAAGAAAATATGCACAAAATGTAAAAATGACATAAATGGCACGTACGAAGAAAGAACAGCAGACCCCCGGGATATGTGCACAGAAGATGCAAAGCAATGAAATAATATGACAATGTCCTAAAAGAGCAGTATAACACACATCAGCTGCACAGCCACCACACACCATAGTATGTATGTAAAGCTTCAACCCCAGCGCAATGGTTGTCAAGGAGTGGTGGCGGTGTCCGGCGCCGTAACCATGTATTAGTAGTCAATTCCATGCAAATGAGCCAGATAATAGTGAATCGCAAAAACGGCGCCGGTGTAAGGATGGAGCAAACGGCGTAGCGGTACTACACCGAGGAGTGGCCTACACGAGATACATGTCAACCACAGAGGGGTGTGCCACTGTAGGAGGAAGGATATTGGAGGCCAGCAAATCTGGGCTGTACAATGCACATCACAGCATCAGGACTGGCGTGTTAGGAAATAGATGCGCTGAGAGTACATAATGCGCGTACAGATGCATGTGCACGAGGATGACTACGTACCCTAAACCAGTCATGTGATGGCCTTCCCGTCAACAACCACGGATATAGGAAGGTAATGCGGAGAATACGAGGAAATGCGGAAGCAGTGTAAATGGAGCCGTAATGAGCAATCAACACCAATCAATGCAGGAAGGGCAAACGCCGGCAGCTGATAACTATGCATGCAGACTCCTGCATAACGGGAAAGGGGAGGCATATGAATGCAAAGATAGTAGGGGATGTAGTAGAAATGCAAAGAGCAAAGAACCGAAATAGCACAGCCAAGTACAGAGGTAGCATAACTGCGGCTGCAGATAAATTGCATCATATGCCATGTGCCTGCAGGATGCAGTAATGTAAGATGCAAGGCCAAGGCAATGCAGGCAACTGTAATGCAACACTACAGGCAGTACCGTTGCAGGTGCAACCGTAAAACCACGGAAATAATCCATGGATACGGCTGCACAGACACACCCAATGACATCACCGGGTATACAGCACAACAGTATTAAATGTGAATGCACACAACACACAGCGCGATTTCCCAAACGCCGCACCGCAGGGTGTAAACAGACGGGGAACTTTTAATATGTATATGCTGGGTGCCGCCGTGGCCGTGATGCATAGGTATGTGGCAGAGACAGACGGAGTTGCGGAGGGTGGTGCCGACAACTACCGTAGGCCTCACAGGAGAAGGAGAGTGTTCAGACCAAGGGTGACCTACCAGGGGCTGCGAGACCTGGAGATAGTAGAGCTACAGGGTGGACAGGGACACGTTACAGCAAATAGTGGAGCTGTGCCGGGCGCGCCTGAGAACAAGAGACAACAGAGGGGAGCCCATCCCAGTGGACACAAAGGTATGTGTGAGCTTGCGAATACTGGCTACAGGTACCTTTCAAAGGCCAACCGGGGACATAATGGGCATCTCACAGGCATCAGCATCCAGGGTACTACACCAGTTCCTGGATGCCATGTTACCACATGCCCATGAGCACATAAATTTCCCCACATCTCAGGAGGAGTTGGCTAGCAATATGTGCCGCTTCCACCGTGTGGCACAATAACCGGAGGTCCTGGGTGCGATAGACTGTACGCACATAGAAATTAAGTCACCACCCGGGGAGCAGGGTAGATGCTACATAAACCGCAAGGGATACCCCTCCATCAATTGCCAGGTCGTGTGCAATGCGCAGGGCATTATCATGGATGTGTGTGCTGGCAGCCCTGGAAGCTACCACGACTCCCATATCTGGCATGCCTCACAGCTGTATCAGGTATTCGCCAGGGGCAACATCACACAAGGTCACCTTGTGGGGGATGCTGGCTACGCACTGGAGCCGTGGTTGATGACACCCATCAGAAATGCACACACACACATGCAAGAACGCCATAATGAGGCACACGCACAAACAAGAATAATCATAGAGCGTGTGTTTGGGATGTTGAAATCACGGTTCCGGTGCTTGGATACATCCGGTGGAGCCTTGCAGTACTCTCCAGGCACAAGTGCCCACATATTCATAGTATGTTGTATGCTACACAATATGATTCTGCGGAAACAGCTGCTGCAGGGACATGATGCCGGAGGGCCACCAAGCCCGCCACAACTGCCAGGGCAAGCACAGGCACAGGGCGTTCAGCGCCATGGACACACTGAGCCAGCCCCAGTAGGTAGACAGAGGCGTACCCAATATGCCTACGCCCTGGCAAAGAGGGAACGCATAGCACATACTTTGACAGTGTAGGCCCCATGGACTGACACCTCCTGACCTGCACACACAGTAAAATGGACGCCACACAAACATGTCCGCCCGTAATGTGTACCGTATGTGCGGACGTATGTGTGACTCCAACAAAGGCACCGCCCAAACACTGCACACCCAATAGCCAGCAGAGCATGGAACGCCAACACCTCACCAGGCGCCGGTTCTACAGCACACGGCGTAGCCGTATGCTGCCACTATCGCCGCAAGCCGACCACATATGTACTCATGTGCATACACAGATACGGAAATAGTTATCAGTACACATGTAGAAATATATGTACGCATACACAGATATACAGTACAACAGGGTAATATGGAACCCAGGGATGCAAGTTCACAGATAAGTAAGACGCGAAATCACCACATAGTAAACATAGTGACCGACAACCCGATCATCCTGGAGGGTGGGCAGAGCAGGTAACGCCAGCCATGGAAATGTCAACCTGCAGCAATACATATCCGCGTGTCGGGATGGTCACCAGTCCACGGTACATTAACGGGATATGTGCGTGTCATATCCATAGGATATGAGTGCGGAGATACACGCCGGCGATGCGGCCAACGTAGGTATTGTGTTCAACCGTCGGTGCGAATGCGGCAAGCATACCAGTGGAGTGTACGACATTATGAGGAACGTACCTCCTTTGGGGTGTAAAACAGTTCATGTTCCTCGCAGTACCTCAAAGTTCCACATTGAAAATGTCTGTCAAACATCCATTGTTAGGAATGTATATAAATGACATCCTGGTAAATAGAATTTAATCATAGTAAGTCATTAAAGGTTCTTCACTGTAAGTAAATCAGCATATCATAATCAACCTATGACCTACTCAGCTGAAGTTGTCACTATGCCATTACAATGTGTTCCACATTATGCCCATTTGTTTCACATTACTAATGTGTGTGTTCCTCACATTGGAAATAGAAGGTTGAGAGCCATGGCGGCAATATGTGTATGTGTGAGGTGAGGTTGTCGTGTGTACCGCTGTGTTTGTGTAATGTGTGTGCCACTGTAAAATGTGTATGTAGATGACATGTCACAGGCGGAGTGTAATAACATGCGTAGGCATACAGTACACGAACCATAGGCGTATGTACAGCATTACCCACAAAGTAGTACTGACATCTCCTCAGTGGCTATGCACGTGGCGACGTAAAACGATGCAAAGCGGAAATGTCCCAGAATGTACCACAGGGCCATAGCCAACAGGAGATGCAAAGGACGCATGTACAAACCACGACCGTATGTATGGCGGCCATAAGGTACACTCAACACGGTCCGTCGGCAACGTTACACAGCATCAGGCATGTACGGCGAAAATACGAATGTGCTATCCCGGCACCGATCGTGAACACTTACGGTCCCGTAAATACCGCTGTGTGTAACACGACCGTGAAGTAAGCAAGCGGCACACGAATAGGAGGCCACCGGTAGCATACAGGCCGTCCCAAGTATAGCACCACATTCACCGTAACTATCAGCGACAAAATGCCAATGGATAGTAGGCACGGACGAACATCCGCAGATATATAACCCATGTGAAGGAGGAATACGTGCAGGAAGCACACATGCAGGTGATACCGACAGCACACGACATCAACAAAACAAACATTCCCGGAACAACAGACAGGTAACCTGCAGCCCCCCAAGCAGGGATGGAGCACACACACATGCATATCCCGTATGTATAAATGCAAGACTCACACCCCGTACCCGTTACCCACATCCGCAGATATACCCCATCGCACATATCAAAGGGATAACAGCTAAAACCATAGCAAAAACATACAGGCAGTCAATGACAGCGGCATACCCACAACAAGCTCGTGGGAAACACTAGCAGCGGCTGATGCATCCGTGCATCCGTTGTGTACAGGAATATAACAGCTATGTTACACATCTGAATGCACAACGCCATCGACAGACGCCGCCAGGACACGGACACCCACATGTCGAACAGAATACCATACCCAACACACACAATCCACGGCTAACACCACAGCGAAATGTACCCGACACCACACATAGCGGATGCAGTCACACAAACTTGATACAATACATACCATCCTCACGAAGGTATTGCAAATAACCAACGGCCACACGAGGAAAGAACCATGCCCTAGTGCCGACGCGTAACGAACGAAAGGAGGGGGATCACCGGTGATATGCGCATAAGTACACACCGAGGAACAGCTATTGGCCTGATTAACCCACATGCCGCAGGTGACGACGAATATAAGGAAGACTCCCTGGATGTTCAAACCGTATGTTCATACCGAACAAAGCTGGAATACGAAAGGAATTACAAGCAAAAACAGACGAACGCAGAACCAAAGGCCGGAAAGGTATGTCGAACCCACGACATGTACTGTTGTGTAACGCACGATACGTATGACGAATCTGTACAGTATGTGAACGGTGTGTGTAGGTAAAGATACCTGTCCATCAGGCAGAGAGAGGTGAAGGTTGGTTATGTAATGCTAAGCCGCGCAGCATACCAACGACTGTGGACAACGTGTGCACAGCAGTGGGACAACATGTACACACCCGGGATAACCCCAGGTTAGGCTTGCCACCTTTTCAAATGGCCAAAGTGGGACAACTTCGGGACACACATCAGATCTTACAGGTGGACACATACCCATGGTCAGTACAAAGGGTAGAACTGTACTCTTTTGCCTAAATAAAAGCGTAGTCTTGTAGCAGTTAAGTTGCTTATTGTGTGTCTTGTAACATCTAGGAATTTACATACATAAATAACTATGTTATGCAACTCCTACATAAAAATGGGACATAATAATGTCCTACAATCTCAGGACATTTGCCATTTGTAATATGTTTTGTCAGGACACAACTGCCCAAAGAGGGACTGTCCCTTGCAAAGTGGCACAGGTGGTAACCCTACCCCAGGTCTGCCATAGGGGTTGCAAACACAGAACAATGCCACCACCCACGCTGATGCTGGCAGTGGATATCCAACAATGAAGTGCCACAGCAGGGGATAGGACATGTATGTATAGTGTCACAGCACACATGTGCATGGGCATATACCGTCGACGTCATACGGAATGTGCGCACGACGTGCACGTATCCCACGCAGTAGGGGTGACTATGTCAATTATGTCTAATGCAAAGCTGTCATGATGGATATGTTCGGAAATCATAGACAGTATCACAGGCATAGCATGCATGATGGAGGGATGGCCTAATGTTATGTACATACACAAGATATGTATGGCCTGCACATATGGGACAATGTAGTAGCAGAATAGGTACCCGAAATGGAGGGAACAGCAAGTAACCATGTCCAAACATTCCGTAGCAGGTGCAATGTGTGCCACAATGATGTCCAGCAGGGCCGTGTGTAAACACATGTGCAATGTACACAGTAGTGACACCCCCCCATGGTAGTGTCCACTGAACGGCAGAAGTGGATGTCAACTGTTATGTCTATACAGTACGTCCGCTGTGGTGGTACCATGGGTCTGTGTCACCCTACCAGCAAGGGAGCGATCACATGACTAGTGACACAGTGTGCCCCTGTGGGATGTGCACAGGACCTATGTCCCACAGCACGGTGTGTGTCCAGTCTGTGGATGTCACACAGACGCCCGGGCAGAGCAATGTGGCATGTGTGCACACATGCAGGACTGCTCCTCCCACCCTGCCCACTGCAAACGCCATGTAGGAGTACTACATGCATCACTACTGTGGAGAACATGGCCCATGGCAGAGTAGATTACACCCCTGTGTTAGTGGCATGCAGGTGTGTACAGATGTGTTACATGACTGTCATTTGCATATGTAAACTGTCTGAGCCGGGTAGAGATCACAGCATGACTATACTGAGACATGTAACGTTGTATCCATTGTGTAAGGTACACCACACATGTGTTATTGTATCATGGCCTGCGTGTACATGTGTGTATGGCACAGGTACAAGGGCACCCAAGGTATCAGCTAGACATACGGTCCAGAAATGCATGGTCCTGCACATGTGTACCCACGCCATGGTGGAATATGGCAACCACAGCACCATGTGGGGCATGTGTGTGTACATCAATCATGTACAACGTGATATGCCTGTATAGGGACAGTATCCATGTGATACACACCGCATGACTGTCAGTATGCAAAGGTGATGTGTATGCACTATGTGTGATGTAACTGATGCAATGATATCTACATGATATATCTGCCACACTGACACCTGTATGGGTGTCAGCAACATGAGTAGGATGAGCTAGAATGCTGCCAGGTATGTAGAAGTGGTATATGTAGGCATGTACAGTACTGTGTGACAGCAGGTAGTGTACGTATGCAAATACTGAGCATGAGGGGCCACATGTCTGAGGACTGTGCAATGTCACACGTCCCTGACCTGTTGTAGTTAGCATGATATGCCTGCACCACTGTGTGAACTGTACAGAAGGCACATGGCGTAACATCCCGAGACATAGGGTACGATGTGATGCTGGATGTGTACATTGGCAGTAGCATAAAGTGGAATGGTGCTGAAGGGCAAAGAGCGGATCATGTCTGATGTGATACCCTCTGTACCACCCCAACCACCCATGCAATAGTATGACAGGTGGCCAGCATGGGATGTGGTGTGCTGTGGCGCACAGAAGCCCAACAAGGGTGCCAGTAAAGGCATGCAGGTAGTCAATGAGTGTGTGAAGCATGTATGTCAAGATGTGGCCCAGTGCCATACTGAATGGCCCAGTCATGGGTGTAGAGATGCAGCCCCATACGTGCAATGCAGTACCATCCATGTGTAGTGTGATAGATGTGGTAGTGTGGTGGTCAGGGTACACAACGTACATGAATGGGCTAGCAGTCACTGCAGTGTGCTGCTGCAGAGACATGTAACAGCCAGGTTGGCGGGATACAACAACTATGGCGGTTTGAGGTGACATTGGGACTGTGTTCCCGGACATAACATGTGCATGGCAGTACTATGTATGTGTCCACAGGGTTAATACAATGTCCAGCCAAGGATTGGAACCCTGTAGTGAGTGAGAGTGTGTATTGTTGGTAGGTACCCCATTGGCAGGCACGATGCCAGCAACATCTGTGTTGGCAATGCCTGCATGACTGTGGTATGCCGCATTGAATGTGGATGTAGTCAAACAGCAGAGACATACCACCACACTGCGTGAGGGCCCACACTGCAATGTCTGGCAGTCATGTGTAGGTAGCTAGCTGTGGAGTATGTCATGCACCATGAGGACACACCATGACTGTCAAGTGACACACAACACACAGGTGAACATAACTACCATGCAACAGCCTGCACATGAGCCCATACAGCACGTGTGCATGGAACAGGAATACCACTGTGGCGTCTGTGAAAAGGCCAGTACCACCATGTCTCAGTGTGGAATAGCATGCTCCCTACCAGTGTGTAAATGTAGCAGAAGTGCACTGTGATCAGTGTTGGCATAGGCACGTAGACTGTCCATCGTACGGGGTGCCATGCCATCAACTACCTCTGTCAGTGGATGTCAGTAATACCGGCTGTAGTGTGTATGTACCATGCATGCTGCTATGGTTGTGTGTTTAGGGTGTGGCTAGCAGGGATGAGAAGCATGGATGTTCAGCAAACAGAGGGGGGAGGTGTGTAGGCCTAGCACACAGACACATGGAGGTTTGGTGCATGCCGAGGGTAGTGTAGGTATGTTATGTGTCGTGTAATGTGTCACCCAGCTATGTGTACTGCATGGCCAAGCATGTGTGGGTACATGGGAGTCCATACTAGGGAAGGGCGTGTTGCTGGCAATACATAGCAGTAGCAACTGTCCTAGGTGCAATGTACAGTATGCCAACCCGACTGGCATGTAACCTGTGGTGTACAGTGTATTCACTGTCGCGTGTCACAATGTGCGTAGCGGTCACGAACATGGGTATCTGAACATGGATTACCTATGATGCAATGTGTCATGGGAATATACAGTATGTGTGTAAATCACGGTGTGGTGTGGGAACCACCCACCCGTGTGTGTTGCAGTCCACGTATGTGCCTGGGAGGTATGATCTGTGTACAATCTGGACTGGCAGGTGTGCCGTGTAGGGCATGGAGGCAGGTCCCAGGCACTGCAGATAAATGACATGTGTGCTGTACTGTGTGTGCAGTGCTAGTGTACAGCACAGTGGAGGGTGTAAGCATTGTCACACATCACTGCATGCTGTGCCTACCTGTGACAGCCCTGCCGGAGACAGACATGTGACACCGCTGCACAGGCAGCATAGCATGTGAAGATGTACATGTGGGCTGCACACCTTAGGCAGATGTCCACAGGTCATGTGTGCCACGGTAGTGTGGTTGAACACGACTATCAGACTGGACAAACACCACATGCCTGCATAACTACAGTATGACCATAGTCAACAGTCCCAGTGACAGAGTAGGCCAATGTACACTATCCCTGCATGCAGACCACTGGCTACTGGACACCTGGCTAGACAAACACCTGGAGGGTTAATTCACCATTGAGCCATCACATGTCCAAGTCCATGTGGGCCGTACAATGTCATCATAGGGTGGTCACAATAGCAGGTGGCAAGGCAGACACGGTGTACCAGGTGATGTGTCATGTGTGCATATGTCGACTAGCACACCCGTTCACATGTCTGCAACATACTGGTGCACGATGTATACTGTTACATGATGAATGGAACTGCACTGTCACCCACTACAGGGCCATCTGACACAGGTGTGTTGTGACTGGTGTAACCCATGTTTGCACAGGATACACACTGCTGTTGTAGGCAGCCATGCTGGTGGCCACCAGTGATATATGCAGTGGTCATACAGACATACCGTACACAGTGTTCATGCAGGAATGTCCATTGTCGTGGACGATGTGCTGCTATGTGAATGTAGGTGTTTGTTGTGAATGTCACACATCCAGAAGACACCATCTGGTGCAGTCATGGTTGTCAACACCAGTACACACAGCCACAGCAGTCAGAACCCAGTCCTGACAATGTGTGTCGGTCACCCCCGTACTGTGTGACATATGTGCACATGGCGGAACACCTCCCACTGTCATCTAAGCTGGCTACATGATGGCCGGAATGTGCTGTAGACATGTATAATGCTGGTAGCCCAATGAAGTACCTGGAATCAGACACAGTACGCTATGACAGCCATGTAAACCATGCACAACAATGACCGCCCAACAGACACAAACAATGCAGACAGACATACTCCACAGGTAGTACCATGTGATGTAGGTAGGGGGGCATTGCTCGTGTACATGTCACAGTAGCTGTACACACACATGTCCTGCATAGCCGTCATGTAGGGGTAGCTGTGGTATGTGACCACTGGACATGCCCATACAAATGACCATGTCCCACAGGAGATGTGTTAGGTGTGTACCACATGTGACGTGCAGACAACAAGCTGCGATGTGTATGGCTGCCGGTGTACCTGTGTGACATTGTCTGTGATGGGTGCAAAGGCACATAGTATCGTATTGCATGCACACAAGCCCCACATAGGTGCATAGCCTGAACATACAGTACAAGGAGTGTGTGGGATGATAGCAACCCACAGGTGTAGATGGGTATGGACGGCAGCCCACAACCACATGTGTGTGTACGGTGTTCACGTCCACGACACATGAGCATCTGAGAGGCTAGCGTCACAGCTGTACAGGGTCGCATGCATATATGTTCAGCAACATCCCTGTATGTCCCACCACTGGCCCGTGGACCGATGGACACCAACCAAATGTGCAGATATGAGATGTGCACAGCACATCACAGATGCCTACCGTAGAACAGGCCTACCATGTAGACATGTGCACAGTAGGTCTGCGCCACCTGCAGTCAAACACGTTAGGTGCCAAACCACAGCAATAGTCCAGGCAATGCCACAGATGGACGTGCATGCCTCTGTGTATGTATGTCTGTGAATGCCTCCGGCATAGCAATATAGCTGTGTCACCGTTGTGAACAACAATATGAATGGGTTGTATGTGTGAGGGGTGCGTCATATGTGTATGGTCAGATCGACGATACCATCAGTGGGCCTGCTATGTGAACATCCCTGTCCCCATACATGGATACCTCTGCTGAGCCCAACACCACATTCACAGAGGGAGGGATGGCGGTGTGTAGTGCAGCAGCAGACATGTGGGTGGCAGCGGCCACTGGATGTACACATATGTGTTACCCACATCAGTGCAGGCAGCCATCCATGTGCATGGGATAGCGGTGTGTGTCCACATACAGCACTGTGTCGATCAATATCCCAGCACATAGCACCTGCCAGGGCTACAGTGTATGCATGGATGTGTGATACCTGCATGCACCAGACACACCCTCAACAAGCAGCGTACAGCATACCTCGCTTGAGGACAGTGCCCACACCATGGTGATAAACATGTTGAATGTCCATATTCACACAGCTATGACATATGCAATGGACAGCCACCCTGCCAATACCGTCAACCCCCAGGTGGATCACACCCAGCGCCATGTATGTGGCATACCCTGCCATATCATGCAGACCTGACCAGCAAGGCTGCATGAGCTATCACAGTCCTACATGGTGCAATGGACAAAAGGCACTCTCACTATCAACCATACACAGCAGTAATGTGGCGGTGATGCACCCTGTGGTGTTACAGCTGCTGTGTGATGCTCTGGACAATGTGTGTGTGTACATGCTATGCATGGCCTGTCCTGCTAATGTGTCATGGTTACACATTGCCCTATGTCTATCACATGTGCAACACAGGTGAGCTGTGGCAAGTTGTCCAACACCCGTACAGTGCTGTGTGGATGTACATGGCACAACACATGCATGTGCAGGTGTCCATGTGTACAGTGCCACTGCTGACGTTCACAATGGCTACAGACGTGATGTGTACTGACATATACACAGCGTCCAGGTGAGCAGTAGCACCGACGTCTCATGGGGACCTATGCCAAGTGATATGGACACAGGTGCAGCCAGCTACACATGTCCACAGCAGGCGAACATCTACATGGTGCGTGTACAGTGTGGTGGGGTGGCACACAGATATGATGTGACACCCACTGCTCAATGGTGTGAAGCCAACTCATCGGCTGTGTCACTGCCACGATGCCTTTCACAGATTACTGTGCAGATGTCGTACATGTCATAGCAATGTATTTCCAACAGTACGCCAGCACAGCAGTGTAAATGTGACCTGCCACCATCATTATGTCTTACAGATAATGCCACGTTCCCGGCTTCCCGCTTTCAGCCGACAGGAGGAGGAGGTGATCATCTCATACCTCCATACCAATCATGACACGTTATTCAGTCATGTGCCACAGCAGGCACAGGCACGACAGGAGATGTGGGAGGAGATGTGCAGGAGGGTGAACAGCCTGGGCGGACACAACCGCACTTATCAGCAGATCCGCAGGCACTGCACAGACCTGATCCGGCATGCGAGACAGCGTGCCGCTGCAATCGCCAGACAACAACGTGGGACAGGTGGTGGGCCACCGACCCAGCCCCCACTCACAGCCACGGAGGAGCTCCTGGCCAGTCTGGGGACACCCACGGAACATCACGCAGAAACACATGCGTCCATCGTGGAGGTGGGTGTCTCCCGAACTATGAGCTTGGAGCTGCCTGGTAAGTCAGTGTTGCATGTTTGTATGATAAGCGACGTGGGGGTGGGTGTCATAGTACAACACATAATATAGCAATACATGCCAGGTATATGGACACACAAGATGCATACTACAGTATGCTATGTTGTGTTAGCAGACGTGCATAGCACATGCTAACTCACAGATGCATGATGTGACATGCACAGTGCTGACAGTGGCGATAGTAATGGATAATGTGTATACCTTTGTGTCATCCCTTTACAGGTACGTCTGGCATGTCGCAAGGACAAGGGTCTGTTGCAGGTAAGTCTGTTGCTAGTCAAAGGCATGTTCTGCTGTATAGATATTCCCCATGTGTCTAGGCATGACATGCTCACCTGTGTGTGCCCCAGTCACGGTATACAGCTCGCACCACCCGACACACACACACCACCCATGTACAGTAGATACACCCGTTAGCGTAGAGTCGTATGACACCACACAACCTATTGGTGTGTTACGTGCATTCAGCTATGCATACAATGGTGTAGGTGTTACACAATGGCTGCATGTGTAGTATGCAGTGGTATGCCAGTGCAGTATGCACACAGTACCACATAGTGAGCTGTGATCTGGCCAGAGCACAGGTGTTACCAATGTGACCCATGCCCCTGCATCGGGTGCACACGTTGTGACATGGCACATGCCATGTCCCATGCACGTGGATGTCTGGCTGCAGCATTGTCACACCATGACATGACCTATGCACAACATAGCAGACTTCCACACTGTCAGCATATCCGTAGAGAATGTGACACCTCACACTAGTATGGTTGTATGTCACATGGGCCACCACAGGGCCGTGTGCACAATGTCTACCACACACAATTGTCAATGACTCAGACAGACAAGGCCATGGTTGATACCTACAGGCATGTTGCCACACAGCACATCCACAGTGGGTACTCACCGTTGCACCCTGTACACACATAGTGGGTTCATCACTGTAGTGGACCCCCTGGACATCCGATGTAGTACACCAGTGACATGGAATGCCTCTCCACAGCTACTACAGGTGCCTCCAATGTCCACCATATACGTGCTGCCGAGCAGCTGAACTGACTTACAGACATGGCAATGTAATGCGTCCAGGTCACGCATCGCACAGACACATAGCTGTGTCCTGCTACTGTGCAGTGGCACAGAGCCCGCACTACACACCGTACAGATATGCACACAGCTCACAGCAAACGTACCTGCACAGACATCACTGTTACCCATACATTGTATCTGTAGACTGTACACATAACACTGCACCGTGACAGCCATTGTGATGTGGTGCATGCGGTGGGACACCATCGTCACATGTCCACATGATACCGCACATGTTTGCGGTGTACATTACATAGTGTCGGCAGCCATGTGTACTCTCAACTCGGCCGCGGCCACACGGTGTATCACGCTGATGCATGCAAACTACCATGAATGTGTGTACTGCATGCCTACTAAATGACACCCGCCTGTTGTACTGTCCCCACCAGGGCAGTGTACATACTGCCACTATGAATGTCTGGTCTGCATTCACTGGTCTGTGTTGTGTGAATGCTGCATGCCACCTGCATTATCACATGCATGCTGTGTGTGTGTGTGTGTGTGTGTGTGTGTGTGTGTGTGTGTGTGTGTGTGTGTGTGTGTGTGTGTGTGTGTGTGTGTGTGTGTGTGTCTGTATTGTAACCGATGGTATGTCTTTGTATTGACAGGTGCTGTAGGTGAGTTCCCTTCCTGCGGTCAATCTGATGCTAGTGTCCCCACAGATACTAGTGGTGATGACCATGTGCATGAGGCACAGGCAGGGTCGTCACAGGCAGACACTGTGCCACTGGAGAACATCACACATACGTCCCTTTCAACCCCGCACACGGTTCAGATGCCGACACATACCCCGACACCGTTGCCCATAGATGACGGTCAGTCAGCGTCTCTTGTCCCCGAGCAGGAATGTGTGGTGGCTGCAGAAGGTGTGAGTACACACGATGTTGCCAGTGTAAGGACTGGTGCAGTGCCACGCAGGCATGTGGCAGGTGCTGCTCGTAGGGGGAGCACCGCTAGACATACACCTGCTGTACAGGGTGCAGCAGCTGGTATAACCAGACGCATGTTCCAGACTGTAATGGCGGCGCAGGCACGTGCCGAACGGCAGAACCAGGAAGGGCAGAGGCTGCAGAGGTCCGCAATCCGTACCTTGAATGACAGCATCCAGGCATTGGCGAATGCACAACAGCATCTTGCCGATGTTCTGGATAGGAGATTGGGTGACATGGCTGGTATCCTCGACCGAGGCATGGCCATCCTTGAGCGTGCGCAGTCCGTGCAGGAACACCAGGTAGGGGTGAGGCATAGGGCACGTGGGCGTGGGCCAGCAACACCACCTGGTGCAGGTCAGCGTGTGCGTGCCACCCCCCATGCCCACCCAGACAGTGCTGGTAGCAGCAGCAGTGCACCTGCTACTACACCATCCACACCAGGACAGAGCAGGCCACGTGGACGTGGCCCTGGATGGCCCCGTCGTGGGCACGTTTCCAGCGGACATGTGACATCGGAGAGTGGACAGTCCGTACCTCCACCCGGTCGTGCCCGTGCGACCCCAGGCAGGCGCGGGTCACGTCTCCGCCGGCAGACACAGTGAGCCGTAACACCTGCACTGTACAGTCTGGGGCTGCCAAGCATACCCCGTGTAGGCATCACAGATGACTGAACTGTGTACACACAAACCCACACACAGCAGACACAACTGTAGGGCTCCACCACACCCATTTGCAATCTACACAGTCATGCCCACTCAATGCACAGGCCCTTACACACACACATGATGTCATCCATTAGTACAGCCCATGCCTGTGGCACATATCACCCTGTGCATATGATGAAGTCTCTGCCGCATAACTGTGAGCTACACCATCAATGCACGGTTAAGCTAACATATTCTGATGCACAGGGTGGACAAGATAGTGAGAGGTGTATGTCATACCTGTGACCGCATAGTACGTGATGTGTATGTTGTGGTGTGTGTGTATGGCTGGTGACAGGTGTGTATGTGATGTGGGTTGTGCACGGACATCATGCAGCAGACATACCATGCAGGACAGGTGCAGCATTCATTGATATGTGTACACAGTATGTGTGGTGGTTACATGTGTAGCACCATGTCGGTGCAGTTAACCCGTATGATACTGATGGTGCACTTGCACGTGCCTACTGGGAGCACTGTAATTAGTTCCCCACGTGTAGTCGTGGGGTACCCACAGGCATGTCTGGCAACATCAGCATAGCACAGTTACCCGCATCCGGCATGGACCCCTACATAGCTACATAGGCGCACATGAACGTAACAGGATATGTGCCCTACGACATGTGTGCACCTAGCATGACTGTGTGTGGCGTCTAACACCCCCAGGATGGGGATGCCATATCCATCAGTCCCCAGTCCCTGGTCTAGCAGTGACACACAGATGTTGCCTGGCGCATAACTATCGTCACACATCCACACGTCATTAGCAGTCCTGGACGAAGGCAGTCAGGGCCTTTCCTTCACATGGCCTGGCACTCCTCCCCGTGTTGTAGGGGGTGTCTGGCCGTTAACCCTGTTCCCCCAGCACGTCACACTCATCTTTGTGTTGAGGTGTTTGACAGTCGCTTCTGTGCCCGTGTTTGCATGGAGCCTGGGAGGTGGAATGTGCCCATGTCACCCAGGTCAGACACGGCCGTGTATGCCAGGCACAGATCACCACGGAGCAGATGTGCTGTGAAGATTTACAGCCGGTGTCCCCTTGTCCGTGCAGCTTGTGACACATGTCCTAGCACCGTCATCCCCGTCTTGTGGAACGTTTGCGGTCCTTCCGAGTGCTGCAGGCGTCAGGATAGCTACAGGCCACATGTGCCATTGTACGCGGTCATTGCTCTGGTGTGTGATGTGTACAGGGGTACAATGAACACCCCTGATGTGGTTGCGATTCCATCCGGACCAGGAGGCCACAATGGAATGTCTTCACACCCACATTGCCATTGTGTGTGTTGACAGAGGTTGCCGACAGGTGTGGTAGCCATTTCCCTGAACATGTCCACCATCTTTAATGGTGTACCACCTACATGTGACATTGGGACAAACATGTCCTTCACACTGGGTAGTGCTGCACCTTCTCTGGCATTTAGTAGCAGGCCATGGCTCTGGCACCAGTCATCCATGTCTATGACGCCCTAGGTGGATGTCCATGTAACGTGGGGTGTTGGGTATGTTGGCCGGTGTGTAGTCATCTGCACACCTTGTCTGCTACAATCCCCCTATGATTGCATGCACATTGGAAGGTCGGATGCCATATGGCAGGGGGCCCAGGAGTGAGCCCTGTGGGCCTCCACTGGGTCCAGATAAGAGTGTGACAAGGCACCTTGAGCACCAACCCTGTGTGGTGTGGCCTCCAACCTGTCTGAGAAGCATCGGGTGACATATGTCCCCACATGTATGCTGGCGAGCCTTTCCATGGGTCCCATGTGTAGTGTGCTCTGAACGCTCACACCAGGTCATGGTACTGTGTGCAAACCCACATATCCCCATCAATGGCCTTGGTGACCACTCCAGACAGGACGAGCAGGTTCGGGAGGCAGGATCCGCCCTTGACTATGTAGTTGTGGGTATGTTCGGTATTGGCTGTACACCGCTATCTGTAACCATGGCCACCTGTATGGACCTCCACACAGCTTTGCAGACAAGGCTTGTCAAGCGTATAGGGTGTGGCTGCCGACAGTCCATAAGAGCACTACCCTGGCATAGTGGGACCACAGATGCCATATGGCATCCATTGGGGACATAGCCCATAGTAAGGCTAACATGACACAGTGGCCGCATGTGTGGGCCGAGGGCCTCAATGAGGATGGGTAGCACACAGCCAGGGACACTATCGGTGCCCATTGCTGACGTGTCAACCGCCATAGAGATATGGGATCACTCCAGGCCATATGAGATGTCTGGGAGGATACACTCTGGTGGGATGGATATGTTCCCTCTTGGGGGGGGGGATGTATGCATGGAACATGTCCGCTGGTTTGCAGACAATGTCTGTGGGTGCAGTGACTGTTGTACCATTCTGGACCATTTCCAGCCACGTTTGTGTGCCCCCAACCATGTCCTTACCACAGTTAGGGAAGGCCCTATGGTCGTCTCATGTACCCTCTGCAGTACCACTCCCACAAGCGGCCGTGGATGATGGTATGTGGGGCCGTATGGTGACACCGGTATGACTGGGTGATGGCTTCCGTGGTACTGTCATTGCTCTGCCATGTATTAGCTCCAACTGTTGATGTACAGGTAGTCAGTGGCTGCGGTCCACCACACCATGTGCCTACCTGTGGTGGACAAGGTCCTGATGTCATCATGTTTGCCTGTTGCAGACATGCATGTGGGTGCTCAGAGAAGGCATTTGTTAGGCGTTTGCCGGTCTGGCCTGTGTTCAACAGTGGCATGGAGGACTTGTAGGGTACCACACCGGTCATATGATGTGTGTGGTTGTCTGTGGAGAGGTCATCACTGAAGTCCCCCATGCTGGTGTTGGTTACAGGATGTGGTTGACCAGTGGATCCACTATACGGTCTTGCATCACCATTGAGGGCTGTACATCCTGTGTGGGGCATATCCTCACCTTGTGTGATGGGCAGAACTGTCAGACATCCCCCCCTAGTATGTATGGTGCATGGCTGTTTAACAGTGGCCAGGTGTGTGAACACCTGGGACCGCTGGCGTAGTGTGTTGTGCCATGGGTAATGTTCCCAGGCTATGTATGGGTGGTTCATGTCACCCAATACGGTGCTGTTGTGAGAGCATGCCCACTCACCAGTGTCCTCAGGACATCTGTGAAGGTATCCTGTGTTTGGGAGGGTTGTCTGTAGCATGCAACAAACTGTAGGCCAGTCCTACACATGGTTAATTGCACCTAGATATTCCCCGCAGCAACGGCCACGTCTGTGGCATGGCCGGGTTGCTGTTGTGTGGCTGGACACACAGGACGGTCCACATTCCGCCACCCATGCCATCGCACCATGTGTATGCATGTCTGCTCTGTGCCGACTCTAAGTGTCTGAGCATGCCCAGTAGGCAGCTGTGTAGATAGACACACAGCACAGTGCACACCCCGCCCGTCTGCAGTTATACCCCGGGTGCATGCCTGTATCCCGTACGCAACGGCCACGTCTGTGGCATGGCCAGGTTTCTGTTGTGTGGCTGGACACACACGACGGTCCACATTCCGCCGCCCATGCCGTCGCACCATGTGTATGCATGTCTGCTCTGTGCCGAGTCTAAGTGTCTGAGCATGCCCAGTAGGCAGTGATGTACTGATCAGTACTTACATGGTAGTCCCGACTGCAGCGCTAACGTGTTACTGTACGGCGACCTTGGGATGGTAACAGACTTCGTGACTGCGCACTCTGTCCTAACTCCCGATCGGGCGCATTGCCTCTGCAAATGATACCACTCACGTAGGGGTATGCCTCCTGACAGCGCTCTGCTCAGTAGACTCGGTAGCTCGTTCTGTAAATGCTTCATACTGTAGTGTGTTCATGTAGATAGGCGTAGGTTCATCCCCCGTCCCTTCCGTGTGTGTGTGTGTGTGTGTGTGTGTGTGTGTGTGTGTGTGTGTGTGTGTGTGTGTGTCTGTGTGTGTTCCCAGCTGCCTCTGCGAGTGATCATGCTTTTAGACGCTCCGCAACACATGCCTTGGCTATTGCCAACTATTGTCTTGCGGGTGACGTCAGCAGCCTACAAGTATGCGTGTGACAGCGCTCTGTTCAGTAAAGTCGGTAGCGCGTTCTGTAAATGCTTCATACTGTAGTGTGTTCATGTAGATAGGCGTAGGTTCGTCCCCGTCCCTTCCGTGTGTGTGTGTCTGTGTGTGTGTGTTTCCAGCTGCCTCTGCGACTGATTATGCTTTTAGACGCTCCGCAACACATGCCTTGGCTATTGCCAACTATTGTCTTGCGGGTGACGTCAGCAGCCTACAAGTATGCGTGTGACAGCGCTCTGTTCAGTAAAGTCGGTGGCGTTCTGTAAATGCTTCATACTGTAGTGTGTTCATGTAGATAGGCGTAGGTTCGTCCCCGTCCCTTCCGTGTGTGTGTATCTCTGTGTGTGTGTGTTTCCAGCTGCCTCTGCGACTGATTATGCTTTTACACACTCCGCAACACATGCCTTGGCTATTGCCAACTATTGTCTTGCGGGTGGCGTCAGCAGCCTACAAGTATGCGTGTGACAGCGCTCTGTTCAGTAAAGTCAGTAGCGCGTTCTGTAAATGCTTCGTACTGTAGTGTGTTCATGTAGATAGGCGTAGGTTCGTCCCCGTCCCTTCCGTGTGTGTGTCTCTGTGTGTGTGTGTTTCCAGCTGCCTCTGCGACTGATTATGCTTTTAGACGCTCCGCAACACATGCCTTGGCTATTGCCAACTATTGTCTTGCGGGTGACGTCAGCAGCCTACAAGTATGCATGTGACAGCGCTCTGTTCAGTAAAGTCGGTAGCGCGTTCTGTAAATGCTTCGTACTGTAGTGTGTTCATGTAGATAGGCGTAGGTTCGTCCCCCATCCCTTCCGTGTGTGTGTGTCTGTGTGTGTGTGTGTTTCCAGCTGCCTCTACGACTGATTATGCTTTCAGACGCTCCACAACACATGCCTTGGCTATTGCCAACTATTGTCTTGCGGGTGACGTCAGCAGCCTACAAGTATGCGTGTGACAGCGCTCTGTTCAGTAAAGTCAGTAGCGCGTTCTGTAAATGCTTCGTACTGTAGTGTGTTCATGTAGATAGGCGTAGGTTCATCCCCCGTCCCTTCCGTGTGTGTGTGTCTCTGTGTGTGTGTGTTTCCAGCTGCCTCTGTGACTGATTATGCTTTTAGACGCTCCGCAACACATGCCTTGGCTATTGCCAACTATTGTCTTGCGGGTGACGTCAGCAGCCTACAAGTATGCGTGTGACAGCGCTCTGTTCAGTAAAGTCGGTAGCGCGTTCTGTAAATGCTTCGTACTGTAGTGTGTTCATGTAGATAGGCGTAGGTTCGTCCCCCGTCCCTTCCGTGTGTGTGTGTCTGTGTGTGTGTGTTTCCAGCTGCCTCTGCGACTGATTATGCTTTTAGACGCTCCGCAACACATGCCTTGGCTATTGCCAACTATTGTCTTGTGGGTGACGTCAGCAGCCTACAAGTATGCGTGTGACAGCGCTCTGTTCAGTAAAGTCAGTAGCGCGTTCTGTAAATGCTTCGTACTGTAGTGTGTTCATGTAGATAGGCGTAGGTTCATCCCCCGTCCCTTCCGTGTGTGTGTGTCTCTGTGTGTGTGTGTTTCCAGCTGCCTCTACGACTGATTATGCTTTTAGACGCTCCGCAACACATGCCTTGGCTATTGCCAACTATTGTCTTGCGGGTGACGTCAGCAGCCTACAAGTATGCGTGACAGCGCTCTGTTCAGTAAAGTCGGTAGCGCGTTCTGTAAATGCTTCATACTGTAGTGTGTTCATGTAGATAGGCGTAGGTTCGTCCCCCGTCCCTTCCGTGTGTGTGTCTCTGTGTGTGTGTGTTTCCAGCTGCCTCTGCAACTGATTATGCTTTTAGACGCTCCGCAACACATGCCTTGGCTATTGCCGACTATTGTCTTGCGGTGGCGTCACCAGCCTAGCCTACAAGTATGCCTCTGACAGCCACGTCAGTTAACTCGGTAGCGCGTTCTGTGAATGCTTCATACTGTACTGAGTTCATGTAAATAGGCGTAGGTTCATCTCCCGTCCCTTCCGTGTGTGTGTGTGTTTCCATTGCTTTCGCAAATACAACTGAATAAGCAAATCCTTAAAGTGTTCACAATCAACAGTGTGATATTTAAAATCATGTCAAGACTCACATTGTTGATTGTGAACATTCTTAGACATAGCTGTTTTTCTGCACACGTTGTGGAAACAACGAAAACGTTGCATGTTGTAATGAACTGTTTAAATGTTACGAAGACTTGTGTTGTGTCGAACTACGGGGACTATTCTTTATTTTATCTTATTTTATTTTATTTTATTTTACATTTGTTGACCGGGCTAGTCCAACTGGATCATTGTCCATTTTCAGTGGAGGCCCGGGGAGAAAAGCTCCACAGATTAAAGCATGTTTATAGAAATACATGTAAAAAAAAAAACACTTGTGATATAGGCAAAGAGCAATAATACAAGGAAATTAGTTCAGGTCAGGTGATGCTATTCTAATAACAAATAGATAATACTAGCTATGTAATACAAATTATGTAATTAAAAAAAATGAAAATAAAAATAATAATTTTTTTTTTTTTATGATTTGAGAGAGAGATTTAGAGTGTTAAATAAAATGCAAATATAGTTGAAAGATGAAAGTAGGTTAGTCTGGATTGGTACAAGAGCAGAGCCAGAAGTTATTCAGATGTGAAAGAAGTTGCTTTTTAAAGCAAGGAAAAGTGGCTAGAGAGGAGATATGTGAGGGAAGGTTATTCCATATTTTGCCAACTGAGTTGGAGAAAAGGCAGTTCCCTGCAGAGTTTGAAATTCTGGTCATGTTAACTTGTAGCTTTTGGGAGGAGCGTAGTTGTTTTAAATTATTATAGGGAGTCAAGAGGTTGCTAAGAGCAGGTGTTTTTGAGGGTTGATATAAAATTTTATGTGCTATTAAGAGTTGTTGATAGATAATCTTGTTAGGAAGTTCCAGCCAGTGTAGAAGTTTTAAGTTTATGCAGTGGTGAGTTCTATATTGAGATGCAGTGGCAAATCGAGCTATGTTGTGGTAGGATATAGACAGTTTCCTAAGGTTACCTTTAGATAGATTAGTGTAGATCGAGGACGCATACAGAAGGGTAGAGATAAGATGTGATTGTGCTAAAGTAGTCCGTGCCTTAGGTGTAAGGAAGGGTTTTATTCTGTATAGTGAACCAATCTTTTATTAACTGTTTTTATTGTGTTATTAATGTGGTGGTCAAAGCTAAGATTATTATCAATAGTAACACCAAGCAGTTTTGTAGTGGAGTCAGGAGTAATGTGAGAGTTATCACTTGCAGTGATAGTAAAATGTAGTTGAGTAGATTTGTGTGTAGTTGAAAAAAGTAATAGTTTTGTTTTCTTGGGGTTAAGGAGAAGACATCTTTTAGAGAACCATTGTTCAACGGTTGAAAAGGTAGCTTGTGTAAGGGATTGGAGTTCTGGTTGAGAGGAGGCTGTACAGATTAAAGTGGAATCATCTGCATATTGTATGCAGGTAGTGTTTTGGATCGATGATTGGAGATCATTAATAAAGATGGAGAATAAAAGTGGGCCTAGTATAGATCCCTGTGGTACTCCTAATGAGATAGGTAATAGAGTAGATAAAGAATTTTTCCAGAGTACTGCTTGATGTCGATCTTCAAGATATGATGAGAACCAGGTTAAAGAAGAGTCATTCAAGGCAAGGGATTTCAGTATGTGGAGAAGTGTATGATTTACCATATCGAAGGCTTTTGACAGGTCTAGAAATAGAGAAGAGGTTAGTTTGTTGTTATTACGGTTACAGTTGATGGTATTGGTGAAAGAGTAGTGCAGTGGTAGTACTATGTGAAGGCCTAAATCCATGTTGGGTGTCAGCTAGTAGGTTGTTAAGGAGGAGATGGTTTAGTAGTTGTTTATGTATACATTTTTCCATAATTTTTGCTAGAGGAGATAACAGTGCAATTGGGCGAAAGTTAGAAAGGTCGGTAGATTTGCCTCCTTTGTGTAAGGGTATGATGTGTGATATTTTCCAAATTGCTGGGAAAGCACTTTCTTTTATGGATCTGTTTATTAGAATAGAGACAGGATAGGCAATAGCTTTAGCTGCTACTTGCAGGAATTCAGCAGGAAGCTTGTCTGCTGAGGGGTAGTGGGTTTAACTTTGTGTAATAGAGATTGTATATAAGAGGTGGGTATGGGTTGTAGTTGAAGGAGAGGAAGAGAGTCATTGAAGCTACTTAAGAGCAGTTGAGAGGTATCAGGAGATAGGTGGTTAGCAAGACTTTGTATGGATGAAGTAAAGAAAGTATTGAAATTATTGGCTATTAAAGTAGAGTCTTCGGGGTCTAAGTCCTGGGGATTGGGTGTGATTAATTTGCCTGGGGTAATTAGATTGTTAATAGTAGACCAGAATTTTTTTGGTTCTTTATTAGTGGATTGTTGTAGTTCAAAGTAAAAATTCTTTTTATCTGTTATGATAGCTTTTTTGGTACTGTTTCTGAGCTCTCTAAAGGTTTGATGATCTGTTGGGTTTCTAGAGGAACGCCATTTTTTCCAAGATTTATTTCTGAGAATAATTTTATGCTTAGTATTGGAGGTTAGCCAGGGTGCTGTCTTAGTCTTTGTTCTAATAGTGCGACTTGGGGCATGTTGATTTAGGATTGCAAGGAATGCTGAATTGAAGTATTCAACGGCTTTGTTAAGTGTGAGGTGTTTGAGGGGTCCAGTTATATTGTGAAAGTTCTGTTTGAAACTGTTCAGGAATAAAATTTTTTTTGGAGTATAGTGTTTTATGAGTGGTAGGAAAGTTTAGGTTAGTTTTGGCTCTGACTACGTAAATGAGGGAGTGATCACTAATGTCGTCAGGAAGGATGCCAGTTTGGTAGTTTTGTAGGGGAGTTAGTAAGGATCCAGTCCAAGGTGGTTTCTTTTTGGTTTTTGTTGGTTCTGGTCGGACCATTAATGAGTTGTTTAAAACCATTTAGGTTTATATGAGAAGTAGGGTTAATGTTGCTACATGATATCCAATCAATGTTAAAGTCCCCAAGAAATAGTGTTTCTTGAGGAAGTTTGTTAGAGATTTGTTCTAGAATGTGTTCTAGGGTAGGGATGTTATTTCCTGGGGATATATGCACAGATGATGTTTATTGATTTACTGTTGTTGATTTGTATTTTTGAGCAAATTATTTCAGCATTGTAGTTTTGGGAGAAGGAAAGGTCAAGAAGAGTAAGTTTTAGGTTAGTTCTATATATAATTGCTACTCCTCCACCTTTCTTGGTGGAGCGATCATGTCTTACAATGCTATAACCAGGTGGGGTAATCTCAATGTCTTTAATTACAGGTTTTAGCCAGGTTTCTGTTAAGCATAAGATGTCAAAGTTGTGTATTTCAAGTAGGGCATGGAGTAGACTAATTTTGTTACAGATGCTACGTATATTGAGGTGGGCTATGGATAGTTGGTTAGTGGGTATGGAGGAAGAGGAGAGAAGGGTTTGGTATGATTTTTATGTGTTGTGGTTTTATTATTTTCTGGGCCTGGGTTGGGGTGTATGTCGCCATCTTGTAGTAGAAGGAGTACTGTAGCATATCTTTCTGGTTTAAATTTTTGGAAAGTTTCAATAATTTTTAGTTTTAGATTTAAGTAGTTTATAGTGTAGTAGCCTATGGTATTTGGGAAGAATGTATATAGTTTCTAAGGAGGTATGTAAGAAGGAAGAGGGTTGGGATGTTGTGTTTGTAGAGGTATGTTTTGAAGGAAGTGAGAGAGAAACAGTTATAGAGTGTTCATAGGAGGTTAGGAAGTAAGTAGTCATAAGTGAGGAAAGTAGTAAGAAGGAGATAGCTATTTTCAGTTGTGACTGGAAGATAGTCATAGTCATGGTGATGTAGTAGGTGTTTTGCTAAGAAGTAGGGGTAGGTGTGGGATAGTTTAGTTTGATTATAGGTAGGGGTGGGAGTGGTTTAGGGTTGTTGCGTCTGATTGGTGGGAGTAAGTAGGGGGTGTGGTGAAAGGAGGAATAAATGTAGGAGCCCTAGGGGTGGGATATGGGGGTAGGGGGGGGAGCGAAGCGGGGCCAGCAGAAGTAGGCTGAAGACAATCAGTGAGGAGGAAGACTCAGTAGGTCGTTCTAAAGGTAGAGGAAGGTGAACAATAATAAGAGGTTAAAAGGTAGAACTGCAGGAGGAATCTGGAGATGACAGTTATAAAGATGTCCTTGGACAGTGAGAGGTGATATATAGGAGACCCAAAAAAGGCTGGGAACAGAGGTACTGGGGGCAAGGATGCAGAGGTAGGTTAGAAAGGAGTGTTGAAAGTTAGTGAATCAGAAAGATAAAGTATGAGGGCGCCACCTAGTGGTCAGCAGGTATATAGCAGGGGAGAGGTAACCTGCTAGGGAGAAGGACTAGGCAGGAGGAAGGATTAAGTATAGAGGGTAAAGAGGGAAATATTCAGAAAGAAGGGAGTAGTGGGGGGGGGTCCGACTGCTGGCTAGGCTACCTGGGGTTCCACTGAAGTGTTAACATCAATATATGAGCTACAGTATCAATACGTACATTCAAAGCCTTTCCAAAGGAAAGGTAACACTTGTAGTTGTAGGGTAGGTGTCTTAGTTTTCACTAAAGTTCAAAAGGACCTGACTGGTGTTATTCAGGTGGTTGATTTGGAACCAAGCTGGAATACAGTGATTCAAAGCCTTTCCAAAGGAAAGGTAACACTTGTAGTTGTAGGGTAGGTGTCTTAGTTTTCACTAAAGTTCAAAAGGACCTGACTGGTGTTATTCAGGTGGTTGATTTGGAACCAAGCTGGAATACAGTGATTCAAAGCCTTTCCAAAGGAAAGGTAACACTTGTAGTTGTAGGGTAGGTGTCTTAGTTTTCACTAAAGTTCAAAAGGACCTGACTGGTGTTATTCAGGTGGTTGATTTGGAACCAAGCTGGAATACAGTGATTCAAAGCCTTTCCAAAGGAAAGGTAACACTTGTAGTTGTAGGGTAGGTGTCTTCTTGCTGCAGGTTGCTGGTTTGTTTGTGTTTCATAGTACAATACCATGTAATACGTGTGTTCATAGTATGCTTTCTGTGATGTTGACATGTGTGTGTTTCGTTAGCAGTACGTCTCTGCTTTCTATGCTGTGGCTACATCTCCATTGCTCGCATAGACAGTGACAAATGGAGGTGTAAGGGTGGACATTTAAAGCCTGGATACTTCCATGTTATGTGTAAGTCTCACGGGGCCAACGGGTGATAGCGCATACATGTCTATGAAGTACCTTTGGATACCATATGCGACCTGTCGTGGACGAAATGTTTAAGTGGACTGTTCCATCTACCTATGTGTGGCATGGTTTGTGGCCATAGGGTGCCAGCAAGTCTTCCCTGTTCATTGGGTGTTTGCCATGGTCTATTGACATCACTCATATTAATTCACTGCAGGATGTCTTTCATTGTTGGCAACGCCATAGTTTGACCTTCGTATGTCATTCCCAGCAGACGTGGAGATTGTGCCATTGGTATGTTTACACAGGTGACCCATCTGTTCCACTGTATGGAAGCGTGTGATCCCCATAGATGTGCTGGCAGATTGAGTGCTGTGTACGCCGGTATCTGCCCAGCGGTCTGGCTTTGAATGGGGAGTGTCTACTGTAGACCCTATCTGTATTCCCTGGGTTATGCCTTGCAACAGCTGTGGGATTCCCCCAGGTTTGCAGCTATGGGTGCCATCTTGGCCGTACGTTTGTCCATCCATGGGAACTGCCTACTGGACACTAGTATCGGCCTGTCAACATTCCACAGCTGCATTCTCCATTTCCGGTGGATGATCGGTATTAGTATTGCGGAGTAACGCATATGCCATTACCGCCCCACACGGGCGGGACAAGGAATCATCTGCCAATCCACACCGACACCCATTTTGCATACCCACGATCCCATGTCTGCAACCCTCGACAGTACCCCTTGCACACCCTTCATGTGTGCGGAAATGGGATGTGAACGTACGTGTATGGACGCAGCAGCCTGGGGAGTCCTATTCATATGTCCTGCATTTCATGGACAGCTATCATCACCCTTGAAGACGCTTGTGGTGCATATATCTACCTGTGCCGTAGTCACGGCTGTCACCTCTTCCGGTTCACACTATGTTGCCCACACTTACTTAAGGAGTAATTTTTGGGTCCTGCAATGGACACCGATGTGCATATGTAAAGTTTAGAACATGTTGGACTGTGTCCATTCGGCCAGTGGGTTTGACTGCCGACGTATGTTCCCCAGTCCCGGATGTCTGTCCGCCTACCCATATTATGTAGTGCTACGGAACCCGTGTCCTTCCACAATTTACCCATATGGTGTTACTGTAGTACTGCAGGTTGGCAACTGCTTTAGATAATCCTCAGAGGTACCATTGTGAACTATCCGCCACTGTATTGTCATTATAACACAGCCGGTACATGTAGAACGTATTTATTCATGACAGTATGTTATTTATGTGTGGGAACGCCATATTTTAACCATAGTATGACCTTCCTAGTTGACGTTGTTGGTGTGCCATTAATATGTGTTCCACAGGTCGCACATATGTTCCGCAGAGTGGAAGCGGGTGATCCCCACATACTTCATAGCACCTTGGCTGCTGTGTACGCTGGGATTCGCACGGCAGGATGGATGTCTACGGGGTGTATCTACTGTTGTTTCCATCTGTATGTCCTGTGTTATGCCTTACTACGGCTGTGTGATTCCACCAGGTTTGCTATTATGGGTGCCATCTTGTCCGTACGTTTGTCCATCCTTGGGAAATGCCTACTGGACACTGATGTAGGGCTGAACATATTTCACACCTGCCTTTAGCATTACCCAATGGATGCTTTGCATCCTTAGTGGGGACTAAGGCACATCCTGTACCCGCAGTCCTCCCACGGGGCGGGACAACGGATTATCTGCCAAACAACACTGAGCCCCATTTTGCATACCCAGGATACCATGGCTGCAACCCCCCACGGTACGCATGACACATCCTTCATGTGTGCGGAACTGGGATATGGACGCACATGTATGGACACGGCAGTCTGGGGACCTCTGTTCATATGTCCTGCATGTCATGGGCAGGTATCATCAACCTTAAACACGCTGGTGGTGCATATGTTTAGCTGTGTCGTAGTCACGGTTAGTACTCTGATTGGCCGATCTCGATGTATAAAGGTGTAAACGTCTGAATTTTTGGAGTCCTACAATGGACACCGATGTGCATTTGTAAAGTGTAGAACGTGTTGGACTGTCACCATCTGGCCAGTGGTATTGACTGCCGCTGTATGTTCCCCAATCGTGGATGTCTGCTTGACTACCCATCGTTTGTATTACATGGCCTATCTATATCCACGTGCCAGTATGCGGAAATACAGCAAACCTTGCGTCCTGCCCATCGTCATAAACGACATTATGGAATATATATCGGCAAAAACAGACACTGTCAAATACGATAGACTCCACAGTGAAAGGATACTGAGCTCTTTCACCTACTAACATGGGGCATCGTCGGAGTACGGTATGCATGACATAGCCGTCCCTTATACACTTCCTGCAGAGTCGGTTTAAAGCGAAATAATGAATAAACCTGCTCATAGTTAGGTGGACAGTGCTCCAAGTCTTGATTAAAACATGACATATACATATCAGTGTTGCATGCCTTACTTCATGGAAACAATAATACGGCAACAATGTGTTAATATATATACAATATTGGTAATTACAATCGGTATCCTGACACATAGTTGATAATTGTTGTGAGTGCACCTTAGAATGTAGTGTGTTGATCAGGATATTGTATATCAATGTGTATAATAGTAGCATTACGATAACAAAGCATGGAATCAATAAGTACTATTTATGCATATATTTCACAATTATGACTGTAAATGTGTGGAGGAGACATCCGTAACCTTCCCTGGTTCCACTGGATCACACACGCACACTCGCATGTCCGGATTGTGGGTTACGCGCAGGCGCACATGCATATCCGTAGTCCGTTTATATATGTTTACAGTGTCTGTGTGATTACGTGTTTTGCGTTAGTTGTGACTATTCCGGTAACATATGTCTGATCCGGTTGATGGACGTGTGCAGAAAGCACTTACAGCTTTATATATGTAACAGTCTTTGCAGCATGGACGCATTACGTACACGTGCACATCTATATGTTCTATAGTCGTAATTCAAACGTGACTGCATTCACGTTTGCCGGTTACTGTGACCAGTACACGTTAGCTGTTCGTTGTCATTAATATGCATACCCATGGTACCTATGTACATTTACACATCCCCCCCCGCACACACGCACGTCACAGGCATCCATTCTCCTGCTGGGAAAGGTGCGGTACTGCATGTTGAACATTCCTAATTCCCCCTCGCTCATGGCCCAGGATGCATATGTCGTCACCGCAGGGCTGTTCAGATGACAGGTGCTTATATCCCATACGCATACAGGCCTTTGATTGTCAGGGTGTTGCTGTGGTGCTTTGGGTTTGGTCTTGTCCGCCCACTGTACGGGACTGCCCTGACCCTGTACGAATGTTAGATGAGTCACATGGGCACGTTTTGTCCGTGTCCATGGTACCATGTCACGGCCCCCCCCCATTTATTCGTAACCGTGTGCGCCGATTGGCCGGTGTACCCGTTGTAGATCTTGTTATACTAATTGCACACGGTCTGGTCGAACGGACCTATTTCCATTACTAACCCTCCGTATGTATGGCCTGTGTCGCAATATTACAAGGGTTTACCATTCCGTGACGACTTTCACTGAGCCACAGACATGTCCGTTGCTTGGTTTGGGCCGGTTCCGCTGTGCTACACACATTTCACATGGCGGAACAGGTTGAACAGCTCAGCCACGAGGACATCGGGTTCTCCGTCGCTGTTTAGTATTGAATGTCTATGTGGAGTTTGTTTCACAAAGCGAGACAATGTCGACATTGTTAACGGACATCTCGCGCAGTACGTCCGCACCGCGGGTGACGTATGTCTGCCTTTGGGCGGCGAACAGGCATTATGCTGTGCCATTATGTCTGGGGATATATGGTTTCTTGACATAGATGATATGCCATACTAGCAATGACCCTAGCAATGACCCGTGTCTGGGTGTGGGTACTGCTGTATTACCCACGGGAAGAGTGGCCTTAGGTTAAGTGGTGCCCTAGGCAGACGTTGCCACCGATACATCACCCGCTACCCCCCTCCTGGTCTACCTACACCAAATAGAGTCTGGAAAGGTGCCCCGAGTAGAGCAACGCCCTAGACGGCTACCTACTTGGCCTATGCCTAAGGCCGGCTATGTGTGTGGTCCCTTGGGCATCGGACTCGGGAACGCGCCACGTCTGCCGTGGGTATGTCCAGCATTACCCACATCCAGCCCCAAGGCAGTCAACACAGCATCCATGGGTCCAGATGGTGTCCCAGCTGTGTACTCCAGGAACTCTATGGGGAATTAAACCCACACTTAGGACAGCTGTTTAATCTTAGCCTCACCTCAGGATACGTACCCGAGTAGTAGCACAGGGTGACTGTAGTCACACTCCACATAGATGGTGCCTCCACTGACCCTGGTTATTACCATACCATTAGTTTGACAAGCCTTATCTGCAAACCATGGAGGTGGATCATAATGGAACACATAGATAAAGACATAGGGGACTCGCATACTTTGGATACAACCCAGTTTAGCTTGGTCAGGGTCAGATCATGCCTTTTACACGTGTTTCACTTTGTAGAATCAGTCACCAAGGCCATTGATGAGGGTAAAGCAGTCCGTACAGCCTACCTCAACCCGGCAAAGCCCTTCGACACAATACCCCCCTCGGGTATAATTGATATACCCGTCATCTTGAATGTAAATCCATACATCGCCATATGGGTTGCAAACTGGCTAAGTCACAGAACACACATGGCCATAGTTGCTGGCGCCATGTCATACTCACAGCCAGTCACAGGTGGTGTCCCATGGGGCTCAGTCCTGGGTCCACTATTTCTCAGCATCTACGTTTCCAATGTACACGCATACACAGGGGGGTTATGGGTGACAATGTTTGCAGATGACTGCAAACCGGGTGCCAAAGTCAGACACACATCTGACACAGATATCCTTCAGGAGTGCCTCACAGATGTGGATAAGTGGTACCAGAGACATGTCCTACAGCTAAATGCCAGGAAATGCATAGGCATACCCTTCGGGAAGAACAAGGTTACCCCGAGCTACCATATAGGTGGCAATCCACTGAGCATAGAGGGGGTTACCAGTGATCTGGGGACACGGGTTGTTGTTAACCGTTCGTTAGACACACATGTTGCTAACATAGTTAGGTAGACCTTCCACATTGCCCACATCATCATGAAGGGATTCACATCTAGATCAGGGGTGGTCATTGTCCCCTTGTACTCATCACTCATTAGACCTATGATTGGGTACAATGCCCTGTTCAGAATGTATCTGACCCAACACCTGCAGCAGCTGGAAAGGCACCAACAGTTCATCGACAAACAGATGCAGGGTCTCAGGTATATGTGTTATACTGACCAACTGAAGGAATTCCAGCTGTATACAGTTGCATACCACTTGCCCAGAGGTGACCCATGCCTGGCATACAAGGCTATGTCGAACCCAGATCTGATGACTATGCTTCACGTAAAGAAGTTAGATCCCTCAGAACCACAAGGGCAGCTGATGTACACCTTGACACTGTCATTAATCGAACGTGTTGTTGGGACAGATTCATCACCCAGACACTCACTATGCTGTGGAACAACATCCCAGTACATGTGAGGGCAAGCACCTCGCTGGCCTTGTGTTACTATTTAGACATGGATGTCTGAATTGATTTATTTAAGTAACCTTATAAATGAATATTTACATTAGCACATTGTGAATCTTTACATTTCGTTGGTCTATTGTACATTAGTCATGATCATACGGTGTATGTGTATATATTATGGTCATTTAAATTACTAGGTGTCTGCAGTTCTGTTAATATATTGGCACAATCCATAGGACATATATATGTATCTTACACAGTCAGGCATTTGGAAAACATTTTCTGTTGGTTCATCTTTCATATATGTACATATATTTCTATTTTCCGATGAAGACTGTACCTTTCGAAGCAATGTCTGATGTCCTCACTGTGTGGTATCTGTAACCCAAGTAAGGTTTGTTTGCTTGTCTGCCTTTAAGGCATGTAAGTAGTACCTAGCACATCGAATTTACTGACCAATTAAGGCTTTTAAATGTAGTAGGTTGGACTGCATTGTATGTATTCTGAATAAGCCTGCTTATGAAGCAGACGAAGTGGGCTCCAATAGACTATGCTAACTGCCTTTAATTCTTGGTGTGCTCTGAGTGGTCACTGACGGTCCCTCCAGTACCTCGTCTTTGCTTTGGACTTCATCGGCTGGTTGTCTGTGTTTGTTGTATGGGGAATGTCAACTGTAGTCCCTATGTGTATTACTTGTGTAATGCCTTACTACGGCAGTGTAATTCCACCGGGTTAGCAGTTATGGGTGCCATCTTAGTCATACGCTTGTCCATCCATGTGAATTGCCTACTGGACACTGGTGTAGGGCTGTACACATTCCACACCTGCATTTTGCATTCTCCGGTAGATGGTTTGCATTATTAGCGGAGAGTGAGGCATGTGCTACGCACACATCCCTCCCACGGGGCGGGACAAAGGATTGCCTGCGAAACGACACCGAGGCCAGATTCTACATACCCAGACTCCCTTGACTGCAACTGTGGACAGTACCCATTATACATCCTTCATGTGTGCGGGACTGTGATGTGGACGCAGCTCAATGGACCCGATACCCTGGGTATTCCTGTGCATGTGTGCTGCATTTCATGGACAGCTATCAACAACATTGAACAGGCTTGCGTGCACATGTGTACCTGTGACGTGGTGACGACAATGAGATCACGTGAGTAATGCAGGAAGCTAGCGGGCATTCTCTGAATAGAACTTTTGGTTCCTACAATGGACACCGAAGTGCATATGTCAAGTTAGATGTTGCTGGACTGTGTCCACCTGCCCAATGCTTTTCACTGCTGGTGTATGTTCCCCAATCACGGATGTCTGTTTGACTACCCATTCCACATGGTGCTACATAACCAGGTGATTTAGTACTGTGAACAAATGACATACATCCAAAGATGCTGGTTAACAACTGCTTCATATAAACCTCAGACATCCCAATGGGACATATCCGTCACTGTATTTCCAATATAACACCACCGGAACATGTTGATTACCTATGTATTCATTTAACCATGTTTTCTTCATAGGTGGGAATGCCATGGTTTACATATCCTACTTGACGTTGTGTGTGTGCCATTAGTATGTGTTCCACAGGTCGCACATCTGTTCCGCTGTACGGTAGCGGGTGCTCCTCAGTCTGTTGCTGGCAGATTGAGTGCTGTGTACGCCGGTGTTGGCACGGCGGTCCGACTTTGTATGTGGAATATCAACTGCAGTCCCTATGTGTATTTCCGGTCTTATGCCTTACCGCGGCTGTGTAATTTACCCGGGTTTGCGGTTGTGGGTGGCATCTTGTGCATACGGTTGTCCATCCATGACAATTGCCTACTGGACACTAGTATAGGGCTGTACACATTTCACACCTGCATTTAACATTCTCCAGTGGATGGTTTGCATCATTAGCGGATAGTATGGCAGGTGCTACACACATCCCTCCCACGGGGCGGGACCAAGGATTGGCTGCGAAGCAACACCGAGCCCAGAGTCTACATACCCAGAATCCCTTGACTGCAACAATCGACAGTACCCATTACACATCCTTCATGTGTGCGGGACTGTGATGTGGACGCAGTTCTATGGACCCGGTACCCTGGGTATTTCTGTGCATCTGTGCTGCATTACATGGACAGCTATCATCAACATTAAACACGCTTGCGGTGCATATGTGTACCTGTGACGGCAATGAGTTCCGGTACGTATCGAAAGAAGACGTGAATCTGGGATGATGTCAATTTTTGGGTCCCACAATGGACACCACTGTGCATATTTAAAGTGTAGAGCTTGTCGGACTCTGTCCTCGTCAGCAGTGGGTTTCACTGATGCTGTGTGTTCAGCAATCGCGGATGTGTGCTTGACTACCCATACTGTGTTGTGCTACAGGAACCATGTCTTCCGACACCAGAACCCAATGCTATACATCCAATGTTGCAGGTTAACAACCACTTTCATACCATACCCAGAGGTCACGATTGGGAGGTATTGCCACTTTATTATCGGAACAACACCCCCAGACTGTGTACATCACGGGAACTTTAGGCCAGTCTTACCAGCCATTTGCAATTGTAATTAGCAGACACGTGTCAATACATGTATGATAAGACATATTGTCATGCAGAAGTTGATCTATGTTATTTGGACATTGGCTTCTGCTTTTGGCATCCGTTGCTGTGAGTGTTGCCAGTTACCATACACATTGCTTGCTCAGAGGCAGACTACACAAATCTGCACACTACTGTGGTCTCCTTTAAGGACCCTGAGCCAGTGGTCGACAGTACGGCAGCCACTGCATCAATCACATTTGCCATCTACCAGTACCTACAGGACTGCATGAGCCAGTCATTCACTTACCCAACTGTGGTTCACTGTACCAATGCCAAGCATCCAGTGTGGTGTACCCCAGCCATACACAGGATGTACAACACGAGGAGGTGGCTACTACAAGGTGGAGCAGACACCTTGTGAGGTATGACACCCTTGGTCATCATATGTGTAGAGTTACACACTGTCATGAAATTGTCCAGGGCACATTCCACAGATATACCTACATGGACCTGGCTAACAATCATACCACCTTCAGTTGCTATGCTCGACACCTGGGAGCTCACTCCCACATATGCTCTGACTGGGTTCACATAGAGGTGGGGTTTACTCAACATACACACATTGCCAACATGCAGGCTGACAAGTCCAGTGAGGACATCTCCACACCCTCCCCCACACATGAGGAGATGTGTGTACCAGTGGTTTGTGGTCACCAAATGTTCTGTGACACACAGGTGGGACATGCTCTCTCCAGGGCAGTGGACATAGCATCCATGAGACCAGCTGGTGACCCGCTGTGTACTCCACTATCTCATTTATGAATTGGACCCACAGTTAGGACAGCTATTTCTTTGTAGCCTCACCTCAGGTAGGGTACCCAGGTTGTGTCACATGGCAACTGTAGTCCCACGTCACATGGCCAATACCTCCACTGAGGCTGGTTATTACTGTCCCATTACCCTGAGGAGACCTATCTGCAAAGACATGGGGAGGGATCATACTGCGGCTTGTACATGACTGCATAGGGGACATACATACTTTGCATCACACACGGTTTGTCCTGTTCAGGAGCGGTTCATGCCTTTAAAGCATGGTTGACATTTTCGGGACAGTCGCCGAGGCCACTGATGGGGTTGTTGCAGTCCATACAGCCTACCTCGACCTGGCAAAGCCCTTCATCACATTACCCCCCTCAGGTATCGTTGATAAACCCATTGGCTGGGATGTGAACACGTACATCACAGAATGTGTTGTAAACTGTCTATGTGACACAACACACACAGTCATAGTTGCTGGCAGCATGTCAGACCTACTGCCTGTCACAAGTGGTGTCCCATGGGGCCCTTCCATGTCTGCACTCCTGTCATACACCTACATTTTCATGGTACAGGCACACACAGGGGTGCTATGGGCAACAGTGTTTGTAGATGACTGCAGAACAGGTGCCATAGTGGGACGGACATCTGACACAGATATCCTTCGAAGGGGCCTCCCAGGTATGCATATCTGCTGTCAGGGACATGTCCCACAGCTAAATGCGACGTAATGCAACATCATACCTGTGGAGAACTACTAGGCACCCCTGTCCAGCATATAGGTGGCTGTCCACTCAGCACAGGGGTGATTACCAGGGATCAGGGCACAGTGTTTGACAGTCACCATTCATTCCACACACACGTTGCTATCGTGGTTGTGTGGGTCTTCTACATTGCCCACCTGTTGGTGCAGGGATTCACATCTACATCAGGCTAGGTCATTGTCTCCTTGTACCCATTACGTGTTACACCTATGATCTACTACATTGCCCCATTCAGACTGTATCTGACCATACACCTACAGCAGCTGGGAAGCCCACATAGGTTGATTGTTGTACAGATGCAGGATGACACCATTTTGTGTAATGCTGCCCCACTTGTAGGACCCCTGCCACATCACGTCACATACCTGCTGTTTAGTGTTGACCTGTGCCTGACATGCAAGGCCATGTCAACCCATATGTCATGTGTATGCTTCACCTACTGTATCCGCATCCCTCAGAACCACTAGGGCAGGTGACATTTACCTTGTCACTGTCATTAATGGGATGTGTTTGAGTGACACATATATCACCCAGACACTCATTATGCTGTGGATCTACATCACAGTACATGTGAGACAAACATCCTTCCTAGCCTTGTTCGCAGCTATGTTGTCCATTGGATGGAGAATTGCAGGTATAGGCCAGGGATTACATCATTATCAGTGCTTGACGGAGATACAGCAATATCATGGGTTTTTCATCTGAAGCACAGAAGGTTGGCAAAGTCATCCTAACTATGGTGTAGTATTATGGCTGGGCCTGGGACGATGGCCTACCCTGTACCTATGGACATGTGAACCTATATTCATAGTTTGTCACATGTACAATTGTCTATCCACTATAGTCTTTCGCCACTGTATATTTCTGTGGCACATGATTGTCCTCTGTATTACATGCAGGTATGCTGTGTACATTGCACATACGTCACCGTTGATGACAGTGTATCTGTGTCCCTAACACTGTGATACTGAGGACTACCACACATCCTTCACAGCATTACATGCATATGTCCATTCTATTCTTCTTTGGCCTATGGGGGGGGTGTTAAGGCAAACATTACTCAAGTCCCTGTTTGTGCATGCTTCATGTTGGTGTTTGACCAGGCTCCGTTGCGGTCATGTGTTGGACAGTAGTGTGTCTGTGTGTTTGCCATGTGTTTTTATTGCCGGTACATCTGTGGGAGGTGTAGTTGGCACATGTTCCCCTTTGCAGGGACACCCATCCTGGGGTTTGTGTCATGCATCTGCACTTGGCACGTGCCATATGCCCTGTAGTATTCCCACAGTCGTGTATGCCTTCATGCACTACTACTGCGTGTTACTGGCTGTGTGTATGTGGTACACATGGACATTGTGATAGTTGGCTTGACCTATTCCCATGCTAGAACGTAAACATCTGTCAATTAAGTCTTTAAAATCAAACTGTAACACTCATTCGTATTTTCAAAATGACACTCATTAACACAGGAAGCTGGGATTAATAACATTTTACTACTGTGCAGCAGGAGGCAAAGAAGTATGCAGTAAAAGTGTAGAC
The DNA here is from genome assembly GCF_019279795.1 of Protopterus annectens. Taxonomy (NCBI): domain Eukaryota; kingdom Metazoa; phylum Chordata; order Ceratodontiformes; family Protopteridae; genus Protopterus; species Protopterus annectens. The sequence goes on from NC_056745.1 coordinate 1,241,598,057, forward strand.
ATTTGTTCTACTCTATACATGTTACATCTGTATGAGCATTCTGTATACTATCATCTTTTGCACACATTAATGATGTGGTCAGTCACAAGGCATTTACATTGCTAGAGTACAGAACATTGTATTCCTACAACAGTACTCATGTAATGCTTATTACATGTTTTCCCATGAGGATAGCCCAACCTTGCGAGCCACATATTCACTTAGACTGTACTTTGGAAGATTCTGCTCTGTCACGGTTCCAACACTGTTCATATCCAGTCCTCACTCCGTGTCCTACTAGGTTCCTGTGTCTCTCTGCTGAGCAGCTGTACTCTGTGTTAGAGCTCACAAGCCTATCCTCCTCAGTGGAAGGATGACAAATATACCTGTACATACATGTATTATTCTGTAACCGAGCAGATGAGTAATGCTGACTGACATACACCTGCTGCACTGGTTACTGCTAGGGTCAGGGTTCAATCACACTGCAGCTACACTACAAGCAATTACATGCATGAGAAGCTGTACTGCCATATTGTCAGGTAGAATAATGTGCATTATACACTATTTGCTTCTAATGTTGCACGTCATATATAAGTTTAAATATGTATTTTGCTAACATTCTCCCTCCTTTGATTGCTTCTACTCTATCCAGAAACATATACAACATTATTTCATTCCCTAGCCTCTTCCTCTGTGGAACGTTTAACTAGGCAAGTAATTTGTTGTACATTGCAAGTAGGATTGCATTTTCTATTGACAAATACCACTACAGGTCTTGATACATAGTCTCGGGTACAGGTATGTCGCCAGAGTCCCTGACTAATACTTACATGCACAGTATCCCGCACTAGACACATGCTCCCAATATGAGCAGAACAACACAAATGGCAATCATGATATTCAGTATGACTGACCCCATCCACCCAATGGTTTGTGGAAATGGTTCGTCAGTGGGTTTGGGCCTGGTTCCGCCATGGATGACACCTGCTATATTACCTCTAGCTGGGTGTTGCTTTTGGTCTCTTCATGTGGTAGTTGGACACGGCGATCTTCTTCAGTAAGCGCGCACGTACCAATTCTCAGCGCCACGGTGCAGTCGTGCGCTATAACATTTTGTGACACAACAGTTCTCATTGCATCCAGTTCATCAGTCACATGTTCAAGAGCGGAAGGTCACATTCATCCTTCCTCCGACAGGTTTTGATAACTTCCTCTGTTCCCTGATTGATTTCACTACTCCAGAAGTTGGGAGTGTTCCAGCCCAGGTTGTGACGCTGTCACTTATGTCCATATGAATCGATATTCCTTTATCTCTTGCAGAAGACTGGAATGTCAGAACAGCTTCCATTTCACCCACTGGATTAGTAGGTTTCTCGACTGTGTTCCCAGTTCTTCGAGCTATATGTGTTATAGTTCGTTTCGCACCCACAGGCAATTGTACAGTATGTCATGTGACTGGAGCCAGATAACCCAAATAACAACTGCCGGACCAATTCCCAGGTAACCATTGATATGCTTATTTCCCACAAACAACATAACAATATTCTACTTTACTACTGATGCGGGTTACCTCTGCATGTAACATATTCCTGTCTCTAACAGAGGACTGTTTATACAGTTCAGGATGTTTCTGCACATCCTTCAACATTGTTCTCATGATGTTTCAATACAAATTAGGAATGGTGCTACAAGTAGTACTGTGATCTTTGGCTGTTATATGACATTCGTAGGACACAGTTATGTTACAAATACTCCCAACAACTGAAACTGTATCATGTTTATGATAACATACAATTCCTTTTTGTGTAACAGGTAAGTACATTGCCACGTTGTCCTGTGATCTCACAGAACCTGTATCAAAGTGTAGATATTCACAAGTCTCAATCTATCCCCAAGGGGACAACATGCATCGGAAGTCCTCCATATGATGTAGGTATGGCAGTACAAACACAGCAATTTAAAGTGTTCCTAGTCTCTATATGCACACGCGTCATGCCTAGGTATCTAAACTGTGGAAGACACTCTGTGGCCAGTTCATCACGTATCAGTATTTGTATCCGTGTAGTTATATGCAGGTAAGGTCCCAGAAAATGTGAAGTAAACACAAACATGGTTAATAGGTGTATAATCATTAGGACAGCGAACATTAATGTCTTTGGGGTTGCTTTGTATTGTTATACAGTCTTGGCCGGGTGATTCAGGCTCTTTGGTATATCAGCTACAAGATGTCAATCAGACTTGATATCCTTTACCGGTTTGGGAAATGTGAGGTGGACCCAGGACGACCTCTCTGCAAACTTTACTGCGGTAGGCGTTGCCAACAGTACCCGGTACAGACCTTCGCAATGTCCACTTGGCAATAATGTTCTTTGGATAACAGTGACATACACACAGGATACTGGTGTCAGCTATGCGTCCGTCTTCGTTTGCTCTTATCTGTAACAGACTTTAACTGAAGAACAGTGTTACTACTTAACAGTCCTCTCATGTCACCTGCTACTGAGTCATCGACCTCCGGCTCTGCAGGCATGACAGATTTCCACTCTGGCACATGGTATGCCATTCCACATACTACTTCGAAGTGGGTGCAGCACTTTACATTTGGAACTGTTGTCATGCTCAGCAATGCTAGAGGTAGACAGCACATGTAACTCATCTGGATGTCACCCACCAACCTCCTCTACTTATTTCTCGGGATCCCATTCTACGGCGCCAGCAGTCGTGCTGAGTGTGGGTTGTACATGCAATTTACATTCATGGTAATACTAAGTAATCCCCCAGGTTGCGTGATTGTCTGGTTCTCTACATGTGTTCTATTGTCACTGTAGCTTCTTTACAGCATGCCAGATCTAGGGATACTTTATTTTACTGGCACCTTTGCCACTGCTGCTGCATCCGGATTAATGGTTGGGAATGCTTCTACCCATTTTGATTATATATATGTGTAATCGCTAAACAGTATTTGTTCCCTTCACATTTATGCAGATGTATGAACTCCATACAAATAGTACGGAACGGTTATGGTGGTGTAGGTAAACTCACTCCCTTCGGTTTAAATACTCCCTGTGCATGATATCTACTGCAAACGTGACACGGTGCTCATGGGGTTTGTATGTGGTTCGTAATTCCGTATGTTAGGGGTATTCTGTTAACCAAATGTACCATCCCCCCTGTTGAGACATGTCTCTACCCATGGCTCCACAAAGCCGCATATCTGAATACATTAGACGTTAATATTGGCTTTCTCACTGTGGATATGTGCAGTCCGTGTTCAAGGATTGCTCCTCATCATAACCACGTCGGCTTTTCTGCTTTCGTAGTTGCTGTTTGCATTGTTTGTACAGTCTCTACATCTAAACTGTCTGAGGTTTGTCATCCCTCATTCACACAAACACTTTCCGAATGTGAGGCTGCTTGTTTTGCAGGTGCATGAGCTCATGCCTTACCTTTCCTACTGTTATCCTGTTGCTTTCTATGCCCTGCACATTTACAATTACCTACTTCAGTGGGTAACTGCATGGAGTCTAATGCATTCAAGATCGAATGCGCATGATTAATCGGTTTACCGGTGGATGTTATCATTCCCCTATTCTTCCACTGCTGCTCATAAACATGCACTGCACAGACAACAGACTGACTATCGGGACATATGTCCACACATCAGTTTTCCGCTACAGTACAGGCACGTGTTAAAGCTATCTATTCTGCTGCTTGAGCAGACACGTTATGCTGCAGGGTTTGGCCGTCTACAATGTCATTATCAATAAGTACTGCATAACCTACTTGATTCGTTCCTGTAGGACTCTGTCTACATGATCCATACACATTAACTGTCACCTCTGCATCATCTAAGGGTATATCAGTGATATCATGTCTGTGTGTTGTTATTTAATCCATTTCGTATGGGCAACTGTGTGGTGTGCCATACACAGGTGTCGGACGTGACGTTGATAGGTTTCATGTTGTACACCGTTCAATCACCATATGAGGTTGACTCAGTGATATGGTCAAACATGACAAATGTCTAGCACGGGTCAGGAATGCTATCTTCTCTTGCAGCAGACTGATCGCAACTGCATGAGACATTCTCACAGTGAGAGGGTGGTCTAGTAACATTACGGCCGGGGCCTGTACTGCCATGGGTGCTACAACAACTGCCTGTACACAATGTGGCACTGACCATGCCACAGTGTCCAACTGCAATGAGTAGTCAGCTATGTAGCGTTGCTTACTTCCCTGCTGTTGCATCAAGACTGACGTCATATATCTCCGCTTACAATCTACGGTCTGACAACATGTGTTATGATTATTCACGAGACCTACTACAGCTGTTGAGGCTATCAATCGTTCTAGTCTGCAGAACGCTGTTTCTGCTACTGTAATCCAGTGTAGTATGTGTTGTGCTGCCATAGGTGTATTAAAGGTTAAGGCAAACAATACAGCAGATTCCACAGCATTGTTGGGTATCCAGATTTGACAAATGTTAGTCGGCCCAGACAGGACATCATTCCCTTCTTGTTAGTTGGCTTGGGTGCTTATTATATTGCTACCTTCCTATCGTGATGTGATGTTCTACCCTACTTGGATACCAGATATGCCAGGTAAGGCCAGGTGAGGCCCTCAACTACAGTATCGCTGGGAGATGTATGCAGTGTAGTATCATCAGTATAAATACATTAAGCTTTATGTAAGAATGTTTGTTACTTTAAAAAGGGCTTCTTAAATCTGTGACATAAGATAAGATAAAGCATCCCAAAGAAAGGAAGGAGAAGAGGAGGCATAAGGAAGATAAAGGAGATGAGATAGAGGAAGGTATAGTTATGATTATGGCGGGGCCCATTCCATGTAAGATGTATAGGTCATTAGTGCAGCTTGTTAAAGAATGTGACAGCAACAAACAGAATGCTGGACTGTAGCTTGAGGTGATTGACTCAAGAATCCAAAAGGTAGCCCCCTCCCTTGCCTAGCTTCCTGTGGTTCCCAAGACCTGACAGCGGCCCATCAGGACCACAAAAGAAAACTAAACCTGCAGCCTCAACTCTTCTTAAAAATCAGGGTAAACACAAAGCATTAGTACCCTATTCAGAGAGAACTATACTGTCCTTGTTAAGAACCTGACACTCTATCTTGAAGACTTTAGTAATACAAAGCCTGTAAAAATTGTATCTTTATAAATTCAGCACTAGTAACTCCATTGTGTTGAGTTATTCTACTGGAAATTGTTACCTTTAAGACCCTGCAAAATCTCCTGGTGGTGTAGGCCCCACACTTGGCGTCTTTTCAGCAAAGCACATATACGACCTAGTTCTGTGGTCATTTAAAGTAATAATTTAGTAATCTGAATGCTATTTTAAGTATACAAAGGCAACTGAATCTATTTTAAAGGACCTGAATGTGTTTTACTGCTTATGTAGATGCTCGCAAATGTTACTGACTTACATTTAATGTCTTTATATCATAAACCATAAGCGACCTAATTCTGCAGTCATTTAAAGTAACTGGATGCTATTTTATGCATAAGAATGTGTTTTAAAGACTATGCAAAGGCCTGCACATGTTCCTGACTAACTCTAGGCACCTTTTAATCATAACGCATTAGCGACCTAGAGCTGAACTCATTTAAAGTTAAAATTTCAGTATCTGCTGTGTATGTAACTAAGCTGAAGTCATTAGATGCCATTTCATAGTATTTGAATGTTTCTCTTTAACTGCATACTTTATGGAATATGAAGGCATTTTAGTGTGTTTGTGGCTAAACAGGATAGCTGTTTTAGCCTGCTAGTACTAATATTCAACCTTATTAACACTAATACTCATATCTCTCTCCCTCACTTGTATCATAGGTAGCCCCCTCCCTTGCCTAGCTTCCTGTGGTTCCCAAGACCTGACAGCGGCCCATCAGGACCACAAAAGAAAACTAAACCTGCAGCCTCAACTCTTCTTAAAAATCAGGGTAAACACAAAGCATTAGTACCCTATTCAGAGAGAACTATACTGTCCTTGTTAAGAACCTGACACTCTATCTTGAAGACTTTAATAATACAAAGCCTGTAAAAATTGTATCTTTATAAATTCAGCACTAGTAACTCCATTGTGTTGAGTTATTCTACTGGAAATTGTTACCTTTAAGACCCTGCAAAATCTCCTGGTGGTATAGGCCCCACACTTGGCATCTTTTCAGCAAAGCACATATACGACCTAGTTCTGTGGTCATTTAAAGTAATAATTTAGTAATCTGAATGCTATTTTAAGTATACAAAGGCAACTGAATCTATTTTAAAGGACCTGAATGTGTTTTACTGCTTATGTAGATGCTCGCAAATGTTACTGACTTACATTTAATGTCTTTATATCATAAACCATAAGCGACCTAATTCTGCAGTCATTTAAAGTAACTGGATGCTATTTTATGTATAAGAATGTGTTTTAAAGACTATGCAAAGGCCTGCACATGTTCCTGACTAACTCTAGGCACCTTTTAATCATAACGCATTAGCGACCTAGAGCTGAACTCATTTAAAGTTAAAATTTCAGTATCTGCTGTGTATGTAACTAAGCTGAAGTCATTAGATGCCATTTCATAGTATTTGAATGTTTCTCTTTAACTGCATACTTTATGGAATATGAAGGCATTTTAGTGTGTTTGTGGCTAAACAGGATAGCTGTTTTAGCCTGCTAGTACTAATATTCAACCTTATTAACACTAATACTCATATCTCTCTCCCTCACTTGTATCATAGGTAGCCCCCTCCCTTGCCTAGCTTCCTGTGGTTCCTAAGACCTGACAGCGGCCCATCAGGACCACAAAAGAAAACTAAACCTGCAGCCTCAACTCTTCTTAAAAATCAGGGTAAACACAAAGCATTAGTACCCTATTCAGAGAGAACTATACTGTCCTTGTTAAGAACCTGACACTCTATCTTGAAGACTTTAATAATACAAAGCCTGTAAAAATTGTATCTTTATAAATTCAGCACTAGTAACTCCATTGTGTTGAGTTATTCTACTGGAAATTGTTACCTTTAAGACCCTGCAAAATCTCCTGGCGGTAGGCCCGCTGCTTTGCTCGCTCGCTGGCTCCGCCTCCCTCCCTGCCCCCTTATCCCACCCGCCCCCAGTATCCCTACTTTTATAGCTACAAATAGTCCCTCCCACTTTCCCACAACAAATCCAAGGCTCCCGTGTCAAACTCCATAACTCCTCCCACCCCAAGGCCCAACCCTCTAACAAACCCCACACAAAGTCTCTTCCCCCACTCGATACCCACTTCCCTACTTCAGTATGGCAAATTTCACTTATACTATTACCCCCATCATAATTATACTTCTCATCACCACCTATATCCTAACAAGATATGAAAACCAAACTCTTATAGGCATTCCTTTCCCTAAGTGCCACACCAACTTCCAATTCATTCTCCATGACAGTTATATACCACCCTCAATCTACCAGGACAAAAATATATCCCCAAAATAGTCCACCCCACACTTAAACACCCTAAAATTCCACATAACAAAACTAATCTCAAAATACTATTTAAACTACAAAGATTTTTAGTTTACTTGAAAAATTGTATTAACATCGATGGAGATATTCACCCAAACCCAGGTCCCACCACTATGCCAATCTCTAATCCCCATAACTTAACCCGAAAATCTACTGACTCCCTTCTAATACTACACCTGAACCTAAGAAGCATTAACAACAAAATTCACAACCTTCACGCCATCATAGCTAGTCATTCCCCTGACATCATGTGTCTAACCGAAACATGGCTAAAACCCACTACTAAGAATGAAGAGATCCTCCCACCCGGGTACAATATTCTCAGGGCTGATCGTGCAAAGAAAAAAGGTGGAGGAATAGCTATTATATTTAAAAATAAACTAAACATCCTTAAGAACCAAGTACAACCTCCCATGATCTCAAACCTAGAAATTATAGCCCTACAGATCTGCCTAAACACTCAAAAACGCATCAACCTTATTGTAACCTATATCCCACCAGGGAAGAACACAGAAAACCTGGAGCAATCCCTGAGCTGGCTAGCCATCAACTACCCACAAGAAACCATAGTTCTTGGGGACGTCAACATTGACTGGTCTCTCTTTTCTACCCATACAACTCCACAACCTATTAACCTACATGGTTTTTCCCAAAATATCCTATCCCCAACCAGAATAGGCAACTCACTTCAAAAGAAAGTATAATTGACTGGATCCTTACTAATAGAGACTCTAATAACTACACCACTGGTACCCTTCCTGTGACCTCAGCGATTACCTAATAACTTATATCATTAAACATAAATGCCCAACTTCTAACACCCCTATATAGATTAATCAGAAACAAAAAAAAATTTGTCCCTCAATTATTTCTTGCTGACCTGAAATCCTGCAACTGGACCATATTAAAGACTCTTCCACTAGAAGAGAGTGTGTCCCACTTCAATGACACGTTCCTTAAAATACTTGACTCACATGCTCCACATAGACAAATTAGAACCAAAACTCGCATAGCACCTTGGCTCACTACTGATACTAAACCCAAAATCAAACTTCGTGACCTAGCCTGGGACAAATGGAGAGCCACAAAAACCCCCCAAGACCGTTGTAAATTTCAACAACTAAGAAATGCCACGAAAACTGCCATAACCCAAGACAAAAAACAATATTTCTGCAGCCTCCAGCAAAAACAACAGAACAACCCAAAGAAATTCTGGGCAGGCTTTAACAACCTTCTGCACCCAGGCAAAACTTCCACCCCAACCCCTGAGAAACTCTTAGAGAAAGGCCAAGAAGAAGTAGCCAACACCTTTAACTCCTTCTTCACTGAGACTATCCAAACCCTAGCCAGTCACCTAACCTCCACTTCCCCACCTGCTGCTAAACTGCAACGTGACAACCCTACCCCCTTTAATTTAAAGCCAGTCTCTTCCTCCTATGTACGCTCCCTCCTAAAAAAACTCAAACCAACTACCCTAGCGGCTGACCACCTTCCTGCGGAATTCTTACAAATTGCATCTGATGAAATAGCCTACCCCATAACAATCCTAATAAATAGAACTATAACTGAGATGAACATTCCCTCCATCTGGAAGACTTCCTATATCATTCCACTTCACAAAGGAGGTACCTCCCTGGAAATGTCAAATTATAGACCAATAGCCATTCTGTCCCCGATAGGGAAAATCATGGAAAGATGCATCCACAAACAACTTCTTCACTATCTGACCTCTAATAATCTCTTGTCCAATGCCCAGCATGGTTTTCGCACCATAGTACAACTACTGCCCTCCTTTCCTTTATTGACTCAATCAACAACAATCGCAATAGCAAACTCATATCATCTGCCCTCTTTCTGGACCTATCAAAAGCATTCGATATGGTCAATCATCAATTCCTTCTCAACAACCTTGAAACCCTACGTCTGGACACTCCAGCACTAAACTGGTTCAAGGCCTACCTCACTGGTAGGCAACAAGCTGTCCTATGGCAAAACAGAATATTAGGACTGCTCCCGAATACCATAGGCGTTCCTCAGGGCTCGATACTGGGCCCACTTCTGTTTTCCATCTTCATAAATGACCTTCAATCAGTCATCCCTAAATCCACCTGCATACAATATGCCGACGACTCCACCTTAATCTGCTCCGACGTCTCCTCTCGAATCTCCAAATGACCACACAACATTGTTTTTCACTAGTTGAAAATGGTTCACTGACTTAAAACTTCTACTTAACCCAGCTAAAACCAAACTATTACTTTTCTTCCCCAACGTCTTCTCACCTCTAGGTAAAGAACTCCCAAACACTAACAACATAACCTTTCATATTAAATCCAATAATGGGACCCTCATAACCCCTGTCACCAGTACCAAACTGCTAGGTGTCACTATTGATCATAAGCTCAAATTTGACATACACATTACCCAAACAGTTAAGTCTGTTAACAAAAACTAGGATCTATGTACAGAATTAAAACTTCCTAACTCCCACTACCAAATTAACTATTGCTCGCACCCATCTCCTCTCTTCCCTCCTCTATGCTTCCCCGATCCTCTCTTTTCTCAATAAATGTGAACTTAACATGCTCTCTCTTGCCTATAACCACATTTCCAGATTTATTACAGTTTCCCTTATCGAACCCATCATTGCCTTAATCTGCGAAGACTTGGCTGGTTGGAACTGCCAAATCTCCTCAAACTTAGCCAACTCGCCGAAGCTTATAAAATAATCAACCATCCTGATAGAACTCCCTCACTGTGCAAAATTCTCACTCCAAATACTAACCTCAACAGTCTCCGATCATCAAACAGCATCCAGATCCTAACCATTAAAGCAAAAAACTCAGGTGGGGATGCCCTTTACGCCAATTCCATTGGCAAGCAGTGGAACTCCCTGCCAAACAACCTTAGACTTACTACTTCGCTCAATCATTTCAAAGCTAACCTTAAAGAATATCTCTCCACACAATGGACATGCCCATGTCGAGAACCTGACTAACTACATATCTCATAACTTCTAGTTCCACTTCCCTAGCCCATTTCCCTAATTGCAGATCTCTAAAATTTCTCTTTCCTTTTAGTAATAAAGAAAATCTCTGATTTCAGTCTATTTTCCAGTATCTGTAACGAAATCAATGTTTTGTGTATAATTTCCTGTCTGTCCTTTTGTCTTATATAACATCTATGTAAATTTTCATTCCTGTATATGTAAGCTATATTCTCTTGTTGTAACAATACTTTGAATCTTGCAATTTAATTATGTACTTCTATTGTGTATTGGAGCTTTTCTCCTCGGGCCTCTACTGAAAACGGATATGTATCCAGCTAGACCAGCCCGGTTAACAAATGTAAAATAAAATAAATAATAAAAATAATTGACCTGTATTCTCTGTAGTTGCAAATTATGCTTGCTTTATGTCCCTGTTCTGCTGATTATCTCAATAATGCTATTGTATCATCCATACATTGCTGCTGGGTAGGGGCCGCAAGCAGAATATCATCCAAATAAAGTAGAACTTGACTGGCCCCGGGTGGAGTTAACACCGGAATGTAGCTAGCCATCCCCTGTGAGAATATCGTTGTACTTTCACAGTATCCCCGCGATAGCCGGGTATGGCTGTATCTGTCACCCTGACTGTACATGCAAAGCAATACGGACTATGTGGATGTATAGGTATTGCAAAGTAAGCATAGCTTATATGTACCATGGTAAGATACTTCTGTGGCATGTTCATAGCATGGAATATAGTGTGTGGGTCTGGCACCAATGCTACCCTACGTATTCTTACATGATTTACAGCTTGTACATACTGTACCATCCGCCATTCCCCTTTTGGTTTCCGATCAGGAGATACAGGGGTATTGCATGGTGAATAGCGATTACTTTGTGGATGGGGAATTCCCTCTATGACTTTACAGATATCTTCTGGTGTCCACGGTCTATACGCTACGGGGGTTGGGTCCTGGCCTTCCTGTCCTGCATGAGGGTTGGGAACTTCAATTAATTGACAGATATCCTCACTCTGTTTTAGTACTGTGTTCTTACTCGGGTGTCCCTAGGTATGTTACGTGTTCGGGATGTGGTTTCAATAGCTTCTGTTAAATTTGTTCGTTGTGCTACCTCTGTTGCCACAGGATAACGTGTGGGGACTAGCCTGCCCTCCCGCTTAATATCCTGGATGTGGTATCGGAGGTGGTAGGGGGTTGTGGGGGGGGGGCTATCGGTACTACTGTATTATGATCTTCTCTGTGTACGTATGATGCTTAGCCATTTGTAGTGTTCTGTTCCCTTCGGTACACTACCTCAGTCCACCGATGTGCATGACGGATACCCAATTGTTGCTGTTTTGTCGCCTGCACATCTTAGGGCTGCCACCTTTTCAAATGCACAATGTGGGACATTAGTGTTCGGAACGTGTAATTTCCTGGAAAATGCATACCCACGGCCAGTACATTGGACAAGAATTCACGTTTTGCCAGGAGAGCGACCAATTGTTGTAGCATTTCAGTTGCTTATTCTGTTTATTATTATATTTTGCTGTTCCACATACAAATTTACTGTTTTATGCTACCATTTTGATAGATATCTGGGAAATGTTTGTCCTGAGATATCAGGACATTTGCCATTTGTTCGGTTTGTTTACAGGACACGGCTGGCCAAAGAGGGACTGTCCCTCTCAGGGTGGAGCAGGTGTTTACCCTGGAACATGTGCATCAAATTTTCAGGGATTACAATGTTTCAGTAACGATATTTTGTGTAATATACCATCGATGTCATATTTATTACCCCATTTTGCTGCATAACTCACATCATGTGCTCTCTGCGATTGCATATTCATCACGTCACCCGTCAAACGCGGATCACATGATCTGTTTCTTCAATAATCTCCCATATCCTCTACACGACTGCTACGTAAACTTCTGTCATACCACGTGGTGTCTCCTTCCCTGTATCCACTGTAGTGTCTACAATCACTATTTACTCTGCTGTGTGTTCCCCTGACCTATGTTCAGATTTAACAGTATGTGGGTAGGTCTTCGACCCGATATCACTACTGTTAACAGGAACACAATGTAGTCTGGTCCCTGATCTACAATAGAGACAAAAAGGCAAACACTCCTTACCTGGGCCTCCTGTTTAAGGCTGCACGTTTTCTTCTTGGGATCCAGTTTCCTGCTTTACAGCCACAGATCAGACAGTAAACAGCCTCTTTACACACAACAATTCAGTCGGAGGTCTTTTCATTCAAGAAGTACCATTTATGCATATTCTCCAGCGTACATGTCTAACCAGCCATGCACTGTGACCTGTAGCTTACCAAGGGAATTCCGGATTACAAGGATCACAATGTGAGATAAGTTGTTAAAACCAGACTGTAGTTATCAGTAGGCTTTTCTATGTGACAGCCGATAACACAGGAGGCTCGGGTTCGGAAAGTTTTAGTAGTGTACACAGGCAGGCTACATAATATACAGTCCAAGTATGTGAGTTTTGTCTGACTCTATACAGTAAGCAGTTTCTTTATATAGTGTTTACAATCAGCTTTTGCCCACCTTACTGACGTGGTCGGTCACAGGGCATTTCCATCACTATGGTCCGCAATAGTCTATACATACGTGGGTGCTGGGGTCGTGCTTTTAAAATGTTTTCCCATGGGAATAACACAGCCTTGCAAGGCACCTTGTACATTACAGTGTCCTTCTGTGATTGTAGCTGTTTCAAAGACCCTAGACTGTTACGATACAGTGGACAGTTAATTTCTTAATACGTTGCTTTGTCTCTCTGGTAGGGAGTTGTACTGTTATCTTCGATTGAGCTCACAAGGCCATCCTCCTCTGGGGAAGGAGTGCTGTTATGCATGTACATACATTTATTGTTCTGTAACCCAGCAAATAATTAATGCTGACAGACATGAGCCTGCTGTACTGCTTACTGCCAGGTTCAGAATTCCATCACACTACAGCTTAGCTTCACCAATTACATGCAGGCTTAGTTCTACTGCCATATTGTACGGTACAATTCAATGCATTATATAGTATTTCGAGTCTCGACTGGTACTTCATATGTGTTTCTATATATTTTTCGAACAACATCGATCCGGCCGTATGCATGTTGTTCCGTCCTTTACCTTGACCGTGTGTATTTGTCCGTCCAGCAACGCTACTCTCCACATGTGATGTCCCAGCTTCCCCTTCTTTGCCTGTAGCACCCTGTTAGGATGTCCTGTTTGGTAGGCACCTGTTCCGCTATATGTGATCGACTTCACTGCATAGATAATCATCCATGCGGTGGTCCAACGACCTGACTTGTCCACATGTGTACAGTTATGTGCACCGTGTCGTATGCAAACCTATATGGTTTGGACGGGTACATACTACATGCGGGATGTACACATTCTGCTGACACATTCACATGCAGCCATTTACATATCTGTACCTGTGGTGGGTTGGTGACATGTGGGTAATGATTTGCCCGCGTGGCATTGCCTAACACAAACATCTTACCAAATTTCAGGTATGCACATTGTGTGTGGTTGTATAGCTGCACACAGATGCTAGCAGGTTTGGGTGCAGAGGTATACATGGGTGGGACTGACATGTACAATGAGGCTATTGTGTAGTACATCCAAATGCATGGGTTCTGCTTCTGGATATTACACTTCATCATACGCCATCCAGTGTATGCAACAGACACGTTGCTGGGTGTGGGATATGTTGCTATGCACATGTTTGCCTGTGTTTGAGGTATCTTGCTTCCTTACTGTTGTTATGTCAACACAGCTACCCGGCTATGTACTCACTACTGCTTGTGACCATTGTGGTTGGCACCTTTTCCAATGCCCATAGTGGGGCATGTTATGTGGACACTTCGGAATTTGCAGGACTACACATACCCACGGCTAGTGCAGTTGACAGAACTTCACTTGTTTGCCATACTATAAGCTTATTCTGTAAGCATTTGGGTTCCTTATTTATTTTCTTGTGCCGTGTCTGTGTTTCATATAGTAATGTATATGTTTTATGCTACTATTACATGTATATTGCGGGAATTTTCTTGGCAGGGGATCGGAGGTCATTTTCCATTTTTCCGATTGTTGCAGGGACACAACTGTCCAATCTGGGACTGTCCATGGCACATTGGGACAGCAGGTAACCCTGGTGACCATGCCCATGTCGCTACTGGGGTTTCCACCTTTTCCGGTTTCCGATCTGGGATATTTCCGGGACTCACATCTGACTTTACAGGCCAACACATACACACGGTCACTATATAGCATAGAACTTCACTTGTTTGCCTAGATATAAGCTTATTGTTGTGGCGATTTGCTTGCTTATTCTGTTTCTTGTGTCATTTAGGTATTTCTGTTACAGAAATAACCACTTCATGCTACCATTACATTAAATACGGGATATCATTGTGTCCTACAATCGTAGCACATCAGCCATTTCTAATACGTTTTTTCGGGACACAACTGGCCATAGAGAGTCTGCCCCAACCAAAGTGGGACAGGTGGGGACCTTAATCGCTGCTCCTATGTCGGTGCGGCGCGCTGACATGCGGCTGTACACCTTCTCTGGGTGTAAACACTGACGGTGCATTGCGAGACGAACGCGGTCTTATGCGTATCCTTTGCTCCTTGGACGGGTACACTTATGCCTTCGTGGCTTGTATTTGCTTCTCCGTTAATTTGGGACGGGTACTATGTTGCATACTGTACGTGCGTTTCATTCTGCATGGGACCTGGCTGCTGCCATTACTATTGTGGGCGGACCGTGGCTGTCAGCACATTAGGTTGCTCACCTCATGCCGGCTTAGACACGCCTCCAGACGCATCCTACCTGGGCTCGCTCACGTACACTACGCACGTGTCTGTGATTCCAGTGCACTCTCATTAATATGTATATGGTGCTACTGCGCCGGCTATTCACTGCACCGCCGGCGCAAGCCTTACGCCGGCCTTGCGCCGAGCTTCATGAATCCCGGGGTATGTTTTGTTTGAAGGTGAAACATTCCAACAAACCAAGGGAGTGGCGATGGGAGCTAGGTGTGCCCCTGTATACGCCAACTTGGTTCTTTTGGCATGGGAAAAACTGTACATCTTTGGGTCTAGTTTCAAGGACAACATTTTAATGTATTGTCGGTTTTTAGACGATTTGTTAATTCTATGGAAGGGTGACGAAGAAAGTGTGGTGGAATTCATGTCTTACATCAATGGTACTACTAAATTTCTTAAGTTCACCCATTCTTGGAATAAGAAGGCTACAGATTATTTGGATATTTCTATATTCAAAATGGATGGGAATTTATTTAGCAACATTTATAGAAAACCCAACTATTCCAATTCTATGTTACATACGAGTTGCCATCCCTTTTATCAAAGAAAAGGAGTGGTAAAAGGACAGATGGTCCGTTTATCTAGACTTGTTAGTAATGATGAGATCTTTAAAAAGGAAATATATAATTTGATTGGGTTGTTCCTAGAGAGGGGCTATCCTTTAACATTACTATTAAAAATTAAGAAAGAAATTTACAAGAAGAGAAAAACTTTATATATTCCAATATTAAAAAGTAACAGTAATATGACATCTTTGGTTAGTTGGGATAAAGACACCAACACACAGAAGAGTGGGCCTAAGTTTGTTTTAAAATACAATGATAAAGCTACTGAATTATGTACTAGTTTAAAAAGTATATGGGATTATTGTTTAAGTAGGCAGACCAAAAAACTTTTGGGTGATAGCCCTAAGATTGTTTTTGGTAGGGGTAACAATGTTAAAAACATTTTTGAAAAGGAAACTACAAGGTACATAAGGTCACGTATGAGTAAATGTGGTAAATGTACAGGATGTAGATTTATAGCAGTGGGATCCTATGTATGTGTGGTTGGTTACAGATGTACCATTGCAAGTCCGGGGTTATGTAACTGTAATACAAAGAACTGTGTTTACATCGCGTCATGCATGACATGTGAGGCATATTACATTTGTATGTCTACCCGAAGATTGAGAGATAGAATTGGGGAGCATAATAGGTGTATAAAAAGGAAGGATGAGCATAATGCTTTATATTTGCATACCAAAACATGTGATAATTTTAACAAATTTTTATTTTTTATTATAGATAGGGTGATGCCTCATACAAATTGTGACATTAGTAACAAGGTAGCGTTACTAGAAATGGAATGGCAGATTAGATTAAATGCCATGAGGTATCCAGGATTAAATGAACACATCTCTTTAAAACCTCAGTTAAAATATAGAGCAAGTGTGATTTAATTTGATTATTAATATTGTATTGCATACATATTTACACGTATTTTTGTATTTTGTATTTTTCACAAATATGTATTGAAATTTGTTTGTAATTGGGTAACAATTGCATGAGTTTATGTAGTTAAAGATATTTATGAAAAGTGCTGCAACATTTTATTAGATTACATTTATTAATCAAGTAATTTATCAATTAACATGTAGGTCAAATGGGAGTATATATAAATGTGATTGCTTTGGGTGTGTTTTATGACTCTGATGATACCAGGTTGCTGGTGAAAGTGCTCAGTCTTTACAATTGTTGATTAAAATTTTATTATTTCTGTGCCTTGGTACTCGTGCCTTCCTTTCAACACTGTGGTGGAGTTTCTACGACAATTTTTTGTGTTTGGATCCTAATTTTGGCATTCCTTGTGGTGCTAGCCATAGGATTACCCTGGCATAGTGCCACCCAACCTTAGTTCACAGTGCCTCTGTTGATTGGAGCCACTGGAGTTATTCCCAGGGTGAATTTTCTGTTTCCCATCCACTCATCAAGATTTCTCTTGAATAGGGTTAGCGAGGTGCTCTGCTTGACATGTATGGGAAGTCTATTCAACAGCATGGGCAGTCTCTGGGTTATGAACCTGTCCCTCCAGCATGGTCTGTTAATTGTGGTAATGAGGTTGAGGTCTCTAAAGCGTGTGGTTCGGAGGGATTGGGATTTCTTTAGATGTAGAATTTCTAACCGAGCTGGGTCAGACATGGCTTTGTATATCAAGCAGAGATCGCTTCTAAGTAGGCGATATGAGACGGAGAATAGTTTGAGATTTTTGAGTCTATTTTGTTTAAGGAGGACCAAAATATCTTGGGATTGTTTTGGTGTCTTGACTGAAAATTGGTAAAATTTGATTTTTTTTTTTGTCATTGTGTATTCATTTTTTGTACTAGATTTATTATGTGCCTAAAGTCTTGGTAGCTGGATTGGGTTTTGTTTTTGGAGCATATTTCCCATCCTTTGTCTCTTAAGAAGTATTTCTCTGGTGTCTTTTGTTAACCAGGCTGCAGGGTTTGACCTGACTCTATTCCTTCTAAGTAGTGCATGGGTACTGAGGATGCTTGTTAAAGTATAATTGAAATGGGTTACAGCATTATCCAGTAGCATGTTTTTAGGATATTCTAGCTGTAGTGTTTGATTGTGGAGATGAAGTTGCTTGAATTAAAGTATTGGTATTTTATATTGTGTTTATTATTTACAAGAGAAAACACTCTAGCCCCTTGGCTAAAAAGCCTTCTTGGAGTTAATACACACAAAAAGAAAACCATTTAAATAGGAAATTAATTTATGCTAATAAAATAATTATCCAATAGGAACAAGGTCCGCTAATGATTGACAGTAGATTTTTACGTGCCGAGTTGCCAGCCCTGACGCAACCTTTAAGGCAGCCCATTCATGCATGTCTCCACACAGAAGACGCTCTAGCTGAGAATCGAACTGGACAGCGTCTTACTGTGAGGAGACAATGCTACCACAGCACCCGCGGTAGCATTGTCGCCTCACAGTAAGACGCTGTCTGGTTCGATTCTCAGCTAGACCGTCTTCTGTGTGGAGACATGCATGAATAGGCGTACCTTCGTTGAAGGTTGTGCATCAGGGCTGGCAACTCGGCACGTAAAAATCTACTGCCAATCATTAGCGGACCGGAGTTCTGCTGTGGCAACCCCTAACTGGGAAAAAGCCGAAAGACACAACAACAATTATTTCACAAAAGATCTTTCAAAGTACATTCTCTGTTCAAGCCCTTAGGTGTCAGTATATCATATTTAAGAAAAAAAACTTGTTTCCTTAAACAACAATTTATTTTTTTAATACAGAAACATCTCTTTCATAAATTTGTTCAAAAATACAAGCCTTCAAATCTGTAAACACCCCCTCATGAACCATATTAAAGTGTATCGCAACAGGATTGTCAATGTTTTTATTTTTTATGTCTCTAATATGCTCCTGAAGTCTCACCTTTGAAAGATCTTTTCATTTCCCCTGTATAAAAAAATTCAGTACAAAAGGTTGCTCTTTAGCTAAGTTTTATTGTCTAGCCAAAATCCACAAGAATTTAGTTTCTCCTCCAGGTCACCCTGTGCAGGCTGTGCAGTGACCTGGAAATGTTGAAAAGGGAAATTGGTCCAGTTCAGCTTTGTTAAGGGCAGATCCTGCCTCTTAAACCTGGTCGATTTCTTTGAAACAGTCACCAAGGCCATTGACAAGGGGAAGGTGGTCCACACAGCCTACCTGGACCTAGCAAAAGCCTTCCATACAATACCCCACTCGGGCATTATAGATAATCTCACCAGCTTAAATATAACCCCCTATGTCACTAGATGGGTTGCAAACTGGCTCAAGGACAGAACCCACATGGTTAGAATAGCTGGAGCCATGTCAGACTCCAAACCAGTTACAAGTGGCGTCCCACAAGGCTCAGTCTTGGGACCTCTCTTGTTCGGTATATATTTCTCAGAGGTACAGGCCAACATGGAAGGACTGTGGCTGACCAAGTTCGCAGATGACTGCAAACTGGGCGCCATAATAGACTCTCCAGCCGACACAAGCATCCTCCAAAAGGGCCTTATAGAAACAGACAACTGGTGCCAGAGCCATGGCCTCAAGCTAAACGCCAAAAAGTGTATAGTCATCCCCTTTGGCAAAAACAGTGCCCACAAATTACCACATAGGTGGTAATCCATTAAGTACAGAAGAAGTAATTAGGGACCTGGGGACCCAAGTTGATAGCAATCTCTCATTTGACAACCACATGGCCAAAGTGGTTAGTAAAACATTTTATATAGCCCAACTAATCATAAAGGGATTCACATCTAGATCAGGGGAGGTCATCGTGCCTCTTTACTCATCCCTCATCAGGCCCATAATTGAGTACAATGCCCCTTTTGGGATGTACCTTACCAGACACCTGCAGCAACTGGAAAGACCCCAAAAGTACCTCACCAAGAGGATCAAGGGACTCAAACAGATGCCGTATGCTGTCCGGTTAAAGAAACTCCAGCTCTACTCAGTGGCATACTGCCTGCTCAGAGGCGATCTGTGCCTGACGTATAAAGCCATGTCCAACCCGGAATTAATGGATATGCTGCACCTCAGAAAGTCCAAATCCCATCGAGCTACGAGCTCGAGGGACTTAAACCTCAGCACTGAAATAAATAGGACATGCTGGAGGGACAGATTCATAACCCAGAGGCTCCCTTCACTCTGGAATAAAATCCCAGTCCAGGTTAGACAGAGTCCCTCATTGGCTCTCTTCAAGAGAAATCTTGATGAGTGGATGGGAGTTCGTAGGTTTACCCCGGGTATCACTTCTCTGTCACTGTTAGACAGAGGCACAGTATACTAACCTCGAAAAAGGGCATAGCAAAATTAATTTAAAATGGGTGGCGAAAGCCATACACACTCTGGCTAGGCTTATAAATGCCCTAGGGCAGATAGCCTAGTATGAACCTATGAACCTATGAACCAATAGTGGCAGCAGAAAAAAAGTTTTACACGGTATAGGAATAATGCTACACTCATATTTTTTTTTTGTAAATGGGTGAAAGTCAAGTAAAGCCATTTGTGGAAGACCTACAGAAAAAAAAAACATTTTGGTTTATAATTTGATGGCCTACAAAGAGAAAAGGTTGTAACTTAGATTTGAAACTGGATGTTACTGGTAATAATGTAAATACCAGAATACACAGGAAGTTTGAGAATGGGGCTCATTTTTTTGGATAGTAGGAGCTGCCACCCACCCTATGTATTGAATGATTTACCTTATGGTGAATTGTTATGAGTGAGCAGGCTGTGCAGTGACCTGGAAATGTTGAAAAGGGAAATTGGGCATACTTGTATTGCCTTTAAGCAGAGAGGATATAGTGAGGAGTTGATTATTCAATCTTTAAAAAAGTTGTTTCAATTGGATGAGGGCAGACTTGAACTGGCTAGTAAAGGAAATGTTGCCCCTAAAATGTCTGTTATAGGTTGGATTGTGGGGGAGGGAGGAAAGTTTATGCTGTAACTGTTTTTAATGTTTTTAGTCAATAAATTGTGAACATTATTAAATATTATTGGACTTTTCTTTTTAAGGGTAAAATTGTTTTAAGAATTTGAATAAATTCCTTTTAATATCTTATAAGAAAGGTAGAAATGTTAAAGACATGGTTGTGCATAGTTCATTTGTTGCCCATAGAGATAGTACAAATACAACAATGGAAACATGGAGAACAGTTGAAATATATAGTGAGATTTTTTGAGAGAATTAATGGGGTTAAATATTACCCTATAGCATTGTATACTTGTACCACAAAATGGGTAATATATGCTCTGTCTTGCTCCTGCAGCCTTTTTATACAGGGGAAATGAAAAGATCTTTTAAGGTGAGATTGCAGTGGCATATTAGAGACATATAAAATAAAAACTGTGACAATCCTGTTGCTATACAGTTTGATATGATTCATGAGGGGGTGTTTACAGATTTGAAGACTTGTATCTGGAACAAATTCATGAAAGAGATGTTTTTGTATTAAAAAATAAATTGTTGTTTAAGAAAAAAGTTTTATTCTTAAATATGATACACTGACACCTAAGGGCTTGAACAGAGAATGTACTTGGAAAGCCCTTTTGTGAAATAATTGTTCTTATTGGATAATTATTTTATTGGCATTAATGACTTTCCTATTTAAAGGGTTTTTCTTTTTGTTTGTATTAACTCCAAGAAGGCCTTTTAGTCGAAGGCGCTAAAGTGTTTGTGTGCTTTCTCTTGTGAATAATGCATTTTATTTTGCCATAGTGAATTTTTTTGTTTGTTTTTTTATTTTATATTATATACCTGATTATGGGCTGCCTGTTCACATATATTTAGATGGTTTCTGACAGCATACATTGGTAGATGGTCAGTGATACTGTCAGCAAGGCAGCCAAAGGAATTTATGTTATTTGGTTTGTTTGTATGACTCCAGCCTAAGATATAGCCCTTATTTGTATGTTTATGTATTCTGGTTGTATCTTTTATTATTTGTGAAAAACCAAATAGAGTCATTGATTAGGTTCTTGTGTCTTTAGGGTCCTGGTTTATGTCAAGGTCATCCATTATAATGGTTTCATGAGGGATATTGTTATATAGCCATGCAGAAGTTGTTCTTTTTAATATTTTGTTTTGTGAATTGTAAAGCCCAGTGATATGGTTCAGATGGCTTTTCTGTTTGAGATATCCTATGAGGCATTGTGCGTTGTGTAAGTAAGGGTAAGTTCTAGGGAGTTTTTGTTCATAACTGCTACTCCCCTACCTCATTTATTTGTTCTGTCACATCTAAAAATGTTATGACCAGGAGGTTGTATTTCATTGGGCAGGATTCATGAAGCCTCCGTGTAAGAGTTACAAGGCTTACACGGAGGCTGCAGATAAATGGTGTGATGTCAGCATGTCATGCATATGCATGAGGGCATGCTGAATCACACCTAAGGCTTACACGGTCCATGGAAGACAGTAGGGGGTGTGTCCGTAGGCCGAGCCCTGAAAACGGACATGCCCCCATAAGAGTAAAAGTCCCGAAAGTAAACCCCCATGACAGAGCCCGTGTAAATTTGAATAAATACAACACAACACATGCCCCCACAGACTACGAACATAAAATGTACAAATGAACATCTTATAATTTTTTTTTAAATTGTAAAGATGTTTGCCTGTGAGTGCGCTCGTTTGCGCGGGTGTGCCCGTAGCTTAGCTACAGGTAGCAGTCAGTGGAAAAGCATATAAGAACTAAATATGCAAAGTAAGCCAAGAAGCAATAGTGTAGCGGTAGAAGCGTTGGTTGAAGAGCAGACAGTCATGGTTCGAGCCCCCCCAACATCAATTTTTATTTTTAGTGAAATAAGCACGAAACAAGTCCCTGACATATATGTACACATATAAAGTTATATTTTATGTAAAATGTAATGAAATGGGCCATATATTTTGAAGAAATTTGAGATAACAAAATAATAAAAAATGTCAGATGTGCCTATAGCTGAGCTACAGTTTAACAAGTTGAGTGCATCTGCCAGTAGGTGAGCAGTGTTTTAACAGGTATAAAATGAGTGCCCGTAGGTGAGCACTGGTTTGGCAGGTGTAAAATCAGTGCCCGTAGGTGAGCAGCAGTTTGACAGATGTAAAATGAGTGCCCGTAGGTGAGCAGTGGTTTAACATGCTGAAACTGTGTGCCCATAGCTGAGCTGAGCGTAATATACGTGCTGACAGCCAAATGACGCTTAAACCAGCGTAACCTGTTTGCGTGGAGCTGCGCACCGTGCCAACAAGCTAACCGACGGGCAACGTTGAGCAAGCTGTAACAAAACTGCCTTTACACAGACACACCTCCTAGCCTGTGTAGACAGTCATAAAATATAAAAAGCAGTGGCCAGGTTTGAACCCAAGATACCATGAATCATAGTCAAGGTACTGAACCACTAAGCCATGACAGTTGCACTTAGAAGTGCAGTAATAGCATATATATAGGAATGAATAGAAAGAGGAGGATGACAAAGCAGGTTTTGTGAATCTGATACAATTCCAAAATGGCCAATCACAGATAAGTGCGGGAAAAACGGCATATATAAGCCCCATAGGCGGGAATACACAGCATAACCGATTGTAGAACCGACTTGCAGCCAGAATGTCAGGTGTAGGTGAGGGTAGTTGCTTTCGAGCACAGAGGTTGGGCGTTGAGGAGTCGAAATATATGGTTTGGCTCCTTGTCCACAATCATGAGGCCCAACTCATGCAGGGCCAGGTCCTGTGGGGAGCATATAGGGCTGAGGCGTGGGACCGGTTGGCTCATGATCTCACCAGTGCCACAGGGATACCAAGGACTGGTAAGCAGGTCCGTTACCACCATGCGGACCTGAAGAGACGCAAGCAGGACCAACTGAACCGTTAGATCCAGGAGGCCCGGCAAATGCCCAGCGCCCCACTACTAAGTTACATGTAATTATTTATGTAAGAAATTAACCTAGCTGATATTATGGAGATGTGTATTTCGATATTACTTTATTTATATTACAGCTGCAGGTGTCTGTTCTGCGAACCGTAGAGCCTATGGCGATAGGCTGGCACGGTTGCGCCACCAGGCAGGTCAGTAATCCTCTCCCTGTAAGTGTAAATAAATATATAAGTATGACAGTTAGCAAAAGAGTGCAGTGTAGTCACTAATTAATAAAATGTGCAAGTAACAGTGTAAGAGGGTTTGCAAGTATTGCTTGATTACAAAAGTGTGATGCAGACTGTAATCCAAACAGAAAAATGAAACAAGTCTGAAATAAAGATGTCCCACCTGTAATATAATAGTACATAACCTGCAGCAGGCTGAAAAGTACAGCTGCAGAAGCTGAGTAAAACACGTGAAATATATCCCTGTTGACATACAGAAACATGACAGAAGTGAGACTGTTGGAAAGGATTGTTAGAACTACAGGTAAAACATGTCAATAAAGCCTAGAATTAAGTACCATCCTGAATTGTAAAAATAAAACAAGTGAGAGAGTGTGAGAAAGAGTTATGAATCCACCAATAAAGTAGTAATAGCTCCTGAGTAAAGTATACTGCAGTCAGTACAGAATGAAATGAATGTGACAAGCAGAACCAAACAGTAACATGTGTTGAAAATGTAACTGCAGCTGGAATGTGTATCCCAAAATCTGGATATGTTGCTCTCAGTCTGCAATATGCAGATAGTATGGTTGTCTGAAATACCAAACATCCACAGTTGTCTATAGCCATATAAAGCAAATGTAGCAGGATGATGTAGCTGAACAGAGCCAGATATGAATGTGTATGAATAAAAATGAAAATGTATATTGATGTAGCAGTAACATTCCTATCACCAACTTGTAGTAGTTATCACATAGGAAACTGTAGGCAAAACTGTAGTGTGTATATATCTGCAGCTATTAGAAATGTACAGCATATATATTGGTATTTGAAGTTGTTAATTAAATTTTCTTCACCCTACCCTATAACCACATATAATCCATTCCATGTGAAATTGGTATGTGCAATTACAATTAACACCCCTGGACATTTGTCCTGTTGGTTCATACATATTTGCATGTATGTTGATGCATCTGCCCTGTTCATACATCCAAACCTGATGGCCTGTTGCCAGCAATCAACCCTGCATGTTGTTGGACTGTGTATTGCTGTTCAAAATATGCATGTGTTATGCTTGCTGTTCAATGGTTTGAATATCTGGGTGTTTGGTTAATGGGAATACTAATGCATGCTGTTACAACTAATTGTGAATGGTATTGTACGTTACTAACCCAAACTGTCATGACATAATGCAAAACATAGGATGACAGGGAAGGCAGGTTCCAGCTGACCCACCTCTCCGTCCTCAGCTGGCGAGTGCACCTGGCAGTAGTGTCCAGGCCGGACCCTCCTCCGGTGGCCCTGTGCCACCTGCGGGTGGAAGCACTGCAGGGGATCGGGCTCGTCCCCCCTCTGCAAGCATGGCCGGAGGAGAAAATCCACTCACCCTCCGTAGTGTCCGGACTGTGGTGCGTAGGGAGATCCGGCATGCTGTGCTATGGCCCCTACGCCAGCTTGAGGCACGGGTGGCACAACTAATGGGCGTGCCTGCTGCCCAGCCTACACAGCCCCCAGCACAGCCCCGTCCTGGGCCGTGAAGGCACAGTGGCAACTGCCCATGGGTGGGGATATCAGCACCACTGTTGCCATCTGTGGGCTCATGGGCTCTAGATATCCAAACATCCGTCCTCGTCAATTGTGTAACCCCCCCACATGTGCCATACACCGCCCCTGTATGCGTCTTGTTTGTCTTGTCTGTTAACCTACCTCCCCAGCTATACTGACTTCCTGTACCTGTCATACCACTCTCACCCAAAAAAAAAAAAAGGGCACTCTGTACCCACAAAAAAAATTACGCCCCATACATAGCTGCCCATTTCGCACACATGTCTGCTGGACATGGAAACTGTCAATTACAATTGGCTGTACAACATGTATTATTGTTGTACTTACGCCTCTCTCAGGGGTGGAAGGTTTCAAATGTCACACCAAATTACAAACATATGCACAGCTGTTGCTGATGAAGAAATGGGCAGCAATGGGCCTTACCTACATCCCTCCTGCAAAACCCGAGCTTGTTTCCCTACTGTCTTACCCTCTTTGTGACCCCTTTTTCACCACTTTCTTGTCTCCCCATTTTCATTTCTTTCAAAGAAAATAGCGCGGGTGTGAGCAAGAGTAAGCACTGTTAAGCAGTTGTAAGTGAGTGTGCGCAGAGCTGAACGCCAGTGCCCATGCGTGAGCTCCGTGCAAACCAGCGCTAACCCGGTTACAACTGCTTAAAAGTGCCTTAGTCACTCTGAATGACAAGTCCTGTAGTCTGCTCAAAAGCAAAATAAAATCCCACTGTCAGTCCCGAACCCAGGACCTTGGAAACAATAGTCTGCATGACTTACCACTAAGCCATGACTGTTACATAAGAACACTGTGCTACAATAAATATATCATGTAATAGTAGGAATGAATGTAAAGGGAATATAGGATGTGTAGTACACAAAGTATGTCATGTATATTTACTGTCAAATGTAGTGGATTTTTAGAATAATAGCGTGTGAACAGAAACAGCCATGCTAGATGGTAGCTAGTAGGTAATAATGTCACGTTAGCACCTTGCAAGCCACACACATACTCACAACAGGATAATCACTGCCCATACCCCACAATCTCTTACAGCAACACATCCGGACTAAGTAATAAAAAATGAGGAGCAAAGGCCCAAAAACAGGGACACATTCCAAATAATGCTACAACAAACTTAGACAGTTCAGAGAGTAACAGGTTCTGCATTTTGTTGGATGTTTGGAAGGGTATGAAGTCTGATACTGAAATGTTTGTCACTATAGTCTAAGTTGAGCCCAGAGTGAATTGCCAGAAAAAGCTGTTTATGAGATATTGACCAAAATATGAGGCAAAAATGTGGACAACCTGCAAATATCTGTACACTTGAGAGGTCTGACACTGCCATATTTGAATAGTTAAGAGCCTAGACATAGCAACAGTGACTGAGTTACAGGGATGCCCCACAGACTCCCTGTGGAATGTACAAACAGTAGGCAGAAAGGTGTTACAACACATGCAATGGTAACTATGAAGTACTGAAAGTATGCACCACTTGCACAGCAGAAATAGTGTAGTAATACATATGCTCATGCTATCCCACAGTCACAACTGCAGAATGCCAGACAATTTAATGGGTGTACCCCACTGATATGTACCATTCCACGAGGCAGATAAAAGATGCACCTGAGAGTCTCTGGGGCCTGCTCAGCAGCATACTCAAATACCCTAATAGATGTCAAGGCCCACACCATGGCCAGACCACACTGCATGCAGTAACACCCTAGCAGATATAGCAAGCATTCCAAGGTATGAATGTACATGGAAATTAGGAAAGCCACAGCAACACACTACAGTCAAGACACCTAGCAGGCATACAAGTAATGAATGTAAAGGGCAAATATTGAAGCCCTAGCAACAAAGTGCAAGAGCCACTGCTATATACCAGTTACACCACATGTCCCACAGGAAAGCACACACACCCACATTAGCAGTAGTAGTAGCCTTAGGTATCAGTGTACACACACACTATGTACAGGAAACTGGAGAAATGAATGGAGAAATGTTAATCTACAACACAGCCAGAAATATGAGAGGGATACTAACCTTTACACTCACAGAACAGTGTCCACAGCATACCAGCATGGTCCCTGCCCTTAAACTCTGAAAGGGCTACGCCTATCTCACATACCTTTTTATAGCACTGTCCTGGAATCACAGTGAGCACTGCAATCAGTACACAACTGGCTGCATGCAATTAGCAAATGCTGGCTAACAATTGATGCAGAGGCCATCACATGGACATATGCAGATACCTACAAAAGCATGCTGTACTCCCAGTCCACACATGCAATACTTCCATTGCACCCTGTGGAGGTAGGGAGAGACAGAGAGAGAGAGAGAGAGAGAGAGAGAGAGAAAATAAAACATACACAAACCAAAGCTGTCATCAACAACCACTCAAAAGCTGACAACTGGCAACTGGAGCAGCAGGACACCAAACCAGACTGCAACACAAGCAGCTGTGACAAACACAGGTAATGTAAAGTAATACTTTAAAAGTCTACATACTGTGAACCCTCCATATGTGTCATTGGTCTGTATCCATATGTATATGAAGATGTGCATAGGGCAGGGGACATACAGCAACTATCAGAGAAGGCTGTACATACATATATATGTGAGGGCATCTATGTGCACATATCAATGTAGGTTGAATGTAGGTTGTAGTGCAATGTACAAAGTATTTTTCACAGTTATGTATGTTTAGCAATATGTTAGTGTGTATATACAGTTTTGTAAACAAACATGTTGATATACCTATCATATGGATACATATGTATGTCAATATATGTATGCATGTATATATATATATATATATATATATATATATATATATATATATATATATATATATATATATACACACACATATATATAATATGCATATATGTATACATACATAGAGAGGGATGTAGGAATACATAGAGGTAGACAGATAGAATATGTACAAACATATATATGTAATACACACATACAGATATAGATATCTGTAGATACATATACATAGAAAGACAGATCTGACTATCTACAGATATGACTGTATATGACGATTTCACACTCCCCCTGTCCCACCCCCTCTGTCACTCTCACCCCCTCTCTGTCACACCCCCCCTCCATATCTATAGCAATATATGTACATCAATATATATATATGTGTATATGTATACATATATATATATATATATATATATATATATACATATATATATATATATATATATATATATATATATATATATATATATATATATATATATATACACATATATATATATATATATATATATATATATATATATATATATATACATATATATATATATATATATATAGAGAGAGAGAGAGATGTATATATATTCTGAGTGAGGCACATGTGTACAGATGTTTTGCAACAGGTGCCTGGTGACAAAGGCATGGAGTGAACACCAGTGTCAAAACTGGAGTACCATACCCCATTTCAAATCGCCTACACCAGTAACCACCAGATATGTGATTGACTGCCCACCACTGCATGTGTCAGGGGTGAACAGGGTCATAAATGTGTACAATAGTCCCCACAATGATATTCACAGTGGCACACTATTCCTGGAATGCCTGCACATGGTATGTGTCAGCAGACATGGTGTATCAGCTATGGACATGTAGGTCAGTGTACCCCTCCACACCACACAATGGCTGCCACGGTATGTACCTCACATGACAGCTACAGATATGGAGAAGGACACAGTGACATGTACAATACTGTGACAATGCACTCAAGCACATTACCAATGCACAGTGACTGACAACACCACAGAGTACACACATAATACCCACATAGAGGTTACCACTCCTGGATTTACATAATTAAGTCACACCCATGACAGATGTCCAACAACCATAGTAACACCTCACACCATCCACAACATAAATGACTGCTGTGTGTCGTCCGTGACACTGCAGTAGAGAGCACATGGCGGAGGTACAACTTCCTACCCACAGATAAGACATACCCTGCAATAAACCACACAGCATTAAGAAGCAAGACTCCCCATGAGTACATGTCACACATACCCCTGCTGAATTTTAGTCAGATAGGTAATATGCCATATGAGTCACCCTGTGTAACTGTTTGACAGGAGCAGGTACCATCACATGACATGTGTCACAATGGTCAGGATAGCAGAACAGTATGCTGCTGTAGTCCCAGGGGTAATAGCATATTGTATTGTATTGTATTGTATTGTAATGTATTGTATTGTGTTGTATTGTATTGGTATGTAGAGGTGCCTCCTTCATGGAGTGGAACCACTTCTGCTGTATGCCAGTGTACAGGTACATATCCTGTAGTCAGGCTAGTGTTACATAGCAAAATCCGTAAATGTAGTATTATGGCAAGAACTCCAAGGTTTAAAAACACTTGTAGAAACTCCACTTTATTCACCAAATAACAGAAAATGAAACACATTAGAAACGGGTTTAAGCGCTTTCATCTCAAAGTGAGACTTCATCAGAAACAGTGCTTTAAAATCAAAGACTCATTTAAATATCAACTGTAATTAAACAATTAATGATGTCACCATGACATATTTATAAAAAATGCTTTTCTTAAAGATATACACATCTGATCCTGGTTCCCCAATGAATTACTCAATGTTAAAAGTATTTTTTGAATTCAGTACTTGTTTGAATAGATTAAAACATCTAGAATATATACAATGTGGTAAAATATAAGAAAAACATCAGAAATTTATACTCCAATATAGGCATAAAATATCAGTATAGGCATAAATATCATTCTTAAAAATATTTTGTACTTTTGATGCATTCAGTACTATTACATTTGAATAAATATTTTAATTAATTTATTGTTTCATATTTTTTGTTTTCTTTTGTATATATGAATGTGTTTCTTCCTATTTTATATCATTTGCTTTTTCAATTAGGATGGGCACTAAAGAAACACTGTCATTTATACCTGGTGGGAATGTGGACGCCAGCCTAAATTGCCAGTAACTTTCTTTCTTTTTTAAGATGTTCTTCCAATCACCCCCTCTAGTGTCCACTTTCACAACTTCAAGAATACCAAAAAAGAATTTGTCGAAGTTTTCACAGACAATACTGTGTTTATATAAGGCATTTGTATTCTTTAAATTTTTAATATCATTTAAATGCTCATATATTCTACACTTTAACATACGTTCAGTTTTGCCAACATAATAATAATGGCACGTTTTGCACAGTGCCAAATATACCACTCCCTTTGTCTTACAGTTACCTTTTTTAAAAAACACCCTACTCTTCATACAATTATTCAGGACTATACTAGGTTCCTGATAAATATATGAACAATAATGACACATACCACATGCCCTGGTACCTTGTAACTCTGTGGTAGAAGAAACTGGTTTATTTTCTAACAACTGTTTTATATTTTGCCCTACCTTATTTACAAACCTAGGTTGGCTTCCCAGTTTTTTATATATTTCTTCATTGGTTCTAAAAATATTCCAATTTTGTTTATAATTTTTACGGATTTGTTCAGATCTAGAATTGTGTTGTAAAATACATGCTGTATGAAAATTGTCACCTGTTGAAATCCTATCCATTCTCATTTGTGAAATATCTGCAAGTGATTCACTATCACCTAGAAGGGGAAAGTATTTTGTCCCCCACCCATTGTAGATCTCTCCCAGTATGGAATCCACTAAATCTTTTGGATAGCTACGTTCCAAAAACATTTTTCTCAAGGAATTAAATTCTACTTTTAGATCTTCCTTTTTTGAAGTCATATGCGCAAGTCTAATAGCTTGTCCTTTGACAATGCCTACTTTTTGTGTGAAAGGATGACTACTCTGAAAATGTAAATAGGCATTACAAAATGTCTTTTTCCTATAGACTTGTGACTTGAACTGTTTTCTTTGTAAATCCTTAGAAATTAGTGTATCCAAAAAGTTTATACTGTTACAATCAAAATGAAAAGTAAAAGACAAAAAACTGGTACTGTTGTTGATATAATCTATAAATTTTAACATTTCATCTACAGTACCCCCCCCCCATAAAATAAAAATATCATCTAGGTATCTAAGATATGTAAGTATGTTGGACATATATTGACTTTCAAAAACGTGTACCATTTCCCAGCCTAAAAGAACTAAATTTGAATAGACTGGGGAGCAAGATGCCCCATGGGTACACCGTGATTTGCTGATAAAATTCCCCTCAAAAATAAAAAATTATTCTCTAAAACTATCTCCATTAATTCACAAATTAATTTTGTCTTGTCATTATTCAAGTTTGAAAATTTAAATAAAACTTCCTCTAAGAGGGCTAACCCCTCAACTTTTGGGATACATGTAAACAAATCTTTGACATCAACAGTCAAAAATATAATTGTATCTTCATATATATCTTGTTTAATTTTCCTTAAAAAATCCCAAGAATCTCTTAACAGGTGAGGTACCTTTTCGATTATATGTTGTAGATGTGAATCAATGTACACCGTAAGGGGTGTATTTTAGACCCTTTAGCTGCCACTATAGGTCTAAAGGGGGGTTTATCTACATTTTTATGTACTTTAGGTATTCCAAAAAAAATAGGTATCTTAGGGTGTGGTCTATATAAAAAATCATGATCTTCCTTGCTAATTCTGCCATCCAATAAATATTCCTCTAGGTAACTGTCTATCCTAGAACTAGATATATTAATCTGATTTCTCGAAACAATAGTATAAGTACTGTCATCGAGCAATAAATCTAACATAGCCCTCGAATAATCCAAACTAGGAAAAATTACTATTCCTCCTTCTTTGTCTGGGACCATAACACGTATGTCACCATCACTTCTCAAATCCTGTAGTAAAGTATACTCTTCCTTAGTTAGGTTCTTTTCAATTTGTTTGCCATGTCTAAATTCTTGATAAATGTCCTCCATTACTAACTTCTCAAATGTTTCTATTAGGGGGTGAAGTGGTGGATTATAAACACTCTTCTTTATTAGTTTAATTTGAAGAAAATTATCATTTAACAAAGAAACATCTTGTTGGTTTAGACTGATACTGAAATTTAATTTTCTAGTGTAAAATTTTAAAGTTAAAATATTGTCCACTAAATCCCCACTATTTGAAGGGATAAATTTTATACCTTTAGAAAACAAAGTAAAATATTCTTTCGTTAAATTTCTTTTTGAGTAGTTGTAAATACTAAAACCCTGGTACTGAAAATGGTATAAACTGTTATTGTTAACAATAGGAACACTAAGCAAAGAATCACTCTTTAACAATGGTTCCTGTTGTTGGAATAAAAATTCTTCCTCTGGGGGTAATATGATTTGTTGTATTGACCCTCTTTTGTACAGTGCTGTGCCAGTCTCTCTCAGCGTCTGAGTGTAGGAAAATCCTCTTCATAGTCTAAATTATCATTTACCCTATCATTTTCCCATCTGTTAAAGTGACCACGGGTATTGTCATGTTGAGGTGAAACATCCCCTTGTCGTTGTTCATAGTTGGCATATTCACTAGGGGAAAATACTTTGTTCCCTAGGTGATGTAAATTGGAAGGAAAAATATATGCCCTCTTATTTTGATAATTTTTTTGATCCCTAGACAATTTCCGCTTTTTCTTTTGATAAATGTTATAACATCTACTATCCACCTTGTCCAACATCTTGGAATATAAGGTGCTATAATGTGAAAATAAAGTATCACTTTTTATTTTGTGATCCAAAATTTTGACTTCATTCAAAATCAATTCCCTTTGTTGTTCATAATAATGAACTGTTTTGGTAATTAGACCAATTCCCATATCATTAAAAAATTCAGAGAAATCTGATATTATAGCATCTGTATAAGAGATTCCAAATGGGAATCTGTACATTCTTAATTAAGCCTTGAGGCACAATTTTTAAGTCTGTACACTGTTTAAAATAAGAAATATCCATCTCAACAGTTTTATATTTAAACATTTTCTTTTCTAATAAAAAAATCAGATCCTTTAAAGAAGAATCTTGTATCAAGTTTTCCACAGTCTTTGATTTAGAAGCTTCTTCGTGAATATGAATAGATGAAAATGAATATTTTTTAGTAAAAACTGTATTAAACCTATTGTTTGCGTCAGTATGATGACCAGACACATCGTATACTAAACGCTCATCAGTAAAAACATTGTTAGACTCTTGTCTAGAGTTTCCTGTATTTACAGGTTGAAAGACAGTACCTTTTTTAGGACACACTACTGCATTTGAAAAGTCCGAGTGCATTTTTCTTGAACTAGAAAGGACAGGTGATGTCTGAATCACTGCAGTATTTCTTTTGTTTTCATTAACTTCAGTCAAACAGTTAGTAGTAACAGTGTTCGTAACATCGGAACCAGGAACACAGTCTAATACACTGTTACCAGCCAAAACCAGTGAAGGAAAATTTGGCAGGTTGTTTGAATTTAAAACCACATTGGAACCACCACAGTTGTATCCTGGCGGTACAAAAACCGTACGTTCACCAATAAAGGAAGTACCGACAATAGGATTGTTGGACTTTTGAGTAAACAGTTCTAAAAGTTTAGTTAGCTCACCCCTTAAGTCCGAGATTTCACCTCTTAGTTGCTGTATTTGTGTTCCGGTATCCTCGGCAAGTACGGTACTAGATAGATTTAGGTCCCCAAATATATCCATAGCCATAAACTTGGAAAGACGAAAACAAAGTAAAAAAGCAACAGAAGTCAATTAACAAAATCCGTAAATGTAGTATTATGGCAGGAACTCCAAGGCTTAAAAACAAAGACAAAATACTTTCCACTTCTAGGTGATAGTGAATCACTTGCAGATATTTCACAAATGAGAATGGATAGGATTACAGCAACTAAGAGGTGAAATCTCGGACTTAAGGGGTGAGCTAACTAAACTTTTAGAACTGTTTACTCAAAAGTCCAACAATCCTATTGTCGGTACTTCCTTTATTGGCGAACGTACGGTTTTTGTACCGCCAGGATACAACTGTGGTGGTTCCAATGTGGTTTTAAATTCAAACAACCCGCCAAATTTTCCTTCACCGGTTTTGGCTGGTAACAGTGTATTAGACTGTGTTCCTGGTTCCGATGTTACGAACACTGTTACTACTAACTGTTTGACTGAAGTTAATGAAAACAAAAGAAATACTGCAGTGATTCAGACATCACCTGTCCTTTCTAGTTCGAGAAATACGCACTCGGACTTTTCAAATGCAGTAGTGCGTCCTAAAAAAGGTACTGTCTTTCAACCTGTAAATACAGGAAACTCTAGACAAGAGACTAACAATGTTTTTACTGATGAGCGTTTAGTATACGATGTGTCTGGTCATCATACTGACGCAAACAATAGGTTTAATACAGTTTTTACTAAAAATTATTCATTTTCATCTATTCATATTCACGAAGAAGCTTCTAAATCAAAGACTGTGGAAAACTTGATACAAGATTCTTCTTTAAAGGATCTGATTTTTTTATTAGAAAAGAAAATGTTTAAATATAAAACTGTTGAGATGGATATTTCTTATTTTAAACAGTGTATAGACTTAAAAATTGTGCCTCAAGGCTTAAGAATGTACAGATTCCCGTTTGGAATCTCTTATACAGATGCTATAATATCAGATTTCTCTGAATTTTTTAATGATATGGGAATTGGTCTAATTACCAAAACAGTTCATTATTATGAACAACAAAGGGAATTGATTTTGAATGAAGTCAAAATTTTGGATCACAAAATAAAAAGTGATACTTTATTTTCACATTATAGCACCTTATATTCCAAGATGTTGGACAAGGTGGATAGTAGATGTTATAACATTTATTAAAAGAAAAAGCGGAAATTGTCTAGGGATCAAAAAAATTATCAAAATAAGAGGGCATATATTTTTCCTTCCAATTTACATCACCTAGGGAACAAAGTATTTTCCCCTAGTGAATATGCCAACTATGAACAACGACAAGGGGATGTTTCACCTCAACATGACAATACCCGTGGTCACTTTAACAGATGGGAAAATGATAGGGTAAATGATAATTTAGACTATGAAGAGGATTTTCCTACACTCAGACGCTCAGAGAGACTGGCACAGCACTATACAAAAGAGGGTCAATACAACAAATCATATTACCCCCAGAGGAAGAATTTTTATTCCAACAACAGGAACCATTATTAAACAGTGATTCTTTGCTTAGTGTTCCTATTGTTAACAATAGCAGTTTATACCATTTTCAGTACCAGGGTTTTAGTATTTACAACTACTCAAAAAGAAATTTAACGAAAGAATATTTTACTTTGTTTGCTAAAGGTATAAAATGTATCCCTTCAAATAGTGGGGATTTAGTGGACAATATTTTAGCTTTAAAATTTTACACTAGAAAATTAAATTTCAGTATCAGTCTAAACCAACAAGATGTTTCTTTGTTAAATGATAATTTTCTTCAAATTAAACTAATAAAGAAGAGCGTTTATAATCCACCACTTCACCCCCTAATAGAAACATTTGAGAAGTTAGTAATGGAGGACATTTATCAAGAATTTAGACATGGCAAACAAATTGAAAAGAACCTAACTAAGGAAGAGTATACTTTACTACAGGATTTGAGAAGTGATGGTGACATACGTGTTATGGTCCCAGACAAAGGAGGAGGAATAGTAATTTTTCCTAGTTTGGATTATTCGAGGGCTATGTTAGATTTATTGCTCAATGACAGTACTTATACTATTGTTTCAAGAAATCAGATTAATATATCTAGTTCTAGGATAGACAGTTACCTAGAGGAATATTTATTGGATGGCAGAATTAGCAAGGAAGATCATGATTTTTTATATAGACCACACCCTAAGATACCTATTTTTTTTGGAATACCTAAAGTACATAAACATGTAGATAAACCCCCCTTTAGACCTATAGTGGCAGCTAAAGGGTCTAAAATACACCCCTTACGGTGTACATTGATTCACATCTACAACATATAATCGAAAAGGTACCTCACCTGTTAAGAGATTCTTGGGATTTTTTAAGGAAAATTAAACAAGATATATATGAAGATACAATTATATTTTTGACTGTTGATGTCAAAGATTTGTTTACATGTATCCCAAAAGTTGAGGGGTTAGCCCTCTTAGAGGAAGTTTTATTTAAATTTTCAAACTTGAATAATGACAAGACAAAATTAATTTGTGAATTAATGGAGATAGTTTTAGAGAATATTTTTTTATTTTTTGAGGGGGAATTTTATCAGCAAATCACGGGTGTACCCATGGGGGCATCTTGCTCCCCAGTCTATTCAAATTTAGTTCTTTTAGGCTGGAAAATGGTACACGTTTTTGAAAGTCAATATATGTCCAACATACTTACATATCTTAGATACCTAGATGATATTTTTATTTTATGGGGGGGTACTGTAGATGAAATGTTAAAATTTATAGATTATATCAACAACAGTACCAGTTTTTTGTCTTTTACTTTTCATTTTGATTGTAACAGTACAAACTTTTTGGATACACTAATTTCTAAGGATTTACAAAGAAAACAGTTCAAGTCACAAGTCTATAGGAAAAAGACATTTTGTAATGCCTATTTACATTCTCAGAGTAGTCATCCTTTCACACAAAAAGTAGGCATTGTCAAAGGACAAGCTATTAGACTTGCGCGTATGACTTCAAAAAAGGAAGATCCAAAAGTAGAATTTAATTCCTTGAGAAAAATGTTTTTGGAACGTAGCTATCCAAAAGATTTAGTGGATTCCATAGTGGGAGAGATCTACAATGGGTGGGGGACAAAATACTTGCCACTTCTAGGTGATAGTGAATCACTTGCAGGTATTTCACAAATAAGAATGGATAGGATTTCAACAGGTGACAATTTTCATACAGCATGTATTTTACAACACAATTCTAGATCTGAACAAATCCGTAAAAATTATAAACAAAATTGGAATATTTTTAGAACCAATGAAGAAATATATAAAAAACTGGGAAGCCAACCTAGGTTTGTAAATAATGTAGGGCAAAATATAAAACAGTTGTTAGAAAATAAACCAGTTTCTTCTACCACAGAGTTACAAGGTACCAGGGCATGTGGTATATGTCATTATTGTTCATATATTTATCAGGAACCTAGTATAGTCCTGAATAATTGTATGAAGAGTAGGGTGTTTTTTTAAAAAGGTAACTGCAAGACAAAGGGAGTGGTATATTTGGCACTATGCAAAACGTGCCATTATTATTATGTTGGCAAAACTGAAAGTATGTTAAAGTGTAGAATATATGAGCATTTAAATGATATTAAAAATTTAAAGAATACAAATGCCTTATATAAACACAGTATTGTCTGTGAAAACTTCGACAAATTCTTTTTTGGTATTCTTGAAGTTGTGAAAGTGGACACTAGAGGGGGTGATTGGAAGAACATCTTAAAAATGAAAGAAAGTTACTGGCAATTTAGGCTGGCGTCCACATTCTCACCAGGTATAAATGACAGTGTTTCTTTAGTGCCCATCCTAATTGAAAGAGCAAATAATATAAAATAGGAAGAAACACATTCATATATACAAAAGAAAACAAAAAATATGAAACAATAAATTAATTAAAATATTTATTCAAATGTAATAGTACTGAATGCATCAAAAGTACAAAATATTTTTAAGAATGATATTTATGCCTATACTGATATTTTATGCCTATATTGGAGTATAAATTTCTGATGTTTTTCTTATATTTTATCACACTGTATATATTATAGATGTTTTAATCTATTCAAACAAATACTGAATTAAAAAAAAATACTTTTAACATTGAGTAATTCATTGGGGAACCAGGATCAGATGTGTATATCTTTAAGAAAAGCATTTTTTATAAATATGTCATGGTGACATCATTAATTGTTTAATTACAGTTGATATTTAAATGAGTCTTTGATTTTAAAGCACTGTTTCTGATGAAGTCTCACTTTGAGATGAAAGCGCTTAAACCCGTTTCTAATGTGTTTCATTTTCTGTTATTTGGTGAATAAAGTGGAGTTTCTACAAGTGTTTTTAAGCCTTGGAGTTCCTGCCATAATACTACATTTACGGATTTTGTTAATTGACTTCTGTTGCTTTTATTGTGTTACATAGCACTTCTATATGTGTGTTTAGCTCCTCTTAGAGTTCATGTAGCATGCAATCAGGGATACCATCAGGTCCCATTCATGTTGTGTTTACTGCTTTTCTGAGGGCGGCTCTCACCTGGACATCTGTGATGACAGGGAGGTTACAGTCAGCTGGGATAAGTATGTCTTAGTTTGGGGGAGAGGGAGGAGGGAAACTTGCACTGAACCTGTCTGCCACAATGTTGCCAACATCTGTGGGTTCAGTGAATTATATGTTGTTGTGTACTAACTATGAGCATATTGGAGGGTTTCTGACCAGGTTGCTAACATAACTGAAGAAGGCCTTGTGGTTATCTGTAGTGTCCTCGTTGATTTCCCTCTCAAAGTTGCCCATGGATGTTTGTATGAGAGAAAATAGCTCCTTACTAGTGCTGATCAGACATGCCTTTGCTTTATGGAATTATGTTCTGTGTTGCAGTAGCTTCCATGTTTTGTTATACAATCTGTCTATGGCTGGGGTCCACCAGACAGGATGCTTTCCCTTTGTGGAGAGTGTCTTGGTCTTATATGGGATTGCATGATCCATGCATTCTCAGAGATGTCCGTAGAAATAATTTGTGAAGGGGTCAGCATTGTGGGTTGTGTCTTCCACTGGCCCAGTGGGCTTAAAGGATACCATGTCAGTGTTACGAAGTGTAAAGTTTGCATTTGAAATGTTATTCACTGTAGTCGTTTGTGCTGGTGGTGGAGGTGGGATATGTATATCCAGGGCAATTAGTTTGTGGTCAGCTCACAGTAGTTGATGATGTACCCCATACAGTACCTCGATACAAACCCCCAGAGTGAGGAGGTGCTTTGGACCTGAATCAGTGTTCTGACTGCTGGGGATTGGTAGTATGTCGTATGGAGTGTGCCAGGTACTGTTGCACAGTTGTTGGCTGAGTACTGATACCTGGCCATTTACATGTGTATCCACCAATAGACAGACAGATGCTATATATGTGAGATATGTTGTATCACAACAGTCGAGTAGCATGTGTAGTATGTGTGCCAAATTCTGCTGACATATTTTGCTGATATCATGTTATTTCCTTTTTCAGGACCATGGCTCACCAGCGCAATCCAGTGTACTCTGCAGCTGAGGATGAGGAGATACACCAGAGCCTGGTGCGGGATTATGCAATACTCTTTTCCTGCACCACCCAGAATCAGCAGGAGAGGGCTGCACTGTGGCAGGACCTGGTCCGTCGGGTAAATGACATAGGCATGCATAATAGGACATATGAGCAGGTACAACATCACTGCAGTGATTTAATCAGAAATGTCCATCAGCATGCGTCGGATATCCACAGGCAACAGGTTGCCACAGGTGGTGGGGTGGCTACACATCCCCCACTCACCAGACTGGAGGGACTACTCATAAGTGTTGTGGTTCCAGCCCACCAACAACAGCAACAGCAGCAGACCTGCATTATGATGGAGGCTGGAGCCACACAGCAGCAAGACTACGAGCGTGCAGGTAATATGCCATATGTTTAGTTGACTGTTGTGTACACTGGTAGTTAATGCATGTGTGAGGTGTGTCCTTGGTTTGTAGCTGTCATCATAGTATTTAATGTGCAAATGTGATATTCTCAATATCAGCAGCTGACCTGTGAAAGGTGACTGTTGTACTACTGACCTGTATCATACTCAGTAACAATGGCACAGTTGTGCCCACTGACATTAATTTCCTCACTTCTGCAGGTCCCTCTGGTGTAACAGCAATGCAGCCTATCAATGCTGGTGAGTGTGTATTAACAATACCTTTAATAGTCTTGATAGTAATAGTAATATTAGGCTCACTGAGTAGTGCTCTGTGTATGCATGCAGGTGTGTCTGTGTCTGTGTGTTGATATCTCGCATACTGAGTAGTGTGCAGGTGTGCAACTGTGTGCATGTGTGCAACTGTGTGCATGTGTGCATATGGGCACCTGTGCATGTGTGCACGTGTGCACGTGTGCATGTGTGCATGTGTGCACCTGTGCATGTGTGCACCTGTGCATGTGTGCATGTGTGCATGTGTGCACGTGTGCGCCTGTGCATGTGTGCATGTGTGCACCTGTGCATGTGTGCATGTGTGCATGTGTGCATGTGTCCACCTGTGCATGTGTGCATCACTGGTAACATTGTGTAGACATTGTAAACTGTGTTTCCTGTTTCCCTCCCACAGGTTCTGGTGCTGCTCTGGTGTCATGCAGCAGGGAACCTGAATCAGGTGCCACCGGTACTGATAATGATGACATCTATGTAATGGCACAGGAAGGTATGCCAGGGTCCATCATTGGTGAGCCAATTGACAGTACACAGCTGTCAACCCCATCAATGCGCACAGTTATCCTGCCAATACACCCTTTGTCACTAATGTCCCTAGCTGATGGACAGGATACAGTGGGCATTGACCAGGGTAATGTGGTATCTGTGGCACATGCTTCCCCCACACAGCAGCCATGGGCATGGCCCTGAGATGGTACCACACAGACAGATGTCCAGGGGTTCTCGTGGGAGCATCCATGGGCGTACTGCCCCTGTCAGACGTGCCCACAGAGGTCTTACAACTTCAGCTATGTTTCGGGCTGCCATGCAGGCACAGTCAGGTATGGAACAGTACACCAGACAGGGTCTGAGGGAGCTGACAGCATGTCGCACAGCCATGACTGACAGTATGTGTGACATTGCGGCTGCCATCCGTAATTTCACTGGTCATAGACAGATGTTGTGGGGACATATTAGATCGGTTCCACAACTACATGTCCATGAGCCAGGGCAATGGTGGACGGTTGAGGCGTCGATGTGGGCGTATGCCAGCAACAGCAGCAGCTGGCAGTCGTCGCGGATGACAACAGGGCCGTGGCCACCCCCATAGTGCCAGCAGCAGCCCCAGCAATGCTGGGTCTGTGCTGTCATCAGACCGCCCCAGGAGACCACGTGCACGTGGCTCTGGACAGGCCCGACAGGGATCTGTGTCCAGTCAATGAACACCTGCTTCTGATGACAGTACCCAGTCTGGATTGGTACCGGATATGGTCCGTAGCACCCCTGCAAGGCACAGGTACCGTGTCCGTGGCCAGAGACACTGATCTGTATGACCTGGCAGGTACAGTCTGTGGCTGTCCACAAACACCAGTATATGGCAGCCATGAGGTGGAACTGTGTGCATCCATATACACATGCGAATTGACAACACCTATGGCTACCGCATACATGCACACACTGCATCAACATTGCCCCACCTTGTACTGCTGTCCCTCACCAACACACATACACATACATGTCAATTGGTGGTATCAGTGGCAGACTCAGGCATACCAAGTTCACACCCTGTGCATATGATGAAACTGTGACACCTACTGCATTCTGTAACATCAGTGCAGGTACAGGTTAACATGTTGCTGATGCACATAGACTACATAGTAATAGTATCATGTTGTTAACAGTATTGTGTGCTGATATAATTGTGGGTATATCCCAGCATGCCTGATGCAGTAAGGGTATGATTGTCTTGTACTGTTGTCTACACCCATGGTGAGTACCTTAGTGTATCATCTGCACATGTTGGCATACTGGTGGTAAGGATGTCAACAGA
Source organism: Protopterus annectens (assembly GCF_019279795.1). Lineage (NCBI taxonomy): Eukaryota > Metazoa > Chordata > Ceratodontiformes > Protopteridae > Protopterus > Protopterus annectens. The sequence continues at coordinate 1,241,640,217 of NC_056745.1, forward strand.
AGGCTGCATACATAGGTAGCACAGGGGATAAGGTAATGAAAGTATTGATATGCAATGATGGACATGTAAACTGCAAGTGGCATGTTGCCCACACTGGACTCTGCAATGCGGATGTTTGAGGATGTTGATATGTGTGCAGTACTACACGACTGGTACAGGACACACAGGAGCACCCTAGCACTGCAAGCTCACATCTCATTCCATGCTAGACAGCCCCAACACACAAAACTAACTTTCACAGGAGGGAGAGTCCCCATAAATGTCAGGGATACTGTGGTGGCAGGACAGGTAGCATACATCCTACTAAGTATGGAACCACTGAGTGAAGGCTCAGTGTCTATTTGACATGTGTATTACTGCAGGTATGAGCACCTGGGTTTCCATCCAGTTATTGTACATCCTGATGGTACATGGTCTGTACACTTGTTTGCGCTGAGACTGGACCCTAGCCATCTGACCTGTGTATTTCCATGTACATGTGTATAGTGCCTGCATATTTGCACTGTTACCTACTGGAAGTGGTACAGCTTGTTTGTTGTACAATGGACTACATGCAGCCCTGCTTACTGTAGCTTTGTTTGCATGCATGTTTGCTTGCAGTTACCCTGGAACACTGATCCCACCTGCAATGCAGAGTTACAGAGCTTCTGTGGACTCCTAGTGACATGCTTAGCTTACTATATGTATGTCAATGTCTCACTTGACAGAACATCACTGTTTGTCCTGTTCACATGTACGTTGCCTGTGACACATTGCATATGACTTACCTGGCATTTGTCCACGTGAGCAGTCATATATGCCAGTGCTAACTAATCACAGGCACTACACCCTCACATACTCACCTTCTGTACCTTGTTCCCCATTGGCCCTACATGCTGTTAATCACCATGACAATCACAATACTATGGTAGCATGTGTAAAGGTCATTTGTCAGTCATCTCTATGGTACAGTTGTGGAATATGTGGGTCATGGGGCAATGTCACAGCTGCCACATGTCACAGTCAACCCTCTCCCCTACACATGGATGTACAACACATGTATGAGATGCAACCACATAGCCAAACTGGGGACTAAGCACTCTAAACCCAGTACTGGCATAACCTGTCAGGTGGCATGAAATACTACAGTGACTACAATACCAGTCTGATGTAGACCTACACTGACAGCAATCCAAACACGTGAACACACTGGGCCATTCGTGGAGCCTCAGAATAGCATCCTGCCTGAGCAGCAGACACCTCTGCAGCTGGCACACAGGCATACATTAAGCCGGAACACAGCACGTGCAACACATAGCACACAAATCCTTTGTGCCAAACAGTCACAGCCTGTACGGCTAGACAACACACCTACTACAGTTGTGCTAGGTACCTTTATTGTCTGGTACAGTGAGGTCCCGCTCACTAGGCTGGACAAGGTGAAGGTCACAGTGATATGCCCGTGGGGCACTATGGTCCACCACATAACACAAGCATACAGGTCAGTCAGAGGCATGGACACATATTACTCAGTCATTGTCCATGCCACTATGGCTGACCTGTGATGTACCTCCCTGGACTACATGATAGGGAACATGGAAGGGCTCTCTGAGCATGTGGCACAGGCTGGTATGACCCTGACCTTGGTTGGCATCATACCGTCACCAGGAATGCTGACGCATTACTGAATGCTGATGAATTACTGTAGCTGCAACACCCTAGCTGAAAGGTTCCTAGCATGTAGTCACTGCATTGCTATGGAACAACTTGTTACCACTCCCACAACAGGTGAAAACATGCAGCACCTGTTCATCACCATGTAGACTATATGCCCCAGACCAGATGTGTATCCCTCGCTGCTAGGATGATACCATATACATCTCACACTGTATATACACATACCACATGCAGCACCCGCACAGAAGACCACAGTTATAATGTTATCCAGTGCAAATACCATGTATTCACATGTGGCAGGCATCAGACATGGGAACTATTGAAAGTCACAGGTATGTATGTGTATTTGGCACACACATACATCATCTGTGTCCATTGCCATTACTGGTTTAATCGATGTCATGCATTATTGTGAACAACAACCCATACACATGGGCATTTTGTGTGACAAAAACACACGTGGCATGTGTGGAATTCAATGCCATAACTAACTGTGCTATGACAGTAGTGAGAGACGCAGTAGCAGAGCATGCTATTTGCATTACTGGGAGATTTGCCCTCTTCTGCTGTACTTGTAGGGTGCTGACATCATCTCTGTGTAGAGATTGGAATATGCAGCAGCTGGTGTATTGTACTGGTTGGCAAAAGGGTCAGTTCTCTCACACATGTACTTCCACCCCCCCCCACACACACACACACTTGCCGGATTCAAACCCCTACCTAACTATGTTATGAAACACAAAATGGACACATTAGCAGAGTGTGCTACTCGCATGACTGGGAGGTTTTCCTTCTCCTGCTGTACTTATAGGGTGCTGACATCATCAGTGTTTAGAAAGAGGAATGTGCATCCTGTAGTGTGTTCTCCTAGTTGCCAAAAGGGACATTTTTGTCATACAGAATTGCACACACACTAACCCCCCTCCACACACACTGAGCATTTGCAGGATGCAAACCCCTACCTAAGTATGTTATGACGCTCGAAATGGATGCATTAGCAGAGCATGCTATTCGCATTACCAGGAGGTTTTCCTTCTCTGGCTGTACTTATAGGGTGCTGACATCAGCAGTGTTCAGAAAGGGGAATATGCATCCTGTAGTGTGTTTTCCTAGTTGCCAAAAGGGACATTTCCCTCACACAGACTTGCACACACACTAACCCCGCTCACCTCCACACACACACACACACACACACACACACACACACACACACACACACACACACACACACACACACACACACACTGAGCATTTGCAGGATTCACACCCCTACCTAACCATATTATGACACTTGAGAGAGACGCATTAGCAGAGCGCACTATCCTATTTACTGGGCATCTGTTCTGCACCTGCAGTATTTATAGGGTGCTGACATCATTATTTCTACCGAGGTATGTACATCTAGTACTACCTGTCAGGTGGGGGATAGCATACATATGCATTTGCAGCCACCTACTTCAGGGTCAGATATGCACATCGCACTGGCAGGTTATGTTCTATACCTGCTTCGAGACCACAGGACCTGTAACACACAACACAACCAGTTCAGACCACCCCTCCCACATCCAGGGCACACACTTTGCTTCCCTGGGAACAGTGCCAAGATATGCAGGTGTTCACATACACCATTCCAGTTGTTAACGTCAGGTACAGGTATATTGTGTGTGGGAACTACTCAGGCCTCTACAACATTACCCTACAGCCACTTCAATTTGTGAGTCCATGTGCTATGGCAGAACCACTCACCACAGCCACAAGGGGGAATACATATTACACCTGACCATCTGCAACATGGGTACTCACTGTTCCACACCAGAGGTAGACCACCATTGTTGATATCTGACCATACCCACCTTTCCCTGGACATCCATATCCCATCCCCACCCCCAGGCAAGGTTGTCACTGCAAATAAAGTGTATTTATCAAAAGCAGACTTTACACTTTTGAAGACTGGGGTGGAAGACTTCAAAGGACCCATGCTCGGGGAGTATACAGGCCACTCTGCATAATCCTTGACAATTGCATTCTATGAGCATGTGGAAGGTTTGCATTGATCATGCTATCCCAAATATACCAGCAAACCAAAAACGTCACTGGGAACTGCTGCTGTACAAATGCTGTAAACTGTTTATTAAAACACAAAACAAACCAAAAGTAAAGGACTTTGATAATTTTTGGTTTGTTTTGTGTTTTAATAAACAGTTTACAGCATTTGTACAGCAGCAGTTCCCAGTGACGTTTTTGGTTTGCTGATTTATTTCTTTGCTGAACTGGGATTTGGCTAAGCACTAGCTTTATTCTTTTTGGATTATCCCAAATATACCCATGACTCCTCCACAGCAGGACACCTGTCAGGTGTACACCAGCCATATATGAGCTGTCCAACAGACAGAGTGAGTTAATACATTGCACAGCAGTAGCCCACAGAGGGAGGACATCTCTGAACAGTACTGGCACGACACTTCAATCCCTCATAATCATCACGACAAAGTGTTGACAGTGAAATTGTCCAGACAATGCAGATAAGGCTCCCCTCATTCTGTTATTGACGTCCACTTACTGTTAGAGGTCCTCACCAACCCTCTTCCAGCACACACCAACAACATGGATGTGGCTTACCAAATTCAAACCCTGGGATCTCCACTGTGTCCCTGCTTGACGGAGGCACAGCACACTAGCCTCACACGGTGCCTTATGTGACCTACTTTACAGTGGCACAGTAACCTATTGTACTGGGGAGGCAGACGCCAAGCACACTCTGGCTAAGCTGTCATTCCCTAGGGCAAACAGCCTAGTGTTGACCTCTACACCCATATGTTTAATTGTCAGATGCACAATATTTGTTGCTGATAGACTGTTTGCAGATCTTTATTGCCATAGCATTCCCTGTTTCTATGAACAACTTGTGTATCTGTGGAAGATGTTTGAATATGAGAGGGATCCACTATATCACTTATGTCTCTGTAGTCATTTAACTGTGTGCACTGGGCAGATTGCTGTAATGTGGTTGGTTCCTGGAATAACACGTACAAATACCAGATATGTGTGGCCAACTGCTAAACTGAGATTTGGCCTAAGTGTGTGATCATGCCCAGTTCAGGCTTTCCATGGCATGTTGTCTGACATATGTCTCATTTATCAAAGTGTGCGAGCATGCCCAGTGTGAGCTTTCCATATGTTGAACTCTGCAGCCCAGCACAATTGTGGATGAGTGTGAACTTCAAGAATATCTCATGTTTATGGTTGTGTGTTGTGTGTCATGTTGTGTAGTTACTGTCCAACTGCTTTGTGTCTGAACACAACAGGGATTATACTGTGCCTGCAGGGTTTGCATGGGATACTTTGCATACAGTTGTCAACATCCTTTCATACTGACCTAACACTGTAGTACCGTATAGTGTACTGGTTCAGTACTTTCACTGTGGTGGACAGTATCCTGGGCTTTAGTCCTATCACTGCTTTACATTTTCATAGTGAGCACAACAGCCTGGTTAGGGGCCAGTTGTGCACATCTGACCATGTTGCATTATGTTCAGATATGAACTACTTAAACCAGGCTTGTCCAACATTGGTAGTGTATTCCACAACATAGGTGTACATTGGCAAACACTAGCGATGTACCCTAGGCCATTTCTAATGCTAGTTGGAGAGTGTGTTTGTCCTTCAACACACATTGTAAGTGGAGTTTGCCATGACATATGTCATGGTTAGTATACTGTGCCTCCGTCTACCCGTGACATAACAGTGATACCCAGGGTAAACCTACCATCTCCCATCCACTCATCAAGATTCCTCTTGAGGAGAGTCGATGAGTGACTCTCTGGCTAACCTGTACTGGGAGTTTACTCAAGAGTGGGGGTGGCTTCTGTGTTATGGATCATTCAGTACAGCTTGTCCTATGTATGTCAGTGCTGGGGTTCAGGTCTCTCATGTGCATAGCTCACTGCCATTCAGATTGTACAAGGTGCAGCATGTTTATTGATTCCAGCTTGGACATGGCTTTATACATCAGGCACAGCTTGCCTCTGGGTGGGCAGTATGGCAGTGTGTGGAGCTGCAGTTTGTTTAATCAGGCAACACATGGCATCTGTTCAAGCTCTTTGATACTCCTGGTGAGGTACTTTTGGGGACTTTACAGTTGATGGAGGTATCTGCTGAGGTACATCCCACAGGGGCTATTGTAGTCAATTGTAACGCTGATGAAGGATGACTGCAGGGCCACAATGACCTCCCCTTATCTAGACCTGACAACTTTCATGATTAGGTGGGTATATGGTATGTTTCTGTAACCACTACAGCCACATGCTTGTCCAATGCAGGATATCTATCAACTTGTGTCCCCAAGTCTCTCATTACATGTTAAGTACTTAATGGGTTAACACCTATATGGTAATTGGTGGGCACTTACTGTATATCCACAGGGGTTGACTATACACTTTTCTGCAATTAGCTTGCTAACATGGCTATGGCACCAGTTTTCTGTTTCTATGTGACCCTTTTGTGGGATGCTTGTGTCAGCTGGAGGGTCAGATATGGTGCCCAGTTTGTAGTCCTCTACAAACATGTTCAGACACAGTCCTTCCATGTTGGCCTGTACCTATGGGACATATATACCAAACGAGGGAGGTCCCAGGACTAAGCCTTGTGGGATGCCAGTTATATCTGGTTTGTAGTCTGACATGGCTGCAGCATGTCTGACCATGTCAGTTCTGTCCTTGGTCTGGTTTGCAACCCCTCTACTGACATAGGGGTTTATATTTAAGCTGGTGAGCTTATCTATAATGAACACGTGGGCTATTGTATGGAAGCCTTTACAAGGTCCAACTACACTGTGTGGACCACATTGCCCTCATCAATGATCTTAATGACTGTTTCAAATGAGTCAAACATGTTTAAGGGGCAGGATCTGCACTTAAGAAAGCCACACTGGGTAGGGTCCGTTGTCAGTAGGTCCCCAATATCTTTATGTCTGCGGTACATGTTGATCCTTTCCATAGCTGTGCAGAACAAGCTTGTCAGGATTCTGGGGTGGTAGTTTGCAGTATCCATTCAGGCAACACCTTTGTTGAGAAGGACCACTGTTGTTGTACACTGCTCTTTGGGTACATATCCTGTGGTAAGGCTGACATTGAGCAGTAGTGAGATTTGGCATTCCATTCTTCTTGGAGTCCATGTTGGACTCAGCCCAGGGCACCATCTCATACCAATGCTGCTGTGTGTTTTGCTTTGCAGATGCTGGCTGTTGCCTCAACATCTGCAATGTCAGGGGGCCATCAGTCTGCTGGGATAGATATTTTGCATTCTGGGGGGAGGTGTTGCACTGCACCTGTCAGGTTGGATGTTGGCAATATGTGTGTGTGTTTGGTATGTTGCTTGTAATATTTGAGTGATTCAGAGCATATCTGTGAATTCCCAACAAGGTTCCTACCATCAGTTAAGAAAGTCTTGTGATTATCCTTAGTGTCCTGTACAATTTGTATCTTCATAGGTTCATAGGTTCGTACTAGGCTATCCACCCTAGGGCATTTATAAGCCTAGCCAGAGTGTGTGTGGCTTTCGCCACCCCTTGCTATGTGAATATTATGGCCATTTATGATTTACTTTACTGTGCCTCTGTCTGGATGTGACACAGTGAAGACCCCCAGTGTACATCTACGATCATCCATCCACTTGGCAAGATTCCTGTTGAAGAGTGTCATTGAGGGGCTCTGCCTAACATGGAGTGGGATTCTGTTCCAGGGTGTAGGGAGCCTCTGGGTTATGCATCTGTCCCTTCAGCACATCCTATTTCATTATGTGTTGAGGTTGACATCTCTCACTCTCACAGCTCCGATGGCTTTGGGTTTTCTGGGGTGGAGCATGTCCATTACTCCTGTGTTGGACATGGCCTTGTACAACAGGCATACAACGCCTCTGTGTAGGCAGTATGTGACTGCATTCAGCTGGGGTGTCTACAGCCAGGCAGCATATGACATATATTTGAGACCCTTTATCCTCTTGGTGAGGTACCTTTGAGGTCTTTCTAACTACTGCAGGTGTCAGGTAAGGTACATCCCAAATGAGGCATTGTACTAGATTATGGGTCTGATAAGAGAACATTATAGGGGCACAATGACCTCTGTTGACGTAGATGTGAATCCTTCCATGATACGGTGTCCAATATAGACAGTCTTCCTAGCCACATTGGCAATGTGAGTGTCACATAACAGGTTACTGTCCAGTTGTGTCCCTAGGTCCCTGATTACTCCTTCCATACATAATGGTTTACCACCTATGTGGTAATTTGTGAGTACCTTGTTTGGTATTTGGTGAGACATTCATACTGTCCAGTGTCTTCAGGATGGCTGGGTGGGGTTCCTGTGTGTGAGAGTGTGGTCTGTAGCATGCTACAGACTGTACAGCAGTTTTGCCTACGGTTAGTTGCACATGGGTGGTCTCCAATGCTTCGTGCATTGTCAGTTACCTGGACGTATGGGTGTCTGTGCTGAATATGGATACTCCCCCTCCTTTTATGTTTTGGTCCAGGTTTTGGGGCCATAACGTATGATATGAGGTATAACCTGGTAGTGCTGGTGTGCTGTCAGGAGGCTTGCTGCAGGTTTCTGTCACTGCATGGACATCAATGTTCTCCATACTGGGGAGGGCCTCGGGAGCATGCATATTGAGGTTTACACGTCTGGAATTGGTCAGCATTACCCTTATGTTTCTTTCCACTTATGTTTTCTAGGGTGGTGGGTTAGTCTTTTCAGCCTTGCCTACGAAAGGCTCTATGGAGTTGGCAAAAGCCTTATCCAATATCCAGATGCCCAGGGGTAACAGGTGCAAGCCATCCCTGGAACAGCAGCGTGGCTTGTCAAGCATGACATCCCAAGCAAACAGACATTGGATCCCCTTGGAATGACACCAGTAATTGTGCCACTTGTTAAAGCTGATCATTCTGTGTTTGTACCGTGGCATCATTCTTGGCGAGGGTAGGATGCTGCAAACGGTCAGTGTCATACTGGCCTGGACTACATAATCGGAGAGCTCATCTATGTCTCTTTTCATGTACATCTCAGGTCATTCACGCCAGCATAGACAATGACTGCATCATATTTCTACTTGCTTTGGGGTGACCTGCATACTTGTATGTGGCGTATTGTAGCAGCCTACAGGCAGCTTACTGTACCCTTTCCCTTGTTCAGTCTGGTGAGCGGGACAGCAGTGTGTCTGACTATGGAGTTACCTATTACAACTGTATCAGGCATGTTGTTTCTCCTTCTGGCCTGTGACTGTTTGGCACACCAGCTTTGTGTACTATGTGTTGTATGTGCTATGTTTGGAGGTTGTCGTTGCTTGTGTGTCTGCTTTGGAGGCCTCTGTTGATGTGGTGTGTTTGTAATTAGGGCTTCCGGGAAAGTTTTTCTGTGTTTATGTCTTTGGATTGCAGTTGTGATAGGTCTATGTGGGACTGGGTTTGTGGTGTGTGTGGTTACCTTCTCCTCCTAACTAGTTTTGACAGTACTGAGTTGAGGGAGCTCAGCCTCTGGTTTGGATAAATGGTTGCATCTCTCACATATATTTGTATTTCTTGGGGGGAGTTGAGGGTTGTCTGTGTACTTGGGGCAGGTGTAACATTGCCTCAAGATTCACAGATTCAACTTGTTGTAGCTGGCCTTAGTGGATTGTATGTGTGGACATATTTTATTGCCATACTACTGATCAGTGATTACTTCCCTTTTATGTTTGCTCTATCATGTAGTAGCTTCCTCATTCTCTTGCATGGTTTGGTAATGGCTGGAGTCCACCATGCCAGATGCCTGGGTGTATGGCATTGTGTCTTGGTTTTATTTGGGATTGCATAATCCAAGCATTCCTGGCAGTGTTCATGGAATGCCTGTATAACAGGTTCTGAGGTGTGGCCCATATTTTGCACCTGCACAGGGCCTTTAATGGATTCCACATCAGTTTGGAGGAGTGCAACTTTTGCTTTACACATGTTTTTGACTGTGGTTTTCTGGCCAGGGACTGTGGTCAGGATGTGTATATCCAGTGTGATTACTCTATGGTCTGGTCTTACCAGTGAGGGATACACTTCTCATCTTGCCATCCAGTATCCATGTTGCTGATTATCACATCCAGTATGCTTACCCCTCTTGTGGGAGTGGTACGTTGTTCCTGGGCATTTTGGTTTATGGATTCTAGGAACTTTTGTCCTACAGTGTTGGAGCTAGTATAATGCTCCCAGTCTATGTCTGGGTATTTTCAGTCACCCAATATAATGTGGATTGGAGGGCTTGATATATTCATGTATTCCAAGATAGGCCAAGTGCAGTTCCTGGTGTTAGGATGGTAGTCTGTAGCAGGCTATAAACTGGGAGGCAGTTTTAGCCACTGTTACTTGACCATGGCTAGTCCATGCTGCTTCTTGTTGTGGTACCAACATGGGGGTGTGGTTATCCTTGACAATTATTGCTAGTCACCCTCCTTTTGTAGCTTGTTCCATGTTTTGAGGCTGTACAGCACAGTATGAGGTGTAACCTGGTAGTGTTAGGGTGCTGTTGTGAGCCTTGACCCTGTTTTCTGTTACAGGACAGATATCAACATTCTCCATACTGGGGGAGTTTAGACTGCATGCATCTTGCTGTTTAGACTTCTGGCATTGGGTAGCATTACATCTAGGTTCTCATCCCTTGAGATACCTATGGAGGTGGGTTTGTGTTTTGAGCCTTACCTATTCAGGGCACGCTGTGGGTAGCAACAGCCTTTGCCAGTATCCATAAGGCCTGGACTGATAGGTGCACGCCACCCCTAACAGGTGGAGCATCATGTCATGCTCAGCATGTCATCCCAGGCTGGCACACATTGGATCCCCTTTGACTAACTGCAATACTTTAGCCAATTATTGCAATTGATTATCTCATCGTCATATTGTGGCATCATGCTTGGTGAGGGTAGGATGTTAGTCAGGGTCATCATGTGTGCATATACTACATGATGTTACATTGCTTAACACATGGCATTCATGCCTCAGGTGGTGCTGCAGGGCTGCCTCTGTCGGATGCACATACTACACTCCCTGTACATGTTTGAGAGCAGGTTATGTCATTTTAGGCATCCCTGTTATATGAGTGAGTCAGAGAGGGGTATCATTCCCAGGGATCCTACTGAGCCAGTGTATGTGCTATGCGTTGCCTCTGCCAAGGCCAGGGCATACTGGGCACACCTCCTTCTGCCTACTGGGGCAGGCTCAGGTTGTTCCTCCTCTGAGTCATGCTCTGCCTGTGATGGCCTTGGCAATGGTGGGGGGCTGTTTGGCCCGGCCCTATGCTGGTCCTGCTGCGGCTGTTTTCGCAAGATCATATTATGTAGCATAGCACATACCATGACAATTTGGGTACATGTAGTTGGTGAGTGCTGCAAGGCTCCACCAGATATGTCCAGACACCGGAACCGTGACTTGAGCAGCCCAAACACACGCTCTATTACATTATGTGTTTGTGCGTGTGCCTCATTATGGCGTTCCTGTTCAGGTGTGTGTGCATTTCTAATGGGTGTCATCAGCCATGGCTCCAGTGCATAACCTGCATCCCCCACTAGGTGTCCATGTGGGGTGTCCCCATTGGCAAGTGTCTGGCACAGCTGCATCAAATGCCAGATATGGGAATCATGGTAGCTCCCAGGGCAGCCAGCACACACATTCATTATTATGCCCTGGGCATCACACACGACCTGGCAGTTGATGGAGGGGAATTCCTTGCGGTTAATGTAGGCCATACCCCACTCACCGGCTGGTGCTTTGATGCATATGTGCGTGCAGTCTATTCCACCCACTACCTCAGGGTATTCCGCTATTTGCTGAAAGAGATGCATATTGCTGGCCAATACCTCACGGGCATTGGGGAAATATACATTCTTGTGGCGGCGCAGTGGTGCAGCGGTTAATGCTGTCGCCTCACAGCAAGAGGTTCTCTGGTTCGATTCTCGGCCGGGGTGCCTTCTGTGTGGAGTTTGCATGTTCTCCCTGCGTTCGCGTGGGTTTCCTCCGGGTACTCCGGTTTCCTCCCACATTCTAAAGACATGCGTCTGGAGCATTTCTCCCTGGGCCTCCGCTGAAAACAGGATCTGTGGAACCTAGTCGGACTTTCCCGGTCAACAAATGTTAAATAAATAAATAAATAAATAAATAAATAAATAAATGATCACCGACATGTGCTGACATGGCATCCAGGAACTGGTGCAGTACCCTGGAGGCTGATGCCTGTGATATCCCCATCATATCACCAGTTGGTCTCTGGAAGGTACCTGTTGCTAGTATTCTTAGGCCAACACATACCTCGGTTTCCACTGGGATGGGTTCCTCTCTGTTGGTTCTGTGTGTGAGGCGTGGCCTGCACAGCTCGACAATTTGCTGCAGGAGGTCTCTGTCCACTCTATAGCACTCTACTATCTCCAGCTCATGTAACCCATGGTAGGTGACCCTGGGCCTGTACACTCTTCTCTGTCTCCTCACTGTGGGGTTGTCTGGCACCATTTGCATTGTCACCACCCTCAGCAAGTAGCCTATGTCTCCTTATGACAGCTATGGCAGCCCCTAGCATTTCTGCTCTGAGTTCAGCTTTTTCAGTTTTCACTTCTAATAGCTTACTCCTGTCTTGCAGTGTCTCTTGAGAGAAACATCCTGCACTGCTGTTTGCAGAGTTTTAAGTGCTTGGCTGAGCTACTATTCTGCCTGTGTAATTGCCTGCTTCTAATTGTTTTCACCTGCTAGCTCCAGCAGTATTCCCTGCTAGCTTCCTACTAATTCAGTTGCTTCCTTTTTCCTTTCTGTTTCCTCAGGGGGGAGCAACACGCATACCAGCAGAAACACGCTCGCAGTGGCTTACACATGCGCACACATGCTTACACGGTTTAGAATCGTCTTATTCAGGTTAAAATGCATGCACACCAGCGCAAACAGTCTTAGAAGTCTGCCAACACGCTCCCACATGCTCAGTCTGCCTTACACGTGCGCACACTGCCCTACTCGCGCCTCATGGTGCGCACATGTGAGCATGCACGCCCAGCAAGAAACTTTGGTGTAAGCAACAGTGTACACCTTCCATTTCTTGACTTTCCCATGCTTATCTTGTGGCACTCCTCTTTCCTTGATATGTGTCTGACATCTGTCATGTAACACTAACCTCCAATGAACTGCATTTCTTTCTGCCATTCCCCCCTGTGATGTCACCTATCTCCTACTCTGTTCCTCCCCCTTATATATCTCTTACACTACTCAGAATGTGCTCATTTGCTATGTGACAGTGGAATTCAGTATCCTAACACTCATTTACATCAGATTGCCTACTAATGCTTAGTTACATGTCTTAGACTCAGCTTCCCCCCTTAGCAACCACTAAACTGTGGCCATGTTGTTTTTGGTCTGCTGGTCCCTGCATTGTAAATCCATGTATTGCATAAAACCCACATTTGTGGGTTTATAACCTTCATTTTTTATGCTTTATATAGCGCAGCCCGTTTCCGCGGGGCTGCGCTGCGTTAAAAAAAATTTCTTATATTTACATTGTGGTACCTTGCCAATGGCCACATATTTGGCCATTGGCATGCTGCCTGACACATATGCACCCTTTATTTGGAGCTGACATGGCTCCATTGTGTTTTTTTGCAGAAACTTACTCAGTTGTCAACTGAGTACATTTCTGCAGCTAAAACGGCTCTTACACAGGCTGCTTTGGGCTTCCTGGATCGCTAATCTACCTGATTTGCATGCCTTTTAGCTGCAAGTGAGCGGATTAGCATATCTACACCCACTCCGTGTAAAAGACGTTTTAGCTGGAATTTCAGGCTGTTTCTGGATTGCTAGGGCCTCATGGAGTCTTACACTGCTCTTAGACTCCGTGCAAGTCTTCGTGAATCCTGCCCATTGTCTTTTATGTGTGGTTTTAGCCAGATTTCTGACTTTACCAATCCATCTACCTGTCATGAAAGGAGGCACTGCCAGCCCAGCTATCTGGAATTTTGTAAATAGTTATATGTTATTTGTGAATATCAACATGATTCCTATGCTTGTGTTACAAATGCATTAGAACTGTATGTTATGTGTATATCAAACTGCTGGTACAGAAGTGTGTGTTGAACACGGTTTATGCAGTACTGAGCTTGAATCACAGTGTGCCCTATTGAAATAGAACAGAAATGTACCTGCACTATTGTAACTGTTTAGATGCATATATTTTAACAATGTAAACTGGAACACCAGAGGTAAACTTCAGAAAAACAAGAAATACCACAGTGTATAAGGTATAAAGTCACGGACCACAGAACTGTTTCACCAAGATTTAATACAAACTTAGCGCTTTGGCACCAGGCCTTCAATGAGTACAAAATTCATTCAATACATCATCCTCTATATATTGAATAAAATCAAACAATTATCTCATCAAACAATTAATTAAATTACATAGTTCCAATTACACTCCTTATTTAACCCATAGGGTTCCAGAGTGTTATATTTAAAAATAAAAAGAGCTTCTTTCTTCATTAACTTTTCTTTGATATGTAAGCCTTCTCTCAATGACACTTTTATTTTTATTTTTCCAAAATATATCCTTCTAAGCAATCTGGTTCAGCATTGTGTGAAGTCACAAAGTGTTGTCCTAAAGGACTGTCTATCGTTTGATTTTTAATGTCCCTTATATGTTCTTGTAAGTGGATCTTAAATGCTCTGCCTGCCTCTCCTATATAATAAAGGTTACAACCATATCTTAGGGCATAAAATACTCACTCTGTGTTACACATATACAAGCCCCTAGAAGTAAACCTTATATCATTGATTTTTGAAAAAGTGTTTACTATATGCTTACAAACTGAACACATTTTACAAGCTATAGTCCTCCATTTTATTTTTTATGAAATTAAGGTCTATAGTGACCTCTGGTGGTACAAAATGATTATGTACCACCATATCTGCCAAATTTCTACTCCTTTTATAGGAGACCTTAACCTGTCTCTTTACCAAGTGTCTCAGATCTTTATCATTTGTTACCATTTTCAATATTTTTTAACTTCCTTAGCTATACTTTCTGTCAATATATTAAATGTGGTAACAAAATATACTTCTGTAGTCCCTTCTTCATTCATCCTTTCATTATTTACATATTTCCTTTCTATTTAATTCTTCCTTATCACATTCCCCAAAACATTACCATCTCTTACTGTTATTCCATATCTGTGTTCTATTACTTTCTTCTTGGATTCTTCCACCACTTTCCTATCATACCCTCTTTCTATAAACATGTTTTTTGTCATTATTCACTTCAGAAAAATAGCTGAAATTAAATTACTTCATAGCCACTTAATAAAATGATGTTATCTTTCAATTTCAGTGCAGTAACAAACGCAGTGTCTAGAACTAGAAGCTTTCAGTATTGTCTTGGAAGTATTTTATTGTTTTATGACTTTCAGGATCTGCAAAGAACTGAGGAAAAAGCCTTGTGTATGTATTTTCACAAGTAGATGATAAATGCAACCAGCTGCATCAATGGCTGCTTTTCATCTGAGACAGAGTGAGATAACAAGAAGTGATGTCATTCTGCAAACTATCCCAGCAGTAATATTTGAGATATTAATTTAAGAACTCTTTGAAAGAGATTGAGTATTTTGTATTTTGTATTTGACCTGACAGCGTGAGCTAGAAGACACATTCATCACATCTGCCTTCCTATCTGTAAATTAAGTTCTTTGGGTACAGTAATTTCTCTTAGATACAGTCAGGAATATAGCAAAGCTTAATTTATATGTTTTTATTTATTTATTTGAGACTGTCCTGCAATGTTGTTTTAAATATTTCCTGTGGGTTTAAACTCTGATGTAACTGTGATTATATACTGAGTATTTTCTTGTTCTTTTATTATTTATTATTAAATATATTTAAACTTTTCATTGTGGCTGATATTTGTGAGACATATTTAAGTTCTGAGAATAGTTACATATTTATTTAGTGACACTGTGTAGGGCACTCCTAATAGCCTTGCTCTTGGTCAAACTACCATTTGTATTAACAGTAACATTACACAGTAAGATTGGACACCCTTTGTTAAGGGCCTTAAAGTAACTAAGAGTTGGCTGATGGCAGTAATAACTACCTTATAGTCTAGGCAGAAGGGGGCATAGCTAGAAAACATGTGACAGCCTTTCCCAGGTGTGTGTGTGTGCGTGTGTTTGTGTGTGTATGTAAAGCAAATCTCCAAGAGAGTGTGTGTCAGCTACTTGGGAAGGGACACAATGCACTGGTTGGACAGAGAGGGTGCTGGAAGTCTTAGCTTGGCCACTCAGTGCTGAGATCTCAACTCTATAGCTGTGTCAGTGGGGAGTCTTACTTTAGATCTGGAGAAAGAGGGAGAAACCACTGCTGAACTGACTGTGGTTTCTGTGTGCTCTTAATGAAAAGTGCACTTGATGCAGAGAGCTGCATCTAGAAATACTGTCTGTGTACCTGTCATCCTCCCAATGTACACTCCCCACTGGTACTACTGGTGACGATTGAGGGTCCTTAATTACTGGACCAGTGGTGGGGTGTCACACTACTAAATACACTTTTGGATATGTGAGGAAACCACAGACCCAACAGAAAATTGTTGGGATAAGAGGAAAGCATACAAACTCTGTACAGACACAGTTCAGACTGTTACTGTCAAGCAGAAAGAGAGAAAGGTATGAACGCCAAAAATATAAGGGGTATTAGGGCAGAAACAAAAAGTCACAGACAGTTGCTCTGAGAGAGAGAGATAGTGCATGTGTGTGAGTGTGTGTGTGTGTGTGTGTGTGTGTGTAGTTGACCAAGCACACACTTGTGTGTATATGTATCCGTAGAGAGAGAAACTAATAAAAGGAACTACTTCTTGGTGTTTTTTCCTCAATAACTCTTTGCCTTATTACTTTACATTCCACAGTCAGACATGGGTAGCTAAATCACCTTTGTTATTTATACTGTGTTTTCAATCAGCCCATTTTCCACTTTCCTATAGCTTCATCCAAACTTGATTATCATTTTTAACTCTGGCCTCTAACCACGTCCTTTAATAATTCATTAAAACTTAGCTTGACTTCTAATGCTTACCTCCGCCCATCTCCTAAGTTTGCCTTCCAGCCCAGCATGCCTGTTATGACAATTGTATAACTTCCGCTACTCATTGTCTCCTTTTCTGACTCCAAAAACATCAAACAGACAATCATATCTCTCTGTTTTATGCTATACTGTGTTGACCATCCCAGTTGTTCTTGTTGAGTTGTTGAGATCCTCTACACCTCATGATATTCCCATGATATACACATATGGCCGGCTGCCTCCATGTTCCTTCCCACATCTCAAAACATATTATCCCTTTTCATTCTTCATTTGAACAGTTGATTAGAGTAATGTGCACTGATATTGGATTCAAATTCTGGCCTAAATTCCCATACATATTTGGACCACTTCTTCCATAACTACCCTCTCCTTTTCCAAACTATTCCTCAACTTATACATTCCCATGACCCTTTCTTCTCCAAGGTTACTATCAATATGCTACAACCATATTCTTTTTTTAAATTTTCAGTATTTTCTATTTCCTCCTAGCCATGTCTTCTTTTCTTCCTCTTGTTCTTTGGATCCTTTCTGAATGCTCTGCTTCATCCCTTTTTAAAGCAATAATCCCCATGTGCTAACCTCAATGTGGAAGTTTGGAAGCTAGGAGGGAAAAACTGATAAAGATCTGGAAGGTTTTGTTTAACAGTATTTTAGGAGGAGGAGAAGTACTATCTTCCTGGAAAAAAGCAGTGGTAGCTGTAATACCTAAACAGGGTAAAGATCCATTAGATCCAGCTTCATACAGACCTGTTTCAGTACTAAACCATGATTATAAAGTGTTCATGTCTATAATGGCTAAAATATTGACAAAAGTAATGCCATAACTGATAGAGATCGATTAATGTGGTTTTGTGGAGGGGGGGGGGCAAACATTTGACAACATTAGCAGAATAATGATGATCCACAAGGAAGCAGAATCTAAGAAAATGTCATTGTTGTTGGTGGGTCTTGATGCAGAGAATGCATTTTACAGAGTAAGCTGGGACTTTATGAGCAGGGCAATGGAAGCATTTGCATTTCTTGAAAAAATGATAACATTGATTAGGATGATATATGTGGGATTGGAGGCAAAATTAAAATGGGTGGGATCCTCTCTGATAATTTCTGCTTGAGCAGAGGAACTAGGCAGGGGTGTCCTCTTTCACCTTTCTTATTTGCACTATGTTTAGAACCACTGACAAAGAAAACAGGAAACTCAGAAATTCAAGGATATAATTGACATGGTAGTCAAGAAAAGCTGGCTCTATTTGCAGATTATATTATTTTATACATGACAAAACCAGAAAGAGACATTACGATGTTATGGAACATTTTCAGACCGTTTCAAATCTTTTCAGGATGCAAAATTAATGAAGTTAAAACAAAGACAATAGTGGTAAATTATTTACCCACACATGAATTGGTTCAGCAATATCCATATTTACGGGGATAGAATGAATTATTTAGGAATATGGATTAAAATGATTAAAATGATTATGGTGTAACAGCTAAGGATATGTGTGAATAGATCAAACAAAAGATAATATAAAAATTGAGAAAATGGAAGCTTTGTTATATGGATATGGATAGTAAGGTACAAACAAGGTTTTGAAGCTTTTATTCAGAGGAAGTTTGTATTTTATAAACAAAAGTGCTAAATAAATACTTGGGAGGGGATCAGCTTGCCTTTTGCCTTCATTTGTGTTACTTCTACAGCTTGTGGGTGTTGTGAAAGTTTTTTTATGTTTTTAGTCCCATTAGTCTTATACACAGGTCAGGCATATTTTTATCAATCAGAGTAGAAGTTGTGGATAGGAATTAATTAAGAGCTGAAGGACTTTATTTAGGAGGGAATGATGGCAATAGTCAAGACGGATAAGCTGATTATTCTAAGTAGAACAGGGTCGATTGGGATTACCTGAGTTATACAGTTAAGGCTCCTATAAATAACACAAGCAGAAAACTATAATTGAAAGTGGAAAGCGATGACAATGAAACAGAGGGGGGGGAGTTCAAGAAATGAGAAGAGACTGGGATTTTGGATGAAGGCCTTTAAGGCAAATAATAATAATCATACAGAATATTATATCCACAAAGTAGCAGAGAGTATTCTAAGAACTAAGCCAACATGGGAATGGAGAAAGGAGATTCTGCCGATATGGATGACTGCAATTAGGGATATAGACAATAGGCAAAAGGGGGGCTGGAATTTATTGGAGAAAATTGGCAAAAGAACCAAGGTACTGAGAACAAGTAACTACAGAGGGAAAGAAGTAGAATGGCAAGACACCAAGAACTTTTTGGACTGCATGTTAGAGATTACCTTCCCTGTCAAGGTTTGATAACACAATATAAGCAAAGCAAAAGAAATAGGGGGTCCTAAATGAAAGATCAGTACAGGTAGAGTTTTTAATCGAATCTAGAACAGAAGGTGCCATTAAAAAAGGAATAATTAATACAGTATATACAATATTGCATGATAACTATAATAATCAATCAGAGGAGGTTAGAAAGGATTGGGAAGAGAGACTAGATAAGTACTTACCTAAGAAACAATTGGAGGATATATTTATGCCACCCAAATATGCAACAAAGTCTAGAAGACTTACAATTTTTGCTTGGAGATGTTTACAGAGATATTTTCTATACCCCAAGTAGACTCCAGAGAATTTTCCCTCTAGTAGACAGAAAAAGTTGGAGGTATGACGGAGAAGAAAGAGATAACTGAGAACATCTTTTCTGGGAGTGCAGTGAACTGGCAGACTTTAAGGTTTCCCTGCAGGATGCACTATTGGAGATGCTGGGTGAGCAGATTATTATGACAAACAAGATGATTTGTCTGAGCTATGATACAGAATTGGAATTGCCTAGACATGGTAAGACCTTGCTGTGTCTAATTATGGTGACTGCCAAAGAAGCAATTACTAGAAAATGGAAATCAAAATCTAAACTGACTATACAGGAAGTAGTGAGTATAGTAACAGAAAAAAAACACTAGAACTGAGATCATTAGAAAAGGGTAGGAGCAAACTACACAGAATAACATGGGAATTGTGGGAACAATACATACATGGGAGCAATGAGGTTTAAAGGAAGGCAGAACTTGTAATGTTTGACTGAGAATCGTTAGGAAGATTCTAAGTGATGTGCAATGTTTGCATCTGGGAGTGTTTCATTATGCTTTGTGACGTAAAATGCTTGCAATTAGGATTGTGTCAGCATGCTTTGTTTTCATTTATATAAATAATGATTGCCTATGTTGTAAGTGATGGTTAATAAAGATATTTCTTAAAAAAGCACAGCAACTGAATAATTTATATAATGTTGCTTAGTTATATGATATAGAGAAATATATATAAAGTATAAAGTTTGTAAATGTGAACTTGTCATTACAGTTTGATTACTTTTGTATAAATGTAAATTTACTTATGTCACAAGTGATAATTCAATAAAGGTGATTTACAACAAGAACAACAAAAAAAATCTCTGTTAACTCTTCAGAGAGCTTAAAGACCTTACTCCCTATTTTGGGAGCAAGTCCCTCACCCACACATCCTTCCTCAGTTTATTACCATGCTTCTACATTCTGCTGTATTTTTTGTCTTACCATTTTCATTAACAGAACATTTGTTTTACCCAGATATCTGAATGTCTCTACCTGTCTTATCATTTTCACCACCACAGTATATTGTTTTACAGAAATGTCTCCTGTTCTACCCCACTCAGTCCCACTTCACCCTTTTTTGCTTATACATATAGGTGCTGCCCTCTCTGACACCACTTCCCACCTCCTTACCCTTCTATCTAGCTAATCTTTCTCCAGGTCACAACTTTACCACCACTAATTATCTCTGCAGATCTGGAATTTCCCTCCACCTTGCCTCTCCTCTAAAGGTATTGTGTCTTTCCTGCTTTGATCATTTTACAACTCCATACAAATCAATTGCACACCTTCTGTTAATGTCTTTCCCATGGTACAGAATCCCAACTTGTAACTGAACCAGGCAGCAAAGCTGTACTACACAAGTCTGTTAGTATTTACATTTGCATGCATGCACATACTTGTGTATGTATGTATGCATGTATGTATATATGTATGTATGTAGGTAAATGCAATATTTTAACTTAGAGTGTCACAGAATAATTCAGACTTTGCAGTAATGGATTTAATGTACCACCCTTCTCTGTTGTTCCAGGATGCTATTATCAGTTCTTAGATTCATGGCTATCCACTGAACCAGGCAGCACCCTACCTTCTGGCTACAGGGATTCAGGTAAATCTTTTTGTTGCAGCAAAAGCACACAACATCTAGTGTGTAAAGCTTTCCTCAGTAAAACACATCAAGTCCAAAAGTAAAAAGAGAGAGAGAGCACCACAGCTGAATGAAGCAGGTATACAAGCAGGTAAAATATTTATTGGAGCAAGCGCTTTCACATCCCAATGGACTCTTCTTCAGACTTCAATATAAAATCACTCAAGAAATGCAACATATATCTGAAAATAAAATCAATTAATCAATTGGTTTTGATTGAATTGATTAATTGCTTTTATTTTCATATATATGTTGCATTTCTTGAGTGATTTTGTAGTGAAGTCTGAAGAAGCGTCCATCGGGACGTGAAAGCGCTTACTCCAATAAATATTTTACATGCTTGTATACCTGTTTCAGCTGTGGTGCTCTCTCTCTTTTTACTTTTGGACTAAATCTAGTTGTTACATAGGCTCGAGTGGACTGAGAGCATAGTCATCATATGGGTAACATTCCCTGTCTCTCCCCAAAGTAAATCCATTTTAAAAATGTACTGACTAAAAAACTGTGATCCACCCAATTTGTGCAAAAGTGTCATTTCCAGTATAATGAGGAAATCGTTAAAGTAATATTACCTTTCAGAAAATTAAGTACCCGATACATGCATTCATTATGCCATGTTTAAACAGTCATATGTTTTCTTAGCTTTATTTTTGAACTAATTAGTTGGGAAATAGCCTTATTTTATTGCAAGGGACTATCATGATCCTGCCAACATCTGGGGGACATGGTGTCTCACAGATAGAATCTGGGTCTTGTAGTACTCTGGGTCTAAGGTGCATTAGTAATTAACTGCTACTGTCTCTGGATAATTTTCATGTTATCCCTGAGTCTTTGTAGGCTTTCCTTAGGTATGTTGGTTTATGTCCACCTTCCAAAAACCTGCTTGTTTACTGGCTATATTAAACTGTCTATTCATTTTGAATTTACCCTTGTTCTTGTGGATTGATTCATGGGTGAAAATGGTCCATGCACTAGCCCACTTATCTGGCTGATAAGTGATGGAAAAATTCTAACAAACACAACACAAATAACTGTTATGCAAACTAGTGAGCTGGTTACTTGTTATATACCATGCGGTTAATGATTTACAATGCATCCAATAATACAGTATGAACATTTATCTGTGGTAATTCACCTAGATAGTAAATGCTGCTAGGTTACTTTTTCACATTAAGCCCAAATCACTTTTAGGATCAAACCTTCTTTTTGAACAGCCTCTAGAACTTAAATATTTTCATAATTTATAAGGACTGCAATGGACACTTGTACTAGATGGTGCTGCTGTGTCATAAATGAGCAAAGTAGCCTTGTCTAGCCATTTCCTGGTATAGGGTGATAGTGCAGCACCAGTTACAGGTGAAGAACACTGCCTATGGAGGCAATTAATTTATACCGCAGAAGTATAAAGTACTGCTAGATGTCAGTATCAGAGTACTAATTGGTCAGAGGTATGTGTAGTGAAATAAGGATGTCTCTGGAGTAAAAATGTTTATGTGTGCAATAGGGGTATCCAGTCTACAGTCATTTCTGTTCAGTGGTTATCTTAATATTCCAGCTAAGAAGCCCTGACTGTGCCAGATGCTAGTTTTGCTTCACTGCCTGCTGAACTTGAAAAATTCCCACCATCCGTAAATTTAACCCTATTGTCCACAGCTGTATTTGTTTGCTCTACAGGTAAACAAGTGGCCAACAGAACAAGCGGCATCTATCAGAAGAAATATATCTGCTGAGCTGAGGAATATATATGCTTTAAAGACCATTTATGCTTGAACGTATGGAAGTATAATTCACAGTGGAAAAATTGTCTTAAATGCATACTCCTGGAAGTCTTGTGTTACAAAGAAATGTGGCTAAAAACTGAAAGTTTCAGATTCAAAGATTTAATTTATTCCTCATTAAGGGTAAATTAAATCCAAAGTCTCAAAATGTACAGTGTGCAACATTTTCATATTCACTTGGCAGAAGAGCTCAAGGAGTTTTAACAGTGAGAAAAAAATAGGCTAACAGCTTTTGGAGAGAGATAAAGAAATGTATATACACAAGAATTTTCTCTTTATTAGGCATGTTTATTACAAGCCTACAAGGTATGAAGAGCCAAGGCAAAGATTGTAAAATTGTCTAATTACTTTATAACAGATATAGTTTATAGTATAAGAAATAATGAAATAAGAGTCTATATTTTAAAAGAAACGGACCTGATCTTATCAAAATTTGGAAATGTGTCATGAGCAAGTAAAATGACTAAGTCACAGTTAAAAGCACTGTCTGAGGAAAGGATGTGTAAAATAGAATGCGACTTCAATAAACAAGTTACATGGGTGATAAAGTCAGAAACTGTTATAGGAGCAATAGACCTGAAAAAGAAAAACATGGAATAATACATGGAGGACTGCTAAGTACTGGAATCACTGTAAGACTGCAATAGTTTTGGCTACACATTCTTGCCTACTATACAACCAATGCTACAGAATCTGTTTTAGAAAATGGCATGAGACAAATACATTTAAGAACAAGTGTGATCAAAATAATCTGCATGTTGGTGAACAAGATTGCTGTTTGCTGGTGAAACTAAAATTAACAGTTGATAGAGTGAACTCAAAAAATATGTCACAGAAGCTAAGACATTAGTACATAGAAGAGTGCTGGAAACACATACTAAGAATTAAGGAGCAGAATGCAAAATTTAAATTACTTAGTGGTGTATAATGGAATATCTTTTCAAAAATACTTTTAAACTTTGGAAAATTTAAAAATATTGATGAGAGAACTAAATGCATATTGTTTACCTGTTTAAACAACCAGGTAGCACCACTGGATCAGGAACTCCTGACAGGAATTTTAAAAATAGGTGGCTTCTTTGCAGTGCCTTGATGCCCTTCTGGTATCCTCACAGAGTTCATTAGGTGTTCCAGTTCCCTGTCACACCCTAGTGATGTGCCACAGGTGAAATGGCGTAATATAAATAACCCTAAAGTAGTGTGTGTGTGTGTGTGTGTGTGTGTGTGTGTGTGTGTGTGTGTGTGTAGGCATGTAATGCCTTCCTCATATAGCTACATACTTTTGCACTCCAGAGCTGAAGTCTTTGTATGCCCAGGACGTACCCTCAGACATGACATTTGCTGCCTCTGTTCCTTGGGATTGAAACAATGTGTGGCCAGTTCTACCTCACATACCATACAGTCATGCACATCCCTGCCAGACCCATTAGCTGCCTAAACCTTTAATAGAGCTTGGGTCACCTGACTCATAGTCAGTGCTTTAGCCTCCTATACTACTAGAGCTGGCATTGCAATTACAGTTGTATTCCACAGCAGCCTTTCTGCATTCATGTTTTCAATGTACTTTTTTATCCCACTTTGGGATATAGTTCAGTGATTCCCGAATCTGTGCCCTAGCAGTTCACTTATATCCCCAGGCATGACAGTCAGGCATCTCTGAACTGGTAAGAGCCCTTCATCTCTTCACTCACATTTTGGGACCTTATCACCCCATTTTCTCCTGGAGATGAGAGTCAGTCATAGAAAAGTGGGTAGGTGAACTGATCTTGTGGAGCTTCCTGTCAAATCCCTCCTGTCCTCCTCTTTATATGTAGCTGGGAAATGTCCATGATCCCACTAATTTCAAGCCAGACTTAATGGTGCAATTCCCATTTAGGAGAATTATTCTATCATCTACTCTTCATTAAGTGTTGCCAATAGAGGGGCCATGACACTGCCCCCACACTAGGATTGGTGAGCTAATATACTGATTACTCAAAGTCCTCATCCCCATCCTGGTTCCCTATTGGCTATGCCACTAGCCAGTCATGGATTACTTGGGTAACAGTCAGGGCTTCATCCCTTGGTGTAATAGACCAGTCATTTTTTCAGTACCAGGTTAAATATACAGCATGTATCTCATTGAGTTGGCATGTTCTATGTGCTCACATCACTGGATAGGCAGTGGTCTAGTTTGCTTATAGGTGGTTGCATATGACAGTCTGTTATTCAGGCTTTTTATATAAAACTGAGCCTTTATTTACTTGCAGCACTGAAAACAAAGCAGACTAGCAAGTAAAAGGAAGAACAAAATGAATGTACAGATAAAAAGAACATCTGTGAACTATACGCAAGTCAACAACACAATTAAGACATTAGGCTGTCTAACAATTACTGAATATAGGAAAATTGTATTTAATTGTGCTCACAAGAAAGGTAAATATTTTTTATAAACTAAAGAATAGTTTTCCACAAGTCTAATGCATTCCTGGAAAGGCAAGGTGGTTTTCCACTGATGGGGAATTCAGTTTTAGCCTGATTTCCAGGTCAAAAAACAGTTTAGCCACATTATAAGATCCACCTATTTCAATTCTCAAAGACATTTTCTATTAAGACTCAATATATGCCCTAACAAGTATACACAATTAAGAGAGGCATAAACTGGCATTCTGAATTTAATTCTTATGACAGTCAAATAAAGGAAAGAAATCAGTGTCCATTTTGCATGTAACAGAATAACCTTACCAGGCAGACAATAGACAAATTAATTCTTGCTATATTTGATGGACTGGCTTGCAATACCAGACCTTATGAAGGAGAGAACCCACTTCTTTAATACAAAAATTGTAGACATGTTTTTGTTTGAAGTCTTTCTGTACACTGTAGTCAGAAGTCCAGTTATCTAAAAAATAAAAGAAGATTTGTTTCTCATAAAGGTAAAGGAATTGTTTAAAATAAATAGGCATTTAGGCTTTCTTAATGTGGACTGACATTTTGTGCCAAACAAGATGATACAGCTCTTTGACATATTCTCCACTTTTAGTCTGCATTTGCAGTATTACTTAGGATAAGCAGATGCACCTCTGTCTAATGACATTTTCTTTGTACTCCCATCACTGCACTGCTGCATGCTATGGGCTGATTATATATGAATGCATTTGCCGGTTATTCATTTAGGACTGCATGTGTTGGGCATTTCCATTTATTATCATTACATTGCCTATTTGAAAACTTTTGCATGTGTAGCTGCATTAACACTGTATTGGTTGCCCCCTCACCTTTGTTCCAACAATTCTGTAGGTGTAAATAGTTTATAATATATGTAGTTTATTGGGTTTACTATTGTTTGTTCGAATGGCAAAACATTTGCCGTTCAAAACTATGAAAAGTAAACCCGAACACAAACATTCCGACTGGCCACAATGTTGACCCAAATGATCGACACATTTGAGTCAACATTGTGGCCAAAATCATCACGTGATAGCCATATAGGAGCTGATGTAAATCAGACTCCTATATGACATATCATGTTTTTGCAGAGGGAAGCCCCCCTGCACCCCCCACACCCTCGCTACTAACATATTCTAATTCTGAGATCACATTACAGTGGGGATATGGATGAATTTCCAATCCCCACTGTACCACGATCTCCGTGCAGATAGTCGAATACACTTATGTGAATGCACTACGCATAACTGTGTTCAACTATCCTATCTATTTATGTTTTGTGCACGGCATTCTGATTTTTGGCAGCAGCGCTGCCGACAGACTGTCTTTCGCACAAACCATAGTAAACCAGTGTATTATGTAAATATAGTGGTGCTTTTTCTTGTAACATGTCATGAGTAAATCTTGCACTGTCCATGAATATGTGTTTATATATAGATGAATATCTGCTCATTTGGCTACAGGCCAACATTTCAGTGCCATCACTGTTTTGATCACAATGTGTGAATGGGTGTGGGCAGTACTGCATATGGGTGTGTGTGTGTGTGTGTGTGTCAGATGTTTGCATGATATTACATTTGTATATGTTTTTATAAGACATGTAAGTTCAGAGGTTTATGACCATTATTACCCTTACAAGCCTAGCTGCACACATAAAATCCATTTATATCTGAGTTTATGGGCATCTATATGCAGGGGGGATGTCAGTAAGTATGTAACTCAGAGATTTTTTTTTGTGTGTGTTTGTGTGTGTGTGTGGTTAGGATAATACTTTTCTTACTTATGGCCTGTGTCTGTAAGGGACACGGGTAACTTTGGGCAACATATGATACATGCTTTGGTATACCTATATGTGCCATGCAGTCATAATTCTGATCTAAGAATCTAGGTACACTGTGCCTGCATTTGGCTAGGTTTTTGTATAGTATATTGTGTTGACATTTTTCTGTATACTGCTGGAGGTCATACATCTGTTTCTTTCCGTCAGAGCAAACTGTGTTATCTGCAATATACATATAATTGAAGCTTATATCATCTAACATGTCAGAGGGGTTTATGTTGTAGATGATCCCTATATCTATTTATTCCATGTATTATGAAGATGTTTTCCTATGTCATATCTCTTTATTTTGTGTTATAGGACCTTCATGTGATATCACACATCCCAGGATGGTGACTTATAACCTACACAAGATGACGTGCAATGGAAAGAAAAACAGAGACAGTGGATGTGCACAGCTCCACTAATGTACATAAATAAGGTGTGATTTTTATTGACATCTTGCATAGGTTTCAATGCCACCAGTATGTATGCATGCATCTTGCTGTTGTGCCTCTGCTGACTCTGCATGACCACCAGATTGCTTTGTGCCGTTTCAAAATGCACATCACTATTGACTATGCATTGGTCTGTTTTAGGAACATGGCCTCCCTGATAATACCATTAGAATAAATCAGGGTATAAAACTTCAGAAATTTTGAGAATGGTCTGACCTAAACCTTTAGGAACATTTTGGCCACAAATGGTTCTGTTTAATGGTTTAAGTAAATATGTTTATTATAATTTGAATCTGGCAGGGGCGGCCCGTACTATTGGACTGCCAGACTGCAGCCCCCCCAGCTGTAAAGAAAAGTAAAGAAATAAAAAGTAAAGAAATAAAACAATTTAAAATTAGTGGATAAAAAAATGAAAAAAAAACGGACTTTCGCACATGCGCACTAGTCCGGACTGCTGCTGAGACAGTCTGGAGCATGCGCAGACTGTCTCAGCAGCAGTCCTGACTGGGAAACATGTAACAGCAGAGATCCCAGAAGTCTATGCAGTTTTAACTGCATAGACTGTTGCTGGAAACAGATCAGACCTGGACTGCAATGTCGGCAGGCAGGGCTGGAGTCTCAGATCTCACGTGGTGGATGTGCTCCAGGAGTCTCGGCAGGGGATCTCGCGTGGTGGATGTAATGCACAGGCAGCGGAGCTATGGGTGTCGCTACGGAGTCTGAAGGGATTTGGATTTAATCAAGGGATCTACATGTACTGAAGGGATGTGTTGCTATGGAGTCTGAAGGGATGGTGTCGCTCCAGGTAGAGTGTGTGTGTGTGTGTGTGTCTGGGAAAATGCCCCAGTTGCTATATACTGGTGGCTAGAACAAACTCATGGTGGTGTGGTAGGGAATACCTCAGGCTTGAACCCTGTACCTTGTATGCAGGTGTTAAAGACCTGAATTCCCCACCCACCACCATTTGTAAAAAAATTGTAGATTTTTGCCTCATATTTGATCTGATCTGTTCCTCATAATATCTGTGGCTTCTAAATACTGCAATGCTTGATATTTGATGGTGCAGTGTTAGCATTGTTGCCTCACAGCTGTAGGTTTTTCAGGTTTGATTCTTGGCTGGGGTGCCTTCTGTGTGGGGTCTGCATCTTCTCCTTGTGTTTGTGTGGGTTTGCTTTTGTGTCCTCCCATGTTACAAAGACATGTCTGCATAATTTCTTCCTGGGCCTCTGCTGAAAATTGTTTTTTTGTTCCAAGTCAGACTGTCCTGATTAACAAATGTTAAACTTGACAGGCATTTGAATTTCAGACTTCAGGCTTCTGAATGTTTAATTCCTTGCATATTTGATGGTGCAGTGGTAGCATTGTTGCCTCACAGCTGTAGGTTTTCTGGTTTGGTTCTTGGCTGGGGTGCCTTTTGTGTGTAGTCTTCATCTCATCCCTGTGTTTGCGTGTATTTGCTCTGATGTCCTGCCATTTTACAAAGACATGTGTCTGCAGTATTTTCCCTGGGCCTCTCCTGAAAATTGTCTTTGTTCTGTCAGAAGTAAAATTGACAGGCATTTGAATTTCAGACTTCATATTCTTCAGAAAATACATAGTAACATGACCTTTTATTCGAACACAACCTTTTATTCTAGCAATTTTCTAAGTTTATAAGATGAATATTTGAAATTTGTCCTTATTTTTGGGACTGTATTACCCCATTATTGGCTTTGTCCAGGTTTTTTGTGCTAAGGTTGACAGCTATGGCAAGAACTGAATTCACTGAATATGTTTGAGGGCTGTATTTCCTCATTACTGGGTTTGTCCAGGTGTTTTGTGCTAAGAGGTTGACAGCTATGGTGAGAACTGAATTCATTAAATGATAGCCATTTAAGTTTCAGTCTTCTGTTCTTTCACAAAGCAGCTGATTTGGCGTAGTGGTATGTTGCTTTGACTGTTTTGCACAGGGACCTTGGCAGTAAAATGTATGGTGGTAACACACCATTTTTCTTTCACAAAGCAGGTGATTTGACATAGTGGTATGTTGCTCTGACTGTTTTGCCCAGGGACATTGGTAGTAAAATGTATGGTGGCAACAGCATTTTTCTTTCACAAAGCAGCTGATTTGGCATAGTGGTATGTTGCTCTGACTCTTTTGCACAGGGACATTTGCAGTAAAATTTACTGTGGTAACACAGCATTTTATTCTAGCAACTTTCCAAGATTATACAAGCAATGTTTAATGTGTCCCTGGGTTTTGGACTTTTGACCCCCCCCCCCCCAATAAATTAGGCTTTTTCCAGATTTCTTGTGCTGTGAAGTTGAGATGCAGTTGAGTATTGAGTAGATTTTACAAGGAGCTGAGAGCTGCAGGGGAAGAGAAGTTTAGTGCTGCTTATGCTACATCAGCTTGCATTGTTAATAGCACAACAGGTTGTGTACTTGCTATTGATGCAGAAGGTTGTTGGTTCTACTCCCACAAGGGGTGAATGCTGCTGTACTGAAAAAGTTAAGATACTAACTGTGAGCTTGTTATCAGTTTGCCATCCATTTCCTATTGCAATATTACTAGCTTATCATTTTAATGTAATATAGGCAATTTATTCCTTAGGGGCATCAGACACTTTATTTTTCGATGAAACCATGAAATATAAAGGTGTTTGCTAGCAGCAACATCTTCATTAGTTACAGATTTATTTAATGTGGAATTATTTAGATGACTTTTTTACTTCTTCAGAGATTGTGCATATTTACTGATAATGGTGGATTGTAGAATTGTGCATATTTACTGATAATGGTGGACTGTAGAATTGTGCATATTTACTGATAATGGTGGACTGTAGAAGTTTGAGTAGACTTTTATGATGGAAATGTTCTGAACTGGGCAGTTTTGTCATTATGGGTGCATGCATTTTGTTTCATTGTTTACTGGAAAGATGAAGATGTTCTGAATTGGGCAGTTTTATCATTATTGGTGCATGCATTTTGTTTCATAGTTTACTGGAAACATTTTCAAAACAATAGGAAGTTGTATCAAAGAGCATATGTATGTTTCATATGCAAGGGGCCTATGATTTGAAAACAGCCCAGAATTAATCTTTATCTGCCACTGGTAAAATGTATTTTCTTTGAATGTGGGTTTCAATGCTGTTTCAATGAATGTGAGTTTCAAGGGCAGAGAAGTTGTAATGCTAAGTTTGTTTAGCAGATGTCTTAGTGTTTGTGCTGTAAAATGCAAAATAAAACTTTCAAATGAAGTCCAAATCATCATAGAAGTAAATCAGTATGCACATTAGTGTTTATGGTAAATGGAGTGAAATAGCCAAATAATGGATCATTGGAATGGCTGCAGGGGGAGGCTCCATTCGACCATGATTTTGTGAGGGGGAAGGGCGGCAAACTTAAAGACAGCCCCAGCTGAACTATACCTCCCAACTGTCCAGATTTTCAAAGAATGAATAGAATTTTGCTTCTTATTTTTGGTTTGTTCCTCATAAAATGTGTAGTTTTCTGGCAAATCATTTAGGAATTAAGTCACTAAATAATGACACACTGAGTTTCAGACTTCATAACCTTCAGAAAAATGCATGCTAAAGTAAGACCTCTTGTTCTATCAACTGTCTCAGTTTATACAAGAGCAATTTTTAGTACTGTTTATATGTTCCCCCAATATATTTGGCCTTGTCCAGATTTATTGCATTAACAGGTTCAGAGGTACATGCAAATAAATTGCTTTACAGAATTAGGCATAGCCAAACCTCTCAACTGTCCCTGATTTTGGCTCAAAATGTTGCTCTTCCCCCTAATAATCCCTCCGCAAAATAGCAATTTTGGAAGAAAACATGGAGGGTTTACAATTAAGAAATAACTGTAATAATCAGAGTTATAGATTACATTTATTTCAGAAATGCATGTAGATTATTTTATTTTGTCAGCTGCTCAAGTTAGCAGTACTGATATTAAAGTGTCCCTTCTTTGACAGGTTCACAGCTGTATTGTGTGGCTATTTTATATTTTTACATCACATTTTTGGTCCATTTTTCATAAAATTGGGCAGGATTCACGAAGCCTCCGTGTAAGAGATACAAGGCTTACACGGAGGCTGCAGTTAAACGGTGTGACATCAGCATGTCATGCATATGCATGAGGGCATGCTGAATCACACCTAAGGCTAACACGGTCCATGGAAGACAGTAGAGGGCGTGTCCGTAGGCCGAGCCCTGCAAGCGGACACGCCCCCAGAAGAGTAAAAGTGCCCAAAGTAAACACCCACGACAGAGTCCATGGAAATGTGAATAAACACAATACAACACATGCCCCCACAGACTATGAACATAAAATATATAAATGAACATGTTATATATTTTTTTTAAATTGTAAAGATGTTTGCCCGTGAGCCACAGTTAGCAGTAAGTGGAAAAGCATATAAGAACTAACTATACAAAGTAAACCAAAAAGCAATAGCGTAGCGGTAGAGACGTCGGCTGAAAATCAGGCAGTCATGGTTCAAGCCCCCACAACATCAATTTTTATTTTTAGTAAAATAAGCACGAAACAAGTCCCTGATATATATGTACACACATAAAATTATATTTTATGTAAAATGTAATGAAATAGGCTATTTATTTTGAAGAAATGTGAGATAACAAAATAATAAAAAATGCCAGATGTGCCTATAGCTGAGCTACAGTTTAACAAGGTGAGTGCATCTGCCCGTAGGTGAGCAGTGGTTTAACAGGTGTAAAATGAGTGTCCGTAGGTGAGCAGTGGTTTAACATGCTGAAACTGTGTGCCCCTGGCTGAGCTGAGCGTAATATGTGTGCTGACAGCCAAATGAAGCGTAAACTAGCGTAACCCGTTTGCGCGGAGCTGCGCATCGCGCCAACAAGCTAACCGACGGGCAACTTTGAGCAAGCTGTAACAAAACTGCCTTTACACAGACACACCCCCTAGCCTGTCTAGACAGTCATAAAATATAAAAAGCAGTGGCCAGGTTCGAACCCAGGATACCATGCACCATAGTCAAGGTACTAAACCACTAAGGCATGACAGCTATACTTAGAAATGCAGTAATAGCAAATATATAGGAATGAATAGAAAGTGGAGCATGACAAAGCAGGTTTTGTGAAGTTGATACAATTCCAAAATGGCCAATCACAGATAAGTGCGGGAAAAACGGCATATATAAGCCCCATAGGCAGGAATACACAGCATAAATGATTGTAGAACTAACTTGCAGCCAGAATGTCAGGAGTAGGTGAGGATAGTTGCTTTCGAGCACAGAGGTGGGGCATTGAGGAGTCCAGATATATGGTCTGGCTCCTAGTCCACAATCATGAGGCCCAACTCATGCAGGGCCAGGTCCTGTGGGGAGCATATAGGGCTGAGGCATGGGACCGGTTGGCTCATGATCTCACCAGTGCCACAGGGATTCCAAGGACTGGTGAGCTGGTCCGTCACCACCATGCGGACCTGAAGAGACGTAAGCAGGACCAATTGAACCTTTGGATCCAGGAGGCCCGGCAAATGCCCAACGCTCCACTACTGAGTAAGTTACATTTAATTATTTATGTAAGAAATTAAACTAGCTGATATTATGGATATGTGTATTCCAATATTACTTCATTTATATTACAGCTGCGGGTGTCCGTTCTGTGAACCGCAGAGCCTATGGTGATAGGCTGGTGCGGTTGCGCCACCAGGCAGGTTAGTAATCCTCTCCCAGTAACTCTAAAGAAATATAAAAGTATGCCAGTTAGCAAAAGAGTGCAGTGTAGTCACTAAGTAATAAAATGTGCAAGTAACAGTGTAAGAGTGTTTGCAAGTATTGCTTGATTACAAAAGTGTGTTGCAGTCTTAATCCAAACAGAAAAATGAAAATGTCTGAAATAAAGTCTGAAATAAAGATGCCCCACCTGTAATATAATAGTACACAACCTGCAGCAGGCTGAAAAGTACAGCTGCAGAAGATGAGCAAATCACATGTGTGAAATATATGCCTGTTGAAATACTGAAACATGACAGAAGTGAGACTGCTGGAAAGGATTGTAATAACTACAGGTAAAACATGTCAATAAAGCCTAGAAGTAAGTACCATCCTGAATAGTAAAATGAAAACAAGTGAGAGAGTGTGAGAAAGAGTTATGCATCCACCAATAAAGTAGTAATAACCTCTGAATAAAGTATACTGCAGTCAGTACAGAATGAAATGAGTGTGACAAGCAGAACCAAACTGCAAAATGTGTTCAAAGTGTTGCTGCAGCTGGAATGTGTATCCCAAAATCTGGATATGTTGCTCTCAGTCTGCAATATGCAGATAGTATGATTATCTGAAATACCAAGCATCCACAGTTGTCTATAGCTATATAAAGCAAATGTAGCAGGATGATGTAGCTGAACAAAGCCAGATATGAACGTGTATGAATAACAATAAAATGTATATTGATGTAGCAGTAACAGTCCTATCACCAAATTGAAGTAGTTATCATATAGGAAACTGTAGTTAGAACAGTAGTGTGTATATATCTGCAGCTATTAGAAATGTACAGCATATGTACTGGTATTCGAAGGTGTTAATAATACTTTCTTCACCCCACCCTATAACCACATATAATTCATTCCACGTGAAATTTGTATGTGCAATCACAATTAACACCCCTGGACATTTGTCCTGTTGGGTCATAAATATTTGCATGTACGTTGATGCATCTGCCCTGTTCATACATCCAAACCTGATGGCCTGTTGCCATCAATCAACCCTGCATGTTGTTGGACTGTGTATTGCTGTTAAAATTACGCATGTGTTATGCTCGCTGTTCAATGGTGTGAATATCTGGGTGTTTGGTTAATGGGAATACTAATGCATGCTGTTACAACTAATTGCAAATGGTATTGTATGTTACTAACCCAAACTGTCATGACATAATGCAAAACATAGGATGACAGGGAAGGCGGGTTCCAGCGGACCCACCTCTCCCACCTCAGCTGGTGAGTGCACCTGGCACTAGTGCGCAGTCTGGACCCTCCTCCGGTGGCCCTGTGCCACCTGCAGGTGGAAGTGCTGCAGGGGATGGGGCCCATCCCCCCTCTGCAAGTGTGGCCAGAGGAGAACCACCACTCACCCTCCATAGCATCCGGACTGTGGTGCGTAGGGAGATCCGGGACTCTGTTCTTGGGCCCCTACGCCAGCTTGAGGCACAGGTGGCACAACTTATGGGCATGCCTGTTGCCTGGCCTACACAGCCCCCAGCACAGCCCTGTCCTGGGTAGTGAAGGAACAGTGGCAACTGCCCATGGGTGGGGATATCAGTTCCACTGTTGCCATCTGTGGGCTCATGGGCT
This sequence comes from Protopterus annectens, assembly GCF_019279795.1. NCBI lineage: Eukaryota > Metazoa > Chordata > Ceratodontiformes > Protopteridae > Protopterus > Protopterus annectens. The sequence goes on from NC_056745.1 coordinate 1,241,675,076, forward strand.
CTGGATATCCAAACATCCATCCCTGTCAATTGTGTAACCCCCCCACACGTGTCATACACCGCCCCTGTATGCATCTTGTTTGTCTTGTCTGTTGACCTACCCAACCTACCTCCCCAGCTATACCGACTTTCTTTACCTGACATACCACTCTCACCTGAAAAAAAAAAAAAGAAGGGGCACTCTGTACCCACAAAAAAATTACGCCCCATACATAGCTGCCCATTCCGCACACATGTCTGCTGGACATGGAAACTATCAATTACAATTGGCTGTACAACAAGTATTATTGTTGTCCTGACACCTCTCTCAGGGGTGGAAGATTTCAAATGTCACACCAAATTACAAACATATGCACAGCTGTTGCTGATGAAGAAATGGGCAGCTATGGGCCTTACCTACATCCCTCCTGCAAAACCCAAGCTTGTTTCCCTACTGTCTTATCCTCTTTGTGACCCCTTTTTCACCACTTTCCTGTCTCCCCATTTTCATTTCTTTCAAAGAAAATAGTGCGGGTGTGCGCCAGAGTAAGCACTGTTAAGCGGTTGTAAGCGGGTGTGCACTGAGCTGAATGCCAGTGTGCATGCGGGAGCTCCGGGCAAACCAGCGCTAACCCGGTTACAACTGCTTAAAAGTGCCTTAGTCACTCTGATTGACAGGTCCTGTAGTCAGTTCAAAAGCAAAGTAAAATCCCACTGTCAGTCCTGAACCCAGGACCTTGGGTACAGTAGTCTGCATGACTTAACACTAAGCCATGACTGTTATACAATAATGTTGTGCTAAAATAAATATATCATGTAATAGTAGGAATGAATGTAAAGGGAATATAGGATGCGTAGTACACAAAGCATGTCATGTATACTTACTGTCAAATCTAGTGGATTTCTATAATAGTAGTGTGTGAACAGAAACAGCCATTCTAGTTGGTAGCTAGTAGGTAATAATGTCAGTTAATGTACATATATAAATGTATGTATATTTACATATATATATATATATATATATATATATATATATATATAGTTGTAGGTGTCAGTGTGCATACACACTTAGTACAGGAAACAGGAGAGAGGAATGGAGAAATGTGAATCTACAACACAGCCTGAATCATGAGATAGATACTAACCTTTACACTCACAGAACAGTGTCCACAGCATACCAGCATGGTCCCTGCCCTTACAATCTGAAAGGGCAACACCCATCTCACATACCCTTTTATAGCACTGTCCTGAAATCACAGTGAGAACTGAAATCAGTACACAACTGTCTGCATGCAATTAGCAAATGCTGGCTTACAAATGGTGCAGAGGCCATCACATGGACTTATGCAGATACCTACAAAAGCATCCTGTACTCCCACTCCACACATGCAATACTTTCATTGCACCATCTGGAGGCAGACAGAGAGAGAGAGAGAGAGAGAGAGAGAGAAGAAAAAAAGAAAGTAAGAACACAAACAAAAACACACGTTACACAAACTAAGTTGAAGCTGTCATCAGTGTCAGTATCAAGCTGGGCTAGCAGCAGCAGGAAGCTATAGTAACGGTAACGCAACCAGCTGCGACAAACACAGGTAATGTAAAGTAACAAGTTAATAGTCTACATACTGTTATCCCTCCATATGTGTCATTGGTCTGTATCTATAGGTATGTCCATGTGATAAGTTGTGTGCACGTAGTTTCACCCAAAGGGGATGACTATACATTACATGTCATTCAGTGTTAGGCCATAATCCTGGCACCAGTTGTCCGTTTCAGTGAGGCCTGTCTGTAGGATGTGTGTGTCAGCTGGTGTAACGACTATGACGCTTAGTTCGCAGTCATCTGGGAAGTTTGTCATCCACAACCCGCACGTTTGCTTTCACATCTGAGAAGTAAATGCCAAACAAGAGGGGTCCTAGGACAGAGCCCTGTGGGATACGACATGTGACTGGCATTGAGTCTGACTTGGCTCCCGCAATATCGATATTATGGATTCTGTATGTCAACCAGTGTGCAACCCATCATGTGACATATGTAGTAACATGTAAGCTAATGAGCTTGTCTATGATGCCTGAGTGGAGTACTGTGTTGAAGGCCTTAGGCAAGTCCAGGTAGGCTGTATGGACTGCGTTGCCCTCATCAATGGCTGTAGTGACTATTTTGAAAGGTCAACCAGGTTCAAAAGGCAGGATCAGCCCATCACAAAGGCAAACTGGGTGGGATCAAGTGTCTGCAGGTACCCAATATCGCTGTATATGCGTCCCATAATGAATCATTCCATAGCTTTGCAGACCAGGCTGGTTAAGCTTATGGGGCGGTAGTTCCCAGGGTCAGTAGAGGTGCCTCCTTAGTGGAGTGGGACCACTGTTGCTGTATGTCAGTGTTCAGGTACATATCCCGTAGTACGGCCAAGGTTAAATATCAGTCTTATATGCGGTTGTATCTCCTCTTGGAGTTCATGTAGCACACATCCAGGGATACCATCAGGTCACATTGATGCTGTGTGTTCTGCTTTGCTGAGGGCAGCTCTCACCTGGACATCTGAGATGATAGGGAGGTTACATTCAGCTGTGATAAGTATTTCTAAGTGTAGGGGAGAAGGAGGGGGGATACATGCACTGAACCTGTCTGCCAGAATGTTGCCAATATCTGTGTGTTCAGTGAATGTTAAGTAGGTGTGTAGTAACTCAGAGCATATCTGAGGCATTTGGTCCATATGTCTAACATAACTGAAGAAAGCCTTGTGGTTATCTATAGTGTTCGTGGCCATTTCCCTCCCAGAGTAGGCCGTGGATGTTGTTATGAGAGACCGTAGCTTATTACCAGTGCTGACCACAGATGCCTTCCCTTTATGTGAATCTGCTCTGTCCTGCAGTAGCCTCCTTCTATCGTTATACAATCTGCCTTTGGCTGGGGTCCACCAGACAGGATGCCTAACCTTTGTGCATAGGGTCTGGGTTAGAAATGTGTGTGCATGTTCCATGCATTCTTTGGGATGTTCATGGGAAGCATTCGCAAAGGGGTCAGCAGTGTGGGTTGTGGCTTCCACTGGCCCAGTGGGCTGCATGGATACCATGTCAGTCCTAACAAGTGAATATCTGTCTAATCACATATATATCAAAGTAGTCTACTGTGCTGGTGGTGGTGGGATATGTATATCCAGGCCGAGTAATTTGTGTCCAGATCACACTAGTGGATGGTGTTCCACATACAGTACCTTGGTATGAACCCCCAGAGTGAGGTTGTGCATTGGACCTGTCTCAGTGTGCTGACCGATGGGGCATGCTACTATGTTGTATGGAATGTGGCAGGTATTGTTGCACAGGTGTTGGCTGAGCACTGATATCTGGCCATGTACTTGTGTATCCACCAAGAGACACACACGTGCAACATATGGGAGTAGTAGTATATCACTACAGTTGAGTATCATGTATAGTATGTGTGCCATATATTGCTGACATAGTCTGCTGATATCCTGTTTGTGTTCTCTTCCAGGGACATGGCGCGTCAGTGAAATCCTGCCTACTCTGCTGCAGAAGATGTAGAGATACACCAGAGCCTGGTGCGGGATTATGACATACTGTTTTCCCGCACCAGTCAGAATCAGCAGGAGAGGGCTGCACTGTGGCAAGACCTTGTCCGTAGGGTAAATGACATTGGCACGCATAATAGGACATATGAGTAGGTACGACATCACTGCAGTGATTTAATCAGAAATGTCCGTCAGCATGCGTCGGATATCCACAGGCAACAGGTCGCCACAGGAGGTGGGGTGGCCACACATCCCCCCCTCACCAGACTGGAGGGGCTACTCCTAAGTGTTGTGGCTCCAGCCCAGGAACATCAACAGCAACACACCTGCATTATGATGGAGGCTGGATCCACACAGCAACACGACATGGAGCGTGCAGGTAATATGCCATATGTACACTTGACTGTTCTGTACACTGTTAGTTTATGCATGTGTAAGGTGTGTCCGTGGCATGTAGCTGTCAACATAGTATGTAATTGTGCAGGTGTGATATTGCCAATATCAGCAGCTGACATGTGAAAGGCAACTGGTGTACTACTGCACTGTATCATACGCAGTATCAATGGCACAGTTGTGCGCACTGACATTAATCCCCTCATTTCTGCAGGTCCCTCCGGTGTTACAGCAAGGCAGCCCATCCATGCTGGTGAGTGTGTTTTAACAATACCTATAATAGTCCTGATAGTGCTAGTAATACTAGTGTAACTCAGTAGTGCTCTGTGTGTATACTGCAGGGTGTGCATGTGTGCATGTGTGCCTGTGTCCACGTGTGCATGTGTGCACGTGTGCCTGTGTCCATGTGTGCATGTGTCCATGTGTACATGCGTCCACGTGTGCACATGTCCACGTGTGCATGTGTGCATGTGTGCCTGTGTCCACGTGTGCATGTGTGCCTGTGTCCACGTGTGCATGTGTGCATTAGTGCATCACTGGTAACATTGTGTAGACATTGTAAACTGTGTTTCCTGTCTTCCTCCCACAGGTTCTGGTGCTGCTCTGGTGTCCTGCAGCAGGGAGCCTGAATCTGGTGCCACAGGTACTGATAATGATGATATCTGTGTAATGGCACAGGAAGGTGTATCAGGGTCCATCATTGGTCAGCCATTTGACAGTACACAGCTGTCAACCCCATCATTGCGCACAGTCATCCTGCCAGTACATCCTATGTCACCATTGTCCCTAGGTGATGGACAGGATACAGTGGGCATTGACCAGGGTAATGTGGTATCTGTGGCACATGCTTCCCCACACAGCAGCCATGGGCAGGGTCCTGCGATGATACCACACAGACAGTTGCCCATGGGTTCTCGTGGGAGCATCCGTGGGTGTACTGCCTCTGGCAGACGTCCCCAAAGAGGTCTGTCAACCTCAGCTATGTTTCGGGCTGTCATGCAGGCACAGTCGCGTATGGAAAGGTACACCAGACAGGGTCTGAGGGAGCTGAGAGCATGTCGCACAGCCATGACTGACAGTATGCGTGACATCGCGGAGGATATCCGTAATTTCACCGATGTCATAGACAGACATTGTGGGGACATATTACAGCAGTTCCACAACCACATGTCCATGAGCCAGGGCAATGGTGGACGGTTGCGGCGTGGACATGGTCGTATGCCAGCAACAGCAGCAGCTGGCAGTCGGCGCGGATGACAACAGGCCCGCAGATGCCCCCATAGTGCCAGCAGCAGCCCCAGCAATGCTGGGTCTGTGCTGTCATCGGAACGCCCCAGGAGACCACGTGCACTTGGCTCTGGACAGTCCCAACAGGGACCTGTGTCCAGTCAACACACTCCCACTTCTTACGACAGTACCCAGTCTGGCTTAGTACCAGATACGATCCGTAGCACCCCTGCCAGGCACAGGTACTGTGTCCGTGCCCACAGACACTGATCTGTATGACCTGCCAGGTGCAGTCTGTGGCTGTCCACAAACTCCAGTATATGGCAGCCATGAGGTGGAACTGTGTGCATGCATACACACATGCGAAATGTTAACACCTAGGGCTACCACATACACACACACACTGCACCAACAGTGCCCCACCCTGTACTGCTGTCCCTCACCAACACACATACACACACACATGTCAATTGGTGGTATCAGTGGCAGACTCGGGCATACCTAATTCACACCCTGTGAATATGATGATGAAACTGTGCCATCTCCTGCAATCTCCAACATCAGTGCAGGAACAGGTAAACACGTTGCTGATGCACAGGGTGACTACATAGAAGTGTATTACTAGTATCATGTTGGTAACAGTACAGTGTGCTGATATGACTGTGTGTATATCCCAGCATGTCTGATGCAGTAACTGTATGACTGTCCTGAATTGTTATCTACACCCATAGTAAGTACCATAGTGTAACAGCTGCACATTATTGCATACCGGTGGTAAGGATGTCAACAGATAGCCACATACATAGGTAGCACAGGGGAGAAGCTAATGCAAGTAGTGATACGCAATGATGGACATGTACAGTAATGGTGGCATGTTGCCCACAACGACTATGCAATGTGGATGTTTACGCATGTTGATATGTGTGCAGTACCAATGTAATACAAATCACAATTAACTATGACATAATATCAGTTCTACCATGGACATCTGAGCTGTGCATTCCTGGGTACATGTTGATAGTGCCTACATATTTGCACTGTTACCTACTGTAAGTGTTACCCCTTCTTTGTTGTACAATGGACTACTTCCAGCCCTGCTTACTGTAGCTTTGTTTGCATGCATGTTTGCTTGGGGTTCCCTGGAACACTGCTTCCACCTGCAATGCAGAGTTACAGAGCTTCTGTGGACTCCTAGTGACATCTGCATAGCGTACTATAAGTATGTCAATTTTCCACATGACAGAACGTCACTGTCTGTCCTGTTTGCATGTACGTTGCCTGTGACACATTGCACATGACTTACCTGGCATTTACCCACGTGTGCAGTCATATATGCCAGTGCTATGAAATCAGTAGCAGTACACCCACACATACTCACCTTCAGTATGTTGTTCCCCATTGGCCCTATGTGTTGGTAATCACCATGGCAATCACACTACTATGGTAGCATGTGCAAAGGTTACCTGAGAATCACCTCTATGGTCCAGTTGTGGTTTATGTGAGTCATGTGGCAATGTCACAGCTGCCACATGTATGCAGTCAACCCTCTCCCCTGGCCAGGAACATACAACACATGTGTGGGATGCCACCACATAGCCAATCTGGGGAATGAGCACTATGAACCCAGTACTGCCATACCCTGTCAGGTGGCATGACATACTACAGTGACTACAATACCAGCCTGACATAGACCCCGCACTGACAGCAATCCGAACACACTGGGGCATACTTGGAGACTCAGAATAGCATCCTGCCTGAGCATCACACACCTCCACAGCTGGCACACAGGCATACGTTACGTTGGAACAGAGCACATGCCACACATGGCACACACATCCCATGTGCCACACACTCACAGCCTGTAGGGCTACACAACACACCTGCTACAGATGTGTCAGGTACCTCTCTTGGCCGCTGCAGTGGGGTCCCACTCAACAGGCTGTACATGGTGAAGGTCACAGTGATATGCCCATGGGGCACTATGGTCCACCACAAAACACATGCATACAGGTCAGTCAGAGGCATGGACACATATGACTCAGTCATTGTCCATGCCACTATGGATGACCTGAGACATACCTCCCTGGACTACATGATAGGGAACATAGAAGGGATCTCTCAGCATGTGGCATGGGCCAGTATGAGCCTGATCTTGGTTGCCATCATGCCCTCACCAAGTATGCTACCACAATATGTAGGAAGGGTGTTCTATGTCTACATTCTGCTCAATCTCCAATGTCAATCATAGGGTATCCAATGGCTGTCAATGTGTGCTTACATGCTAGGCAAGCCACAATGATTTGCGAGGGGCAGCTTGCACGTGACACCCATGGGCCATTGTATATTGGCGAAGCCCCTTGATACACACATAGTGCCTTTTGCTGCAGGACACGGATTACTTAGCCACCACCGTGGGTATCACACAGGATAGGACACTAACAGTGATGCTACACAACACCAGCAGTGTACACCGCAAGATGCATGCATTGGACACTGTCCTCAGCATGGTGAACTGCAATATCTGTGCAGTACCAGATTCCTGATTCATGGCTCACAGGTGCAACCCATCACTGCCAGGTTATACCTCATACCATGCCTGTCGTCCCCTACACATGTAACACACATTGACGGGGGGTGGTATCTCAAGGCACCACAGATACACACACCTCCAGGTTGTTGGCACAGCACAAAGCATCAGGGCCTATCCATGAGCAGCTAACAGTGTGTTGGACTGCCTTCTGGTTCATAGCCTGGCACACACAACCCTCCCATACACAGGAAACCCACCTGTCCTCCCTAACAACACTGGCAATATGACAGTCTCTAGAAATGTCTTTATATGGCTGGACTGCATCCAGCCAAACATTGTGCGTGAGCATTACTGTAGCTACAACACACTAGCTGAAAGGTTCCCAGTATGTAGTCACTGAATTGCAGTGGAACAACATGTTACCACTCCCACAACAGGTGGGAACATGCAGCACCTGTTCATCGACTACATGTAGACTATATGGCCCAGACCAGATGTGTATCCACTGCTGTTGGTATTATACCATATCCAACCCACACTGTATAGACACATACCGCGTGCGGCCCCTGCACAGTAAGACACAGTCATAATGTTATGCATTGCGAATACCATTTATCCACTTGCACGTGTCAGGCATGGTAACTACTGAAGGTCACAGGTATATATGTGTATGTGTCACACGCATACATCATGTGTGCATTGCCATTGTTAGTTTAGGCAATGGCATGCATTGTTATGAACAACAACCCACACATGGTCATATTGTGTGACACAACCACACGTGGCAGTTGTGGGTTTCCAAAACATACCTATCTGTGCTCTGACAGTGGTAATAGACCCAGTAGTGGAGTGCACTATTGGCATTACTGGGCAAGTAGCCCTGTTTGGCTGTACTGATAGTGTGGTGACATCCCCTGTGTTTACTGGGGGAATATGCAGCATCTGGTGTATTGTATTTGCCAAAAGGAGCTGTTCTCTCACACTTGCAATTACACACACCCTACTACCCCCCCACACACACTTGCCATTTGCAGGATTCATACCTCTACCTAACTATGTCACGACATGTGAGAGAAACACATAAGCGAAGCGCGCTATTCGGATTACTAGGAAGTTCCTCTTATCCGGGTGTACTTATAGGGTGCTGACATCATCAGTGTTTGGAAAGGGTATCTCCTGATTGCCAAAAAGCACATATCTTTCATACAGAATTGCACACACACAAACTCGCTTCATCCAAACACACACACTTGCCATTTGCAGGTTTCAAACCTCTACCTACCTATGTTATGATACTTGAGAGAGATGCATTAGCTGAGTGCGCTATTTGAATTATTGGGAGGTGTCCCTTCTCCAGCTGTACTTATAGGGTGCCGACATCACCAGTGTTTGGAAAGGGTAATGTGCAACATGTAGTGTGTTCTCCTGATTGCCAAAAAGCACATGTCTGTCATACAAAAATGCACACACACAAACTCCCCTCATCCAAACACACACACTTGCCATTTGCAGGTTTCAAACCCCTACCTAACTATGTTATGACACTTGAGAGAGATGCATTAGCAGAGTGCGCTATTTAGATTACTGGGAGGTTTTCCTTCTCCAGCTGTACTTATAGGGTGCTGACATCATCAGTGCTTAGATAGAGGAACGTGCATCCTGTAGAGTGTTTTCCCAGTTGCCAAAAGGGACATTCCCCTCACAGAGACTTGTACACACACTAACCCCCCTCCACACACACTGGGCAGTTGCAGGATTCAAACCCCTACCTAACTATGTTATGACACTAGTGACAGACACATTAGCAGAGTGCGCTATTCACATTTCTGAGAAGTTTCCCTTCTCCTGCTGTACTTATAGGGTGCTGAAATCATCAGTGCTTAGAAAGGGGAATGTGCAGCCTGTAGAGTGTTTTCCCAGTTGCCACAAGGGACACTTCCCTCACACAGACTTGCACACACAACAACCCCGCTCACACACACACACACACACACACACACACACACACACACACACACACACACACACACACACACACACACACACACACACACACACACACACTGAGCATTTGCATGGTTCAAACTCCTACCTAACTATATTATGGCACTTGAGGGAGACGCATTAGCAGAGCTCGCTATCCGAATTACTGGACATCTGTTCTGCACCTGCCTTATTTATAGGGTGCTGACATCTTTATTTCTACAGAGGTATGTACATCTAGTACTACCTGTCAGGTGGGGGATAGCATATATATGCATTTGCAGCCACCTACTTCAGGGTCAGATATGCACATCACACTGGCAGGTTATGTTCTATACCATGCTTCGTGACCACAGGACCTGTAACACACAACACAACCAGTCCAGAACACCACTCCTACATCCAGGACACACACTTTGCTTCCCTGGGAACAGTGCTGGGATATGCAGGTGTTCACATACACCATTCCAGTTGTTAACATCAGGTACAGGCATATTGTGTGTGGGAACTACTCAGGCTTCTACAACATTACCCTACAGCCACTACAATTTGTGGGTCCATGTGCTATGGCAGAACCACTTACCACAGCCCCATGGGGGAATACATATTGCACCTGTCCATCTGCAACATGGGTACTCACTGTTCCACACCAGAGGTAGACCACCATTGTTGATATCTGACCATACCCACCTTTCCCTGGACATCCATATCCCATCCCCACCCCCAGGCAAGGTTGTCACTGCAAACAAACTGTATTTAGCACAAGCAGACTCTACACTTGTGAAGACTGGGGTGGACGACTTCAAAGGACCCATGCTGGGGGACTATACTGGCCACTCTGCATAATCCTTGACAATTGCATTCTATGAGCATGTGTAAGGTTTGCATTGATCATGCTATTCCACATATACCCATGACTGCTCCACAACAGGACACCTGTCAGGTGTACACCAGCCATATATGAGCCGTCCAACAGACAGAGTGAGCTAATACATTGCAGAGCTGTAGCCCACAGAGGGAGTACATCTCTGAACAGTACCGGCACGATACTTCAATCCCACATAATCATCACAACACAGTGTGGACAGTGGAATTGTCCAGACAATGCAGATAGGGCTCCCCTCAGTCTGTTATTGACACCCACTTACTGTTAGAGGTCCTCAGCAACCCTCTTCCAGCACACACCAACAACATGGATGTGGCTTAGCACATTCAAACCCAGGGATCTCCAGTGTGTCCCTGCTTGACAGAGGCACAGCACACTAGCCTCACACATTGCCTTATGTGACCTACTTTACAGTGGCACAGTAGCCTACTGTACTGGGGATGCAGATGCCAAGCACACTCTGGCTAAGCTGTCATTCCCTAGGGCAAACAGCCTAATATTGACCTCTACACCCATATGTTTGATTGTCAGATGCACAATATTTGTTGCTGTTAGACTGTTTGTAGGTCTTTATTGCCATAGCATTCCCTGTTCCTATGAACAACTTGTGTATCTGTGGAAGATGTTTGAATATGAGGGCGATCCACTATACCACTTATGTCTCTGTAGTCATTTACTGTGTGCACTGGGCAGATTGCTGTGTTGTGGTTGGTTCCTGGAATGACACGTACAAATACCAGATATGTGTGGCCAACTGCTAAACGGAGATATGGCCTAAGTGTGTGAGCATGCCCAGTTCAGCCTTTCCATGGCATGTTGTCTGACATATGCCTAATTTATCTAAGTGTGCGAGCATGCCCAGTGTGAGCTTTCCATATGTTGAACTCTGCAGTCCACCACATATTTGAGTGAGTGTGAACTTCAACAATATCTCACGTTTATGGTTGTGTGTTGGGTGTCATGTTGTGTACTTACTGGCCAACTGCTTTGTGTCTGACCACAACAGGGATTATACTGTGCCTGCAGGGATTGCATGGGATACTTTGCATACAGTTGTCAACATCCTTTCATAATGACCTAACACTGTAGTACCGTATAGTGTACTGGTTTAGTACTTTCACTGTGGTGGACAGTATCTTGGGCTTTAGTCCTATCACTGCTTGACATCTTCATAGTGAGCACAACAGACTGTGTAGGGGCCAGTTGTGCACAAATGACCATGTTGCATTATGTTCAGATATGGACTACCTACACCAGGCTTGTCCAACATTGGTAGTGTATTCCACAACATAGGTGGACATTGGCAAACACTAGCGATGTGCCCTAGGCCATTTCTGATGCTAGTCAGAGAGTGTGTTTGTCCTTCGACACACATTGTAACTGGAGTTTGCCATGACATATGTCATGGTTAGTATACCATGCCTCCGTCTACCTGTGACAAAACAGTGATACCCAGGTTAAACCTACCATCTCCCATCCACTCATCAAGATTCCTCTTGAGGGGTGTCGATGGGTGACTCTCTGGCTAACCTGTACTGGGAGTTTACTCAAGAGTGGGGGTGGCTTCTGTGTTATGGATCATTCAGTACAGCTTGTCCTATGTATGTCAGTGCTGGGGTTCAGGTCTCTCATGTGCATAGCTCACTGCCATTCAGATTGTACAAGGTGCAGCATGTTCATTGATTCCAGCTTGGACATGGCTTCATACATCAGGCACAGCTTGCCTCTGGGTGGGCAGTATGGCAGTGTGTGGAGCTGCAGTTTGTTTAATCAGGCAACACATGGCATCTGTTCATGCTCTTTGCTACTCCCGGTGAGGTACTGTTGTGGACTTTACAGTTGATGGAGGTGTCTGCTGAGGTACATCCCACAGGGGCTATTGTAGTCAATTGTGACGCTGATGAAGGATGACTGCAGAGCCACAGTGACCTCCCCTTATCTAGATCTGACAACCTTCATGATTGGGTGGGTATATGGTATGTTTCTGTGAACACTACAGCCACATGTTTGTCCAATGCAGGATATCTATCACCTTGTGTCCCCAGGTCTCTCATTACATGTTAGGTACGTAATGGGTTAACACCTGTGTAGTAATTGGTGGGCACTTACTGTATATCCACAGTGGTTGTCTATTCACATTTCTGCAATTAGCTTGCTGACATGGCTATGGCACCAGTTGTCTGTTTCTATGTGGCCCTTTTGTGGGTTGCTTGTGTCAGCTGGGGGTCAGATATGGTGGGCAGTTTGTACTCCTCTGCATACATGTTCAGTCACAGTCCTTCCATGTTGGCCTGTACCTATGGGACTTATATACGGAACGGGGGAGTTCCCAGGACCAAGCCTTGTGGGATGCCACTTATATCTGGTTTGTAGTCTGACATGGATGCAGCATGTCTGACCATGTCAGTTCTGTCCTTGGTCTGGTTTGCAACCCCTCTACTGACATAGGGGTTTATATTTAAGCTGGTGAACATATCCATACTGAACACGTAGGGTATTGTCTGAAGCATTTGCACGGTCCAGCTACGCTGTGTGGACCACATTGCCCTCATCGATGACCTTAATGACTATTTCAAATGGGTCAAACATGTTTAGGAGCAGGATCTGCACTTACGACAGCCACACTGGGTAGGGTCCGGTGTCAGTAGGTCCCCGATAGCTTTATGTCTGCGGTACATGCTGATCCTTTCCATAGCTGTGCAGACCAAGCTTGTCAGGATCCTGGGGTGGTAGTTTGCAGTATCCATTCAGGCAACACCTTTGTTGTGAAGGACCACTGTTGTTGTACACTGCTCTTTGGGTACATATCCTGTGGTAAGGCTGACATTGAGCAGTAGTGTGATTTGGCATTCCATTCTTCTTGGAGTCCATGTTGGCCTCAGCCCAGGACACCATCTCATACCTTTGCTGCTGTGTGTTTTGCTTTGTAGATGATGGCTGTTACCTCAGCATCTGCAATGTCAGGGGGCCAGCAGTCTGCTGGGATAGATATTTTGCATTCTGGGGGGGGGGGCTTTGCACTGCACCTGTCAGGTTGTATGTTGGCAATATGTGTGTTTGGTATGTTGTTTGTAATATCTGTGTGATTCAGAGCATATCTGTGAATTCCCAACATGGTTCCTACCATCAGTTGAGTAAGCATTGTGATTATCCTTAGTGTCCTGTACAATTTGTATCTTCATAAGTTCATAGGTTCATACTAGGCTATCCACCCTAGGGCATTAGTAAGCCTAGCCAGAGTGTGTGTGTCTTTCGCCGCCCCTTGCTATGTGAATATTATGGCCATTTATGATTTTTTTTACTCTGCCTCTGTCTGGATGTGACACAGTGAAGACCCCCAGTGTACATCTACGATCATCCATCCACTTGGCAATATTCCTGTTGAGGGGTGTCAGTGAGGGGCTCTGCCTAACATGGAGTGGGATCCTGTTCCAGGGTGTGGGAAGCCTCTGGGTTATGTCTCTGTCCCTCCAGCACATCCTATTTCATTATGTGTTGAGGTTGACATCTGTCACTCTCACAGTTCCAATGGCTTTGATTTCCTGGGGTGGAGCATGTCCATTACTCCTGTGTTGGACATGGCCTTGTACAACAGACATACAATGCCTCTGTGTAGGCAGTCTGTGACTGCATTCAGCTGGGGTGTCTATAGCCAGGCAGCATATGACATATATTTGACACCCTTTATTCTCTTGGTGAAGTACCTTTGAGGTCTTCCTAACCGCTGCAGGTGTCAGGTACGGTACATCCCATATGAGTCATTGTACTAGATTATGGGTCTGATAAGAGAACAGTACAGGGGCACAGTGAACTCTGTTGATGTAGATGTGAATCCTTTCATGATACGGTGTCCAATATAGACAGTCTTCCTAGCCACATTGGCATTGTTAGTGTCACATGACAGGTTGCTGTCGACTTGTGTCCCTAGGTCCCTGATTACTCCTTGCATACATAATGGTTTACCACCTATGTGGTAATTTGTGAGTACCTTGTTTGGTATTTGGTGGGACATTCATACTGTCCAGTGTCTTCAGGATGTCTGGGTGGGGTTCCTGTGTGTGAGAGTGTGGTCTGTCATATGCTACAGACTGTACAGCAGTTTTGACTACAGTTAGTTGCACATGGGTGGTCTCCGCTGCTTTGTGCATTGTCAGTTACCTGGCCGTATGGTGTCTGTGCTGCATATGGATACTCCCCCTCCTTTGATGTTTTGGTCCAGGTGTTGGGGCCATAACCCATGATATGAGGTATAACCTGGTAGTGCTGGTGTTCTGTCAGTAGGCTTGCAGCAGGTTTCTGTCACTGCACAGACATCGATGTTCTCCATATTGGGAAGTGGCTCAGGAGGATGCATATTGCAGTTTACACATCTGGCATTGGTCAGCATTACCCTTATGTTTCTTACCAGTTATGTTTTCTAGGATGGTGGGTTAGTCTTTACGGCCTTGCCTACGTACGGCTCTATGGAGGTGCAAAGGCCTTATCCAGTATCCAGACGCCCAGGAGTAACAGGTGCAAGCCATCCCTGGAACAGCAGCATGGCTTGTCATGCATGACATCTCAAGCAGACAGACATTAGATCCTCTTGGACTGACAGCTGTAATTGTGCCACCTGTTAAAGCTGATCATTCTGTGTTTGTACTGTGGCATCATTCTTGGTGAGGGTTGGATGCTGCAAACGGCCAGTGTCATACCGGCCTGGAGTACATACTCAGAGAGCTCATCCATGTCTCTTAGTCCAGGGAGGTACATCTTGGGTCATTCACACCAGCATGGACAATGAGTGCATCATATTTCTGCTTGCTTTGGGGTGACCTGCGTACTTGTGTTATGTGGCGTATTGTAGCAGCCTACAGGCAGCTTACTGTACCCTTTCCCTTATTCAGTCTGGTGAGTGGGACAGCAGTGTGTCTGCCTATACAGACACCTATTACAACTGTATCAGGCATGTTGTTTCTCCTTCTGGCCTGTGACTGTTTGCCACACCAGCTTTGTGTACTATGTGTTGCATGTGCTATGTTTGGAGGTTGTGGTTGCTTGGGATCTACTTTGGAGGCCTCTGTTGGTGTGGTGTGTTTGTAATTAGGGCCTCCGGGAATGTTTTTCTGTGTTTATGTGTTTGGTTTACAGTTGTGATAGGTCTATGTGGGACTGGGTTTGTGGTGTATGTGGTTACCTTCTCCTCCTGACTAGTTTTGACAGTACTGAGTTGGGGGAGCTCAGCCTCTGGTTTGGATAAATGGTTGCATCTCTCACATATATTTGTATTTATTGGGGGGAGTTGAGGGTTGTCTGTGTACTTGGAGCAGGTGTAACATTGCCTCAGGATTCACAGATTCTACTTGTAGCTGGCCTTAGTGGATTGTATGTGTGGACATATTTTATTGCCATACTACTGATCAGTGATTACTTCCCTTTTTATGTTTGCTCTATCATGTAGTAGCTTCCTCATTCTCTTGCATGGTTTGGTAATGGCTGGAGTCCAGCATGCCAGATGCCTGCATGCATGGCATTGTGTCTTGTTGTTATTTGTGATTGCATAATCCAAGCAATCCTGGCTGTGTTCATGGAATGCCTGTATAACAGGTTCAGCGGTGTGTCCCATACAGGGCCTTTAGTGGATTCCACATCAGTTTGGAGGGGTGGAACTTATGCTTTACACATGTTTTTCACTGTGGTTTTCTGGCCAGGGACTGTGGTCAGGATGTGCATATCCGGTGTGATTACTCTATGATCTGGTCTTACCAGTGAGGGATACACTTCTCATCTTGCCATCCAGTACGCATGTTGCTGATTATCACATCCATTATGCTTACCCCTCTTGTGGGAGTGGTACGTTGTTCCTGGGCATTTTGGTTTATGGATTCTGGGAACTTTTCTCCTACTGTGTTGGTGTTAGTATAATGCTCCCAGTGTATGTCTGGGTATTTTCAGTCAACCAATATAATGTGGTTTGGGGGGCTTGATATATTCATGTATTCCAACATAGGCCAGGTGCAGTTCCTGGTGTTAGGACAGTAGTCTGCAGCAGGCTATATACTGGGAGGTGGTTTTAGCCACTGGTACTTGACCATGGCTAATCCATGCTGCCTCTTGTTGTGGTACCAACATGGGGGTGTGGTTATCCTTGACAATTATTGCTAGTCACCCTCCTTTTGTAGCTTGTTCCATGTTTTGAGGCTGTACAGCACAGTATGAGGTGTAACATGGTAGTGTTAGGGTGCTGATGTGAGCCTTGACCCAGTTTTCTATTACAGGACAGATATCAACATTCTCCATACTGTGTGCATTTACACTGCACGCATCTTGCTGTTTAGACTTCTGGCATTGGGTAGCATTACATCTAGGTTCCTATCCCTTGTGGTACCTATGAATGTGGGTTTGTGTTTTGAGACTTACCTATTCAGGGCATGCTGTGGGTACTGACAGCCTTTGCCAGTATCCATGGGGCCTGGACTGATAGGTGCACACCACCCCTAGCAGGTGGTGCATCATGTCATGCTCCGCATGTCTTCCCAGGCTGGAACACATTGGCTCCCCTTTGACTAACTGCATTACTTCAGCCAATTATTGCAATTGATCACCCCATCTTCATTTTGTGGCTTCATGCTTGGTGAGGGTGGATGTTAGTCAGGGTCCTCAAGTGTGCATATAGTACATGGTGTTACATTACTTAACACATGGCATTCATGCCTCAGGTGGTGCTGCAGGGCTGCCATTGTTGGATGCGCATATTACACTCCCTGTACATGTTTGTGAGCAGGTCATGTCATTTTAGGCATCCCTGTTATTATTTGAGTGAGTCAGAGAGGGGTATCATTCCCAGGGTTCCTACTGAGCCAGTGTATGTGCTATGCGTTGCCTCTTTGCCAAGGCCAGGGCATACTGGGTATGCCTCCTTCTGCCTACTGGGGCAGGCTCAGGTTGTTCCTCCTCCAAGTCACGCTCTGCTTGTGATGGCCTTGGCAATGGTGGGGGGCTGTTTGGCCCAGCCCAATGCTGGTTTTGCTGCAGCTGTTTTCGCAAGATCATATTATGTAGCATAGCACATACCATGACAATTTGGGTACATGTAGTTGGTGAGTACTGCAAGGCTCCACCAGATGTGTCCAGACACCGGAACCGTGACTTGAGCAGCCCAAACACACTCTCTATTACATTACATGTTTGTATGTGTGCCTCATTATGGCGTCCCTGTTCAGGTGTGTGTGCATTTCTGATGGGTGTCATCAGCCACTGCTCCAGTGCATAACCTGCATCCCCTACTAGGTGTCAGTGTGGGATGTCCCTATTGGCAAATGTCTGGTACAGCTGTGTCAAATGCCAGATGTTGGAATCATGGTAGCTCCCAGGGCAGCCAGCACACACATTCATTATTATGCAGTGGGCATCACACATGACCTGGCAGTTGATGGAGGGGAAGCCCTTGCGGTTAATGTAGGCCCTACCCCGCTCACCGGCTGTTCCGCTATTTGCAGGAAGAGACGCATATTGCTGACTAATACCTCAAGGGCATTGGGGAAATATACATGATCACCGACATGTGCTGACATGGCATCCAGGAACTGGTGCCATACCCTGGAGGCCGATGCCTGTGATATCCCCATCATATCACCAGTTGGTCTCTGGAAGGTACCTGTTGCTAGTATTCTTAGGCCAACACATACCTTGGTTTCCACTGGGATGGGTTCCCCTCTGTTGGTTCTGTGTGTGAGGCGTGGCCTGCACAGCTCGACTATTTGCTGCAGGAGCTCTCTGTCCACTCTATAGCGCTCTACTATCTCCAGCTCATGTAACCCGTGGTAGGTGACCCTGGGCCTGTACACTCTTCTCCGTCTCCTCACTGTGGGTTGTCTGGCACCATCTGCATTGTCACCACCCTCAGCAAGTCGCCTATGTCTCATTATGACAGCTATGGCAGCCCTAACATTTCTGCTCTGAGTTCAGCTTTTTCAGTTTTCACTTCTAATAGCTTACTCCTGTCTTGCAGTGTCTCTTGAGAGAAACATCCTGCACTGCTGTTTGCAGAGTTTTAAGTGCTGGGCTGGGCTACTATTCTGCCTGTGTAATTGCCTGCTTCTAATTGTTTTCACCTGCTAGCTCCAGCAGTATTCCCTGCTAGCTTCCTACTAATTCTGTTGCTTCCTTTTTCCTTTCTGTTTCCTCAGGGGGGAGCAGCGTGCATACCAGCAGAAACATGCTCACAGTGGCTTACACATGCGCACACATGCTTGCATGGTACAGGATCTGCCTATTCGGGTTAAAACGCTCGCACACCCGCGCAGACAGTGTTACAGGTCTGCCAACAGGCTCCTACATGCTCAGTCTGCCCTACACGCGCGCTCACTAGCGCAAACAGTGTTAAACATCTACCAACACGCTCCCACATTCTCAGTCTGCCTTACACGTGCGCACACTGCCCTACTCGCGCTTCATGGCGCGCACACATGCGCATGCACGCCCAGCAAGAAACTTTGGTGTAAGTAACAGTGTACACCTTCCATTTCTTGACTTTCCCATGCTTATCTTTTGGCACTCCTCTTTCCCTGATCTGTGTCTGTCATCTGTCATGTTACACTGACCTCCAATGTACTGCATTTCTTTCTACCATTCCCCCCTGTGATGTTACCTATCTCCTACTCTATTCCTCCCCCTTATGTATCTCTTACACTACTCAGACTGTGCTCATTTGCTATGTGACTGTGGGATTCAGTATCCTAACCCTCATTTACATGAGATTGCCTACTAATGCTTAGTTACATGTCTTAGACTCAGCTTCCCCCCTTAGCAACCACTACACGGTGGCTATGTTGTTTTTGGTCTGCTGGTCCCTGCATTGTCATTCCATGTATTGCATAAAACCCACATTTGTGGGTTTATAACCTTCATTTTTATGTTTTATACAGCATAGCCAGTTTGCACTGGGTTGCGCTACGTTTAAACATCGCCGAAAAAAAAATTATATTTTTATTATTTTTGCATCGGGTTACCTTGCCAATGGCCACATATTTGGCCATTGGCATGCTGCCTGACACATATGCACCCTTTATTTGGAGCTGACATGGCTCCGTTGTGATTTTTGCAGAAACGAACTCAGTTGTCAACTGAGTACATTTCTGCAGCTAAAACGTCTCTTACACGGGCTGGTTTCTGCTTCTTGGATCGCTAATATACCTCATTTACATACCTTTCGGCTGCAAGTGAGGTATTTAGCATATCCACGCCCAGTCCGTGTAAGAGACGTTTTAGCTGGTCTCTTACACGGAGTTTAGGGCTGTTCCTGGATCGCGAGGCTTGCATGGAGTGTTACACGTCTCTTACACTCCGTGCAAGCCTTTGTGAATCCTGCCCATTCTGTTTATATTTTTACTGTTTAATGCATTTTTATATGGTTTACAGTTTAAATTGAGCAGTATTATCAATAACAACATATGCTTCCTGGTGAAAATAGTAATCGATTAAGAATACCCGGAGGAACTGGGTGCAATAGACTGCATGCACATACACATCAAATCACCACCTGGTGAGCAGGGTAGGCACTACATAAACTGCATGGGATACCCCTCCATCAACTGCCAGGTCATTATCATGGATGTGTTTGCTGGCAGCCCTGGAAGCTATCACAACTCCCACATCTGGCATGCCTCACAGCTGTATTAGGTATTTGCCAGGGGGGACATCCCATATGGCCACCTGGTGGAGGATGCTGGCTATGCACTGGAACCGTGGATGATGACTTCCATCAGAAATGCACACACACCTATGCAAGAAAGCCATAATGAGGCACACGCACAAACCAGAATCATCATAGAGAGTATGTTTGGGATGCTGAAATCACGGTTTCGTTGCTTGGATATATCTGGTGGAGCCTTGCAGTACTCTCCAGGCACGTGTGCCCACATCTTCATAGTATGTGCCATGCAACACAATATCATCCTGCGGAAACAGCTGCAGCAGGGACAGAATGGTGAAGGTCTTCATAGCTCACCACCATTGCCAAGGGCCCCACAGGCACAGAGGTACTCAGACCATGAACACCCTGAGCCAGCCCCAGTAGGCAGATGGAGGCATGCCCAGTATGCCCATGCCTTGGCAAAGAGGGAATGTATAGCACACACACTGACAGTGTAGGCACCTACGGACTGGCACCCATCTCCACCTGCACACACAGTAAACATGGATGGCACACACACACAAGACCACCTCTAAATTGTCATGTATAGGTGGACTACTGTATGCATCCTACAGAGGCATCCCTCAACTATTGCACACACAACCGCTATTGTCACAAGCTAAGTCAACATCTGAATAGTAAATTAATCTATCAGCATGTGCTGATACTGCATGTATAGGTTCACAGGTACATAGGTAGGTATTTGGCTAACTGCCCGAGGCCATTCATACACCTAGCTGAAATGTGTCAGCTGATTAACTAACTGTCCCTCTGTGGAGCAGAGCCAATTTCAGGATCCCTGGGGTGTAACCACTGTTCCCCATCCAGTCGGCAAGGTGTCCCTGGAGAATTAGTGAGGGGCTCCATATAATGTAATCAGGGATGTAGTTCCAAAGCATGGGGAGTACCTGTGATAGGAATCTGTCACTCCAGCATCTTCCAGTTATGGTTCTGGCAAGGTTTAGCTCATTACAGTGTGTGGCTCACTGTGACATGGATTCCCATAGGAGGAGCATATCCATTAAGCCTGACTTGGACATGGCTTTGTTGGGCAGCAAAGATCATCTCTGAGTAAACGAGATGCCACTGAGTAATGCAAGAGTTCATGCAGTCTGGCAGCATAGGACACATATCTGAGGCCAGTAATGCTCTTGGCGAGGTATGTTCGTGGACCCTCCAGCTGTCGGATGTGTCTTCTGAGGTACATCCCAAATGGGTTATCATACTTGATGATGGGATTGATGAGTGATGAGTAAAGGGGCACAATAACCTCAGTATGTCTAGATGCGAACCCTTAAGTAATCAGATGGCCTACACAGACGGATGACCTAAGTACTTTGGAGATACGATTGTCAAAGGAGAGATCACTATCTAATGTAGTCCCCACATACCCATTACCTCATCTGTATTAAAGTGGCTTCCACTCATGTGTTAATATGTGGGTAATTCGTTTTCCCAACATGGAATGACCATGCAGTTCATGGCCTTTAGCTGGAGGCCATGACTGTGACATCCTGTGTTGGTCTATATGAGGCCCCTTGAAGGATGTCTGTGACAGCTGGACTGTCAATTATGGCCCCGAGTTTGCAGTAATAGCCAAACATGGTCTGCTGTAGTCCACATGTGTTTGCGTGTACCTCTGAGAAATATATGGCAAACAGTAGGGGTCCCAGGACTGAGTCCTGTGGGACACCAGTTGTGACTGGTTAAAAGTTGGACCTGGAGGCTGCTAGGCTTACCATGTGAGTTCTGTGTGTAAGCCTGTTGGCAACCCAACCTGTGATGTATGGGTGTATGTACTGGCTGGTGAGTTTATAAACAATACCTGAGTGGGGAATGGTGTCATAATCCATAGCGAGGTCCAGGTAGTATGTGTGAACTACCACACCCCACACCTAAAGTCTAGGTGACTGTAAGACGTCAAACAGGTTCAGTAGGCATGATCTGCACTCATCAAGCAGACCTGGGTTGGGTCGAGTGTCTGGAGGTTCCCAATCTCTCTGTTAATGAGTTCCGTGATGATGATGTGCTCCATAGCCTTGCAGACCAGGCTAGTCAGGCTTATAGTGCAATAGTTTCTGGGTTCCATTGTGGCACCACCTTTGTGGAGTGGGATCACTGTTGTTGTGCGCCACTCTGTGGGTAGGTAGCCTGTAGCGAGTCTGTGTTTGAACAGTGTGTTTAGGTGAGGGGTTAGTTCATTTGGAGCTCATGTAAGACACAGCCTGGGACACTGTCCAGCCCCATTGAGGCTGTATTTGTGGCTTTGGAAAGGCCTGTTTTTATCCTGTGTGTCGGTGATTGCCAGGGCTGTACATTCTTCTGGTATGGTTAAGGGACATTTAGGGGTTGAGAAGGGTGTGAAGTTTGCACTGAACATGTCTGCCAAAATGCTGGCAATATCAGTCGGTTCAGTGTATTTTGTGCCAGTCTGCACCAACTCTGAGCAGATCTGAGAGTTCACACTTAGGTCCTTGACATAGCTAAAGAACGCTTTGTGGTTGTCTGTAGGGTCCTTGGGAAATTGTCTTTTGAAGCTAGCCTTGGATTATTTCATGAGGGATTGTAGTTTCTTGCTGATACTGATCAGGGATGTCTGACCTTCTAGTGTTTTCACTCTTTTCTGTACTAGTTACCTCCTACTGTTGCAGAGCCTGTGTACGGCAGGGGTCCACTAGACTGGTTTCCTGTTCTTGGAGAAGTGAGTCTAGGTTAAACTTGGGATAGTACGACCCATGCATTCCTGCAGATGATCATAGAGTGCCTTTGTATAGGTTTCATCATCTTGGACAGCATTGTCTGTTGGCGTGGGGGCTGTGAACTGTTCCACCTTAGGCATAAGCAACGTGAAGTCTGCTTTGGAATAGATTTCCACAGTGGTTTCCTTGTTTGGGTTTGTGGGTGAAATGTGAATATCCAGAGTGATTCGTCTATGGTCTGAAATAACCAGCGAGGGATTGACATCGGGTGTGGATCACCGGTCGCCCATGTTGGTGATGACCATGTCAAATATGTTGTTCCCTCTGGTGGGGGTATAGAGCAGTTGTTCCAGGGCATTTGAGTTGAGAAATTCTAGGAAGCACTTGGCAAGGGAGTTAGTACTCGAGTAATTCTCCCATTTAATGTTTGGGTAGTTGACATCACCCAGTATTAGGGTGTTTGGTAGGACCCGCATATTTCCCAGTGTCCCCAGAAATGCAGAATGTGGGTCCTGGGTCATGGTGGGTGATCTGTAGCAAGCTACAATTTGGATTGCAGTGTTGCCCATTGTCACTTGCATTTGGATGATCTCTGATGCATCGTGCTGTGCCACTAACCTGGAGGTGTGAATATCCTTGATGAATATGGATACACCCCCTCCTTTTTTTGCTTTAGTCCGGGTTCTGTGGCTGAAAGGTGTGGTATGAGTTATAGCCTGGTGGTGTTGGGGTGCTCTCTGGAGCCTTAAACTGGGTGTCTGTTACTGCACAGATATCGATGTTCTCCATACTGAGGAGTGCCTCGAGTGTGTGCAATGTGAGGTTTAGACTTCTGGCGTTGAGTAGCAATACCCCCAGTTTCTGGTTACATGTGCTATGTACGGTGGTGGGTTTGTCTTATGAGCCTTGCTTAAAAGTCCACCTTGCCTAATATCCACCTCTCTACTATTGTTTGCAATCAATGACAGCTATGCATGTGTACATGCTCTGCAAATGTGTACTGACCCTTGTTACAGGGCTGTGCCAAATGGCTATGTGCACACCTACATAGAGTGGATATTAACAGTAGAGACACACTGGTTGAACATGTAGATTTGTGTAGCCTAACCTCTCATTGCCAGACTAACAGCTGCTTGGAAATATGTTGACAGTACTGGTAATGAAACAGGGTGCATATCATCTTTAACTCCAGTGTGACATCTGCAGTAGGCATGTAAGATGTAGGAAGCTGCTGCCCATGTGTAATAGCAGCTTCATAGGTGATGGCGTACACTATCTGATTATATCCTGATCATGTCAATAGTGGCAGCAGAGTCTATTGATATCTGACTCTGTGTGGGGAGTGGGTGTCTAAGCCCAACAGAGCTCATGGTCCTGCTCGGTATGTGAGTTTATACCCAGACAAGGATGCAGCCCTGATCACACTTGCATCATCTGTAATCAACTATCAGGATGTGATGTGGCCCTCAGCGGGGGAATGCTACTAAAGGTAGCTACCATGTTCCTGTAATAGCTAGTGTTGCCACGTCCATAACCCAAATATTTACATGTGAGCATCACTGTCTAAAACATCTTCATAAGCAGTATGTATACTAAATACAGTACGTGGTACTTGTAGTACTGAATGCTCATACAGGCGTGTCCACTACTCAGCTACTGGTGTTTACTAATGTCAGCTTTGTGTATGTGGCCATCCTGGTGGAATGCAATCTCTATGCCATGTACATTGCCAAACCCACCTAACAACACACCCCATACACTGTCTGGGATGCAGCTACAGGGGTGATCTTGGAGGCAGCCCATACTACACCCATGACTGGACTATACAGTCAAGAGGTGTATGTTAACACATGCATCTCATCACCACAACCAACACATACCCTTACCAGAACACAGTAAGAACACACACGCACATTCCACCAGATATCACACACATCCACAGGCCTCTAATTATCTGGCCAAGCAAGAGGCCTCCCAAGTTGGAATAGACAGACAACAGAATACAAAGACTGTTCGACATAGTTCGCATAATTGTGTCACACCTCAGAACATGTGGCCGGAAACATGGCCAACAGTTCTCATTTGTGAATGCAAACCCTAGCACTATGTTAGACACCAAGCTATATGAGGGCAAACATACTATCAACTGCCTGTCTGCCATGATTAGCCACATACCCATACACTCCGACCACCTTTAGAACTATGCACATGTCACTGGCATATGCTATGTTGTTGTGCAGGACCTGTGATGCAGTAGCCTGGACTGCATGGAAACACATGTAGGAACTGTCAGGTCATGTAGCCCATGCGGGTATGTCCCAAGGTCTGAGTAGCATTCTGCCAGTGGCCAGAATAATGCAGCAGTACAGGGACAAGGATTGTATTCCACAATCGTGACATTTACTGGTGTAATTCGAAGAGTATCCAAGCATCTCTCTGCCTGGGATAACATGGTTGATAGACCATGATGCTTTACCAGACAGGGTCTGCACCTGTCAACCCTGAGAATCTGGATACTGGCAATGGCCCATGTGTCCCCTATAGAGCCCTCATCATGCCAGGTTCAAGTGAAAGTCCACTGGTACAACAGGGATAACCAAGATATAAACTGTGGGTCTTGCTACTCAATGATACAAATCAGGTACTCAATATGGACTCACGGCAATCTGAAACAGGCAGAACATATCTGTGCAGTGATTGAGGTATGGTTCAATACTTTGGAGAGCACCCCTGCATGACCATGTTATAACACATACCTCACCTCTTGGCCAACATCCTTTATTGGAACACATGGGCCACAGGTGTGTCCAACTTCCTGAGGGATATGTACACCCCCACTCAAGTTGCACTTGCACAATGTAAGATGCATTATGCTGAGCAACTACCTTTGTGCCAAAGTGTAATCCAAACTGCACCTTGTGACAGATCATCCACCATGCCTCAGAAATCCCAACTGTCATTGTGCTGTAAAGGGGAATACCAGTTGTGAGACAAGACACCATAATCATGGCCACTTGGCTATCCCATTATGAACTGGGAAGACTCATCATGTACCAACACATGTGCTCAATGCATGTTGGATGTCATCAACACCAATGACCTGGATCACCATAGTCACACCAACAGGGCTAGCAGTATGCCACATATGGTCAGTCTTCAAAGCCAATGTTATGCTCCTTAAGAGTGAAGTGGTGACTATCATGGCACCCATGCAGATGTACAATGCATGTGCAAATGCTAGGTCCTACACAATTGCACTTTTGGCACTCACATATGTGCAGTGATCATGCCATTGAAACAGAAACAGGATTCAAACAAACACAACCATGAAGGCAAACTAGTGGTACCCTGCCTTAAACTGTACCACAGAAGGTAGTAACTGTTGCAGGCTCAACACACGAGTGGAAGTTGATCCATGGTCAGCCTCAGTAAGATGCAGTTACACCATATAATGCCACGCAACGCTACTATGAAACTACTCATCCACATATTATGAGGCCAAACACAGAGGATTCCATAGCTGTGTCATGAAACATAATGGCAACAACAAGACCTGCTGTGCTTCACAGCACTATGGCATGAGAGGTACTGCACCTACGGAAATAGCACCTGTTCAGCCAGATAGGCTCTTGGATAACATAAACACACTGCCCCCCCCAACAGGTACACAATCATATATCCATGTACACTGCAGAGCCCCTGTAATAAAAACTATGCAGGTACAAGCTGCACTCTCTAATGCTATACATACAGACTGCCTAGGACCTGTCCACATTCCAGGTTATATCCTACACAAATGTCAAAATAATCTGCTCCCCACATAAACATCTCATACAATCATAGCTTCATGTCAGGCTGTGTACACACTCAATGGTTCATAGCAACAGTCATCTGTTAATGCTGTCACTATCTCAGGGACCCTGGTATGTGTATAGCTGACCTGGTTACAAACAGTTGTATCATTGCATTGCATAACACATAATGTAACTGTATCAGTACATGGGTACTCTGTGCAGTTGATGTAGGGTTAGGTACAGTCCACCAGTCAAAGGTTACTTGGTGTTGTTCCATTACATGTCATACCACATGTATGGATGTGTTTTGGTGGTCTGAGGACATGGTGGTGTCTGAGTATTACATCCTAGAATGCAGCTTTTGACATTGTGACCTGCACCTGGCTCATCTGTGATGATATATGTTGGAGTACTGGTCTGTACATTTGAGTAGCCATTATGAATGTGGGGACATCACCACCTGGAGTGGTCCATACGAGTGTTATGGCCCACATGTCTGGTTCTGAGTTATATGGTGGTAGTGCTAATGTGTACAACAGAGTCATCAGCCAGGTGTTCCTCACTGCACAGATGTCAGTATTCCCTATTGTAGGTTCAACAGTGAGCAGCTGTGATTACGTCAGCAACACATCTAGCACTGATTAGCATAAGCATACAATGCAATTGTCTTCTAGGAGTCAGGGTGTTATCCTGTGTTTAGGTCATATGCCTTGGAATGGCACTATATGGGCAAATGAGAGCAAGGTATTATCAACACTCCCTTCAATCATGGATGCATGTGATCTGCGACAAAGGCTTGTCTTCTGTCAGTCATGTCATCCCAGACTGACAGACACTGGACAACCTCATAATTACAACAGGACATTGGCTCATTGTGTTGGTCAAGCAGTTGCCATTCCTAGCATGAAATCACTGTGAGTGATAGTATTGTGCTTGTTATAGATTGATACATCTAATGTGTCGGACAGCAGCAGATGTTGTTTAGATGACCAGTGCCAGATACATGTAGTGCAGCGTTCCTGCTAACAATGACAGCTACTAACACTAGAGACCATTACAACATGTTCTGTACATTTAACTGTATGAGCATGGCCACTGTGGCCTTCTGTGTTTAGAATCAGAGTGCATTTTAAACAGCCCTGTGCTACTAAGTGTATGAGCATGCCCAGTATAACTTGTGTATTTGGACTCATAGTGCATTTCAAACAGCCCTGTGCTACTAAGTGTGTGAGCATGCCCATTGACACCTTGTGTATGTTATGTGCTACTATGTGTATGAGCATGGCGATTGTAACACTGTATAGTGATAGTAGTCGTCCATTCCACAGAAGGGCATACTCCTGTTTGGGATGGACTCCTACATTAAACACACAGGTTCACAGCTATGTACATCATAACTGTCAACATCCCAGTTGATGTCCACAATCCTAGAAGGCCATGATGACTGCCTTGGAATGTATAATTTCTGTGGTGCAACTCGTAACTGCATAGTACTGTAATAGTGATCTGTAGATAGGTTCATAGGTTCATACTAGGCTATCTGCCCTTGGGCATTTATAAGCCTAGCCAGAGTGTGTTTGGCTTTCGCCACCGATTTTAAAATAATTTTGCTATGCCGTTTTTCGAGGTTAGTATACTGTGCCTCTGTCTAACAGTGACACAGAAGTGATACCCGGGGTAAACCTACAATCTCCCATCCACTCATCAAGATTCCTCTTAAAGAGAGTCAATAAGGGACTCTGCCTAACCTGGACTGGGATTTTATTCCAGAGTGAAGGGAGCCTCTGGGTTATGAATCTGTCCCTCAAGCATGTCCTATTTATTTCAGTGCTGAGGTTCAAGTCTCTCGAGCGCGTAACTCGATGGGATTTGGATTTTCTGAGGTGCAGCATGTCCATTAATTCCGGGTTGGACATGGCTTTATACGTCAGGCACAGATCGCCTCTGAGCAGGCGGTATGCCACTGAGTAGAGCTGGAGTTTCTTTAACCAGGCAGCATATGGCATCTGTTTGAGCCCCTTGATCCTCTTGGTGAGGTACGTTTGGGGTCTTTCCAGTTGCTGCAGGTGTCTGGTAAGGTACATCCCAAAAGGGGCATTGTACTCAATTATGGGCCTGATGAGGGATGAGTAAAGAGGCACGATGACCTCCCCTGATCTAGATGTGAATCCCTTCATGATTAGGTGGGCTATATAAAATGTTTTTCTAACCACTTTGGCCACGTGGTTGTCAAATGAGAGATTGCTATCAACTTGGGTCCCCAGGTCCCTAATTACTTCTTCTGTACTTAATGGATTACCACCTATGTGGTAATTTGTGGGCACTTTGTTTTTGCCAAAGGGGATGACTATACACTTTTTGGTGTTTAGCTTGAGGCCATGGCTCTGGCACCAGTTGTCTGTTTCTATGAGGCCCTTTTGGAGGATTCTTGTGTCGGCTGGAGTGTTGATTATGGCGCCCAGTTTGCAGTCATCTGCAAACTTGGTCTGCCACAGTCCTTCCATGTTGGCCTGTACCTCCGAGAAATATATACCGAACAAGAGAGGTCCCAGGACTGAGCCTTGTGGGACGCCACTTGTAACTGGTTTGGAGTCTGACATGGCTCCAGCAATTCTAACCATGTGGGTTCTGTCCTTGAGCCAGTTTGCAACCCATTTATATTTAAGCTGGTGAGCTTATCCATAATGCCTGAGTGGGGTATTGTATCGAAGGCTTTTGCGAGGTCCAGGTAGGCTGTGTGGACCACCTTCCCCTCGTCAATGGCCTTAGTGACTGTTTCAAAGAAATTAACCAGGTTTAAGAGGCAGGATCTGCCCTTAACAAAGCCAAACTGGGTAGGATCCAGTGTCTGTAGGTCCCCAATATCTTTATTTATGTGGTCCATGATGATCCTTTCCATAGCTTTGAAGACCAAGCTAGTCAGGCTTATGGGGCGATAGTTTCCAGGATCCGTTGAGGCACCACCTTTGTGGAGAGGGACCACTGTTGCTGTACGCCACTCTTTGGGTACATATCCTGTAGTAAGGCTGAGACTGAACAGTAGTTTTATGTTTGGGTTTAGCTCTTCTTGGAGTTCATGTAGGACGCAGCCCGGGACACCATCTGGTCCCATTGATGCTGTGTTTTTTGCTTTGGAGAGGGCAGCTCTTACCTGAGCATCTGAGATGTCAGGGGGCAGCACTCTGCTGTGATAGATATTTGCCCTTTTGGTGGGGAGGTGGGGGGAGTTTGCGCTGAACCTGTCAGCTAGGATGTTGGCAATGTCTATGGGTTCGGTGTATTTTTTGTCATTTTGGACTAATTCTGAGCATATCTGGGAATTCCCACCCAGGTTCCTAACATAACTAAAGAAAGCCTTGTGATTATCCTTAGTGTCCTGTGCAATTTTTCTCTCGAAGCTGACCTTAGACGATTTTATGAGTGCCCGTAGTTTTTTGCTAATACTGATCAGAGATGCCTTCCCTTTTTGGGATTTTGCTCTATCATGTAGTAGCTTCCTCCTTCTATTGTATAGTTTGTTTATGGCTGGAGTCCACCAGACAAGACATCTGCCTTTGGAGGATTGGGACTTGGTTTTATTTGGGATTGCATGATCCATGCATTCCTGAAGGTGTTCATAGAATGCGTTTATAAAGGATTCTGCGGTCTGGGCCGTATTTTCCACAGGCCCGGGGGCTTTGAAGGATTCCACCTCGGTTTTGAGGAGTGTGAAATTTGCATTAGAGAAGTTTTTCACTGTGGTTTTTAGGGCAGGGGGTGGAGTCGGGATGTGAATATCTAGTGAGATTAGTTTATGGTCTGATCTTACCAATGAGGGATACACTTCTGGTCTGGAGCATAGAGTCCTCATGTTGGTGATGATCAGGTCCAGTATGTTTTCCCCTCTTGTGGGAGTGGTAACAAGTTTTTCCATAGCATTTGAGTTTATAAATTCTAGGAACCTTTGGGCTAGGGTATTGGAGCTAGAGTAATGCTCCCAGTCTATGTTTGGGTAGTTGAAGTCGCCCAATATAATGGTGTTTGGAGAGACCTTCATATTTTCCAGTGTTCTCAGGAAGGCCGAGTGGGGTTCCAGGGTTTGGGAGGGTGGTCTGTAGCAGGCTATAAACTGGAAGGCAGTTTTACCCGCTGTTAGTTACACATGGATAGTCTCTGATGCTTCGTGCTGTGCCACCAACCTGGAGGTGTGGGTATCTTTCACGAATATTGATACTCCCCCTCCTTTTGTGGTTCGGTCCAAGTTTTGGGGCCGAAAAGCATGGTATGAGGTATAACTTGGTAGTGCTGGGGTGCTCTCGGGAGCCTTGAACCAGGTTTCTGTTACTGCACAGATATCGATGTTCTCCATGCTAAGGAGAGTTTCGAGTGCATGCATCTTGAGGTTTAGACTTCTGGCGTTGAGTAGCATTACTCTTTGTTTCTTATCCCTTGTGATACCTATGGAGGTGGGTTTGTCTTTTGAGCCTTGCCTAAAAAAGGCTCTATGGGGGTAGCAAGAGCCTTTGCCAATATCCGAAAGCCCAGGGGTGACAGGTGCAAGCTGTCCCTAGCGAAGCATCGTGGCTTGTCGAGCATGTCATCCCAGGCTGACAGGTATTGGATTCCCTCTGAATGACACCAATACATAAGCCAATTGTTGAAATTGATCATCTTGTCTTCATATTGTGGCATCATTCTTGGTGAGGGTAAGATGCTACTCAAGGTCAGGGTCATACCGGCCTGGGCTACATGCTCAGACAGCTCCTTTATGTCACTTTTCATGTAGTCCAGGGAGGTATGTCTCAGGTCATTCACACCAGCATGGACAATGACGGAGTCATATTTGTACTTGCCTTGGAGTGACCTGAGTGCTTGTGTTATGTGGCGGATCCTAGCGCCTGACAGGCAGCTCACTGTGACCTTCTCCTTGTTCAGCCTGGTGAGCGGGACGTCAGTGTGCCTGATGATAGAGTCACCTATTACAAGTGTATCAGGTGTGTTGTTTAGCCTTAAGGGCTGTGACTGTTCGGCACATTGGCTTTGTGAGCTATGTGTTGTACGTGTTTTGTTTTGGGGTAGCAGTTGCTTGGGTGTCTGCTTTGGAGGTCTCTGCTGCTTAGGCAGATTTTTATTTAGAGCCTCCGAGTATGTTTTTGTGTGTTTATGTGTTTGGTTTGCTGTCATGGCAGGTCTATGTGAGACTGGAATTGTAGTGAGTGTGGTTTCCTTTTCTTCCTGACTGGTTACGCCATTACTGAGTTGAGAGAGCTTAGCCTCCAGTATGGCTATATGGTTGCATCTTTCACATGTGTTGGAATTTGTTGGGAGGAGGAGAGGGTTGTCTGTGTACATGAGGCAGTTGTAACATTGCCTCAAGATTCCCAGATTCACCAGCTGGACCGGAGAGGAGATTGACAACTGACCTTTGGACATGCTAGAATAGTACTGGTAATTCCTTTATAATTGAAAAAAAAGGGCTAATGGGGAACAAGGTACTCAAGGGGAGTTTTTGAGGGTGTAGTGCTTTTAATTTTTTAGTGCTGACTTATATAATTGCTTTAGTGGGCAAGTGCCAGGTAACTTAAATGCAATGTGTTACAGGTAACTGAAATGCAAAAACTACAAACAGTAACTTTCTTTCAAGTGAAACAAGGAAATAAGTACAGTAAGCAATGCAGATATCACTAGGGATCCGCAGAAGTGCCGAAAAGCCATGTTTTAGGTGGAATTAGCGTTTCAGGAAAATAACAAGCAAACAAACAACAAGCATACAAACAAAGCTAGATTCAGCAAGCCTGGATCTAGTCTATGCTACAGCAAACAAGGTGTACCAATTTCAGTAAGAAACAGTTCAAATATGCAGGCACTATAAGCCTTTAACCAGAAATTCCCAGCTCAGAAGGGCAGAGTCCACCCTCTCCTCCCACAAGAGTGCAGACCACGAACTTTCTTAATGTAAAATAACCGGCCTGAAGCCCAAGTGCTTAAACCAGAACTAATATACTTTTAGAATAACAGACACTGAGCTGTCAATCAGCAGTTCCCAACTTAGAAGGATGTAAGCTACCTGTCCTGCCACCACAGTGCAGGCCACAAACCTTCCTAATGTAAAACAACTGGTCTGAAACCCAAGTGCTTAATCCAAAAGACTTAGAATGATAGCTACACTTTAATCAAGTTACTACCAAGCAGTAATAAATACAATTGAATACTTTAATGAATGCCTGGATTAGTGCTCAAGTTATACAAACAAAGCTAGATTCAGCAGGCCTGGATCTAGTCTATGCTACAGCAAACAAGGTGTACCAATTTCAGTAAGAAGCTGTTCAGATATGCAGGCACTATAAGCCTTTAACCAGAAATTCCCAGCTCAGAAGGGCAGAGTCCAGCCTCTCCTCCCACAAGAGTGCAGACCACGAACCCTTCTAATGTAAAATAACTGGCCTGAAGCCCAAGTGCTTAAACCAGAATTAATACACTTTTAGAATAACAGACACTGAGCCCTCAATCAGCAGTTCCCAACTTAGAAGGATGTAAGCTACCTGTTCTGCCACCACAGTGCAGACCACAAACATTCTTAATGTAAAACAACTGGTCTGAAGCCCAACTGCTTAAATTAAAAGGCTTAGAATGAGATACACCAAGCAGTAATAAATACAATTGAGTACTTTTAAGATGACGCAAAAGCAAAATAAAGTAGGAAGAAACACAAATACAGTAAAAGCAGATAATTTTTTTTCAGAAAAGTAGCAAAAACAGTAGTAAAAACAATTCACATGCAGTGTAAGCTGGCACACTTGAGTATGTAGCAATATTAGTTCACACACAGTTTAAAAAAATGTAATTAAATTAAAAAGGACTAAAAACAAGTGCAGAAAGGGTTTATTAGGTGGAATGCGGTAAAGAGATGGGACTGGGGGAGTGTCCTAGAGCAAATCTACAGTGGGGCGGGCACTGCAAAAGCCACCAAATTTAAATTACAACCAAGAACAGGGAGGGGGGGGGACCAGTTTCAACAGAGATGTGAGGAATCAGAGTGCAAATTATAAAACCAAAAAAATATATACTGATCTCTGTATATTTGCAGAACAGTAAGTCAACAGATATTTAAGCAACAATTTAGCTCTATAATACAGAATAATACAGAAAAATATACTCAGCTCTATATATTTGCAGATAGTCTTGTAAGGCTGTCTCTCAACACACAGGTTCCACTTTAAGATGTTAAAACAGGTTCCACTTTAAAATGTTAAAATAGGCAAAAGCAAAATAAGGTAATAAAGTAGGAAGAAACACAAATACAGTAAGGCAGATGAAGTGCAATTTTTTTTTTTTTTTTTAAGATGGAGGAAACAGAGCAGATTAAGATACTA
Organism: Protopterus annectens; assembly: GCF_019279795.1. Lineage (NCBI taxonomy): Eukaryota > Metazoa > Chordata > Ceratodontiformes > Protopteridae > Protopterus > Protopterus annectens. The sequence continues at coordinate 1,241,709,123 of NC_056745.1, forward strand.
TAGGGGAATGCCCTTCCCAAGTGCTCTCTCTGTACACTGCAGAGGAGATGGGACTGGTAAGAGTATCCAAAATCAAAATATGATCTCACTGTACTCAGTTGAGTGAGTGAATGAGATGGGTCCAGGAGGAGTGTGCAAAAAGAGGTTTACAGCAGGGGCGGGCAATTCCAAAGCCACCCAAGATTAACACCACAACAAGAAAGAGGGAGGGTGGGGAACTACTGCAGAGATTCAGAGACACACACAATATTTACTGAATGCAAGACACACAATATTTACTCACTCAAATCTTAAATAAGTGCAGAAAATATACTTAAATCAGCTTATGTCCAGTTGATGTATGCAGAGAAGTCTCAGTAGCCAGCAACTTGATTTAAAATGATTACTAGAAATGTAACCAACACAGATTTTAATGCTGGCAGAAACCCCCAAGCTATTTAACACTTAACAAAAGAATTTCACAGCAGTCTAACAACTGCTGCAGAGATTCAGAGACACACACAATATTTACTGAATGCAAGACACACAATATTTACTCACTCAAATCTTAAATAAGTGCAGAAAATATACTTAAATCATCTTATGTCCAGTTGAGGTATGCAGAGATGTCTCAGTAGCCAGCAACTCGATTTAAAATGATTACTAGAAATGTAACCAACACAGATTTTAATGCTGGCAGAAACCCCCAAGCTATTTAACACTTAACAAAGGAACTTCACAGCAGTCTAACAACTACTGCAGAGATTCAGAGACACACACAATATTTACTGAATGCAAGACACACAATATTTACTCACTCAAATCTTAAATAAGTGCAGAAAATATACTTAAATCAGCTTATGTCCAGTTGATGTATGCAGAGAAGTCTCAGTAGCCAGCAACTCAATTTAAAATGATTACTAGAAATGTAACCAACACATATTTTAATGCTGGCAGAACCCCCCCAAGCTATTTAACACTTAACAAAGGAATTTCACAGCAGTCTAACAACTACTGCAGAGATTCAGAGACACACACAATATTTACTGAATGCAAGACACACAATATTTACTCACTCAAATCTTAAATAAGTGCAGAAAATATACTTAAATCATCTTATGTCCAGTTGATGTATGCAGAGATGTCTCAGTAGCCAGCAACTCGATTTAAAATGATTACTAGAAATGTAACCAACACAGATTTTAATGCTGGCAGAAACCCCCAAGCTATTTAACACTTAACAAAGGAACTTCACAGCAGTCTAACAACTACTGCAGAGATTCAGAGACACACACAATATTTACTGAATGCAAGACACACAATATTTACTCACTCAAATCATAAATAAGTGCAGAAAATATACTTAAATCAGCTTATGTCCAGTTGATGTATGCAGACAAGTCTCAGTAGCCAGCAACTCAATTTAAAATGATTACTAGAAATGTAACCAACACAGATTTTAATGCTAGCAGAAACCCCAAGCTAATTAACACTTAACAAAGGAATTTCACAGCAGTCTAACAACTACTGCAGAGATTCAGAGACACACACAATATTTACTGAATGCAAGACACACAATATTTACTCACTCAAATCTTAAATAAGTGCAGAAAATATACTTAAATCATCTTATGTCCAGTTGATGTATGCAGACATGTCTCAGTAGCCAGCAACTCGATTTAAAATGATTACTAGAAATGTAACCAACACAGATTTTAATGCTAGCAGAAACCCCCAAGCTATTTAACACTTAACAAAGGAACTTCACAGCAGTCTAACAACTACTGCAGAGATTCAGAGACACACACAATATTTACTGAATGCAAGACACACAATATTTACTCACTCAAATCTTAAATAAGTGCAGAAAATATACTTAAATCAGCTTATGTCCAGTTGATGTATGCAGAGAAGTCTCAGTAGCCAGCAACTTGATTTAAAATGATTACTAGAAATGTAACCAACACAGATTTTAATGCTGGCAGAAACCCCCAAGCTATTTAACACTTAACAAAGGAACTTCACAGCAGTCTAACAACTACTGCAGAGATTCAGAGACTCACACAATATTTACTGAATGCAAGACACACAATATTTACTCACTCAAATCTTAAATAAGTGCAGAAAATATACTTAAATCAGCTTATGTCCAGTTGATGTATGCAGAGAAGTCTCAGTAGCCAGCAACTCAATTTAAAATGATTACTAGAAATGTAACCAACACAGATTTTAATGCTGGCAGAACCCCCCAAGCTATTTAACACTTAACAAAGGAATTTCACAGCAGTCTAACAACTACTGCAGAGATTCAGAGACACACAATATTTACTGAATGCAATATTTACTCACTCAAATCTTAAATAAGTGCAGAAAATATACTAAAATCTGCTTATGTCCAGTTGATGTATGCAGAGAAGTCTCAGTAGCCAGCAACTCAATTTAAAATGATTACTAGAAATGTAATTGTGATCCCATCACTGGTGTGTGTGTGTGTGTGTGTGTGTGTGTGTGTGTGTGTGTGTGTGTGTATGTCCATCCGCTGGTGGACAGAACAATGCTTTTTAGAGTACTCATGCTCCATATAATTCCTATACTCAACTTTTTGGCAAGGCTGATGATGTCACCCACTGTTGTTTGCTGTGAGTGGCTATCCACTGGATGTGTTGAGAAGCATGTTTTGTTGTTTCCCTCTATAGTGGCCATAAATTTTACAATCAGCCAAGAGATTCAGTTGGCAAGACATACCCATACTTTTGGCAATAGGCCTGGTGAGTAATGTCAGCAACCCTAATATTACCCTGAATACAGTCTGAACCCGTGTGTCACACAGAAACACACTTGCCTTGGGATTAACACCAGTACATAATATAGAAGTCACTGGTGGTTTCGTTTTCATTCTTGTCTAATGATTTGGTGTCACAAGGTTTGTTCTTGAGATATATATTCTATATCTATGTATGTGTATACACACACACATATGTATATATATATATATATATATATATATATATATATACACACATATATATATATATGTGTATATATATATGTGTATATATATATATATATATATATATATATATATATATATATATATATATATATATATATATATATATATATATATATATATACATACACACACACACACACACACATATATATATATATATATATATATATATATATGGACATTAACACAAATACATCTACGTGATGGAATACATGTCCTATACTGTTGAATGCCTGTACTGGATGATATGTACATGCCATGGCTTAGTGGTAAAGCACATCATCTGTGGTGTGCAGGATCCTGGTTTTGAGCCTTGCAGAGGCCGGTTGTTTTGTTGCTGGGCAGAACAAGGGCTGTTGAATAGGGTGTGAGTAAGGTGCTTTTAAGCAGTTGGGTGCGGGTTTGCATGATGGTAAGCAGTGGTTAGTTGTGGGGAGGCTCAGTATGGGTCATGTAACTATGCATTAGCAGGCAATCCTATGCAAATGAGGTAAAGGATAGTGAATCCCGGTTATTCCCAGGGTGTGAGGCAGGTCCCGAGAGTGTATGTGTATAGAAAGCCAGGTGCAGGACTCGGATATAGGTGACATCATGTGGGTGTGTGGCAGGCATACTGTACGTGGATTGGAGTCCTGTGGCTCAGGATTGCTCCTAGCTGAGTATGGCTAACTAGGGGTGTGTCTATACCTGCCTAGTGCAATTGGGAGGGACAACAGCAGTAGGAGAGTAATCAAGGTGAACTAGCTGAGCTGAGAGATGATATGTATCAGAATCAGCTGATTACAGGGGCAGCAGACCAGCCCAGCCCAGAACACTACTATAAACTAAGCAAACACCTTCCTTTCTGTTTTTTCCACACTCTACAGCACCAGTGTATACATGCGGGGAAATTGTAACAAACAAACCTATGAAATGAGAAGAGCTGCAGCAGGCAACATAGACCAACATGTGCAAGAGGCTGATGGTGGTGAAGATGTGAATGCTGCCGAACAACCCTCAGTGAGGAGACAGAGAAGAGTGTACAGACTCAGGGTAACCTACCAGGGACTACATGAGCTGGAGATAGTGGAGTGCTATAGGGTGGACAGAGACCTCCTACAGCAGATTGCTGAGCTGTTGACACATCAAACAGGCCGAGGTGAACCCATCCCAGTGGATACCAAGGTATGTGTAGGCCTAGGTATACTAGCCACAGGTACCTCGCAAAGCACAACTGGGGATATCATGGGGATCTCACAGGCATCAGCATCCAGAATATTCCACCAGTTCCTAGATGCCATGTCAGCACATGCCACGTGAGGCATCTCTTCCACCAAATAGCAGACTACCCTGGGGTAGTGGGTGCTATAGCTTGCATGCACTTATGCATCAAAGCACCACCCGGTGAGCAGGGTATGGCCTACATCAACTGCATGGGCATCCCCTCCATCAACTCCAAAGTCGTATGTGATGCCCAGAGCATTATAATGAATGTGTGTGCTGGCTGCCATGGAAGCTATGATGGTTCAGAAATATGGCATCTGTCACAGCTGTACCACAGCTTTGCCAATATGGACATTCCCTACGGTCACCAAGTAGGGGATGCTGGGTACCCACTGGAGCAGTGGCTGATGACACCCATCAGAAATGCACACACACCTGAACAACAACACCATAATGAGGCACATGCACAGGCCAGACATATAATAGAGCATTTATTTATTTATTTCAGTTTGATTACCGAAGTCCACTGGGCCATGAAGTGCCCATTTTCAGTGGAGGCCCAGGGAGAAAAGCTCCATAAACAATACAATACAATAAGGGTTACAGAGTGTTGAAGGAAAATACAAGCGTAAAATTCATACAGTTAGGAGTTTCAAAGCAATACAATACCATAAGGGTTACATAGTGTTAAAGGTAAAATATAAGTGTAAAATTCATACAGTCAGGAAATGCAAATGCATAAATGTGCATCATAAGACACAGTTAACAGATAGATTTCCTTTTTTTTTTCCAATGGCAACATGGCAATACTGATATTTACAATATTTACATACTTGGAGTTAAGTGAGAAATTTGCTTGATCTGTGACAGTCAGCAAGTCTAATTTGGGAGAATAAAAATAAGAGCTTGAGGGAAGAGTGGAGCAGGGAGTATAGAGAGCTCGGTGAGGAAAATTCCCTAGATTTGATATCGGGTGAAAGCAGGAACATTTCCGTTTGGATGACAGGTATAGGAACAGTTGGGTCTTGAAAGATTCTGGGTTAGGTATTGTCGTAAGTGAGGGAGGGAGAGAGTTCCATTTCTTACCTAGAGAGAAGGTGAGTAGAAGCTGGCCAGCGGGATGTTTGGATTTGTGGATGTAGATTAGGTTTTGGTCTTCAGATCTCAGAGATCGATTTGGGATGTATGGTGGAAGGATGTTTGTTAAGGCTGGGCATTTATCTGGGTAGAATATTAGTTTGTGAGTGGTGGTTAGTTGGAGATAGTCTAGGTGGTTGGGGAGCTCTAGTCAATTCTGGGATTGTAGGGTAAGGCAGTGGTGAGTTGAGGTTTTGGATTTAGTGGCAAATCTGGAGATCTTGTTATAACAAATTTCAAGTTTTGAGGTGTTGGAAGCAGACAGATTGGATAGAAGAGGGGCTCCATAAAGTAGAGAGGGTAGCAAGTAGGTAATTGCCAAGATATGCCTAGAGGAGTTGGAGAGAAAGTGGTTATTCCTGTAGAGCATACCTAACTTTTGGTGGGTTTTCTTTATGTTTTGTTGTATATGGATATTGAATTTAAGTTGTTCATCTATGGTAATGCCAAGAAGTTTTGCAGAAGGGACCACTTCTATAGCAGTGTTGGTTTGGCTTAGGACTTTAAAAGCATTTTTGTCAAAGGAGAAAGCCCTGGAGGGAGGGAAAAGTAGAATTTTAGATTTATTCAAGTTGAGAGAGAGATGATTTTGGTGCATCCAGTTCTCTAGTGGAAAAAGCTATTTGTGTTTTAGTCAGAAGTTCAGGAAGGTTAGAGGCAGCACAGACTAAGGTAGAGTCGTCAGCATATTGGATAACTGTGGTATCAGGGATGACAGTGTGAAGGTTATTAATAAAGATGTTGAAGAGCATGGGTCCAAGGATGGACCCCTGGGGAACGCCAGTAGGTGTTGGCAAGAAGGAGGAGGTAGAGTTTTCCATCTGACAGCTTGAGTTCTGTCTGATAGGTAACTGGAGAACCAGGATAGAGTAGAAGGGGAGAGATTAAGGTTGGTGAGATGAAAGAGAAGGTGTGTGTGGGAGATGGTGTCAAAGGCTTTAGAGAGATCTAGCAGTTCTGTGGATACTAGAAGTCCAGAATCTTGGGCTCAATTGACTGTTTCTAGGAAGGATAGTAGGCAGTTATGGTGCTGTGGCCGGGGCGGAAGCCATGTTGGGTGGGTGTTAGTAGGTGATTTTGAGTTAAGAAAGGCAAAAGTTGGTGGTGACACATTTTTCTAGAATTTTAGATATTGGAGAGAGTAGGGCAATGGGGCAGAAGTTGGAAATAGCGGTCTTTTGTGAAGAGGTAGAATGAAGGCTGAACACCAAAGTTTGGGTACATACAACTCTTTTAAGGATCTGTTAATTAGGATACAGATGGGGAGGGCAATACCTTCAGCAGCACATTTGAGGAAGGAGGAGGGTATGTTGTCAGGGGCATTAGAGCATGGCTTTAGTTTGGATAAGAGCCTTTTTATAAAAATGGTTGAAACTGGTTTGAGCTGGAAATTATAAGGACAGTTATTATGGTTGTTGGGTGTTAAGAAAAGAGAGTTGGGTGGATTGCATGTGTTTGGGATGCTCAGGTCACGGTTCCGGTGCCTTGACACATCCGGTGGAGCCCTGCAGTATTCCCAAGCTACATGCACCCAAATTGTTATGGTATGTGCTATGCTACACAATATGATCCTGCGGAAACAGCTGCAGCAAGAACAGCATGGGGCAGGGCCACACAGCCCCCCACCAATGCCAAGGTTTGTACAGGCACAGAGTGACTCAGAGAAAGAGCAACCTGAGCCTGACCTTAAGGCGGAAGGAGGCATGCCTGGTATGACCTGGCCTTGGCAAAGAGGCAATGCATAGCATATGCACTGACACAGTAGGGACCCAGGGAATGTCACCCTCTCTGACTCGCACAGACAGTAAAAGGGATGTCAAACATGACACTACCTGTGCTCAGCCATGTATAGGGAGTGTACTATGTGCATCCGACATAGGCAGCCCTCCAGCACCATCCTTAAGTCTGGCACACCCTCAAGGTAAGTCAATCAACCTACCAATTGCCAAATGTAGTAGAATGTGTTGGTACCTGTAGCTATGGTATGGATGTGAGCATGCAAGGGAATTGGGTGGCCGAATGTTAAGGCAGCAGACAGTAGACATCCATAGTGACCATGATATCTGTAACACATACTGGAATCACCATAGTAGCCAGTACTCTACAGGGTGACAAAACCCACTGCAGGTAATGGGCTGAGTATCATGTGTGTCCATAAGACCCACACAAGTCTCAACCAGCTGGACAGGTGTAGACCGACACAAGCAAATGCTGTACTATGGCCTCTGAATGTGCCCTATGGGTAACCCCTCCTACATACCCACACAGACAAACTACAGCAGACCAGGCAGTTGGATATAGTTTGTGAAGGCTAGGAAGTCAGAAACTAATATGTCGGTAATTAAAGCTAAGATCTGTAGTACACTGGTATGCCTCTAGCCAGCACAATCGGTAAGACTACACACTGAAATGGAGTGCCTGACATACCAGTACAGTACTAGCAAATGTGTACAAGTGTCAGATGTGCCCCACATCCAATGTACACTTACAGCAACAGTCAGGTGTGACCCCCCCCTCGCTCCTGTGTAGGAATGTAGATACAGTCAGGTGTCCCCCCCGCAATGCAGAAATGTAGCAACAGTCAATGCCACATGACCAATGGATACCCTGCAGACACAGCATGCTACCTGTCAGAGTACAACACAAAAGTCAGCGCCACAGTACAGACTACCTGGACATGTAACACATGTAAAACAGGTGGCCATACTGGGCATGCTCATACACTTGAAGGTATGAAGGCAATGTCAGTCGACAACATACTGAATGGTCATACTGGGCATGGTCACATGCTTAAACACATGAAGACCATGTCTGCAAACACCAGTGGTCCAGACATACCTGGCGGTCACAGTTCTTAGTGCAGACACATGTCAGTATGCACCATGTCTGCCCTGCACACACAGTGGATAGGAATACAGGCATATATGTAAGGACAACACACTATAATACGTCAAAGGTAGATGGACATAGATGTGTGGAAGAGGGTAACTGTGACAAGGAGCCATCCGTGCCTGTCCCATCCAGCACACAGACAAAGGGCCCCAAGCACATGAGGTGCAGATGTCATTCACTGAATATACTAGCCACTTGTATCTGTCAGCATGTCAGACTATGTGGTGCACACGCCAGCTGTGCAACATGACTGTACAGGGAAGTAGTCATCTAGTAGCTGTATACACATACCTGTGACATATGGCCCCATGTGCACCCGCATGTGGCATTTCAATCCCTACATGACTGGGTTATGGCCCAAGCACACACTGCCCTCCCCATAGCAGTATTATGACAAGCCTGCTGAGGTAATCCATTGTGAAATACACCATTGGGAGAGCTGTAGCTCAGTAATCTCCATGGCGCGTCCCATAACTGCCTATTGATGTAGTGTTATACTAGTTAGGTAGTAGTTCTAACCCCAGACTTGCCAATTGTGTGGGTGAATGTGTGCGTGTCTGTCTGTCTCAGACTGTGTAGAGAGAAATGGTTTATAGGCTACCCACAGTCCATACAAATCATATACTCACCTTTGGCAATGCTGCTGATGTCACTCACCCAGAAATACACCTCTGGGAACATCGTAGACCAGTAGTCTCTGTTGTGCATTCTGTAACTGCGTATTGCTGTAGTATTTTAGAGTAGTTATGCCAGTGTTGTAATCCCAGACTTGCCAACTTTGTGTGTGTGTGTGTGTCCATCTGCCTGAGGACATACCAATGCTTTTAGAGTACTCACAGTCCGTACAAGTCATATCACACACCTAGAAATACACCTCTAGGACTGCTGTAAGCCGGTATTCTCTGTAGTGCATGCCGTAAATGCGTATTTCTGCAGTGTGATACACTAGGTAGGTAGGGGTTCGAATCCAGGACATGGCAGGTGTGTGAGTTTTGCTGTCAGAGCCTGTGTGTGGGTGGCTGTGAGTGTCTAACCACTGGACATGTTGGGGAGCAGATCTTGTAGTTTTCATATATGGTGTCCGTCTTATGACACAATGCCCACCTCACAAGGTGTACAGATGTCAGTCAGCCACGGGACTGTGTTGGCAAGCCATACCCCTACATCTGGCAAAAGGCCTGGTGAACAAAGTATGCAACCCTACTGGTACCTGGTATATGTCCTGAACCCATGTGTCATACACAAACACACTTGCCTAGGATATCCTGCTATGTTGCTAGTACCATGCACATTGATGACAGATAGTAGGCATGGTGTGATTGCAGTGGGCTGCAGAAGACATGGCACCCTGTACAGTGGTAGAATAGGCACATAATTGTGGACAATGTGCCTTCACTGTGTTCCCCACTGGATGCCTGCAACATATGTAGTGCCATCAACTGTGATCCACAGAGGCAATACAATGCCGTACACATGTGCCCTGTATAGACCGATACCACTGACACCAGGGAATACCTGCATCATGCTATCAGTGCAGGTACAGGGTCAACCTGCTGACTATAAGCAGGTTTCGCCAGACCAGGTCAGTATTGGCATATCGGAGGATAACAGTCTGTGTACACAACATGTGCCTGCCATACCAAGTACACCTGTACATGTCACTGTACAGTATTGTGGGACATGCACATCCCAGGCAATGTCCATGTCAAGGACTATCAAACACAGGCATGGCATGCATTGCAAAGCTATGGCCATACACAATGGTAACCAGGATGTCAGGGCAGTTCATGCAGTACCCATCTGTGTGGGACATTGCAGACACAACACCCCTGTACCACACTGCACACCATTGTCGGGTGGCACTATGCCAAGGATTACCCCTCACCCAACCTTGTACAGCCATCTTGCACAGCCAACCACTACACACCCATGAAGCAATGCATACATGCATGTCAGTACTGGCACCTTGTGTCTGCGTGTGGGTTATGATGCTCCCAACCACAGTCACTCCCAGTATAACCCCCATTGGCATACCAAAAGATATCAAACATGTTCACATGCCCTAGCCCAAAGAACCTCCAGATATCCCCTGTGGTGCATGTAGTACCTGTGCATTACTGCAGTGTGGCAAACTAAGTAGTTAGGGAATGTATTTGTGGCCCTGGCAAAGAGTGTCAATGCAAGTCCATTAGAGAGTGTGGTTGTGGTGACAATGCCATCCATTCACATGGACAGCCATGTGTGCTACACCTAATGTATGTCTACTATATCTCTGTTGCACGTCTTTCACCAACACACATATATGTTCTTACAGCAAAGCAACATGTCGGCTTTGTGGCACATGTAGTAACTGCATGCACTTGTAATAGTAATGACTAGTCAGTCAGAGGTCTGACCCCTGTACTGGTAGGTGTGTGACAGACAATGCTTAGGTTTTAGTCTCTAAGCCCTTCTCTGATGTACGTTGTCTGTCCCTCCCACACACTCTCTGGCGGATGTGGAGGTGTACACCTGCTCAGCAGCAGCATGTGTATTGTAAGTGATAGACATGATCAGGTGATGGCCTCTGCACTTATTGCAGTCCTCCTCAAGCTGATAACATCTGGAACAGCTGTGATGATGTTCCCATAGCCATTTGCATGATAAACACAGTACAATATATAGGAACATCATGTTGGTGTTTGGCTATGACAGTCGCTGTGAGTGGTAACTGGATTTGGTTTTGGAAACGGCATCACAGATGATATCTGGATGTTCCTCAAACATCATACGCAGTGGGAAATAGCCTAAAGACAGGAGGGTGAAGTGCTAGACATGACTACAGCATGTACATGTAGCTATGCTTCATTGAGACTACTGCCTGTTTAACATGTGTGTGGTAATGGCTATTCTGCATGTTTTATAACAGACATGACAGTGCTCTGTTTGTGAGGGACCCTCATCTGTAGGGCCATCTGTGGACTTGTCAGTGAGTGGAACCATTTGTTTCCTGTGTTACACACTGAACACACATCTGTGCACAGCAGGAGCATAGTGTGAGGATTCCTGCCAGTACATGGTGATAGAGATGTGTTACTGCCATCACATCCCTGACTGGACATATGTCACATGAAACAGTGACATGACAGACACTGTCTGGGGTTCTCAGTGGCAAGCCAATAATGGGCCACTGTTCATAGCTGCAGTCACACGTCTTCTACACTTTGTACAGATGTCATGCAGTATATATGCATGTGTTGTGCTCCCTCTGCAAATGTATACCATCTGTTGTGTTGGGTTGATGGTCATATCTATGCATACTGTTGTAAGTAATCCTGAATGCTGTTGTCTATTACTAAGCCATATCTGTGTTTAAACTGCAACACCATAGGCTGTATGGGTTTAGAGAGCTTGGCAAAACCTCCTGCCCCACTTCAGCTGACCGTGGCATTGGGCACCAGTACACCTGGGGCCCAGCCTTAGACCTCAACCTCTGTTGGCTCTGCACCACCTTCTGGTGGTACCACCACTGAGGATGGGGCCTGTCCCCCTGGTAGCAGGGCCAGACAGGAACATGCCCACTGTCGTGTGGTCCCAGACGTGGTGTGTTGGGGGCTCATTAAGGGGTTCCAAGGCCAGATACGCAAGCTCAAGGGCAGAGTGTCACATTTACAGGGTGAGGTCACCCCTCCTGGACAGCCCCCAGCACTGCCTCCTTTGCAGCTGTTTTGGTGCAGTGGTGGCTGCCCATGGCTGGGGACCTCTGTCCCACTATTCCCATGGGCTTGTGAATGCTGAACACCCCTCCCCATCCGAGGTGTATCCCCCCACATGTGTCATATACCAGTCCTGTATGCTGTCTTGTGCGTGATCCTACCCTACCTATCCTCCACGGGCATACCTACTCTCCTTCCCCCACATCCCACTCTCACCCTACGGAAACATAAGGCCAATTGGTTCCTAGGACAACATTTGCCCCATACATAGCTGTCCATTTCACACATGTACCCACTGGACACATGTAACCCTTGTAATATGCATCACAACATACTCCTGTTATCCTCACCCCTGTCCCTCAGGCACATGATCCTGGTATGCACATCACTCCTAAATGCTCCAGGTACATGTGATACGGATGACCCCAATTTACACACAACACTACCGGTTCCTCTATGGTTACCCAATTTACCTTTATCATGATGATGATGTTGCACACAGCACCTTGCAAGAGTACTGTTCTCACATAATGATTGGACAGGTACTGTTGTGTTAATGTATATTACATGCACAGAGTGATGTATACGGCCAGTGTACAACTGTTTGCATGTATGACTGACATGTCTGTCTGAGGGAGTCTTGATATTACATAGGACAACACCACTACATAATACAGGCGTCACTGGTGTTTCCCTTTTCATTCATTTGTAATGCTTTGTTGATACATGGTATGTTCCTGATATATCTCTATATATGTATGTGCCTATATGCTGGAAATAAACACTCACACATACATCTACATGATGGAATACATTCCTATACTGTTGAATGACTGCACTGCATGATATGTTTGTGGTAAGGTCCGTTATCTGTATATCTGCCATGGTGTATTGATAAATCACATTAGCTGTGTGTGCAGGGTCCTGGTTTTGAGCCTTGCAGAGGCCATTTATTTTGTTCCAGGGCAGAACAAGGCCATTGGATACGGAGGGAGTAAGGCACATTAAAGCAGTTGTGAGCGGGTGTGTGTGGGTTTCCATGATGTTATGCAATGCTGACCTCTGGTTACAGTTTCTTACACTCAGTTAGCCACTACATTGCTTTACCAGTGTAATACTCACATACTGGCAGCCAAACAGGCTTACACCCACTTGCTCCTGCACTTGCAAATGCACTGACATTGGTGCTTGCATCTGACACTCACACCCCTGGGTGGGAGCGAGGGCCACAATATTACCTTGTGATGCCTATTACATGGGATTACATGCCTACAGTATCAGGAATGGCTGCCCATTAGGCGACGGCATGCCATTTGACTGTACGGAATCAGGAGCCTGCCCAGTGTTTTATTCATATTATTTGTGTGTTCCTCTTACAATCTGCACTCATCTGGCTGATACATGGGAACTGAGACTCTTCAATACAGACAAGTAATTGGGTTTTGGGACCCACATCCATCAGCCGATTCATGCTACTGCATACCTATTATTCTATCATCTTTTTAAGGTAGTCAGTGGAATATGTGCTTTTTGTCCCTATTAGACCTCTCATACGATTGGGGAAAAATGAAGATTGAATCAGGGACACAGCATAACAACATCAGGGACACATTTAAATTATCGGTGCTATCAACCTGACACATTGACAGACTCAGAGCATATGTATTCATACACATTGTCTGAGGTACATGCTGTTTATGACTCTTAATTGTTGTCATTATTCATTACGTGTAAACCACCACCTTTCCTCCTAATATCACTAGTTCTAGGTGGGTTTAGGTGGGACAGAGTTAGAATCTGAGTCAAAATCAGGGACGTCCCTGGTAATCGGGGACAGTTCAATGGTATGGTCCCTATGTGTTCCCCCAATGGTTTCCGGCCTATCCAGTGGATGTGCTCTTAAGGGTTGGGAAGTATGGGCATCAGCTATGCCCATATCGGAATATTACTTACATCCCCGGGGTGGTCCTAATATGGCTCTGCCAGCCAACACCTGCACGCCTAGGCCCATAATCGCATACCCATAGTTCCCCCACCTGCCACTCTTCTACAGCAGTCAACCTTACTGTGGGTGCAGGTGGGGTATAAACACACCACTACACACTGCCCACTCTCCCCATGTCACGACACATGTCATACGTTGTGTCGACCCATGGGTTATCAGGCTTGCACAACCTACTGGTTTGATAAATCATTACCGGGACTGGCTCCGATCATTAATTTTTGGTGTCCCACAATGGACATCGATGTCTATGTTTCAAGTTTAGACCTTGCAGGTCTCTTCCACTGGTAGTATCCTGCCAGAGGTCTGGGAAGCAGTGGTGTGTTTGCCTTTATTGTGTGTCTGTATGTCTCACTGGCCTAGCTGGGGGAGTGGGGGGTGATGCTACATGTTACACTTTTGTTTATTGGACCTCCTGCCACCATATGCACAGCCTATGAACATATGTTACTCGTAATTGCTGTATCATATCCTAGCTATATACATGTGTATATTTACTGTCAGATATCTATCTATATTTATATATATATATATATATATATATTTACATTACTATATACAGATATATCTGTATATGTATGCATACATGTATATTTATATCTTGCTGTCTTTATATAAATATATATATATATATATATATAAAATCTAACGACATATGGGTCTATGGTTGTCTGCATATGTATATGTTTATATGTGGGTATGTACCTGTATTCTTTCTCTGTACGTATACATTCGTACTACGGTGAGGGGGAGGCATATCTCTATGATGCTATGGGTAGATATACACACACATACTTCACATATATACATCTACATCTGGTTATTCCGTTCCTTGCCATATAGATTACACTTTGCTTAAGTGGGTCTTGCAGTGGGTGTGGCTGCTCGTTGGCCGACGCCTCTGCCCAATGAACACATTTGCTTGCATCCCTAGAGCTGTCCATAGAGGCCCACATCAGCCAACACCTGCACACATCAGCCAACACCTGCACACCTAGACCCATAAGTAGCTACCCATAGTTCCCCCACCCTCGCTACCTCAACAGCACCCATCCTTTCTCTGAGCCCTGGTCTGTTCTGGACACACCACTACATGCTGCCCACTCTCTACTTCACGGGACCCATGTCATACAATTGTCTTGGCCCATGGGTCATCAGGGTTACCCACCCTTGTATTCTGAGTCTGTATACACTCCAGACAAAATGGCCAGTCTATCGCCTTAATTTGGTTTGTGCAAATTTCGGTGTGTCCCGCAAGGGACGCTCCAGTCTATGTTCCAAGATTACAATCCACGGGTGCACAGTGTACCCCCCGGTTGTATCCTGCCTGTGGTCTGGGGAGCAGTGGACTCTTTACATTGTTTGCGTGTATGTTTCCCGTGTCCAGCTAGGGGGGTGGGGGGGGTGGAAGGGCATGCTACGTTTTTCATGTTTAATGCCTGGGCTCCTCACTTCCATTGGCATAGCCTGTGAACATATGTCATTCCTGTGTGCTGTTTCCTATCATAGCTGTATATCTCTGTATATCTACACAGACACAGACACACACACACACACACATATAGATATATATATGTATGTATGTATGTATATATGTACACACACACACACACATATATATATATATATATATATATATATATATATATATATGTATATATATATATATATATATATATATATATATATAAATATACATCTATGTATGTCTGCAACTATATATATATATATATATACATATATATATGTCGATACATATATGTATATATATTTATATATATATATCTATGTGTGTGTGTGTGTGTGCCTGTAAACCAATACATACCCAGCGCAAATGCACTTACACATGCGTAATGGTGTTTATATATGCTTCACCTGCATACTAGTGTCTTATTCATTATCACACTGTCACTTCACTCCAGTTATCTTGTAATCGATATTTAGTAGGTTATACAGCGGACAGATGTCACCATATGTTCATGTATGGATTACCGATGATAATTGGAATGTGATACAGTGGGATTCGGTATGCGAATGTTTGTTTGTTAGGGGGTTGCTATTATGAATGCACTATTGCTGTGCTGCTCCATATGCATATATACCAATATACCCATGGCTCCTGGTTCCCCAAACACACACACCAACGCCTCCCTAACACTGCTGTCATCCATTCTCCTGTTGGATTAGCGGTGTATCAACACCACTACACACTGGCCACTCCCTACTCCTATAGAGCCATCCCATTGGTTTACTCACTCCACATATCCTCAGAACTCCCATACATTTAGTCCACAAACATTGGTGACGTGAGCGACCGAAGGAATACTATTCGCAATTATTGGGTTGCCCCACATGGAACACGCAAGTGTTTATGGCAAGATTAGACTCTATACTTCATTACATCCTTACTCCCGTTAACATGACACTACAATTAATTAATATGTATGACTATGTGGTAACATACACGTTACACATGGGAGCCTAATTATGTACATGTTCAGCATATTTCTTTTACAAATAGACCGGTTTAGTACTTGGCGTTGCTGTAGCGGGCAGATCACAGGAATGATTCCATGTGTGGGGAAACCCTCACATTTGATTATCATCAGCACAGCACTGATTTTGGACATGGTACACACCTCTGTGTTTTAGCAGTTTCATCCCGTCCCTCATCTGTACAGCCTGTTATTCCATCTGCTGTCTATGTTTGTATGTGTACATTCCTGCTATCTATGTCAACAAATGGAATGCATGTGTTACAGAGAATGTACTTCTATATATTGATATTTGCATGTGTGTATGCATATATACCTATTACGAACTCCCTGACCTCCATGGGGTGGTCCAATTAGAACCGGGCCATCCAACCCTGGCACGCTTGGATCCATAATTTCATACCCATAGTTCCTCCACCCCACGCGTGTTCAACTTACACTCGTAACTTCCAATATCCACTTATTATCACAGCCATGACACACCTCCAAACATGGGCCCTACACATATGTTATCCCACCTCCTGTATTCTCAGGCTCTCCCACAATTTAGTCTTTGAACATACTTGCCCTTGCTTGTGTAATGGTTGGATGCCCAAATGTGCCTTACAATTTTTGGTAGTCCCAGCAGGGACTAAGGAACTACTCTCTGTCTGTGTGTAAAGTAGACTTAGCAATTCAATGATGTTACTCCCACTGGTAAAACCCTGCCTGTGGTGTGAGTAGCAGTGCTTTGCTCACTCCTGGCCAGCTTGTTATGACATACTCTGACAGCACTCTATAATACTATAGTTGCCGTTGATTCCCTTCTCATCTCTAGTCTATGCTTTATTGTTACGACGTTCATTCTTCACACACACACACACACACACAAACATATGTATATATATATATATGTGTGTGTGTGTGTATATATATATATATATATATATATATATATATATATATATATATATATATATATATATATATTACATCTGTACATACTTATATACATTTCCTATGCTGGGTGCTGCTTACACCTGCACAAGCGCATATGCATATGCTTACTGTGTGTTACATATGTTTACTGCCGCTTATTTGTCCTTACTTGTGCCATATTCATTATGACAGTACCACTTTGATTGAAAGGATCTGGTTAAATATCCCATGCGATACTCAAGTTCACTTTTACATGTTATTATGTCAGTTTTACAGCAGAACGGCATTCACTCCACATGGAACATTATATGTACTATAGTTGAAATTGAACCGTGAACGGTTGTTCATTAGGCAGATGCTGTAACCAATACGTTATTGGCGTGCTGCCTCATTTAGATGTATACCCATGGTTAATAGTTACCCGAACACACGCCTCAACACTTCACTAACACAGCAGGCATCCATTCTCCAGTTGGATTCGCGGTGTATCCACACCAGTACACATTGGCTGCTCCCTACTCCTGTAGACCCATCCCATCAGTTGACTCACTGCACGTATCCTCAGGAAACCCTAACATTTAGTCCACAAACATTGGTGATATGAGTGACCAATAGGACACTATTCGCAATATATGTGTTATCCCACATGGGACACACCTGTCTTTATGTCAAGATTATACTCTTACTTCCTTACATACTTACTCCTGTTAACATGACACTACAATGAATTAATTAGTCTGACTATATGGTAACGTACACGTTACACATGATAACTAATTATGTACACGTTCTGCGTGATTCATTTACAAATAGACCGGTTTATTAATTGGCGTTGCCATTGCAGGCAGATCACAGGGATAATTCTCTGTGTGAGACAGTCCTCACATTGGATTTATTCAGCACAGCAATGACTTTGGACATTGTACACACTTCTGCATTTTAGCAATTTCATCCCTTTCCTCTTATGCACTACCTGTTATTCTATCTACTGTCGAGGTTTGTAAGGGCACATTCATGTGTTTTTGTCTGCAAATGGAATGGATATGTTACAGGGAATGTACTTCTACATATAGATATATGCATGTGTGTATGCATACATACATATAACTAACTTGCTGGCCTCCATGAGGTGGTCCAATTAGAACTAGGCCATCCAACCATGATACGCCTGGATCCATAATCACATACCCATGGTTCCTTGGCCCCACCCGAGTTCGACATACACGCAATCCATCCATTATCCAGTTGCTTTCACAGCCATGACACACCACCACACATTGCCCTCCCCCCAGTGTAAGGGTCCCTACACATATGTTGTCCCAACACATGTATTATCATGCTCTTCCACCATTTAGTCCTTGAACATACTTGCCCTTGCTTGTGTAATGGACGGAAATCCAAATATTCTGTCAATTTTTGGTAGTCTCAGTGGGGGCTACCATATGATTGTTTGTAAAGTAGACTTAGCAGATCAACAATGTTACTCCCACTGGTAAAACCCTGCCTGTGGTGTGAGTAGCAGTGCTTTGCTCACTCCTAGCCAGTTTATGACATACACTGACAGCACTATATAATACCATAGTTGCTGTTGATTCCCTTCCCTTCTCATCCCTTGTCTATGCTTTATTGTTACAACGTTCATTCTTTATATATATATATATATATATATATATATATATATATACACACACACACATATATATATATATATATATATATATATATATATAAAAATGTGTGTGTGTATATATATATATATATATATATATATATATATATATATATATATTACATCTGTACATACTTATTTACATTTCCTATGCTGGCCGCTGCTTACACCCATGCAAGCACACTCGCATATGCTTACTGTGTGTTACATATGTTTACCGCCGCTTATTTGTGCTTACTTGTGCCTTATTCATTATGACAGTACCACTTTGATTGAAAGGATCTGGTTAAAAGTCCCATGCAATACTCAAGTTCACTTTTACATGTTATTATGTTGGTTTTACAGCAGAACAACATTCATTCCACATGGAAAATGATATGTGCTATAGTCGAACTTGAACCATGAATGCCTGTACATTAGGCAGATACTCTAACCACTACAGTATTGGTGTTCTCCTTCATTTATATGTATACCCATGGTTCATAGTTACCCAAACACACACCTCAACACTTCACTAACACAGCAGGCATCCATTCTCCTGTTGGGAAAACAGCACCACTACACATGTGCCATTCCCTACTGCTCTGGACCCGTCCCTCATGTTGACTTACTCCAAGTATATTCAGACTTCCCAAGCCTATAGTCCTGGCACATACATTTGTATGATTGTTTGGGTGTTCATATGGTCATTCTGGTTTAGACTTGTCTGATTGGGGACTGGGACTGTCCTGTACCTGTTTGAAAGTTAGGTTTAGCATGTGGACAAAGTTAGTCCCACTGTTAGCATCCTACATGTGGTAAGAGATGTAGGGCTTTGCCCACTTCTGGCCAGCTTGATATGTCAGCACTAGATGATACGGGTGTTCTGCTGCTGTTGCCCTTTGCATTCATTATGAATGCTTTCTTGTGCCCATGTTCATACTAGATATATATATATATATATAATCTGTACATATGCATACATTTACATGATTAATTGCTTTTATCATACTGTTGAATGACTGTGCTGTCTGCTATGTTTGTGATAACATCAGAGTAAGGTGTAACTGCCATTGCTTAGTGGTAAATTACATTGATTGTGGTGTGTAGGGTCCTGGCCGAGGTGGTTTATTGTGTTTCTGGGCAAAATAAGGGCCTTTGGACAAAGGGTGAATACAACCCTTTTCAGCAGCGGTTTTCCATTTCACCATGTTTAACTGCCGTTTCCCATCATGCAAACACCTTCTGCATTCTTACTGTGATACATCACCCCAGTTCACATTTCAATGGTATTATATCGTTATACAGCATAAACTTAGCAGGATATGCTCGTATATGGATTACGCATTATAAATGGTGTGTGCTGCAGTTGAACTGGCAACGTCTGCTTGATAGGTGGATGCTCTAACCACTACACTATTGCTGTGCTGCTTCACTTGTATGTATACCCATGGTTCATAGTTACCAGAACAAATGCAGCAAAACATCACTAACACAGCAGTCATCCATTCTCCGGTCAGAAATAAACCACACCACTACACATGCGCCACTCCCTGCTCCTCTAGATATGTCCCGTATTTGGCTCACTCCAAGTATATTCAGACGTCCCAAGCTTATAGTCCTGGGACATACATTCATATAATGGTCAGGGTGTTCAATTAGTCTTCTGGTTTTTGGCTTGTCTGAATGGAGTCTGGGATTGTCCTGTACCTGTTTGAAAGTCAGACTTAGCACATGGACAAAGTTATTTCCACTGTTAGCATTCTGCATATGGTTGGAGATGTGGGAGGTTTGCTCACTTCTGGCCAGCTTGATATGACAGCGCTAAATAATACTGATGGTTCTGCTGCTGTTTTCCTTCTCATTTGTTATGACTGCTTTATTGTGGCCATGTTTATTCTTCATGTGTATATATACATATATATATATATATATATATATATATATATATATATATATATATATATATGTCTGTACATACACATGCATATACACCTACATACTTATTTACATTTCCCATACTGTTGAATGACAGCCACTTACTGCTGTGCATAGCTGCTTACGTTAGCATGTAAGGTACTTAATCACCCTATATCCGACGGCCACTATTCTGGGCATCATATAAAATTAGCAGCACTTGCATGGTTTGGATTCAGGAACAGAAACACCTTAGTCACCGGTTTGACCACTACACCATCCGTGATACATTCTGCATGGATGGTAGTTAGGCTATATGACTTTACTACAGGCATTCCACACTATTGGCAACAAATGTGACAATCGGTTGGTGTACATATGTATAGCACATGTTAATGTTCATATGTTTCTGAGAGACATATGTATACATTTGGAAGTATACATATTTAATAAATAAGACACATATGTGACAACTATTTATATGCATTTATGTGTGATGTGTAGCTGTAGCTATGCGTATGTAAGTATGCACATTTATAGATGTATGACTGCATATCTGGGGATGTACATGGCCATGTATATGAGCACCCGCATCCGGGAGGGATGTGTACCGTTTGTATACAGGGGTTATGTGCATCATTACGACATGGAACCTAGACAGGGTATACAATTTGTGGACATGTACTATTTGGACGATGGCTATGGGGAAGCTTCTAGGGAACATGTAAAAGGTATGTATTCCTAATAATGCACATGGGGAGACGTGCATCACGGTCAGGTGTTTAATCCCGGGTCGTAGGTTATGCAGGACCAGCTGGAGGCTGAGCAGAGTTGTGGACAACTACTGCTAATGCAGCTTGTGTTCGGATGTCTACGGGGCTGGACATCGTGTTGTGCGACCAAGTCTAACCTTTAGAACAGACACTTATCCCATGAGGGATGTCCAAAAATTGCAGACGCCAATGACTCCCATTCTTTTGGCTATATGAAAATGAGGGAGGGTTATACATGCATGGGATACCTAGTTTACAAGCCTGACACTGCCTTAGGGTGAGACTGGCTACTAGATGTGGGTAGGGGGCACTATGAGCAGATATGGCTGGCCCAAGCTAGCAGCCCGAGTATGGGTGGTTTTGGTGGACGTTCAGCAAGGGGGGTGTGCTGTGGAGGGGATGATGGGTATTCAATTATGTATCCAGGTGTGTAGGGGTTAGATGGCTCAGTTCAGGCTAGACCATTATGTGGGTGGGAGACAGTATCGTTTCTGTACATGCATATCGCACATTTTAATGTTCATATGTTTGTCAGATTGTGTTCTGCAGTATGGCCTGTCAGGGTGTATTGGGGATGTGAATGTATGTTCTTTGGGGATGTGAATGTATGTTCTTTGGTTTCCTTTTTGATTCACCCACTGCTCCCTCTTACACCTCCAGTTCACCTATTGTACATCCGACCCAGTTTCCCCTTGGCAAATTATTACATTACCCGTCACCCCCCCCCCCCAAATTCCACAAACACACCATCCATCCCTTCTCTGGTTGCTGGCCCATGGCAGAGACAGCAGTGCACATTGCTTACTCAACATATCTCTAGTACCAGTATGGTTGTGAGGACAACCCTAGCATATTTGATCTTCCACATGCTGTACTTCACACACATAGGTACACACAAATACTTATCTTTCATGACATGGTAGGTTGACCTGGGTAATACCCATTCATCTTTGAGCCGTCCAGACAAGGACGACTCGGACCGCGAATGGGCAGATATTAAGTGAATGCTCTGACCATTGGTAGGGTTGCCACCTTTTCAAATGGCCAAAGTGGGACATTTTCGGGACAAACATCAGATTTTACAGGCCAACACATACCCATGGTCAGTACAAAGGATAGAACTTAAGCTTTTTGCCTAAATAATAGCTTATTCTTGTAGCATTTCAGTTGCTTATTTTGTTTCTTATAACATTTAGGTATTTTAGATACAGAATAACTGTTTTATGCAACTATTACATAAAATATAGGACATGATTATGTCCTACAATTTCAGGACATTTGCCATTTTTAATATTTTTTGTCAGGACACAACTGCCCAAAGAGAGATGGTCTCTCCCAAAGTGGGACAGGTGGTAACCCTAACCATTGGGCTAGGCTTAGTAAAGGGCAGCGGCATGCAAACATGCTGCATTTCACTTCCACTTGGTATAAAAATCAACACTACAATTAAATACAGACACGGGGTTTTAAATGTCATTGTTCAAGGGACAGGGGCTCAAAATTCAGCTGCGTGCTTTTGTGTTTACTCCTGTGATTTTATTTTGGTGTTCGTGGAACTCTCTTGTATGCTTTGCATACATTTCAGTATCCACGGACACTGACAGGAGTGATTACTATTAGAGACAGACTGTACTAGTCAGCAATTTAGGTTGCGCGACTGTAGCCAACATGTTCATGCCTCCGTGCAGTGCTTAAACATGTCCCCTGCACTTGCACATGTTTTCTGTGCACATGGACGGTGCGGCAGCGCACCTTCATTAATAATGTTGCCTGATGCTAGGTATACCCAAAGACACATGATGTATGATGCGGTCATCATTGTGAAGGTAGAATTACAATTATGCATAATGTGGAGATAATCACGGATTCAAACACATGCCATAGTTTGGCAACAAAATACAGAGCATTTTTCATTTCCCCATACCAGGGGATAAAGCTTGCTACAACTCTTATGAAAGGAAAATGTAATCTAATGACATCATCAGTCTTAAATAAAACATTTCAATGTGACAAATGATAATTACTTTATATAAGAAAAATCACCATCTATACATGTATACAGCAGTTATGTGTGTGACAACATTTGTTACATTTGTTAGCAACATGTGCATTCAGTCATACTGACACAAGGATTCTAAACAGTAATGGCCAGATTTGAACAAACTACTTACGAGCACAATTAAGAAAATATTTTCTGAATTACCAGACCCATATGAGGTGCTGGTTTACACCTGTGACAGTTCACATTTGAATGAATGACATCAGCTTTGTTTATTAGCTTGATGTTTCTGCTAAAATGTGGTGGAAGAACACAATCGCACTGTATAGATGTATGTCAGATATGCATTTGTAACCTTTACTTCACAGTATGACAGACAGAGAGAAAGAAACGTGCACTCAGAGAAGAAAATTGCCGCTGGATTCAAACCTCCTACCTGTCTAGTTATATAGTCTAAAGAACACAGTATCAACAGCCAGCACCACAGGTGGTGTCATACTACAGCTGTGAGATAATACAGTTTTGTAAGCATTATGTAATCATATTATTTCTAAAAATAAATTTTGTCTGTGGATGGTAGAAATTTGTAGGTCAGTCAGCCCTCTGACACTGAAAAGATATCTCCTAAGTGAAAGTGTACTTAATGGTGATGGTTTTGATAGGGTCAGTTGTATACCGTAGTTAACTCAGTCACACTGTTTAAGCAATGGTAGAGTCAAACCACCTACCTCTTTAGGTTACAGTTTAGAGAGCACGGTATCAACAGGCAGAGCTACAGGAGAAGTCTGACTACAAGCAAACCATATGGCATCTTTGAAGGGATGATATCACCAAAGGATATGTGTGTGCTAAAATGACTTCCACAGCCAACTAGCATTGTAAATGCTGCCAGTACAAATGAGTAGAAGTCACTCCTGACTCCATTTACATTTTACACACATGCACAGGAAAGATAATCACTGCTGTATCCAAACTTACCTTCTAGCTAGTTAAATAATCTACATATCATTGTATTAAATGCACTTGAGAAGTCTGACAAGTGAGGCATACAGCAGCTTTGAAGGGATGACATCACTACTTTGTTGGAGAAACACTGCTATGGTTAAAAATCAAAAGAATGATATAGGAGCCCATTTCTAAGAAAAACACTTTCTCCTGAGTAGAAGTGTACACATTGCAACTGAGAGTGAAAGTGTTTGTTGATATTATTAGTCATAAACATCCACAGATAAGGGAGTCACTGCTGTATTTGAACTACCTACCAATTTAGTTACACAGGCTAGAGATCACAGTATTAATCACGTGCCACATAAGAAGTTTTACTTAAGTCATGTGACAGTGTACTTTAGAAAGGATGACCTCATCAGTCGTGGAGAAGATGTTGTTAAAAGTAGGATAAGTGGATGAGGGATTTCTCTTGGATTTTAAAATTTTCTCCTGAGTGGAAACCAAATGAACAGAGCTGTTGGTGAAATCATACTTACCTGACATCAGAGCCCACCCAATATACACACACATATAGACACACACAAATCCACCACTGTGAGATTTGAACCACCTACTTAGAGACACAATCTTGAGTGCACTGTATGAACCACAAGTGCCACAGGAGAAGTCTAACTTTAGCACTGTGCGAGTGTACCTCATCCTTGCATTGCAGACAAGTTGTTGAAAGTGATATAAGAGCATGGAGGAGTACTCTCTGAGCTTAAATCCTTCTCCTGAGTGGATGTCAAATGAGCATAGCTGTTGTTGAAATCATACTTACTTGACACCACACTCACCAAAACCTCAACACATGAGCAAGTTCACCATTATGAGATTTGAACTACCTGCCTGTCCACAGGAGCAGTCTGACTTTAATGGTATGAGAGTGTGCTTTTGAAAGGATGACCTCAGCAGTGTGTTGCAGAGAAGATGATGTTAAAAGGAGGAAAAGGGGATGGGAGAGTCTTCTCTGAGTCTAAATGTTTTTCCTGAGTGGAAGTCAAATACGCATAACTGTTGTTGAAGTCACACTTTGCCACTACAGCTCACCCACCACATGCACTGAAGTTCAGCATAGTGAGATTTGAACTATCTAATCACAGAACAGATTTTAATTCAAGGGGCTGCTGCCAGTTCTTAGGCAAGAAGAAGATTATGTAGATCCCATTTGACTTATTGTGGACTACATGTCATAGAAATTGTAGAGTAATACAGGGTGGACAGGGAAACACTAGAGAAACTATGCAACTTTTGCTACCCCTACCTCAGACCCTGGGGAAATCATGGAGAGCCCATACCAGTTGAAACCAAGGTTACTGAAGCATTATGTATGCTAGCTACAGGTACTTTTCAAAGACCCACAGGGAATATATTAGGAGTGTCACAAGCCTCAGCCTCTAGAATATTTAATCAGTTTCTAAATTCAATTCTTCAAAATTCAAGGGATCATATTTGTCTTAAACACACACTAGAGGAGAGAGCAAGAACCATGAAGGATTTTTATGCAATAGTGCATTTCTCTGAAGTTGTGGGGCCATAGGTTGCACACACATGGAAGTAAAAACCCCATCCAGTGAACAGGAAAGGGCATACATTATCAGGAAGGGATACCACTGCATAAACTGTCAGGTCATCTGTAATACCCAAGGGATCATCTACAAGGTCTGAGTAGAAAACTCAGTCAGCTTTCATATCTCACACAAGGCACACCTCTCAGCTGTACACAACTTTTGCTACGGATGCCTTTCTGCAAGGGCATCTAGTGTGGGGTGCATGTTATGCTTTGAAACCTTGGCACATGACACCCATAAGAAGCCTAAACAACCCGAATGAGCAAGGATACAGCAATGTCCACTGTCAAACAAGTCATGTAATTGAACATGTATTTAGCATGCTCAAATCAATGTTCTGGTGTCTAGACACTTCAGGAGGTGCCATTCAATATGACCCAGCTGCCTGTGCCAAAATACACAAAGTCTTTGCCATAGTCTGTGCCATGCTGTACAATATAATTCTGAGGAAACAGCTTCAAAAGGAGAGCAAGGGCCAAGACCACAGACAGGGCCAGCAGGTCCAGCAGATACACACAAGGAGTCTGACAAAACAGCACCAGCTGCAGATGGAGCTGACAGACTTAAGTGTACACACTATGCCCATGATCTGGCTAAGAGGCAAAGGATAACACACATACATGTGCTTACTACCTAAGGAAAACCTAAGAATCTAAACACATACAAATATTAAAACTGATGCCCGGCTAAGTTCACAACATTTACTTCACCATGTAACAGTTTGTGTTTTGTTAGCATCAGAAAGATACAGCTCCAAGAGCACATCTTGTACCTGAGGTTCTAAAATGGTAAATGTGGAACCTGTATTATGAAAAAAAATAGAAAATAGGTATATAACTTATTACTCATATGCAAATACTCATTAGTTCCCAAGCTGTGCATCTCAGGTGTACAGTAATGGATCGCAAACTGGCTCTCAGACAGATCCCGTAAAGTAAGAGTAGCGGGATCTATGTTCGAATCCAGACCAGTAACGAGTGGTGTGCCTCAGGGCTCTGTCCCGGGGCCCCTCCTGTTTGACATATACTTCTCAGAAGTACAGGCAAGCACAGAAGGGCTGTGGCTGACTAAGTTTGCGGATGACTGCAAACTGGGTGCTATAATAGAGTCTCCAGCCAACATGGAGATCCTCCAGAATGGCCTAAATGAGACTGATGCATGGTGTCAAAGCCATGGTCTCAAGCTAAATGCAAAAAAATGCGTAGTAATCCCCTTTGGAAAAAACAGAGTACCCGCAAACTACAACATAGGAGGTAATCCTCTGAAATCTGAAGAAGAAATAAGGGATCTAGGGACCCAAGTAGATAGTCAGCTTTCCCTTGATAACCATGTTGCCAAAGTGGTTAGAAAATCCCTCTATGTGACCCATCTGATCATGAAAGGGTTCGCATCAAGATCTAAGGATGTAATGGTGCCCCTCTACTCTTCCCTCATCAGACCCATTATTGAGTACAATGCACCAATTGGAATGTACCTGGCTAGACATCTCCAGCAGCTGGAGAGACCACAGTGGTACCTAACCAAGAGGATTACTGGCCTCAGATAGTTGCCCTATGCAGCATGATTGAAAAAGCTAAGACTGTTCTCTGTTGCATACCGCTTTCTTAGAGGTGATCTCTGTCTAACATACAGAGCCATGTCCAACCCAGAATTGTTGAACATGCTCCATCTTAGCAAAACCAAATCTACTTGAGCTACACGCTCTAGGGATATAAACCTCAGCACAACAATGAATAGAACATGCTGGAGGGATAGATTCCCTTAGCAGAGACTTCCCTTACTATGGAACAGGGTCCCAATCTACATAAGACAGAGCCCCTCACTATCACTCTTCAAGAGGAACCTTGATGAGTGGATGGGTAACAGAAAGTTCACACTGGGGATCACACCAACAGCACTACTAGATAGGGGCCAAGGGTACTAGTTGCTAGTACAAGGGTCTAGGGAACTACTAAAGGGGTGGTGAATACCGCACAACGTGGCTGGGCTAATATATGCCTTCGGGCAGATAGCCCAGTACCAACCTATGAACCTAGAACTAGCTTACAGCCACTGTTTGCAATATACAGCTATGGATTTTGCCAAATACTATGCTTCAAGCACTTCAATTGACTACTCTATATAAACCAGAGAGCAGGTCAATGACAGTATCACTTGCACAAGTACAGTAACATGAAAGTTTTGAATGAATACTTAGGTTGCATTACTATGCATACTAACACAAATACAATAAGGGTGAACAATTACATAAAAAATCACTTATAACTTATTAGGAAAATTTAATTAAAATATTTATTGCATAAAACATTTATATTACTTCAAGCCTGAGTAAGTTTAAGGAAGCATTATTAGCTATTCGTTCTGTGCATCAGACATGCATGCAACCCTAAGTCACAAAGAAATCTGCAAATGAATTGTACAGTCATCATCATTTGCACAGGGTGGGGGGACATGAGGGCAAGGCTGACATCAAAGAAGTGAGTATGTGTATAGCAGCCAATAAGACTGTTTAGTGCAGGGGTGTGTGTGAGGTGGTATGTGCATTTTGTTCAATATCTGTGTGTGTGTCTCTGCATAAATGCAATCAAGTAATGTGCTATCACTACTTCCTGGCATCTTAGGCAGGTGTGAGCTGTGCATGGTAGAGTAGTTAGTTCAGTGTTGTTGCCCTGGCCACAATATCTGCTTCTGCCATTAGTTGCACTACTTGTTCCATAGCCCTGGTTTGAAGACGGGATGTTATATGAATGTGTGCAATGTCTGCTGGACTAGCTCTCATCATTACTAAATCCCAAACCATGACTCTGTGGCCTACCACATCTGGGTGTGGACACCACAATCACTGACTGAGCAGTGGAAGTAGTACTACCATGTGGATGCTGATCTTCCCCTCAGCAGATTTTCCATCACAGACACTTCCCAATTCAATGTGTCACTCATGCTGTCCAAGGAGTCACACACATGGTTCAGGCAGTCATGCAAGTCAGAATGCATGACATTTAGTACTCACACTATCTGTTCCGAGGCCCTGGTGGAACATGCTTGTGCCTCCATGATGACTCTATACATATATCTGGTGGCACCTAATGACACTTCAGCATCAGGAGGACAGTGGACAGCAGGCCTCCTCTGATCACCTCTAACAACCATCCTGTGTGGTACCTTATGCTTATGATGGCTATGGCCAGAATCAGCCAGTTCTGCAACTGGATTAACCTCACTTCCCCAGTCAATAGTATCACCCTCAATCTGCTCTATATATGAGAGTTCTATGGCATGGATATGTGTAGAGATACTAACTGTGTCCAAAATATGGTGAGGGAATGTGGGAGCTGCAACCACAGTGTCAGACAGAACCTCTGTACCCCGAGACTGTGTCACTTCCTTGGCATCATCATCAGAAGAAAAGGAGCCACTTTTGTGATTTTAAGTATTTTCTTCTGATTTTTTGTTAAGTTTTACTGCTTTGCCGCCTACTTTTTGGCATTTTCCGGTTTGCTAAAGTTTATATCTGTAAATGTAACAGTACTTGGAACACATCTAGAGCCCGTTTACTGCATTTCCTGTGTTGCACTTAATTTAAAATCGTTTGTTTCTCTAAAAACTGCATTTTACCTGATTTTGGCCTAGCACTCAAGTGTGGGGTCATTTATTGCACTGTTGTGATTATTTTGCTGCTTGTCTATCCCTGCTACTTTTAAACTACAACAAAAAGAAAAAAAAAATCTTGCTTTTTTCCCACTTTCTGAAAGTTAAGAAAGTTCAGTTACAGATTTGCTGTTCTGAACTGTTTGGAAGGTTCTAGAAGGCCAGTGCTTGCTTGGGCTAAAGGGAAGTCTCTGTGTTCACCAGTGGGAGTGGTTAACACTGAATAGCCTTGCCTGTCCCTGGAGGAGTGGTTACTACCTAGAAGCTGTAGTTTTATTGGCCATTTTGGGTCAATTCTAAACTTGATCTCTCTCTCTTAAAATCCTACAACTCTCTTTTTGCACGATTTTGCACACTGAGCAGCGTCGGGCAGTGCCGCCTAAACAGGTTTAAACTACTCCAGGCTCCACAAAGTCTGCTCTTCACTTTTTCCCTTAGAACTGTTCAAACTCTCAAAGTAATCACTCTATTCTCTTTCTAAAGCCCTGCACTTGCTCAGCTCTTATAAGGAAACACTAACTAACTAAAGCACTACACCCTCCTTGACTTCTCGTAAGTATTAGACTCCCGATTGGTCCTTCCTGATCAAGTGAAAAATCAGTTCCCTTCCCTAATCTGATCAGTAAAAAAACAGTTACCTATACTAATCTGGTTTGTCCAAGGGTCAGTTTCAAGGCTACTCTCCAGTCCAGCTGGTGAATCTGGGAATTTTGAGGCAATGTTACAATTGCCTTATGTACACAGACAACCCTCTCCTCCTTCCAACAAACTCTAATACATGTGAGAGATGCAGTTACACAGCCAAACTGGAGGCAGAGCTCTCTCAACCCAAGACTGGCACAGTCAGTCAGGAGGAAAAGGTAACCAGCCATACCACAAATCCAGTCTCACACAGACCTATTGCATCTGCATACCCAACACATAAACACACAAAAACATACTCGGAGGCTCTAAATAAAAATCTGCCTAAACAGCAAAGACCTCCTAAGCAGATATCCAAGCAACAGCCACCCCTCAACAATATCCATGAATCACATATCTCACAAAATCAGTGTGCCTCACAGTCACAGCCCTTAAGGCCAAACAACACACCAAATACAATTGTTATAGGGGACTCTATTATCCAGCACACTGACGTCCCACTCACCAGACTGAACAAGGAGAAGGTCACTGTGAGCTGCCTGCTGGGTGCCAGGATCCGCCACATAACGCAAGCACTCAGGTCACTCCAAAGCAAGTACAAGTATGACTCTGTCATTGTCCATGCTGGTGTGAATGACCTGAGACGTACCTCCCTGGACTACATGAAAAGAGACATAGAGGAGCTCTCTGACCATGTAGCCCAGGCTGGTATGACCCTGACCTTGAGTAGCATCTTGCCCTCACCAAGAATGATGCCACAGTATAAAGACAAAATGATCAGTTTCAACAATTGGCTAAAGTATTGGTGTCATTCAAAGGGGATCCAGTGTCTGTCAGCCTGGGATGGCAGCTCGACAAGCCACGTTGCTTCGCTAGGGACGGCTTGCACCTGTCACCCTTAGGCTTTCGTATACTGGCCAAGGCTCTTGCCACCCCTATAGTGCCTTTTTTAGGCAAGGCTCAAAGGACAAACCCACCTCCATAGACAACCCAAGGATAAAAAAACTAAAGGTAATGCTACTCAATGCCAGAAGTCTAAACCTCAAGATGCACGCACTCGAGGCTCTCCTCAGTATGGAGAAAATCGATGTCTGTGCAGTAACAGAAACCTGGCTCAAGGCTCCTGAGAGCACCCCAGCACTACCAGGTTATAACTCATACCATGCGTTTCGGCCCCAAAACTCAGACCAAAGTACGAAAGGAGGTGGAGCATCTATATTCATCAAAGATACCTACACCTCCAGGTTAGTGGCACTGCACGAAGCATCGGAAACCATCCATGTGCAACTAACAGTGGGCAAAACTGCCTTTCAGTTTGTAGCCTGCTACAGAACACCCTCCCTGTTACAGGAACCCCACTTGGCATTCCTGAGAACACTGGAGAATATGAAGGTCTCTCCAAACACTATGTTATTAGGTGACTTCAACTACCCAAACATCGACTGGGAAAACTACTCAAGCCCAAACACCCTCGCCCAACGGTTCCTTGAATTTATAAACTCTAACGCAATGGAACAACTGGTCACCACTCCCACAAGAGGGAACAACATATTGGACCTGGTCATCACCAACATGGGGACTCTATGTTCCACACCAGAGGTAAACCCCTTATTGGTAAGATCAGACCATAAAAAAAATTTCCCTGGACATCCATATCCCGTCCCCAACCCCAGCCAAGGAAATCACTGTAAAGAATTTCTCAAAAGCCAACTTTGCACTTCTCAAGACTGAGGTGGAATCCTTCAAAGCCCCTGGGCCAGAGGATAATACAGCCCAATCCACAGAATCCTTTACAAATGCATTCTATGAGCACCTGCATGAATGCATGGATCATGCTATCCCAAATAAAACCAAGACTCACTCCTCCAAAAACAAGAGACTGGTCTGGTGGACCCCGGCCATAAATAAGCTATACAACAGAAGGAGAAAGCTACTACATGACAGAGCAAAATCCCAAAAAGGGAAGGCATCTCTGATCAGTATTAGCAAGAAACTCCGATCCCTCATAAAATTATCAAAGGCCAGTTTCGAAAGAAAAATTGCCCTAGACACTAAAGATAATCACAAGGCCTTCTTTAGTTATGTCAGGAACATGGGCAGAAACTCCCAGATATGCTCTGAATTGTTGCATAACGGTACAAAATATACCGAACCTACAGACATAGCCAACATCCTGGCAGACAGATTCAACGCAAATTCTCCCCCCCTTCCCCCCCAAAGGAGCAAATGCCTATCCCAACTGAATGTAACCTCCCTGACATCACAGATGCACAGGTGAAAGCTGCCCTCTCCAAAGCAAAAAACACAGCATCTATGGGACCGGACAGTGTCCCAGGCTGTGTCTTACATGAGCTCCAAGAAG
Source organism: Protopterus annectens (assembly GCF_019279795.1). NCBI lineage: Eukaryota > Metazoa > Chordata > Ceratodontiformes > Protopteridae > Protopterus > Protopterus annectens. Next base: position 1,241,742,004 of record NC_056745.1, read on the forward strand.
AACTGAACCCTCACATTAAGTCACTGTTCAAACTTAGCCTTACTACAGGATATGTACCCAAAGAATGGCGTACAGCTACAGTGGTCCCACTCCATAAAGGTGGTGCCACAACGGACCCCAGAAACTATCGCCCCATAAGCCTGACTAGTCTGGTCTGTAAAGCTAATGAGCGTATTATCATGGAACTCATAAACAAAGACATTGGGAGCCTCCAGACACTAGACCCTACCCAATTCGGCTTTGTTAAGGGCAGATCTTGCCTCTTAAACCTAGTTGATTTCTTTGAAACAGTTACCAAAGCCATAGATGAGGGCAAGGTAGTCCACACAGCCTACCTGGACCTCGCAAAAGCCTTTGACACAATACCCCACTTGGGCATCATAAATAAGCTTACCAGCTTAAATATCAACCCCTATATCACAAGATGGGTTGCAAACTGGCTCAGAGATAGAACCCACATGGTCAGAATCACAGGTGCCATGTCCGAATCCAAACCAGTTACAAGTGGCATCCCACAGGGCTCAGTTCTGGGACCTCTCTTGTTCGGTATATACTTCTCTGAGGTTCAGGCTAACACAGGGGGATTATGGCTGACAAAGTTCGCAGATGACTGCAAACTGGGGCCATAATCGAATCTCCAGCTGAAACAAGCATCCTCCAAAAGGGTCTCACAGAGACGGATGCTTGGTGCCAGAGCCATGGCCTCAAGCTAAATGCTAAAAAGTGCATAGTCATCCCCTTTGGGAAAAACAAGGTGCCCACAAATTACCACATAGGTGGTAATCCATTAAGTACGGAAGAAGTAATTAGAGATTTGGGGACCAAAATAGATAGTAACCTCTCCTTTGATAATCACGTTGCCAAAGTGGTTAGAAAGACCTTCTATATAGCCCACCTTATCACAAAAGGGTTCGCATCTAGATCAAGAGAGGTCATTGTGCCCCTCTACTCGTCACTCATCAGGGCCATAATTGAATATAATGCCCCTTTTGAGATGTACCTTACCCGACACCTGCAGCAACTGGAGAGACCCCAAAAGTACCTCACCAAGAGGATCATAGGCTACAAACAGATGTCCTATGCAGCTCGACTAAAGAAACTCCAGCTCTACTCAGTTGCTTACCGCCTACTCAGAAGCGATCTATGTCTGATGTACAAAGCCATGTCAAACCCAGAATTAATGGACATGCTCCACCTCAAAAATCTGAGTCCCTTAGAGCTACACGCTCCAGGGACCTAAACCTCAGCACAAAAATAAATAGGATATGCTGGAGGGACAGATCCATTTCCCAGAGGCTCCCCTCACTCTGGAATTGAATCCCAATTCATGTTAGACATAGCCCCTCGCTGACCCTGTTCAAGCGAAATTTGGACGCGTGGATGGGAAATCGCAAATTCACCCCTGGGATCTCTCCTGTGTCCCTGCTAGACAGAGGCACAGTAAACTAATCTTAAAAGGGTACCTTCTGTGACCTACTTTACAGAGGCACAGTAGGCTAATCTAATAGGGAGGCGGAAGCCAAATACACTCTGGCTAGGCTTATAAATGCCCTAGGGCAGATAGCCTAGTATCTACCTATGAACCTATGAACCTAAGAACCTACTGATACTCTGATATAAGTCATATGAGTTCTACAGTGCCACTATCAGGATCACCTATCATAACAACTAATAAACACAAGAAAGAGAGAAATACGAAATAGAAATGATCAAACTTTTGTTATACAAAATGTATGTTAAACAATAATAGATGCTAACGCAATACAAATATTACTCACACTTAGATCTAAATCTATCTTTATAGACAGTAATAATGATAAAATGGGTATGCTTATCATGTGCAGGTGGTCTTGCATGCAAGGAAGGGAGAGAAAACAAGGCATGTAAGCATCACAATGCAAACAATTCAAGAAACAGAGAACAACCCCATGTACATCTGCAGATTAAGAAACATCTCAAAAAAATTCCGATGCCCAGCTGAACCTCCCCATCCTCCTCTACTGCTGTTGTAGTATGCCTTCTAATTGACACTTCTCACTGTCTCTAGATATATGAGACATTCAAGTATAGGCATATAAAGATATGTAAAATGTCAGTTAATTATTTTTATATTGCATACCTTGAAGTTTTTCTTGAGACACTCTTTGCTTGTTGTCCCCATCAACCCCAACATCAGTGGTTCTGTGTGAGCCTTCTGCTGAGTTGTCTGGATCTCTGAAAGTGGACAGGAACTCCTCTGTTTCAGTCAGTGGTGGTTCAGTTGCAGGATTACCCCCCCCCCACACCATTACCAACTGCAGTCACTATACATCATGCTGATGTGATCATATAAGTTGCCATTTGTCTTATTTGTGAGTAATATTTTCCCATGCCCTCCAATGGCATTGATGCCATTCACCACCTGCTGCCAGATCCTGTTGCTGGTAGACTTCTCACTTCTGCCTTTCTCTAAGATGAAAGAGCCATGGCAATGGAATGCCTGGATAATGACCTCATTCTCTGCATCACTGAATGGCAGTTTGCATGGTATAGATGTCTTCAGGGCCAAAGCCCTTATACTTAATGAAACAGAAAACAGGCGCAAACAAAACTTTATTAGATATAGATGATTGCTGTGAGCTCAAATATGTATGAAAGGATGCATTCATCATGCACACAACAATTTAAAAGGTAATGCTCTAGATTAGTACACACAAGTTAAGACAGCTCCCCAAACATTTCATAAAATTAACAACCATTTGCTAAGAGTGCTGTCATGTGATTGAAGTTGTATAACTGTGTAATACATTGCAGCATTATTATTAATACTTCATAAAGTGCAAGCACAAATATAGAAAAGTTTTTAGTGATATTTCCAGTGGTATGGAGGACATGCAGGTAGATGTCACAAGCTTAGCACAGTTTTTAGGCTCCAAATATAGAACCCCCTGACCTTGCTGAAAATTAATACTGCACTCTTCTGCAATAACTGACCAAATTCCCACAAAAAATTACAAAATTTACACCATTAACATCAGGTAGTATTCTTCACAAACATTTGTAATGCAGAGAAATAACTGGCATGCATTAGCGATGCCAACAGTAAATGAGAAAAATGCAGACAGACAAATCAATAATTGTGTTGGGCATTGCAATTCATTAATAATGTTAAACTAAAACCATTTTGAAAAAACAACAGCATATCATTGCAAGAAATCAGTTTAGATAGTAGATAAATGGGAACACTTTATAATCCCAAAATTCCGAAATATCGAATTTCGGAATCACAAGATTATAAAGTCGAAAGCTTAAAACTCCGAAACCCCAGAAGAGTGAATTTCAAAATCCCAAAGTCTGGATATGAAGTCATACTTCTAGTGTTGCGGTGTGTGGTTCAGGTAAGTATTTATGCTTAAGGGTCTTGGATAGGGGCTTTAGTGTGTGCCAGCATGTGTTGTGACTGTGATATGACTGTGATGTGTGTGTGCGAGGGGAATGTAGGTGTTTCTTAGTGTTTTCATGTGTTTGTCTCTGTAGTATGACCTTAGAGTTAGTATATTTAAGTAGGGGGCAGCCACCCACATGCCTCCCTGCTTGTATGTAGTGTAGGTTTGTGTGTTTGTATGTGGGGGGAAGGTGTGTGTATGTGGATGTGTGTGGTGTATAGTTAGTGTAAGGTTCGCAATTTTAAAATTCTCACTTCTGGGGTTTCGGCTTTATGATCTCGAAATTCTGAAATTCAATATTTCAAGATTTTGGGATTATAAAGTGAACCCAGATAAATCACCTCAAAGTAAATTGCTGTATTGTGCTGTCTGGATCCAAACAGCCTCCCCTGCTATCCTAAGTGCCTTACCTACATGATTACCTCATTACCTGATTTGCAAAAGCAAAAAGTAGAGAAACATCACAAAAGTGCACTGTAACTACTTGTTTCATTATGTTTCCTTTTACATTTTTATGTTTAATTTTCATCATTAGAGTTCAGGTGTAAATTGCTCACTGTGGACCAACAGCAGTCCAAAGCAATAAATGACAGTTCACTCCCTAAGGTATATGCTGATAAATTTAATTTAGAATACCATCAGTAACACAATTTAGATTTCCACAAATGCTCTTCCTTCAGCATTGTGGACAGCACTAACAGAAGAAATTCATCCAAATACCTATATAGCTCTGTAGCACAAGGTGTATCTGCAGTGAGCTTAAATAAAGGGAACAGGTAATGCAGGCTTTGAATTTAGTTTATAGATTTTTTTTTCAAACTGGTTGTAGAATAAACATTGAGGCTCAGTGTTGTACATGAAATTAATAAGCTAAATTATGTGATAAATGTTAAGAATATTGCCTGTAGTCCAAGTGAATTGATGTTACAAATCAGTTGTAAAGTCACTGCTTCTCATCATTATTATATAGATGTTGTAACATATTACATTTTGTAAAGGGTGATGATGCTAAAGCATTAACCAGAGTAATGTGGACATATATGCTGGAGAACTTATCCATATTTCACAATCATTCATCATAGCAGTAATACATTTAAGTGTATGCACTTATATTATGATGAATTGTATATGTTGTGCTATGATCTCCTGTCATGTTCCCTTTCTGAACAGTTTCCAGTACATGAAATGCTGTTGTGTAACCTAAATGCAAAAAAAAAGTAAGAAAGTATCATATTAATGATATAAATGCTGTGTTCCTTGCTTCATCTCTCACTTAACTGTGTTAGTTTGAAATACAAGTGGTTTAGATTTTGTTATGCTTTTTGCATTTTCACTCCACTTAGTAGTGAACAAGCACTGTTCATAGCTGAAGAAAAAGTATAAAAAAATTAATTTGGGTAGCCTTCAGTAGTGCAAACTTGCATGGTGCCAGTGAAGAGCAGTCAGCACTCTGGATAGTACTGAGTGTATGAATTCCATTTGCTATCTAACTTTCTCTGGGGCACAATGTGTAAGTGCAGTGAGGTTAAAGAAAGAGTTCAGGTGATGCAGGGTTTGAGTCTAATTTTCAAATATTTGTACTAGGGTTCAGGAAAATATTGACACACATTTTGTTATATGAGTGTGTGTTGGAACCTCAAAATTTCTCAGTATAAATACCAAAAGAGGTGTAATGTCAGCCGCTGTCTGTCCCTTCTGCCATTAGCTGGCATTACCTATAGTCCTGATAAGGTGCCACAGCAAATAAAGTTCTGACAGGGCAAGGAGATGTGGAAATGATGAATGTCCCATTGTAATACCTACTTGCTCTAGTCATTAGTACACATATCCTTTCATTGATTTACATTTCCTCAAAATTTGTTTTCCAAATGTATTTATTTATTAAAATTATTTATATGGCCTTTTACATTTGCATTCTGCTGAGCAGTAAGGAAATACAGTTCATGACTGAAGGGAAAAAAAAAATAAAACATTTAATTTGAGCTCCCTTCTGTAACATGAATTTGCTTGGCACCAGTGTGAGCCATCAGCACTCTGAAGAGTAATGAGTGAAGACATTCTACTTTTCATCTACCGATCTCTGTGACACAAGCTGTAATTACATTGAGTTGGGAGCAAATGTAGAAGCACTTGGTAGAATTATTTTTATTTATTTATTTACCGTTTGTTTACCGGGAGTATCTGACTGGTTCAGAAGTCCATTTCCAGCGGAGGCCCAAGGAGAAAAGGTCCACATATAATATATCAGACAAAGACAAGAATTTAATAGATAAATTGATTTACAACATAGTTACAAATATTACAAGACCATCAGAGTTGAAAATTATGCATAGTTATAAAGGTATGATAATAAAACACATATGTTGAAATAAGATACTCGATTATTTTAACAGTGCCAATGTGAAACACACACAATGATGCAATGAGTTGTCTAACAGTTATTGTAGAGTGATATAGAATAGTGTGAGAGGTATGGGTAAGGGGTACTTAAGTAGGCAATTACAGAGTAAGTGTGCTAGGTATTAAGGATCCCAGTGTATGGGTGGACACATTGAGTGTGTTGGTATAGAATCATACATGGATGATAATAAGGAGTAATAGGTAGAGGAATTAGTCTTACCCAGGAGAAGTACAAGAGAAGAGCCATTTGTTTCTGAAGTGATCCATGAGGAGATGTTTGAAATTCTTAAGAGTTGTTTGAGCTAATAATACATTGAGAGATTGTATTCCAGATTTTTGATATCTTATGTGAGTATAGTGACTCGCCTGAAGAATTATTTGCCTTAGTGACTTGCAGTAGCAATTTTTCAAAGGATCTTAGAGCTCTGTTGCTACTATTTGGTTGTACTAGGTTTTGGAGGGGTGGGTAGTTTCTGGGTTGAGATATAACTAAGTGGGCAATGGTCAGCTGGTTTGTATACAGTATGTGGGGGAGTTCAATCCAGTTTAGCTCACATATGGCAGTGCAGTGATGTGATCTATATGGGAGATTAAGAGCAAACTTAGCTATTTTGTTATAACAGGCCTCCAGTTTGGTTAATTCTGACATTCTGAGATTTGCAAGTATGGGTGAGGCATAAAAGAGGGCGGAGAGAAGGTGTGTTCTGGCTATGGCTTACCTGGTGATATTGGTGAGGAATGGTTTGGTTCTGTAGACGCAACCAATTTTAATGTGGACCTTTTCATGGTTACAGTCAAGTGTATATAAAATGTTAGTGAATTATCAGTTGTGACTCCTAGACATTTTGTGTGCTCAACAGGTACCATTTTGGTACTATTAGAAGAGTAGATGGTAAATGGTGGTTGACTTCCTTGGTTTGAACTTTTTGTAAAGATTATAAGCTTTGTTTTATTTGAGTTAAGTGTTAGTTGATAGTTTGAGAGGTATTTCTCGATATCTAAAAATGCACCTTGTGTTGTTTCAAGTAGCTGGGGGAGGGTAGGGGCAGAGCATATGAGGAAGGAATCATCTGCATATTGGATAACTGTGGCATTATTTGTAGCAGACCACAGTTTGTTAGTGGATATAGAGAATAGTAATGGTCCAAGGATCAACCCTTGTGGGATACCTACATTGATAGGAAGTAGAGGGAAAAGAGTGTTAGACCACTTGACTGCTTGTTGGTGATCAGTAAGGTAGCTACAGAACCAAGTTAGGCTAGGTTGGGATAGATTTAGACAGGCAATTCTATACTGCTGATAATTTTACTTATGGTATTACATGACGTCTTGACACAAATTTTGGGCTAGGATTTGAACAACTAAATATGTGACCTATAGTCCTTGTGAATTTCTACAAACAATTGTGCTACTGGAGGAAAATCAATTATTATTTTTGTTATTAAGAATTTTAGTGCATTATGTCACAATCTGGTTTGATCTTTGGCTGGGGTGTCTCCTGTGCGGAGTCTGCATGTCCTCCCTGTGGTCATGTGGGTTTCCTCCGGGTGCTCCAGTTTCCTCCCACATCCCCAAAGACATGCTGCAAGTGGATTGGACACACTAAAATTGGCACTAGGTAGTGTGTGTGCGTGTGTGTGTGTGTGTGTGCCTTCTGTGGAAGGTTGGGCTGGCAACTCGACACCATAAAAACTCCACTGCCAATCATGAGCAGGCAAGGTGATCCGCTGTGGCGACCCCTAACCGGGAAAAGCCGAAAGAGAGAGATGTCACAATTTAGAGTCTCTAAAGTGTGAGCGCAGAAATGTAATGACAGGGTAAATGTGGAAATATGTAGAATATATTATAGATTCCTTACTCATATAGCCTAAGTATTACTCATTAGAGTAATAAATTCCCCTCTCAAAATATGTCAGTATGAATTTTATATGGTGTGCCACAAATGAGATTATGTAATGTTCTGTGCATTCCCTTTCTGAATACTTACCATTTACCTGAAGCCCTGATGATGACACAAATCCAAGTACTGATGTAGCAGCCCAATGCTGAAATTAATACAGACTTTCTTCTCATAATTTTATACCTTTGTTTATTTTTATTTTATTTTACTTTATTTTTTTTATTTTACTTTATTGCCTTTTTCATTTGCATGCTGCTTGGCAGTGCACAGACAGGGTTCATAGATGAAGGACAAAAGTAAAAAAAAAAATAATAATTTTGGTATCCTTCCATAGTACAAATGAACTTAGCACCATTGTGCTTTCATCAGCACTCTGGTCAGTACTGAGTAAAGAAATTCTGCATATCAGTTAACTGTCTCTGTGGCACAATGTGTAAGTGCAATGATTTTAGACAGAGAGGAAAGATTACGAAGGATTCAAATTCATTTTACGGGTACTTTTACAAGTGATGTGAGAATGCTATTTGTCACAAAATATTGATTAAGAATGTAACACCAAATACAAATGAGTATCATAAATATATTTTTTGAAAAAAAAAAAAGTATTATTAATACTTGCTATGCTAGCCCAATATGAAGAGTGTAAAATATGTTAAACATGAAAATGATGATATTTAACTTAAAATGCACTTCCATAGCTATGATTGGCACATCAGATTTGCTATAATTATTATGACCCATCACACATCGTAACTGTGCTTAGGGCAGTATGTCTTGTGAAGTATGTATGTAACTCAAACCATCAGGCATTACTCAAGTGAGACAATTCCATGCATCCGAAATATATATGAAATCACAAATAATGCCTTTTACATACAAACTCAGTACCATGACCACTTAAAGTCACACACACATAACGGCATGTCTGAAGTATATCTCCATTTATTCTTAAAATAGTATATCTCAAATTACACGTTTCTTTCTTACTATTGTTTAAGTTCCAACAGTCCAATATGTCACAAGTAATCACACTTTTCCTCTAAACAGCAATGACTATAACAACCATCATTCAGAATTACCTCATTTCACATAAAACATGGGTCCTACACATGCTGGAGCCGGTGGAGTAGGGGCAGGCTGATCCACTGGGGGTGGCCTACTCCACTGTGCTGTGTAACATTTAGTGATTTGGCACACATGGATGACATGAAGACATTTTGATGACACATAATAGAAAATTAACAAAAAAAAAAAAGAGAGATAAGGATTGGAGAGAAGAAAGAAAAAGATACAATTAGTACCATCATATGTGACATACAATGCATTAACAAAATTATGCAACTATTTTATCTAAAGTGCTACATTCAAGTATACTTCCTAACAAATACACACAATAATTGCTGAAAGTAATCCTTGAAATGTGCATATAATGCACATGTGCATGTTCCAGTTATACAGATTACAGTTAACAGCAGGGGATTTATGTGACTTTTATAGAGTTTAATTTAATATAAATATTGTTAAAGAATTGCAGTACTGTATAGTTGTTACTCATGGTATTTGAGCCCAGAACGTCTGACTACAGTCTTATATTTGACAAGTTGGTTTGTCCTACAGACTAATACATGCATACTTGCTTTTGCAGTTAGGATATACATGCTCATTTTGGTACAACTGTATAAAAAACAACAATCTATTTTTAGCTTGTAAAGCAACAGTAATACTTCTCTTGTGGTGCATACATACTACTTGTTTCCCTCAGTCTCTCTGAGCAGCATGAGCACGTTGATTTAACTTTGTTAGCATTAGCTGGGGGAAAGAACAGAAGAGCATTATGCATACCAGTCTTGCCTATATTTAGCTTTGTAAGTATTGCAAATACTCTCTTATTGACATACTTACACAGCTGTGGGATGTCTACATTTTCAAATTCAGTCAACCAGTGGCTGAGGATATCCATTTTGCACCTGTGTAGGTCATTAAAATAATCCCTACGCTGTTCTCCAGTGTGTGGGATGTCAGTAGCACTGGATCCAGCCTGAGGCAAACTACTCCATGCCTCAGACTTGTTCTTGGAGCCAGAATAGTCCCCCTGCAGAAGCCTTTGGCTGTGGTGCTTTACCAGGAGTCCAGTCAATATCCTGGACTCCTAGACACTCCACCTCTGTGCCCTAAACTGGGCAGCTTCCTCACTAACTCCAGCCAAGTCTAACACCCGACCTGGAGCAATGGAAAATGATGCTTCCCCCCTACTTCCAGTTATCATATTTACTGGTAGTGCATAAACATGAGCAATGATGCCAATCACGTTTGTGCAATGTTAAGTGGAGCGCAGCAGTGCCAAGCAGGGATGACATAAATATTTGAAACAGGAAGATTAATCTGACACTTGACCTTAGTTTGTGGGGTCTCAGGTGACATAGCTTGGAATATGTATTGAAAAGGGCAAGGTAACTGTTAGGTGAGTTAGGTTTGCAGACATGTACTGGGGGCAGAAATGTCATAACCTGACACATTTGTTTTTGGCTTTATACAATGATAAAATTGATTTTTAAAGTGTGGGATTTAAACCTAGGCATAAAACAAAACATTTTCTTCCACAAAGTTGATTCTCTATCTTTGCTACAGAAGAATTGCTGCTCAGACATAGTCAGGGAACATTCATAAATACAGTAACACATGTATGTGTGTGACCTGACAATGTTCTTGTATATAGATCCAGTTATGTATGTGTCATTTAATTGTGAAGGCCATACAAGTCTAAATAGCAGAATTATACTTATAGAAATGTAGTAAACAGCATACCCTCAGTCATACATCTGAAAACACACTAAGGGTGTCTTATCCCTCATACATATAATTCATATCACCTCCACTATCTAAAGTGTTATAAGTGAGAGTGAACATAATGAGAAATGGAACAACAATAAACATGTCTGGAATGCTCTGCATTAGAACCTAGAACCATGTGCATGACAGTCCTACCCTTAACACATGTCGCCACAAGAATGTTGAAATAGCACTTGTCTGTTTTACATTTCATTGCTATAAACTGCACTATCACAACTGTAAATATTGGTTGCACACCCTGTAATAGACCGCAGGACCATCTGCACTCCAACTCTACATAACAGTTCCATAATTTCCTACTCATTTTTAAGTCTCTGTGTTAACCACCCCACAACATTGCTTAGCATGCTTGTGTGGGCCCAACAGAATTAACTGAATGCATCCATTTTCAATTGTTGACTGTCTGTGCCCTGTCTGCAAGTGTTCCATGACTGCAGCTATGAGGAACCATGCTAATTGGTGCACATTGCCACTTAGCAGCATTGCTCAATGGAAAGCAAAAATTGCAACAATGTATTCTTTTTGACCTTTGCACTTTTACAGATGCCCTATCTGCAGGAGTAATAGATATGTTCTGCCTGCTTCTTGTGTGAGCCACTAGTCTAGTTTTCACACTGCTAAGCATTGTGCAAATGAGATAGGCACAGCCAAACCTGACATTCATTTTCTCCATATCCCTTGCTTGTGCTAAGCTGCACACTGTGCAATGGCCAAAAAAAATTAAAATAAAAGGGAAAAGTACTTGAAATGATGAAAACCAATCTATGATATAAACACTACAAAATGCTTCCAAAAATGCACCAAGTACCACCATGGCTCTAGAAGTTTCAGTTCTTTTATTAGGACAGACCATCAAAGTAGTAAGCGCTTTCGGGTTACATCCGAACCCTTCATCAGACATATAGCCTTTAACATTTCCTAGGCATTTAAATATCAAAAAAGGCGTCAAAATGTTACACCCATAAATAATCATATCAAATTTGGCCACTAGATGGCAACAAATATACATTTATTTTCATCCAAAAACATTTTTGGTTAAAAACAATATATAAAAACCCTTAACAAAAACTATATATATATATATATATACACACACACACACATATATATATATATATATATATATATATATATATATACATAAAAATATTATTTCATACCATAAAATAACATAAATATATCCATTAAATATGGCAATAAAGTTTAAAAACAGTATATAAAAATTCATGTATATATAAAAACTTTTCATATATAAACATATTAGTAATAATAAATATACACATGCTTGAAACCACCAACATAGGTGGATATCTATATCAATAGGTATAGTCCATAATTTCTATCTCAATGTTTCAGGGGTCTATCCTTCAAGAATGGTTTAATCGAAACCCTGTCATTCAATCCTTTACCTTTATCTTGACTACATCCTAATTATCCATTTTATTTCTTCTTTCTCCGTATAATTCTTTATATTCCCCAACCTATTGCTTCTACTAACCAACTGTTATCACCATGAACCTAAACTTATGACCTAAGTCATGATCCAATACATGTCTGGCCAATGCATTAGTCTCATCCTCACGATTGATAGCATAAATTTGCTCCCTCACTCTCTCTCTCAAAGTCCACTTTGTCTTGCCTATGTAGAAGCTAATACATTTCATACAGCTAGCTAAATAGACAAGATCTCTGGACTTACAATCAGCATTGTGCCTAAACATATAAGTCCTATTTGTATCAGGATGTACAAAACTGTTGGAGCCCAACATATATGAACATTGATTGCAGTTTTTGCATGGAAAGGTACCTTGCCTACTAGATGTCACTCTATTCTCTTTATTCTCTTCATAGCATAGTAGCCTTTTCAGGGACTTGTTATTACAATGACTATATCTAGGTTTAGGGCCAACTATAGAGTGAATTTCATCATTGGTAGTCAAAATGGCCCAATTTCTATTGATCACCTTGCATATATTCCTGTTGTTATCGGAGTACGGTATATTCAGCCTAACTTGTGTATTGGTTGAATTAACATACCTAGTTACTTGAATTGCTTCAGTAGCATTCACATTCTTTTTCCTAAAATGAGGTGTTCCTTTCCCTTTTCTATCTACCACTTCTGGATCCTTTAATACATCACTTTCTTCTCTGGAGTATCCCCTCATAATAAATTCCTCTCTCAAGTTACTTAATGTCTATTCACATTTAGTGTCATCACTAGTCAAGTTGGATATCCTCCGTCCTTGATTAATAACTATATTTTGATATATGTCTCTAGGATGCATGCTCGTGCAATGAAGCAAACTATTCTTCCTGCAACCTTTCCTATATAATAAGTTGTGAAGCTACCATTTTCTCTCTTAATGAGCACATCCAAGAATTCAGTTTCTGATCTAGACCATTTATCTTCAAATCTCAAAAAACTAGTAGTTTGATTGATATTTTCAATAAATTAACATAAATCAACTTCAGTGCCTTCCCATAGGAAAATAACATAATCTACAAACTTTTTATAATATCTAATATTCTTAACATAATCTGTGTCTATGACGAACGTCTTCTCCCATTGGGCCATAACTAAATTGGCATATGAGTTTTCACAAGGCATCCCCATCGCCACCCCTTTTGTCTGTAAATAGTATTTATCAATGTATACAAAAACATTGTTCTCCAAGATCAATTTAAGCAATAACATGCACTTCATCATTATATCACTGCTAACATTTCTTGCACACAAAAACTGTCTTAAATATTCTAGGCCATCCACATTCGGTATCATAGTAAATATTGACATTACGTCTAAGGTTACAAGCCAAATATTAGACAAATCAACATTATCATTTACACATTCAGAAAACGTTACAAGAAATACTTGAGTGTCTCTAATTATAGTACTATCCCTCTAAGCTGCTTCTCAACATATACAGAGAGTGGTTCTGCCAGCCACCCTCTACTTGAGACTATTGGTCTCATCTTAGGGTTCTGGGAGTCTTTGTGAATCTTAGGAAGGCCCCTAAAAGTTGGAATAGTTGGTAATTCAACTAGAAAATATTTATACAGATCAGGATCAATAACATCACACATTAACAAATCATATAAATTACTATGCATATTACTAATTATCTTAGAAATTCTGGTGTAAAACATGGGGATCAAAGTACAGCACATTCTGGGACTGAGGAACAAAAGTCAAAGAAGCCATGTCGGGCCTGTATGGACTTTAAGTCATGGATAAAAGAGCAAAGAAAACAGTCTTCTTTAGCGGAAGTCCATGTTGAAGAGGAGCGAGAAACTCTTGTGAATGAAAACGGATTTCAGTTTTTTATTTCTTAATAAACGGATTTACTTGAAGTTGTTGGTGTTCAGTGCTGTCATACGTCAGGTTGTGAGCGGATTCTGGTGCTATTTTTGTTATATATATATATATATAGTTTTTGTTAAGGTTTTTTGCATATTGTTTTTAACTAAAGAATGTATTTGGATGGAAATAAATGTATATTTGTTGCCATCTATTCGCCAAATTTGATATGATTATTTAGGAGTGCAACATTTTGGCACCTTTTTTGATATTTAAATGCCTAGGAAATGTTAATGGCTATATGTCTGATGAAAGGTTCGGATGTAACCTGAAAGCGCTTACTACTTTGATTGTCTGTCCTAATAAAAGAACTGAAACTTCAACAGCCGTGGTGGTACTTAGTGCATTTTTGCAGATTATTTGGAGTTTGCGTTTACACCATTTGTACCTTTATCCTGTAGCTGTTTCTTGAATTTATTGAACTACAAAATGTTTGTTAGTACATGTGAAATATTTCTACATAGGTCTGGATTTGAACTTTCACTCCAATGAATCTTCAGAGCACAGTATGGGTGCCTTATCCCTCTTTGCCACACAAACAGCTTTGCAGGAGGGAACTGAAATAATTCTGCATGCAACCAACTGCAACATCATCCATAGTACTAAGATACCACACAACAATTATTTGTACATGTATCAATTTTGAATGTAGTACACTGCATGATCCCACAACCATTTATGACTATTGTTTGCAAAAATGCAGCTCTGTCTTGCCTCTATGTGTTTGTTGCTCATCCTTTATCTGAGCAGTAATCTGAGACATTTTTCTATATCCTTGTCCTTAAAATGTGTGAGGATATTAAATGGTTCATAATGCTGATGCTGAGATGTCAACAAATGAAGGGGAGGTTGGATGTTAATGAACAGAACCTGTGAATTGTGTGCTTCTTACTTACATTTCCACCCTTTATAAAATTACTTGTATACACTTTGTAAGTCTGTCCTGACACACCCACTGGAGGTAGAACAGTCTGCAATGCTGTTGTGTTTTCCTTCTCCCTACCAGTTATCATTCACAGTTGCAATTTATTAGCAATAAACACTAAAGGAGTGCCTGCACTATGTTTACTTTTGCGACACGGAGCCAAAAGTTTAGGATCCAGCAGTTCTAATGAGTTTACACCTCATTTGCATCTTTAACGTGCTATCAGCCCTAAATCTGTACCATAAAAAGGCAACCATTTAGCTAGGGAACCTGAAGGTGAGGAGACTTCTTTATGTGGAGAACACAAGAAGAGGCTATTACTTCGGGATATATCTGCATAGAAGACTATTGAACATGAGAAGATATGCTTGTATTTTTCAGCTATACACTGCAGATGATGAAATGTCGTTTAAGAAAAATCTGTTTCATATTTATAAAAATATATTAATTAGCAAATGCTAGTGTTATCTGTATACATTACTTAGAAGTGTATTGATGGCATGGGCTACTTTGTCCAGGGATTTCACAAGGTATATATGATTGTCAATAGCTTAAAATGGAATGTTCCATATTAAATCTGTACACATGTTTCAGGGATAGTTCATTTGATAGCACTTTTTGCCACATGAATGTTGAAACAGTACTTGTCTATTTTACAGTTCATTGCTATAAACTGCACTGCCACAACAGTAAAAATGGGTTGCACACCTTATACTAGAACCCAGCAAAATGTGTCATTTGCCTGTTCTTTTGGGGGTAGGGGAGCAAAGCTACATTTTTTTGGCACAAAGATATGTTGCTGCTGTTACTCTCCCTTGTTTCGCATTCAGTCTTGCTTTGTATGTGAATGTAATATATTACAACCACACCAGTCTTGTTCATATTTCAAATATCTAGATTGTTTTACGTTTCTCTAGTGAGTAATACTGAAATGCTCCCTTTTCTATTTAATCTGGGAATAGGTATTTTTCAGTAATGTGATACTAATGTGTATTATCATTCTGTTGTGTTTAGGATACCTAGGACTATGGCACCCTGGGTGTCTCGATCCTTGAAAACCACCCTTCAGTGATCCTGAGAATCAGGTCATTGTGGAAGGGTGACATTGTGCCTTCTTCTTGAGAGGGGACGTGGTGTATGTCAGGCAGAATGCAAATCTGGCAGCAGATAGTTGCAGATGTGAATGCAGTAGGCAACTACAGTAGGACATATGATAAGGTGCACCCTAGGGCCACTGACATGATCTCATCTGCATGGAGAAGAGCAGCAGCAGTGTTCAGTGATTGGATGGGTACCAGGATAGCCTGCTATACAGCCACCAATAACAGCAAATGAAGAGTTCCTGTCCACTGTCAGGAATTCAAACAGCTCCCAGGAAAGTGCAGAACAGCATGCCCTTGACATTGGTGCTACTGTTTCAGGGACAGGAAGTATGTCCCAGGAGGAACTTCCAGGTTGGCTTATGCATCTCCATTGTGAAATACTCTTGTATAGTAAAATATTTACATCGATATATTAGGTCTGTTTAACAAGAAATTTGTTGGGTGATTGTAGATTGCTAAAGTTAACAACACATTGTGACTGATTACACATAGTGCTTAGGTTGGACTTATCCAAGTTTTTGTTGTATATTTAATGAACATATAAAGGACAAAATGTGTTACCCTCTGTATTACTTATAATTGTGATGATGTCCTTACCTTTTGCTTAACTTCTTCTAGGACCATCCAGCATAGGGAGCAGACTATCACCTGCACATGGTAAGCCAAACATTTTTATGTCAGTACTGATGAGCAGTTCAAAGAAATATTTAGTGTGTGATGTTGGTGTCAGGATGTTTGTGTGTATTACTGTACTGTCTGTAATAGTGGCACCGCTGTTAATTTGTTAGCATATATTGAACTATAGTAGTGTAGGTATAAATTTCCCTGTGTTTGCTGCTTATTATCAGAGGTGTTCCTGACAGTGGAAGTCTGGGACTTCTACCACCTGATGTTAGAGTATCAGCAGACTCTAATAATGATGGTGGCCAAACAGACACACATTCGGGGGTGCATAGGTTGAATCTGACACCGAGGTTGACATACAGCCATCCCCTGAAATTCCATCAGACACAGCCAGTAGGCCTACACCTACCCATTTCAGTCAGCCATCAGATATTGGACAGGTCAAGGGTGAGACAATTGATCAGGGAACTATAGCTACTGTGGCTTCCCTGCCTCTTGATTCTGGCTGTAGCCAAAGTGTGGGTGAGGTGCCATACAGGAGCATTGTTAGGCATGCTTGGAGAAGGCCTGCTGTCCATCCTTTGCCTGATCCTGGTGTCTCTTCCTTTGATGCTCAACATATGTTTAGAGCCATCATGGAGGCATGGGCATGTTCCCATAGGTCCTCCAGAGAAATGCTTAGGGTTGTAGGTATATCACAGGCTGACATTCATGACTGTCTCCATCATGTTGCTGATTCAATGGATCAGATGAATGACACATTGGAATGATGGGGTCTGTGATGGAACATCTGCTGACAGAGGGACAGCATCCTCGTGGATTTAGGTCAGCCACATTATCTGCTATTAGCCAACGTGGCCATGCCACCTAATGATCCTGTAGTGGCAGTACTTCTATTTCACCATCAGTGGTTCAGCTGTCTACACCCAGATGTGGCAGTCCTTCGGGTCGTACTCCTCGGTGTCCTCATGAGGGGAGCTTGTCCAGGAGACATCAGTCATCTTCAGGGAACAGCAGTGCATCTGTCTGTGGCTGTGGACATGTCAGTGTAACTCCTGGAAGAACCAGTTTTCATGGTCAGGTACAACAATGATGAACTGCTACCTCTACCATACACGGCTGACACCTTTCCAATGTACCAAGACATAGCACTAGCACAAAGCTTGGCTGTGTTCATGCAGACACCCATACACTAATTCCACCAGGAGGAACCATACATACACACACACACACACACAACAGTTACATGGTTCGGCTATGAAGCCTAAAACTCATTTTGTTTCACTGACCATTTCTCGCTTTATCTGGATGTCTGCTTGCATCTTATTCTTACTCGCACACATTCACTGACCTTTTGTGTCAGCCTAGGCTTCATGTCCCCCTCAGACAACACCCTGTGCAAGTGATAACTGTGTCATATCCCTGCTTGCTAACTTTTGGATTCAAGGACATATAAGGTTTGTGTCTGATGCTCAGGAAGCATAACTGAGTGCTTAGAATTTCTGCATTTGTGATGTTGAATTGTTAATTGTACCTTTGACTTGTATTGGTCTTAGAAAGTTAGACAGTTGATAGCATCACACTTTTTTGCATCAGTATTGTTAATGATCTTGTGCGGGTTGTGAAGTCCGAAACTGAAATGTGTTTCATTACTTTCTAACTGCTCTCTTTAATGATTTTCCATTACAAATGTATGGTACTAAACTGACGAACTGTAGTGACCAGCAGTACTCTTGAGAGGTATGATTGTGTGACTCTTTGATACCCGAGGTCTACTTCTTAATAATGGACACATTTAAGTCAAATAAGTTTCTGCTGTCACATGTTAGTCATTTCTGCACAAATCACTCACACTTTACTTGCTTACATTACCATGTAATAACATGCAAGGATATGCCAGTCATTCATATTATGACACAATACACTCCAGGTTCAATACTTACCTTGTAAATCCAGCAGTTGCAAAGTTTTAGTTCAGGGGTGACTATCTTATGCTAGCAGTACACAGCCATTACATAGGTAGGTAAAGGTTGTAAGCATTGCCTGGTATCAATGTTACTATACATATGTGCATAGGAGGAAGGTTTTAGCCCCTTCGGTGGTGAGTGTGCTATGCATTATCTCTTAGCCAATGTGAGGGCATATTGAGCATACATACATCTGCCTACACCCACAGCAGCTGCTGGTTGCCCATCTGACTCCTCACCTGTGTGTGGCTATGATGACATTGCCATTGGTTCTGGGATGTGTGCCCATTTCCCTTGTTGATCTTGCTGAAGGTGTTTTCTCAGGATTATGTTGTGTAGCATGGCACAGACCATAAATATTTTAATACATGTCCATGGATTGTACTGCAAGGCTCTCACAGATGTATCTAGACACCTGAACCGTGACTTCAGCAGCCCAAACACATGTTCTATGATACTTCCAGTTTGAGTGTGTGCCTCATTATGGTGTTGTTCAGCAGGTATGTGTGGATTTCTGATGGGCTTTATCAGCCATGCTTCCAGTGCATAAGGTGCATCTCCCTGTTGGATATCCACCCTAGTGAACATCTGATACAATATGGAGGTGTGCCAGATATGCGAGTCATGTTAACTACCTGGTTTGCTAGCACACACATTCAAGATGATTCCCTTGGCATTACACATGACTTGGCAGTTAATAGAGTGGAAGCCCTTTCTATTTATGTAGAGCCTTCCCTGTTCCACAGGGGGTGCCCTAATTTCTACATGTGTGCAATCTGTGGCACCCAGTACTTCAAGGTAGTGTGCTACAGGGTAGAACTCTTAGATATTTCTGTCCCTGTTCTCAACAATACTGGGGAAATGTAGTATGTAGCCACTGGCATGTTGGAGCATAGCATTCAGGAAATGATAAAGGATCCTGGATGCTGATGCCTGTGACACCTCCAGCATGTCCCCCGTTGGTCTATAAAAGGCATCTGCAGCTAAAATTCTAAGTACTACACATACCTTTGTCTCCACTGGGATGGGTTCCCATCAGTTTGACCTGGCTCAGAGTTGAGGACAACATAGGTTGCAGAGTTCCTGTAGTGTGTCTCTATTGACCCTGTAGTGCTCTACAGTTTCCATGTCATGTAGATTGTGATAAGTTATCTGGTGTTTGAAAAGTATTTTCCTTCTTGACTATAGTCTATTGGCACTAGTATCAGCCTTTTACACATACACATGAATTTAAGCAGCTGCAGGCCCTAACACTGTTTCTGTGTGGATTCCTTTTCCGTTGCTGTATTCCAGTAAGTTTTGGAATTCACAGGGGAAACTATCACTGAGTCTAAATGGTTACTTTATAGCTTGTTGAATAGCTCTTCTATCTTGGATTGGTTGATTAGCATAAGATTCAGCTGCTTATGCCGGAATTAGCATGTGACAATGTTTACCTTGTTTGCACGACTCTACACACTGTGTAGAGCCACTTACTGAATCTAAAACAGTTTGCAATAATGTGCAAACAGTGTAAGGACCATGTAGGCTTTATTGAATTTGGCCGTTTGTCTATGGATTTTCTACATTTGTAGGAGAGCTTGTGTTTCAGTCCAGAAACTCTCAACCAATCAGCAGGACAGAGATCCCATGGTGTATTTGTAAACTAAGCATAAGTGTTATTGGGTTCTCTTTGTATGTATTATGTTAGCTTGACGATAAACATGCAAAATGTCATGTCAGTTTATTATCATGCTATGAAAATGTATTAATCGATTAATATTGTCACCAGGAAGCATATGTTGTTATTGATAATACTGCTCAATTTAAATTGTACACCATATATAAATGCATTAAACAGTAAAAAAAATAAATAAAATGTATTTGTTCATTAATTAATTCATTTATATATTTATTTATTTATGTATGTATATAAGACTTCAAGGCTGGGATGTAAAGGTAAGCATGCTGCATGCCCATAACTTTTTGAAAGCCATTTTGTTACAGGAGAATCTGAATGTCTGCAGAGTCAGCATCTTGACTTTTTTATTTTATAAGCTTGTTCAGGTTTGGCAGATATGAACTTGCCTTGGGATTCATTTACACAAAGCCTGCATGATATGAGTATGTTGGCATGATGAGCTGCAGTGCTCATGGAATATTATGTTCATAGGTAGGTACTAGGCTATCTGCCCAAAGGCATTTATAAGCCTTTCCAGAATGTGTTGGCTTTCGCCACCCCCTTAGATTGTAAAATGTACCAACTTCTTGGATTGGCCAGGAATCAAACCCAGGTCAACTGCTTGGAAGACAGCTATGCTCACTACTATTCCACCAATGCTACTCATGCAATTTGTTTAGATTAAACTTTTAGAAGCACCTTTTTTGGCTAGCAGAAGTGATAGTGGCCATGAAAAGGTGCAGGGAAGGACAAACATACAATGTAAACAAAATAGCTTTCCTGCAGGCAAACCTTTTATGTAATTACACTTGGACAGCCTAGACAAGCTAAGGGCAATTTGATTTAAAGAATTAAGATGCAGGGAAGTAAAATGGGGAGAATGTATACAGAATACAATAAAATTAGTGCAGAAATAAGTAAGAGGCGTGGGTAAACATGGAAAATAGATGATACGGTGAAATGTGTTTATATCACAAAGAAATACTTTTAACATAAATACTTCCATACTGATGTAATAATAATAAATCCTGTTCACACTTCTTGACCCACGAACATAACTAAAAATGGACATGCTAACAAAGGAAATGAGAGGGACACAGTGCAACAGTATAACAAAGGGCAGTAAATGTGATTTAAATCTTAATAACATGCTGACTTGAGATAACAGTAGGGACAGCAGATACAGGGATATTTGCATAGAGTGCATTTATTGAATATGACATGTATATACAGGGAATGTATGTGTACTAAGTGACAGTACTGATGTATTTTCTACTTCATTATGTATAAACAAGAAATGAATCGCACAGCTGTTGTGTCATGCATATCAGAAAGGAACATTTTTTTGCCATTTTGTGTCATTTGCAACCATAAGAATGGGATTATATTACATTTAAACATAGACAAGTATGTGTTGAATATTCATGTAAAAGCTAATCATTAATATAATAACACTCAAAAATCCATACGTGAGAAATGATAACACAAATCTGATGCCATTTATGTGTTAAAGGTCTCCGTTGGTAGGTGGAGAGCATCTACTACAGCTTTATACTGGGCATGCTCATAAGAAATTACAGCAAACACTACCATAACAGCAAGTAAACAACACCAGCATACAAGAAAGTGTCGTAATGCAGACCCAATAATACTTTCTGATGATCTTTCAGCATGCCATACAGTAAGAAATGTTATGTAAGCCCTCATGTCCTATAAACATATACAGTGGAAAGAAATGAATTGTAGTAAAACATAAATGTTTGACTGAAGACATGCAATACAGAGCATTATTATTTTGAAAACAAATAATGCCTGTAATCAATCAATGACATATTCAACATTTGCATCTTGCCAGACTTGAACACATGCCAGGACAGATATCAGATAGCTGCGTATCAACCATTGATAGAAATAGGCATATCAAATGTGTCATGAAGAACACCCTTAAAGGGCTTACAACACTTTCCCACTGTAATGGATATGGGTATCCTACACTGGAGCATGAGACCTTAAAAATGTGTCTCTGACTGTGCCATAACTACTTTCTTTGCCTAAACCACTCCAGTCTGACACAGACTGATGATATGAGATTCAAACCCTTGTCTATGATACCAGGCACTCCACAAGCTGTGTATTGACTGCATCTGCCACAAGAGATAGATCTTGTCACAAATAACTAAAATTAATGTGTGAAGTAAGAAAGGAGTTCTGGTGATAATTTGTGCAATATTAATTTGTCTGAATGATGAAAAGGAGGTACCACTGTTAATCTTCATACTGCTGTTTGCAGTCCAATATCAGTGTTGCCCATTTCATCCACACACTGTCTCAGAACTGAACCACACTATATTGTTGTAGGTGTGCTATACAAGTCAGTACTCAATGGATGTGCCACAGGAGCACTCACACTACAACATTCGCAGAACAGCTGTTTTACTGCCATGAAATCACGTGTTTAAAATTTCTCCAACATAAAAAAATAAATTGATGCAATGGTATTTGTGTAACATCTTTCATATAATGTTCCACTTTGCTGGAATTGAACAGCAAGCAATATGTGTCTACTAATTAATGAAATGGGTATGAATCAATATGTACCACAGTGGAAATCACAAGTGTGAAACTCCACCTATGTGAAGTCTTTACATCATATGATTGCGTTTGAAAACGATTTGTATGTGATAAAAGGGATGGAGGAGGCCTCTCCCACTATAATTGTACACATTGTAGCCATGGTGGATGTCATGTATGTATAAAAGAATAAGTGTTTATAGCCAGTCAGTGTGCATTTTTAAACATCTCACTATCTGAAGACAGAATCTGCATGATATTATGGAGAATAAATGCACCACAGTAGATGGTGCTACAATTATGAATTGTTTTGGCATTTCAATTTATTATATCATGTTATTGATGCTATGGATATGTGTGTCTATAATTTATTTAGAAGACTATTGCTATATGGCACACAGCATTTCCTGATACAAGATATAGCCAAAGACACATGATGTATGATGCAGTCATTGTGAAGCTAGAATGACAATAATGTGGAGATAATCACGGATTCAAACACATGCCATAGTTTGGCAACAAAATACAAAGCATTGTGTCATTTCCCCATGCCAGAGGATAAGGCTTGTTACAACTCTTATGAAATGGAAATGCAATCCAATAACATCTTCAGTCTTAAATAAAACATTTCTATGTGACAAATAATCATAACTTTTTGTAAGAGAAATTACGATCTATACATGTACACAGCAGATATGTATGTGACAACATTTGTTATATTTGCTAATAACATGTACATTCAGTAATATTGACACAAGGATTCTAAACAGTAATGACCGGATTGAACAAACTACTTACAAGCACAATTTAGAAAATATTTTCTGAATCACTGAAACCATAAGAGGTATTGGTTTACAACTGTGACAATTCACATTTGTATGAATGACATCAACTTTGTTTATTAGCTTGATGTTCCTGCTAAAATGTGGTGGAAGTACACAATCACACTGCATAGATGTATGTCAAATATGCATTTGTAGCCTTTTCTATACAGTATGAGAGAGAGAGAAAAAACATGCACTTATAGAAGACAATTATTGCTAGATTCAAACCTCCTACCTATTTAGTTACATAATCTAAAGAACACAGTCCCCCGGATTCATGAAGCTCGGCACAAGGCCGGTGTAAGGCCTGCGCCGGCCGTGCGGCATATAAATGGTGTAGTAGCACCATATGCATATTAATGAAGGTGCGCCGCTACCACATCCACGTGCATAGGACTCGTGCGCGAGTGCATGGGGCATTACTAAGCTGTGCCCGGAGGCGTGTCAATGTCGGCTGGCGATGAGCAACCTAAACTGCTGAATATTATAGCCTGCCTGCAATAGTAATCGCACCTATCAGTGTCCATGGATAATGAAACGTATGCAAAGCATGCAAGACAGTTCCCGGCCACACAAAATGGAGAACAAAACAGAAATGCACGCAACATAATATGAGTTTCCGTCCATGGAACAAATGACATTTAAAACGTGTGTCCGTAATGTACTGCACTGTCAGACGTTATGCCCAGTGGAAGTGAAGCGCATCATGTCAGCGCGCCGCCAATACACATGTCTAGCCCCATGGGTATGGTCACCAGTAGTCCCACAGTGGTAGTGATAGTACACAGCAGGGCAGTTGTGGCTATATAACCACCGTAAAGAAACCTGACAGTCCATATTGTATACCAAACACACACAAACATATATATATATTAAAATGTGCTATACACATGAACAGGAACGTAACCGTCACATACACATAGGATGCTATATGCGGAACCGGGATATCCAAAAGTAGAACCCATGCATGCAAATGCAATACGCAACAACCCCTGTATAGCACATAACCTGCACCCATGTCCGAATGTCCACCAAATCCAGCTACCAGCCTTGCGCATCCATACACCTACACATAGCAGGTATTCCCCATATGTAGTAGGAAGTATCGTCCTAGGCAGTGTCCAGATTTCAAATATGTAACCCACGTTTGTAAACATCCCATCACAGGTACATAAATCCAAATGCCCGTGCGTTAATGTTATGGCAAAATGTGTGTACATCCCGCGTGGGATAAGTAACCTGTTGAAACCTCAGAGTTGTTTACACGCCACGGTGTCCATTACTGTACACATCTGGACAAAACATGTATGGGTAGTCACGGTACTGTTCAGTATGTACACAGACATGCAATTCATACTACGCAGGATGGAACAGCTGTCCACCATGCAGGTCACCCCACTAGGGTTGCTACCTGTTCAGATGGCCAAGGTGGGACATCCCTTGTAGAAATGTGAGAATTTGCAGGATAAAACATACCCCGCCCTGTGCAAAGTACAGAACTACACATGTATGCCAAGATAAAAGCTAATGCCATAGCATTTGAATAGCTTATGCTATCCCAAATAATAGTTATGTGTACCAGTTACAAAATACCTGTATCATGCAACTAGTACAGAAATGAAGAAATATATTATTGTCTTAAAATCACAGGACATTTGCCATGTCTTAGGTGTCATTGCAGGACACAACTGTCCAAAGTGGGACCTCCCCTCACAAAGAGGAACAAATGGTAACCCTACTCCCCACTGAATTATCGACAGTATATATTCAACTCAATCACATACCGACACCACCTCTCAACCTATTACAGCAACAAAACCTGGACAAAGCCTAAAAGGATGGGTGGACAAATAGGGCAGATGTAATTACTGCTCTCACAAGCTTCGAAAGTTCAAGAAATAATAGTATGTACATAAGCAGGAAATGTTGTGAAGGATGTGAGGTAGTCCCCAGTATTACAGAGGTCCGTACATATATACTGTAACAAGCCGTCACATATGTTGACTGTACTACTGCATACCATAGTTAATTCATAGTTAAGTCATGTGCAAAATAATAATCCTCGTAAGAATGAATACAGGAAATAGTCAAATGTGAATGGGAACACCACTCACCGTGGATTATGTATCGTAACCGCCCCCACCCATATTATGTATTGCCAACATCATAAGCTGCTGATAGGTGCCCAAACACCTGTGTCTGTAAACACAGATTAAATGTTTAAAATGGACAAACCCTGTCCATGTGCTTTGTCTGACATTTGAACACAGCCAGGGCAGTTCCATTCACCAGGCGGACAAGCCTAAACCCAGATCACCACATGAACACCCTGACAATTAAAGACCTGTATGTGTCAGGACTATAAGCCTTTGGGTTCTGAATATCCCTGCAGTGATGAAATATGCAGCGTGGGTCCAGAGCAGTAGGGAATAGGGAATGTGTAACATGTAGTACCGCATTTTTCCCAGCAGGAGAATGGATGCCTGTGACATAAGTGAAGCGGTGAGGTATATGTTAATGTAGCTATGTACTATGGGTATGCATATAAATGAGTCAGAACACCAAACGTATAGTGGTTACAGCATCCGGCCAACGTGAATGCAGTCCCGGTTGAACAACAACTACAGCACATATAATGTGAAAGTGTAATGAATGCGTCTGTGCTGTACAGACAGTTAAATATGTAAAGGTGAACGTGTGTTTCGCAAACGTCCGTTAACCGTATTACAGATAATTACTGGAACTGTCACAAGTAATAAAACCCACGTAAGCACAAAGACTTAGTAAACATATGTAACCCACAATAAGAATATGCATGCGCACCTGCGCGTAACCCACAATAAGGAAATGCAAGTGCGCCTGTGCGTGTGTGATCCGCTCACAGCATAGTAAATGAATGCTGTTTCCCCCATGTTAGTTATACATGGCTCAAACCTGTTAACCTCGTAAAGTATGAAACCGGACAAAGCCATGCAAACTACCGGTACAAATAGGGACAAACACCAGATATGTGCCAGAACAAACATAGAAAGTGGATAGAATAACAGGTGTTTCAGTAGCATGGATTCTCTGAAGGGTATGCAGTCGTAACCTGAACTGCTTGCCAGAAATCCCCACTGTAAGTCTCAAAGGAAATGCCACGACATTGCCAGATAGACACAGGTTTATTTAAAACACAGCGAAGATAAAGGGGCAAACAGCTGTACACTCTGCGACAATCTGTATAGTGGAAAGGTATGGTATGGATATAGATATATGTGTATACACATAATCCACAGAGGTAAACCAAAGCAAGTTATGAAATGAGGATTGTACATGTATATATGTATACACAACAGACATATGTCCCGTAGATATGACATATGTACATAAATAGGTGACGTTATATCTAATATGGGTAGACAAACAGACATGCAGGAAAGGTGAATAAACCACAGCATTCCAAACCATTGGCCAGAAAGTGACAGTCCAGCAAGTTCTACACTTTAAACATGCAGATAGGTGTCCATTGCAGGACTCCAAAAATTGAATCTTACGTAGTGTCAACCGACATTGACGCAAAAGAAGTGACCGCAGCAAATACGAAATAGCTGTACATGCAACAGTATCAGGTGCAAGGGTGACGACACGTGTCGATAGAATGTATGACGTACGAACTGATATCCGGAGAGTGGGGAGTTCATATAAGTGTCTCCACACTTCAGTAACGCACACATTAAACATGTGTAATGGGTACTGTAGAGGGTTGTCAGGTATGGGAATCATGGGTATGCAGAAATGGGCCTAGGTGTTGTTTGGCAGGGATTTCATAGGCCCGCCCCGTGGGAGTGATGTGGGTATAGCACATGCCTATATTCTCAATAATGGGGCAAACCATCCACTGGATATTGCAGAAACCATTTTGGCAATATATAGGGACCTATATCAGTGTCATGTAGGCGATTATCATGGATGGACATGCGTACGACCAAGATGGTACCCATAACTGGCAAACTGTCAGAATAACACAGCTGCACTAAGGCATAGTACATGAAATACAAATAGGGACTATATTAGATATACCCCAGACAAAGTCAGAACATCGTGAGAATGCTGGCGTACCCATGAATACGGATGTTATGAGTGTTACTAATCATGTAATGGAAATGTCAGTCACTATTATCTACCGCACAGTCTGTAATGCCTTGCCAGCAATTTACCAGAAAGGCACATCACTATGACAAATGTAACAAGGCCAAATATCAGGGCATTTACCCATAATGTGTACAGGTTAGGGGTATGAAGGTAACCTGTCCAAAATACATGTACAGAACTAGTGATACTAGGTGGACAGGTGAGAAGAAAGACAGCAGGACAAATGAGAAAACATGTACTAGACACACGCATGTACTCCGACAAATGTGAATGACAACGTATGCCCTGTGAATGTCAATGTGGAAGGTTAATAGACACAAAAGTAATGTGTCCCTCAGGGTGTCATGCAGTGTCACCGTAACAATATCCAGTCCCCCAGACACGTACGTGAGCTCTGCCACTGACGGAAAGCGCAAATACTGGCGCACACATACGGTACATGATAGACCAATTAGTGTGGATAAGCAGCTGTTGGCCTTTGTGAGGAATACAACTGTCTGGGTGGGTGTGTCCTGCAATATAAATGTAATGGCATGTGGCCTGTGATGCCGCTATACAGTGTGTGTATTGGTGTCAGAAAGTTGATATTTTGTTACAGACACATACTCCGCAACTGTACAGATTTACGCAGAATGTGCAGAGTTCTGCCTCATATGTTTGGTGTGTTCCACGTAACAACAGTAACATTCTGGCACTTTCATGATAACTGAAGACATGAAATAATGACAAACATGTGAGTAAGACACCAAATCCGACAGAAAAGCCATACTAATGCAAAACCTATTATTGTGTCAACTATCTACATTTGTAAGAGCAACATGTCAATACTGCCCCTATGTGTCCCACTATCAGATAAGGCCTTGTCAAGCAACTTGCTCTAGGAGGTGGAGTGGTATGAACAGAAACAGATCCATGTGTGAGGAAACAGCAATATCCACTGCAAGATAACGCAGAAGGTATGAAATGCGCTGCAGTAGGACGTGCAGTACTCTCCGTAGGTATGTGCTGACATGTCAAATGACACAGCAGTCTACATGAAGAACCTATAGGGCTGTCATCTTTACAAATGATGATAGTGGGACATACCCAGAGCCATGCACACAGCACAAATAGACATATACACATCAAAACTAGGCCATGATACATGAAGCCTCTGGCATGTACGAGTACAGTGAGAGTACAGCAAGGATAGATGTCTGCCAAGATATACAGCAAATGCCTGTAAGGGTGTGTAACACCGCCCGTAACACGGACGTTGCATGGACAATGTTGGGAGTTGCAACATACCCCGATGGTATGTGAAAGCTATGCAAATATGCGATACATGAAACAGTCAGCTGTCCATGCAAGAGCAGAGTTATGGGCAGAAAATAGATTATATATATATATATATATATATATATATATATATATATATATATATATATATATATATATATACACACACACACAGAGAGAGAGAAATACATACACACACACACACACACACACACACACACACACACACGTGGCAGGGCTGGTAATCGAACCTACACATGACTACCCTATCACACTACAGCATGTCACATTTACAGAACACGCTACCGAGATTACTAAACACAGCAGACACACAGGCATTCTACTAGGTGTGTGTCAACATCCGCAAAGACAAAGACGTCAGCAGGATACATCTGTGTTGCGAAGCATCTAAAAGCATAACCCGAGTCCCCAGGCAGACGGGAGCATGCAGACGCACACATCTGGCAGGCCTGGGAATCAAACATACACCTAACTACCCTATCACACTACAGCATGACGCATTTACAGAATGCGCTACCGAGACTACTGAATACAGCACTCCCAGAGGCATACTTCTAGGTGGGTGACATCATCCGCAAAGGCAAAGACGCCGATAGGGAATGTATGTGTTGTGAGCCATCTAAAAGCTTTACTGTGTCCCCAGGCAGCTGGAAACACACACACACACACACTTGGAAGGGCCGGGAGTTGAACACACACCTACCTACTGTAACACGCTACAGCATTACGCATTTACAAAACGCGCTACCGAGATTACTGAGCACTGCACTCCCAGAGGCATACTTCTAGGTGGGTGACATCATCCGCAAAGGCAAAGATGCCGATAGGGAATGTATGTGTTGTGAGGCATCTAAAAGCATTATTGTGTTCCCAGGCAGCTGGAAACACACACACACGCGGAAGGTCTGGGAGTTGAACACACACCTACCTACTCTAACACATGACTACAGCATTACGCATTTACAGAACGCGCTACCGAGATTACTGAACACTGCACTCTCAGAGGCATACTTCTAGGTGGGTGACATCATCCGCAAAGGCAAAGACGCCGATAGGGAATGTATGTGTTGTGAGGCATCTAAAAGCTTTACTGCGTCCCCAGGCAACTGGAAACACACACACACACACACTTGGAAGTGCTGGGAGTTGAACACACACCTACCTACTCTAACACACTACAGCATTACGCATTTACAGAACGCGCTACCGAGATTACTGAACACAGCACTCCCAGAGGCATACTTCTAGGTGGGTGACATCATCCGCAAAGACAAAGACGCCGATAGGGAATGTATGTGTTGTGAGGCATCTAAAAGCATTACTGTGTCCCCAGGCAGCTGGAAACACACACACACGCGGAAGGGCTGGGAGTTGAACACACACCTACCTACTCTAACACATGACTACAGCATTACGCATTTACAGAACGCGCTACTGAGACTACTGAACACTGCACTCCCAGAGGCATACTTCTAGGTGGGTGACATCATCCACAAAGGCAAAGACGCCGATAGGGAATGTATGTGTTGTGAGGCATCTAAAAGCATTACTGTGTCCGCAGGCAGCTAGAAACACACACAATAGGAAGGGCCGGGAGTTGAACACACACCTACCTACTCTAACACACTACAGCATTACGCATTTACAGAATGTGCTACTGAGATTACTGAACACAGCACTCCCAGAGACATACTTCTAGGTGGGTGACATCATCCGCAAAGGCAAAGATGCCGATAGGGAATGTTTAGAGAGTGAACGGTCTGAAAGCATATTACCGTTCCAAGGTAGACGTACACAAACACGCCAGTGCTGTCAATGGGCCAACTAAATATCTACGGAGCACAACAACACTGAATAGATACGGGATACACCACAGACAGTACACCCTTCGAGAGAGCAACAAGTGTGTTCAATGTAGGCATCCATAGTGACATTGAAATTGGACATCTGGTGCCTGGATGACCACCATGGCTATACAGGATGTCAATGGCCATGCCCACACGCTTAGTATCACACATCTGTTTGGAATGTACTGTGTGTCCATCTACACAATGGTGCACTGGGCATGCTCACACACTTAGCTGTTGCAAAGGGCCAACTTGCATGCACATGGAGTCTAATCACGGAGGGACGCAGTGTGGAATGTATCTACACAACGGCATACTGGGCATGCTCACACACTTAGCTGTTGCAAAGGGCCATCTTGCATGCACAAGGAGTCTAATCACGGAGGGGCGCAGTGTGGAATGTACTGTGTGTCCATCTACACAACAGCGTACTGGGCATGCTCACACACTTAGCTGTTGCAAAGGGCAATCTTGCATGCAGATGGAGTGTACACACAGAAGGGCACAGTAAGGTATAACTGCCGTCACGCACAGGGCGGTCACACATGCAGTGACCTGTACACACACAGCTGCCATCACAGCTGTCACAGGTGCAGGTCACACATGTACACACTGCAGTGTACATTGTAGCTGTCAAGTCAGCACCATGTCGTTGGTGCAGCACTACACAGCCTTATGGTCCAACAACACCATGTGACACATGACCACTGGGCTGTACAGCGGTGTACACCAGCTATGCAGAGTACACATGTACCAACAGGGATCCAACAGGTGTTATGCATTGCAATGATACCAGTATACATGAACAGGTCGGCTCAAAACATACCATGGCCCTTACACAGCTGTGACACCCGACTGTTGCTGTACACCAGTGAACACATGTCTGGGTATGTCATACATGTGATTGTGTGGATGTGTGCATGGACTGCACACACAACACATACATACATGGCCTTTGATGTACCTCGTGCATAACACTGGCCTAATCAATGCTACACACGTGAATTGAATGTCGGCCCATGTCTGTTGAATGCTCACACTACAGGGGGTAGCAGTGTTGAATGGGACACATACCCTTGTACTGGTCGCCTGTGACACCCGTGATATCATACCGCAATCCATGCATTATGTATGGCAACACACATGTCCAACAATAGCAATGCATACAAACATGGCAACAGGAGACGCATGTGACATCTGTACTGTGCATGCAGCAAACATGCATGTGCAGTGGCCAATGTCCGTGACATAGTTGCACCTACCTACGACATGCAGACGCAAGGCAGACCCATCATTGACATCTGTATACGGTGAAATACAAACAGCACGTATGGAGGGATGTGTGTACATAACGTGGTGAACCACCTGTCTAGATGTATGTGTGCAGGGGGTGGCTCACAGTTGTGTCACACACCATCCTATCATGCCATGTGCTAACTGTATGCTATGTTGCGTGACGGTGCTGACATAATGCATACACAGCGGTCAGGTGTTAACAACTATATGTCATATGGCACCTGTAACACCTACAACCTCTCATGTGTATATAGCAGCACATTTGCCAGATATAGCATTGGTACACAATGCAATCAATACCACTGCATGTCCATCAAATGTGTCATCATATGGCTGGTGTATCATTCCCAGCACTGCCATGTGTGTCCGAATGTGTGACCAGGAATGCCACATATCGCGGGGAATATGTCCCAGTTGCTACACATCCCTGTACACCATTGTAGAGGACTGTACATACGTCAGTGTGGGAAGCATGACGTTCACCGGTGAGGTGCATCACACACATTGGCTGTCCATATACACATGTGTGGTCACCATAGTGTGTGTGTGTGTCTGTATGTATGTCTAGTGCTTGGTGTGGGTGTGTATGCTAATATACGGTGGGAAATTATCACTGGCCCCACGTGTTGACCAACTCGTAATGGTGATGCATTGCACAACCCTGTTGATGCCATAGGTCCCAGCCATACTGGCTACCTGTGCATGTCCCTTCTCTGTGACACATCGTGTGGGTGCATAGTACTGTGAGGGTGATGACCACAAAGGCAAGGGTCCCCAGCTGCACACTATGGGGCATGCATTATAGTGGTGTACACCCCGTGACTGCGGCCATGTTCATGTACTGTTACAGGGTCCTACTGCTGCACAGTGTGGCCTCCAGCTACCAAGTGACACCTCACATCATCATTGGCCAGGCCGCTGTGTACAACCCCTGCATCATGTCACTATACCTGTAATGTGTCCTGCTATGTATGTCACGTCTCTGTCCAGTATAGCCTGTGGCACTGACCACATGCGTCAGGTGCAGTATATGTGCGGATATCTGTGTCATGTTTGTGTGTCCAACAGTCAGGATGAAGGTACATGTAGCATGCTGATATTGCCAGACATGCCTGTGTGTACTCCACAGTTACACGTGGGGGACGGCAAACACTGCTACCTGTAGGCACATGCAAGTACACCATAGGAGGGAACCAGGGTATCACAACCAACATGGTGCTACAGATGTAACCGAGACACATACCGTGAACACATCACAATGCATGCTGCACCTGCACTACATGGTGTGACTGGTGCATGTCGACAGTACACAACCTATGTCACATACACAACTCAGTATTCACACACAACCACTGCAACATACACATCCCTCACTATGCATACACAGGTATTACATACACCTCTCACTATGCTGTTCACCCTGTGCATCAGAATATTTGTGCATAACCCTGCACCGATGGTGTGGATGACAGGGATGTGGTACAGGCTTTATCATATGCACAGGGTGATATGTTTGCCAGGGGCATAGGCTGCACCAATGGATAACATCATGTGTGTGTGTAAGGGCCAGTGAGTTGACTGGACATGTCTGTGCAGAATGCATGTGGATGTTGTGGAGCCCTACAGTTGTGTTTGCTGTGTGGGTGTATGTGTGTACACAGTTCTGCCATTTGTGATGCCTACACGGGGTATAATTGACAGCCCCAGATTGTACAGTGCAGGTTGTACAGCTCACTGTGTCCGTCCACGGCCATGTGACCTGTGCCTGCCTGGGGTTGCATGGGCAGTACCAGGTGGAGGTACAGAGTGGCTACTGTCCGACGACACATGTTCGCTGGAAACGTGTCCCCGCTGAGACCGTCCAGGGCCACATCCATGTGGCCTGCTGTGTCCTGGTGTTGACAGCGCAGCAGCAGCTGCACTGCTACTGCTACCGGCACTATGGGAGTGGGCATGTGAGGTGGCATGCTCACATCGACCTACACTAGGTGGTGTTGCTGGCCTATGTCCATGTGGCCTACGCCTCACTCCTACCAGGTGTTCCAGCACAGACAGCTCCTGCTCGTGGATTGCAATGCTTCGGTCAAGGATTCTGACCATTTCACCTAGTTGCCTATCCAGAACATTAGCAATCTGCTGTTGAGCATTTGCCAATGCCTGGATGTTGTCATTTAGGGTATGGATAGCAGCCCTCTGCAGCCTCTGCCCTTCTCTGTTCTGCCATTCAGCACATGCCTGTGCCGCCATTACAGTCTGGAACATGCGTCTGGTGATACCAGCTGCTGCGCTCTGTCCTGCAGGTGCATGTCTGCCAGAGGTCCTCCTACGAGCAGCACCAGCCACATGCCTGTGTGGCACATCTGCAGTCATTACACTGACACTATTGTGTGTAGACACACCTTCTGTAGCCACCACACGTTCCTGTTCCACGCCAACAGACGCTGACTGTCCTTCCTCAATGACCACCGGTGATGCGGTATGTGTTGGCAGCAGAACTGTGTGTGGGGAAGAGGGGGACATAGCTGGGATGGTAACCATTGGAACAGATTCAGCCCCTGACAACCCTTTCTGTACCTCATGCATATGTTCATCACCGCTAGTATCTGTGGGGACACTAACATCAGATGGACCACAGGAGGGTAACGCACCTACATCATCTGTGAATGCAAAGAAATACTGTAAAGTACAATAGACAGACACACATAGACACACGCACAGACACACATACAGACACACGCACAGACACACATACAGACACACAGACACACCATGCATGTGATTTGTCAGATGCCATGCAGCATGCCTGCGATAGAGCAGAGGGCATGCAGCTCAGACATTAATAGTGTTAGTAAGCATACCTCCCTGGGGTGCACACTACAGCAAGCAGGTGTCATATCAGTAGCCATGCAGTTCACACAATCATGGTAGTATGCATGCATCCCCGTGATACACCATGTGGCCCAGAACAGGATAACAGTACACATGGCTGACGTGACCTTGACATGTAATTTGCTGACATGTGCATTAACATGCATACATGTTTGACACAATGGTGTCCTGACACATGTACAGCATCATAATGGGCTTCACATTGCAGTGTTGTGTGTATGCCCTACAGATAGAATGCATGTTTAGCAAATTTGCATGAGCACGGGAGGGTAGTGTGAGCCATCTACATTGCTATACAGTGTGAAGTACAGACACTGTGCCATTGCATGGCAACATGAGGCATGTATGTTGCTGTAGAATGCATAATATGTACACATTGCATAGCCATAACTGCAACACAGTCGTGATGTTCGACAGATCATATATGGTAGACTTCAGTGACATCTCCAGTAGCTGTGCACAGGCTTTTAGGTTGTCCACTGTACCACATCAACTGTATAATCGGTCAGCTAAGGCTATAATTGGACCATGTGTGAACAATTTGCAACAGGGTGTATACACATCCCATGTACTGTGTGGCTACATGTCTCTGGCCATCCCCATGGCCATGTGTGCACATGTGGTGGCCAATTGTGTGTGATGGGCATCTTCTCCACATGTCTGTGCAGTCCCATATGACATACACCCATACATGTCAGATATGTCACATTCCACAGGTCTATGCAGACAATGGGTTGTATGTTTGGTATGGGGGGTATAGGTCATGTGATAGTGTGACAATATTGCAGACAGAACACTACATGTCTGGGACATGTCAGGTGGCACATCACAATGTGTGCACCCGATGCAGGGGCATATGACACAATGGTGACACTTGTGGGCTGCCCATATCACAGCTCACTGTGTGGTACTGTGTGTGTACTACATATGTTGTTCCAATGCATACTACATATGCCTCCATTGTAGAACACCTCCACCGTTGTATGCACAGCTGACCACACATGTCACAATGACAAGTTCTGTGGTTTCATGTCTGTGTATCATTACGTGTGAATATATTGCACATGGGTGGCGTGTGTGAATGCATGGCTGTGCGACCTGCATATCATGACTGGAACAAACATCAGGTGTGCAAGTGTTAACTGGCCACATGGCTAATAGATCTACACTGTAACATGCCTGATACTGATGACAGTCTCACCTGCAATGGACCCATGTCTGTGCGGCACGCCAGAGGTACCTGTATAGGGGTGACACACCAGTATGAACATTATCCATGACTGTATGACAGCCACAGGTTGCACTGTGCATGTGCACACATTCACCTGTGTAATAGCATATAGTATGCACATGTGTGCATACACAACGTAGCATACTGTAGTATGCAGCATGTGTGTCCACATACCTGGCATATGTTGTTACTTTACATTATGTACAGTGACACATGCAACTACATTGGATATAATAGCCATATGTGCATTACTGACTTACCAGGCAACTCCAGGCTCATTGGTTGGGAGACACCCACCTCCACGATGGCAGCTAGCATTTCCGGATGCTGTTCCCTGGGTGTCCCCAGACTGGCCAGTAGCTCCTCGGTGTGTTTGAGTGGGGGCTGGGTTGGTGGCCCACCACCTGTTCCACCTTGTTCCCTGGTGATTGCAGTGGCACGCTGTTTTGCATGTTGTATCAGGTCCGTGCAGTGTCTGCGCACCTGCTGGTAGGTGCGGTTATGGCCACCCACATCGTTCACCCTCCTGCGTAGATCCTGCCTCAGGTCATCCCGCTGCTGGGCATGCTGTGGCACATGGCTGAACAACAAGTCATAGTTGTCATGGAGCTGTGGGATGAGGACATCATCTTCCTGGCGGGTGTATGCTGGGAGGCGTGTACGGGGTATTATCTGTAAAACATAATGATGGTGACAGGTCACAGTTTCAGAGATGTACAGAGATACTGCTGCACATACATTTCTATGACATCTACTGCATCTGCACAGTTATCTTTGCAAAGCACCATGACACTGACATGACTGACGTGTTTGTGTCACACATGTCACACCCATTATGCATTGGATATCATCACCATATATGTGTGTCACCTCATTACAGTGTTCATACTCCATGTACATGCTGTCTTGCTGTGGGCATGTCTATTTGCCTGCACTTGTTTTCTTACCTATCTGTACATGCCTCGATGTGTAAACGGTACTACTGTTGACCTGGATGCTGTGTATATGTCACATATCAACACAGACACAGCTGGAATGGACTTGAGCAGTGACAATGCACACATATGCATGGACACCTGTACATGCATGTGTTTTGCCATATACATCTACACAGCACTGTACAACTGTTCAACATCCTGACACGCATCGTCTGTATTACACATGTGATAGACATGGGACAATGGATAGTCAGACAACATTTGCAGGGATGGTCATCAACCATAGCATGTGCGGGCACGGTTTCCACACTGTTACAGATGGCCATTGTGCCACCGCAAGCTGCATCAGTGCCACATTACTGATCCAGTCAGTTGATAGTACATCTACCATGCGGCCATCACACCATGTATGACTGGGATGACATCTGCAGCTTTGATGGACAGGGTTGCATGGTATGGTGGGAGTATGTCACATATATGGCACAGAGATCTGTCCAGCCTGTGGCGATCCTAGTATTAGGACGTTGGCTGTCCATGACATATGTCATATAGATCAGGATATGGACATGTAGCATGTCCATCATCATGGTGTAGCAAATGTCCTTCTGCAAGGTAGACGGCATGCTGCATAGTGGAGGTGTGGATTGTGAAGGCTGTTATCGCACATCCATGCATAGCCATTACCCCTTACAGGTGGTATGTGATCCAATATTGGTCACCACAGTGCTGTATATGCCTGGCCACTGATCTCTGTGCTCATGGATGGCACCCTGACATGACATGGGTACCTCAGATGACTACCTAAGGGTCCTGGAGACGTCACCATGTCGGGGGTGCACTGCACAGCACCATCCCTTACACAGTGTCCATAATGTTGACCACAGCCTAGGTAGCAGTTTATGGGTACAGGGATGTTCACCTAGCGGTGACACTGCTGGTATCATCCATCAGACTGTGCACATATATCACACATCTCACACACACAGCCCATTCTGTATGTTGTTCACAACACTGACACAGCTAAACTGATAGGTCTTGGCCATTCACAGCCTTACATACACAGATGCCTAACATTTGTGTGTGTGGTATGGGCTACAATGAGGGTGGGGTACAACACATTAACCCTGTTCTACTGTATCTGGCACAGATGTGCTGTGCACATGTCACTCTTGCACCTTTTGTAGTTGTGGGTCTGTCAACAGGCCACTGGTGGAACACACCTGTGACATGCAAAGGTATTTGTAATCAAATATCCGTGCTATCGTGTACATCTGTACTGCTAACATCTACAGTGCTAATGGTTCATGGACATGCACACCATACTCAGCAGGGTTATAGTGCGGTGCCACCCTAAATGACTGTCATCACCACTTGTGGGTTGATATCATCCAACACCCTATATGTATTGTAGGGTCATGCTAGGCACTTGTTCAGAACATGTGAGCATGTCATGAGCTAATGATTACTATAGCGCCCATTCCACACCATTTCTCACAGGTACACTGGCTGTCCTACACTTCCCAGCTTGCTTAAGGTACGACAGCTGTTGTACACACGTAACGCACATATCCTGTGGGACATGGTTGTATATGCAGGCATGTCCAACTGTCACGTACCAGTGCTACTGCCTGTCTATATGAGGGAATATGTCGTACATGTGGCAATAGAGCAATTGTCTCGTGTACACATTCAATGCTCACTTCCCAACATATGGCACTACAGCCTGTGGGGGATGCACGTCTGCAGCCGTGCTGGGCCCATAGCTCTCAGGCGTACCTCATTACGGGGAACGTACCTCATTTGGGGTTCTAAAAGGTGCATGTTCCTCAAGGTTCCACATTGGAAGGGTCTGTCACACATTCATTGTTGTACATAGTTTACCTGCTAGTCATGGCTAGATAGATGAGAATCATAGTAATTAATTGGAATATCTGTTTTATACGTAACACCAGCCTATTTTAGCCATCATATGCCCTTCCTAGTTGACGCTGTTAGTAAGCCAGTTGTAAGTGTTCCACATTTTGCCCATTTGTCACACTGTATGAGGGCTAATGTTCCTCATTTTGGGGACAGGAGGCTGACAGCTATGGCTGGGGGTAATGCTGTCGCCAACCTTGACTGCACCTGACAGTCATTTGGGGATGTATAACATTCGCAACACACCCCACCCATCATATAGTCTCACATAATCTACACTACTGGCCACACCTACGAGGACAACCTGTGCAGTATGTCTCCATACTCACTGTAGGCACCAGAGGTAGCCCCCATCATGGAAGACAACATCACCAGCCTATAGCCCACAGACTCATGTGTGCCCACCACATACAGCCAATAGTGTGTTATAACATTCACAACACACCAGTCATAGCTGACTCTGTAGGGTGTCACACTGCAGTTCCACATAGCAGGCTACACAAGGCGTTAGTCGCTTACATCTTGCTGTCGGGTAACTGCTTCTGCAACATAACCTATGCACCCATGCCACACCTCACCAGGTACGATATGTCTGTCATTCACCATGTTAGTATGACTGCCCTGTGATGCCACTTCACAGACTACGTGTGCAAGGACATGCAATAGCTCACCAGTCTTATAGCCCTGAGGGTGTGGGCCTAGCCCTGGGGAGCATTTTGCATTCGTCCAGACACGATACCACTGTACAATGACCGACTGTGTCACTTCAACAGTTGCCTATGCTCCTATTGTCATTCCACAGGCATGTGGTATCTGTCCGCTATGACTGTCCTGGTCAAACACAATGCTGTGGCACAGATGACTTGCACCTGTCAGCCCTGGGAGTACAGTTCACATGCTAGGCTCTTGCTGCTGCTATACTGCCTGTCCTGCACAGTTTCCTATAACTGTCACCGACAGGGCAGTAACTGGCATGTGTGACATGGGGTCATGTGACACATTGCTTGCATCTTCCCCTGTGACGCACGCAGGCAAGGCACATCTTATAGTGCACCACTCCAACATCTCTGCAGTGACTGGGACCTGCCTGTAGGCTCTGCAGAGCACACCTGCAATGACAGGTTATAGACGGGCCATACCTTCCAGGCACATACCTGGACCGGCACACCCACAGCTGAGGGGTTCCCATATCCCACTATGTTTTGCACACATCCTGGCAAGTTGCTTAGCACAGTGCATCAGAGGTGCTCCACGTGCAACTAACTGTGTCTGGGACCACTATACACATTGTAACAAGCGACAGAGTCAACATCATACCCCACGGGTAACATACCTTCTATGGTGGTATAGTGGACAGTGGGCCTCAGCTACTACTGATGTGTGACTGACACTACTCCACACTTCACTGGGATAGCCACTCATGTACCGACACATCCATGAGTCATACCCTCCACTCTGCTGGATCAACACATACACACCACCTCCAAGACCTACATTACCCTTGGCATGAACACTACCACCATGTGACTGGTGTTACACACCTGGGGTTATCCCCTCATTGTTGGATTCCAAACATATGCTAATCTACCTTGTTAGCCACATCCCGGAAACACACCCATCATAGCATACACAGTACATGTGTACTACTACACCTACTACAG
Organism: Protopterus annectens; assembly: GCF_019279795.1. Classification (NCBI taxonomy): domain Eukaryota; kingdom Metazoa; phylum Chordata; order Ceratodontiformes; family Protopteridae; genus Protopterus; species Protopterus annectens. The sequence goes on from NC_056745.1 coordinate 1,241,782,823, forward strand.
ACGTCTGCTGACAGCAGATAGACAATGCACATACAAATGCTGACACATACCCCAGTGCACTTAATTAGCATGTACACAACTGCATGGATCATGCTATTCCACACAGAGCCATGATGGTACACACCAGATAACAGACGCCACTCTGGTGGTCATGTTCCACGGACATATGATGTACAACAACAGGTGTAGGCTGTTGCACAGTGGTGTACATTCCCATGTGTGGGGTGGCTCACTGGTCAGCTGTGGTGGGGCCACAGGGTCCCTCATCACATACTCCAAGACTAGCTATGTAAACATGACTGCCACACATTCCGGGGTGTACCACCAAGCATTATGGTGGTATGTTAGTATTCGATGGCAACACCCACATCTGCTGTCACATACAACAGTCACTCAGGAACATTGCAGACCCAGGTATTGTTGGCAACATGCTGGAGGATGGATTAAATGCTGACAGTACACCCTCTCACTCACTACAAGGCCGCAATCCATACATGACCATTGTGGTGTCCCTGTGGTCACACCTACACAGTACTGACCTACACTCTATGTGTCCTGGGACACTGGCCCCATGTCACCTTCCAACGTCCCAGGCTGTGATGTCCACCAACCTCTGAATTACTTGTCTCCCCACTAGGCCACCATATTCAGTAATAGCCTTGTTTCAGACATTGTAGACCCTGAATGGCACACAGCAGCATTTATCACACTACACACAGGTGGCACCGCATTGCACGAGTGGGACTATAGTCCTACACACCTGACTGGACTGTTCTACATGGCTATGGGGCACATCGTCAAGGACGTCATTCTCACAGACGTTGTTGGTCTCCTGTCCTCTGCTGCCACCCGGGTTGGGCTTGTTAAGGCCAGAGCATGGCCCCTACACATGGTAGACTCCTTTCATACAGTTACCAGGGCAGTTGCTGATGGTACAGGAGTCCACACATCCTACATTGTCCTCTCATTGCCTTTCAGCACCATTCCCCATTCTGGTATTGACAACATACACATCCACCTGCACATCGTACCCTGTGTCTCAGGATGTTATGCTATGTGGCTCATGGACAGGACACACACTGAGTCCAGCATACCATAGTACCTACTACATGTCAGGTACTTTGGCATACCACAGTCCTCAGTCATAGGGCCCCTCATGTTAAGTATATGCTTCCCTGCGGAACAGGCTGGCACAGGGGACTTTCCCTGCCTAGCTATAGAATCCCTACATACTAGGCGCCATGATTGCTCCACCAGTTGATACTGACTCCAACCATATGGGTGTCGCTGTGACAGATACATAATATGACTATCATGGCATCAAGCTGCATGACACAAGGTGCATGCACATCACCTTTTCATTACACCATTCACCCACTGACTATCACATGGATGGTAGTCCCCTACATACATATCACATTGTACATGTTTGCAGTACACACATATGTCGCACCCACTCCTGTGGTTACCGTATTGCCACTGTGGTGTGGATATCCTCCTATGTGGCCACACCTATCTGTACTGGGTGTGTAACTGGTACATAGGCACCCATTGTACCTCTGAACTCAAGACATCTACACACATTCAAGGGTACACCACCCCATTTAGGGTGTACCTTACACAACAGCTACAGCTTTACATTCCACAACATTAACATGCCATGATGTTTACTGAGCTCCGACAGTTTAAATATGCGGCTGCACTACAGACACCACATCTGTACACATTTGCATACTACATACTCAGGGGTGACCTCTGCTGATCAGACAGGGCCCATGTCCACAACATTATTGATGGATATACTCCTCATACATAACATAAGCAGAGGCCACTGTGAGCAACATGCTCATGGATATGTGCACACACGCCACAATGAGTGGGATGTGCTTCTGGGTTACATTCCCAAACAGGACACTCACCATGCTGTGGAACATAAGTCCTCTGTACATCACGCAGGGACACTCAGTAGCACTGTTCATGTGATACCTCCCTTGGTGGTTGGGAGACACATGTATGCCTGGGATCACTGCAGTGGCTGTACTGTGCAGTGGTGCAGGTGACACCTGGCTCTGCTCTTCACAGGACACTTCCCTAGAGAGGTACCACTAGTGTGAACACTGTAGTTGTGCTTGCACATGGACTTGACAGACTGCATAGTACCCCACTATGCACCTGTGCAGCTATTACGTGTCCTTTGTGCATGGTTACTTGGTAGCCCTTCCATTTAGTTTAGCTATCATGCTATTACTATGTCCCATACCTACAGGCCATATGTATCCTGTTATTGTACATACCAATAGATGATACCTGTGGTATGCATGATATGCCTGTTATGCTGTGTAGAATATCTGTCATATCTACCTATAATACTATACATTGCACATATTTCACATAGTATCCCATGATGCAAAGCATACTTGCTCAGCGGGACCACCTTACATATGTCATTAATGTTATTTACCCATACACATGCGTGCTGTGACAGTATATCAACATATACTATCCCCTGCTATGACACGTCCTTGTTGGACATACCCTACCACTGACGGCGGGTTGTATGGCATTGTTCTGTTTAATGGCCTCATGTAGCATCCCTTCTGGTGTCTGTGCTGTGTACCTTGTGTCCCACTGCTGGACGCACAGATTCTACAAGCGTTAGTATGCTCAGCAAGACATCACTACATCAATACCTTTCCCCACTTTATGCATTGTGGACACGTTTAATTAATGCAAACCAGGCTATACATACAGTAAAACTAATTAATACAAATCATGCTATACATAACCTTACATATCGGGCGTTCTACATACCTTGTTGTCGTTACGGCGTTTAGTTTCTCTCTCTCACAGTGTTTCAACTGTTTTTTGGTATGAGCATACGGTTTGAATGTCTGGCAAGTCATCCTTCTATACGTCGATACCTGAAACATGTGGATTCTTCCCGCCAATTGGTGTTCCTGAGTGACTAATTATTTGCATATCAGCTGTGCAGCTACTCCATTCGCACATTACGCGGTGACAGTGGGGTATAATTGGATTCTGCACTTGGGCATTGCCTATTTGCCCTACCTTCGGGGAGACTGTCTGTATTGTGTTTTGTTATGAGTAACTGCAACTGCTATGCATGGAGACAAGTATAGTTTGGATTCATGTCCCCCGTGGATTGTGTGTGACAGGTGGAGTATTTGGTTCAACATGTGGGTGTACCTGTCATCCCGACGTCTGTTAACGGAGTATTGCAATCAATACCTGTAACATGGCTGTTTGTTCCATTATAGAACGCCTGCAATTTTGCATGTCGCCTTTAATTGTCTCTCTCACACGGTATGTTGAGGGTTCTGCAGATGTAATTGACTGACTGGATGTTTGTGTTGCTATTACAGTTTGTATTGCTTTAGTTTCTGTTGTGGGGGATGTCAGTGGTTGTACGTAACATATACAGTTTGTGGGCCTTGCATTTCTACATAATCCGTATATATGTGTGTGGGCTCTGTCCCTGATTAGAGAGCTAACAGTTAGTAGACTTATGTTACGGGATTGTACGTTGAGCCGTTGTTAATTGGTTTCTATATCGTCTGCAGGTGAGCTTGCTACTTGTATACCTCCGTAATTGCAGCGATATATCAGGGGATATGTGTAGGTGACAGCTATCCCTTGTATTTCAGTCCCAGATATTTGCAGTCATTGTGGTTGTGTTGTTAAAAGAGCCTGTTTGCCATGGGTTGCCACCTTATCATATGGTCATTGTTGGACACTTTCGGGACACAAAGCAGTGTTTAAAGGCCAACACGTAGCCACGGTCAGTACACAGGTAGCACATACTTTTATCCTCACTACATACCTATTGTTGTGACTTTGGATACTTATCATATTACATGTAACATTTAAGTTTCTTACATACAGGCATAACTATTAAATACGACTGTTACATTATATATGGGACATATTTATGTCCTACCATCTCGGACATTTGCCCTTTGTACTGTTTTATGTCAGGACACACCTCCCAGGGTGGGGATGTCCCTCCTACTGTGGTACAGGTAGTAACCATATGCCTACAGCTAGCTATACCCACACCTACCATACTGGTCTACCTCTGACTTGGCACCAACATACACATGTTGCGGACACACACACAAATTACAGTCACACAGAAATGCACACGGCACCCTCAACGCACACTTAGACTACGGCACTCACAGACATGGTTGAACACAGTACCTACGTGGACCGCGACACTGTCAGCGGTGACTAACCGTCCCTTCATATCATCATACTATTACTCGCGGATGTACTGTTCCGGTACTGTGTTCTATCGGTCTTTCAGCCTCGTGGTTACGCATGTCGGTATGTTACACATTCCATGGTTGGCGGTATCCTATTTATTTGTACCTCCAAGATGTTATGAATGTCATTAAACTATCTATCATATTTGCAGATATCGCTGAATCCATCTAGATCACCATATATCCCTCTAGTGCCCTTTCTATCTGTATTATATATATGCATATGTGTACATATATATATATATATATATATATATATATATATATATATATATATATCTATATATATATATATATATATATCTCGATATATATATATATATATATATATATATATATATCTCGATATATATATATATATATATATATATATATCTCGATATATATATATATATATATATATATATATATATATCTGGCGGGGAATGTGACAGGCACACAGCACCACCATATGCTGTAAGACTCATGTACTATTCAGGTGTTGGCATTCCGTGTTGCACTGGCTGTTGTGTTTACAATGCTTGAGGGCTGCCTATGTAGGAGTCACACATTGGGCCACCTATACATTACAATTTACAGGTGGTCATGTTTGTGTGCCATCCATTGTACTGTGTGTGCAGGTGGAGAGGTGTCAGTCCGTAGGGGCCTACACGGTCAGTGTATGTGCTATACGGTCCCTCTTTGCCAAGGCATAGGCATATTGGGCACGCCTCCGTCTGCCTACTGGGTCTGGCCCAGTGTGCTCATGGTCTGAATCCCTCTTTGCCTGTACTGGCCTTGGCAATTGTGGTGGGCTATGAAGGCCTTCACCATTTTGTCCCTGCTGCAGCTGCTTCCGCAGGATCATATTATGTAGCATGGCACATGCTATGACGATGTGGGCACACATGCCTGGAGAGTACTGCAAGGCTCCACCAGATGTATCCAAGCACCGGAAGCGTGATTTCAGCATCCTGAACACACGCTCTATGATGGATTCTGGTTTGTGCGTGTGCCTCATTATGGCGTTCTTGCATGGGTGTGTGCGCATTTCTGATGGGAGTCATCATCCATGGCTCCAGTGCATAGCCAGCATCCCCCACGAGATGGCCATGTGGGATGTCCCCCCTGACAGACACCTGATACAGCTGTAAGGCATGCCAGATATGGGAGTCATGGTAGCTTCCGGGGCTGCCAGCACACACATCCATGATAATGTCCTGGGCATTGCACACGACCTGGCAGTTGGAGTGGAATCCCTTGCGGTTTATGTAGCGCATACCCTGCTCACCTGGTGGTGACTTGATTTGTATGTGCGTGCAGTCTATCGCACCCAGTACCTCCGGGTATTGTGCCACATGGTGGAAGTGACGCATATTGCTGGCCAACTCCTCCTGAGTTCTGGGGAAGTATATCTGCTCATTGGCATGTGGTAACATGGCATCCAGGAACTGATGTAGTACCCTGGATGCTGATGCCTGTGAGATACCCATTATATCTCCAGTTGGCCTTTGAAAGGTACCTGTGGCTAGTATTCGCAGGCTTACACATACCTTCGTGTCCACTGGGATGGGTTCCCCTCTGTTGTTTCTGGTTCTCAGGCGTGGCCGGCACAGCTCCACTATTTGCTGTAAGATGTCCCTGTCCACCCTGTAACACTCTACTATCTCCAGGTCATGTAGCTCCTGGTAGGTTACCCTTGGTCTGAACACTCTCCTTCTCCTCCGAGGCCTGCAGTGGTTGTCGGCATCATCCTCCACAACACCGTCAGTCTCTAACACATGCTGATGAATCACAGCTATGGCAGCTCCCAACATGTACATTTTAAAAGTTCCCCGTGTGTTTACACCTATGGTGCAGTGTTTGGGAATACACAGGTGTGTGTTGGGTGCTTACACACTTTATACTATTGTGCTGTGAACACCGATGATGTCATAGGGTGTGTATGTACGTTCGTAGCTACAGGTTATGTCATGTGTTTTACTGCCAGAAATACTGTTGTGATGCCTTTGGTGTTGAATTACATTTGCCTGCCGTGGATTACCTCTTGACCTTCCCTTTACATTTCTGCGCATTGCACCTACCATTTTCTGGCGTGCATCCTGCAGCCTACTTTAATTTGTGCTTTCCTGGACCTGGCGTATCTTGCGTTATGTGTGCTACTGCCGGTCTGCTGTCGGTTTGCTTTGCTCTGCTGTGTCAGGTTTCCTATCTTTGCAATCCAGTACCTCCCCTCCTTTCTTTGCATTCACATGCCTCCCCTATCCTGTTTTGCAGGTTTGTGCAAGCGGACTTGTCAGCTGCCGTCGATTGGCCTTCGTGGGTTGATTGGTGTTGATTGCTCATTAGTACTCCAATTATCCTACTTCCGCATTTCCTTTCCTTCCCCTGACCTTCCTGTTTCTGCTATTGTTTGCGGCACATACGTCCAATTACTGGGTTTCAGGCATGTTTTCATCCTTGTACACATGTGCTTTTGGCCACCATGTGTGCTCTCAGCTAAACGATTCCTCCCCACCCCTATCCTGCAGCTTTGCTTAGCATCGGACAGGCCAGATTTGCAATGCTCCAATGTGCTTAGTGCTACAGTGGCACACCCCTCTGCTGATGTCATGTATCTCCTCTGAGCCACTCCTTGGTGTTATACCGCTGCACCGTATGGTACAACCTTCCTCCGGTGGGACATTTGCGATTCAGTATTATCTGCCTCATTTGCATGGCATTGACTACTAATTCATAGTTACAGCGCCGAACACTATCGCAAGCCCTTAGCAACCCTTGCACCTTGGTTGTGGTGTTCCATGCCTACCATTGTGTGTTATGCTGTAAACCTGATTTCTATTACGTTGCGATTTTATGACATTTTTATATTATTTCTTTATGTTACAGCTTCCGCACACATGCCCTGCGGTTCTGCTGTGCGTTACTGTGGACATGACATTAAATGTTGTTATTTACATGTTGTGCATCTTTTCTTATGCCATTGGCTGTGTATTTCGCCATTGCATATTTTCACATTGTGATACCTGGGTCTGGCCCTCTTCCATAGCTCCGATGTTATGTTTGGGAAAATGTAAACCGTGTTTTTTGGTTTACATTTCCGTGGGCTTACGCTATGCCTGCACCACTTCATGAATCGCTATATGCCTTCATTTGCATGGTGCAACACTGCACATGGGGTGATTTGCATACCTACGCCGAGGGCTGTGCAGATCTGGCATACGCCGGTAGTGCACGTGGAATTAGATCGTACCTGAATTGCTCGGCGGCCATATTTGGTGTTATAACGCCTACGCTAAGCGTGCGCCTGGAGAAAGCTTCATGATTCCCAGGGAGTATCAACAGCCAGTGCCACAGCAGGGCTCATACTAAAGCTGTGAGATAGTGCACTTTTGTAAGGATTATGTAATTATGTTGTTTGTAAAAACTGATTTTGCCTGTGGATGCTAGAAATGTATATGTCAGCCCTCTGACACCGAGAAGATATCTCCTAAGTGAAAGTGTACTTAATGGTAGTGGTTTTGACAGAGCCAATTGTATATTGTAGTTAACTCAGTCACTCTGTTTAAGTAATGGTGGAGTCAAACCACCTACCTGTTTAGGTTTAGGTTACACAATTTAGAGAACACATATCAACATCCAGCACTACAGGAGAAGTCTGACTATAAGTAAACAATATGGCATCTTTGAAGGGATGACATTAGGAAAGGAGATGTGTGCCAGTACAAATGAGTGGAAGTCGTTCCTGACTCAGTTTGCATTCAATCACATGCACAGGAAAGGTAATCACTGCTGTGTACAAACTTACCACCTAGCTAGTTACATAATCTACATATTGTGATGACTGTGCCCTGGCCCAGCAGTCAAGGAGCCTCAATCCTCACCACTAGCAACAGGGAGGTTGTCTCATAGAAGAGGAAAGGATAACTAATACACACAGTAAAGTACAGTTTCCCTTAAGTGCACACAGAGATCACAGTCAGTCTGGGGCTGGTTGCTCCCTTGCTCTCCAGGTCCCCAATAAGACTCCCCACTGGCACAGCTATAGGGTCCAGATCTCAGGCTAGGTGGCAAGCTAACCTCCAGTACCCTCTCTGTCCAACCAGTGTTTTGTGTCCCTGCCCAGATAGCTGACACACACACACACACACACACACACACACACACACACTTTGAGATAAATATTTATACAATTTCACAGACACTCCTGGGAAAGGCTGACACAGATTCTCTGCCTCTTTACCCAGACTATACGGTACGATAGTAATTACTGCCACCACCAGCTTAATAATTATCAGCTACTCAAAGGCCCTTGAAAGGGTGTCCAATTATTACTGTACAATATTATTATCCAAATGGTAATGTGACTATTCAGTCTAAGGCTTATTAGAGTGGCCTATTACAATAACCTATATAAATATGCAATGTACTCTAGAGTCTAACTTGTCTCTACACAAACCAGCCACAGGTAAAAGGTTTTTAAAATATTTAATAATAAATAATTAAAACACAAGACAATACTACTACACCACAGAGATATCTAAGACTTCAGAGATCACACAGAAACTTAAAATAATACAGTAGGACAGGTCTGATGTCAAAGAAAAACATTTAATCTAATTTTCTAATCTTTAGCTAATCTTAAGAGAAAACACAGTGCTATAATCTTACTTACATACATACATAAAGAACATAAGCAGTACTGGGGTTGATGGTCCAAGACAAATGCTTTAGTCTCTCACTGAACAATAGTTTTTAAAACACTAACAAACAGCTCTGCTAAGGCCCTCCCAAATTACATAATTTTGACACTTAGGTTTTCCCAGTATTCACATTACATCATTACATCATCTTGACACTTAGTCTGAAGTTCCCAGGCAAACAAAATGCATTATTTAGCAAGCTAACACCTGCTCATGAAACTGAAACAATAAAAGACAGTTCACATGTATACTCTAACAATTATTCCTTAAGTTAAGACAATAGAAAGAATTTGTTCAGCCAGATGCTTCGGCACCACTTTTTTATATAATTGTAACTTCAAAGAACATTTGAAATGCTTGGCTTGATTTTCCTTACAGCAGATGGCAATGTTACAACAATCTGGAAGTTCACATTTTACAGTGTTTTCTTTCATTTAAAAACACAAGCCTGTATTTACATTTATTTATACAAATGATAGAATTATGTATCAAATTCTATTTGACTAGGCTGGCAGCCTTCGCCCATCTTTTCCCAATCTTCACATCCCCCCCCCCCGGAGAGCTTTCAATTGACCCTTGAGAAACGCTGCTTGAGAAGGTTAGGTCTATCTGAGGGTACCTCACCCCATTCCCTGTTTTGAGAGCTCATCTGCATTGGCATTGCTAATCCCACTGTGGTGCTGTACTGACATATCATATGCTTGCAACCCCAGGCTCCATCTTAGCAATTTGGCATTTTGCTAACTGGCTCTGTTTAACCATATTAGAGGGTTGTGATCTGTCATTACAGTGAATTTTTGCAGGGCCCACACTAGGGCTAGACATTCCTTTTCTACAGCCGCATAGCATTCCTCCCTGGGTTGGACCCTATGACTGAGATAACCACTGGGTGCTCTTCCCCCTCTGAAGAAATCTGGCTAAGTACAGCCCCCATCCCATGGTTCAAAGCATCCACCTGCACAACAAATTATTTGCTGTAATCTGGACTGGCTAACACAGGGGGTCCTCCCAAAGCTTCTGAAATGCCTGCTCACATCCTGGGGTCCACACTACCTTATCTGGCCTATTCTTCCTTGTCAGGTCTGTGAGGGGAGCAGCTATGGTACTATAACTATGGACGGACTTTCTGTAGTACCCTGCTGTCCCTAAGAATGCTGTCACCTGCTTTTTGGTAACAGGTGCTGGCCATGCCTGAATAGCTTCCACTTTGGCAGGTTCTGGCCGTATCTTAACCACTCCACAATATATGTCCTAGGTAGGAGACCTCTGCCATACACACTTGACATTTGCTTGGCTTAATGGTCAACACTGCCCTCTGTAGTCTGCCCAGCACCTCTCTGACATGCTGAAGGTGCTCTGGCCAGGAATGGCTGTAGATGGCAATATCACCTAGGTAAGCAAGGGAAAACGCTCCTGCTCCTGCTAGGATATTATCCACCAGCATCTGGAAAGTCACTGTGGCATTCTTCATCCCAAAGGGCATCTTTGTGAACTCATACAAGCCAAAAGGAGTCACAAAGGCTGACTTCTCTTTAGCACTGGGAGTCAAGGGCACCTGCCAGTAACCCTTGGTAAGATCACTGGTTGTAAGATACTTGGCCCCACCCAGCTGCTCTAGGGCCTCATCTGTCCTAGGCATGGGGTAAGCATCTGACTCTGTGTGACTATTTAATTTCCTGTAATCCACACAGAACCTGGTGCTGCCATCCTTCTTTGGCAAAAACACCACTGGTGAAGCCCAGGGACTGTTGGACTCTTGAATCACCCCTAGTTCCAACATCTCCTGTACCTCTTCCCTCAGAGTCTGTTTGACTCTTTCAGGCACCCTATAAGAGGCCTGCCTAATAGGCCTTTGGGGGCTTGTATCCACCTGGTGGTGCACCAGGTGGGTGCAGTCTAGTTTCCCAGTGAACATGTCCCCAAATTCCTGAACACTGCTTGGATTTCTTGAACCTGGGTAGGAAATAGCTGCTGGGACATTACTACCCCTTCCACTGAGGTGTCAGCCTGAGCCTCACTGAGGAGATCAGTCCCCAGATCTCCCTCAGACTCTTTCTGCAATCCACTGCAAATACTCAGTACAAGGGCCTCCCTGTCATGGTAAGGTTTCATCATATTAACATGATACAATATGTGCCCCTGCCATCTGCCTAGCACTTCCACCATGTAGTTAACATCACTTACCTTTCTTACCACCTTGTAGGGTCCTTCCCAAGTTGCTTGCTGCTTGTTGTGTCTGACAGGAATAAGAACCATTACCTGCTGCCCTACAGCATAGTCCATAGCTTGAGCATTCCTGTCATACCACACCTTTTTCTGTTGTTGGGCTTCTGCCAGGTTCTCCTGGGCTAAGCCCATGAGTTCCTTGAGCCTTGGCCTGAGGTTTAGGACATATGCCACACCAGACTCCTTGTAAGACTCACAATCACCTTCCCACTCATCTCAAATTAAATCTAGAAGTCTCCTTACCCAATGCCCATACAGCAACTCAAAGGGTGAAAAATCTGTGGATTCCTGGGAATCTCTCTGTAAGCAAACAACAGATAGGGCAGATATCTGTCCCACTTCCTCTTAAACTGATCTGCAAATGCCCGTAGCATGGACTTGATTGTAGAGTTTAACCTCTCAACAAGACCATTAGTCTGGGGATGGTAGGGGGTGGTCTTCATGTGCTTCACCCCACAGGACATCCACAGACAAGCCAGCAGTTCTGACATGAAATTGGCACCTAGGTCAGTCAGTATTTCTTTTGGGAAACCTACCCTGCTGAAAATCTCTAACAAAGCATTTGCCACCTTCTCTGCTTCAATGGAGGACAAAGCCACTGTCTCGGGGTATCGTGTAGCATAATCCACTACCACTAGGATATACTCTTTCCCTGTGGAACTTGGGGTACTCAGAGGACCCACAATATCCATAACTACCCTCTGAAATGGCTCTTCAATCACAGGCAAAAGCATCAAAGGAGCTCTCACCTTGTCTCCTGCCTTGCCTACCTTTTGGCACTGCTCACAGGTCCTGCAGTACCCTGTTACATCTCTGGAAATTCCAGGCCAATAGAAGTTCTGCATAATACCAGTCTTTGTATGTTTTATGCCCATATGACCTGCAAAGGGAATATCATGGGCTATGGCTAGAAATGCCAGATGGTAGACTCTAGGCACTACCAATTGCTGTACTATCTCACCTTCTAGCCCACCCTCAGGGGTCCACTCTCTGTACAGTAACCCTTTGTCCAAATATACAGATTCCCCCTTCCCTTGAGAATCAGGTGCCTCCCCAGCTACCTGCCTCAGGCCTTGCAATGTAGGGTCTGAGAGCTGAGCCTGTCTCAACTCTCTCATTGTAACCCTTCCCAGCTCCCCTTCCACAGGAAGTCTGGCATCCTCTGACAGTGGTGCCTCACTGTCAGCCTGGGTACTACTACTCACCTCTACCTTTGCAGTTACCCTGTCCAAGGGAACATCAGTACCCACAAGCAGCTGTGGCTCACATTCAGTTTCACTGCTACAGAGTAGCTCCCTCCCTGAAGTAACCACCTCAGCAGTCCTGGCTGCAAGTATGCAGTCTGTCTGGGTCTCCCCCAGGCTACCAGACCAACATGCCTGTCTCCTAGCCTCACTGCATATAACTGCATAAGTACATGGTACTGCCTCATCCAAGTCCTTCCCTCTCAGGACATCTGCAGGATGTTAGTTCCATACACCTGTTGTCTCAAGACAACCCACTATTGGCATTTTGTCTTTCCCACTTACTGGCTCTCTCACCTTTGGTTCCCCATCTTGCCTCCATGGACATCTGTATGCCACATGGCCCCACTGGTTGCATTCAAAACATTTCACCCTAGGTCCTGGATGTCTACCTGGACTAGTGGCTTCCCCTGCTACTGGCAGATTCTGTTGTGGCAGTCTGTGCTGCCCACCATGGGTTCCTTTAGACCCATGAGCAGTACTGGGGGTCCCCTTCCTGTGCAGGGCTGCCCTGCTGGCCAGGTATAGGTCTCCTTTCTTCCCCAACTCATCTGAAGTAGCACATCGTCTATGAGCTAACCAAATCCTCATGTCCACAGGCAAAGTGCTAAGGTCTTGTTCCCTTACCAAAAGGTCTGCCAGCCCTTCAGAAGTGGTGACCTTTACCATATGGCGAATTCAAAAGAATTTATGAACATACTAGTGACAAAGAGGGAAACAATCATGAATTGGATAAGGTTTTATCTAGGTTGAGAGAAAGAGGCTATGATGAGGCACATTTATTGAGATGCAAAAATAAATTACTTGTGAATAATAATGATGGACCACTTACTTTATTTAGGAATCATGAATCTAGGGGCAGGATGCATCAAACAAGGGATATTGATGATGATAAAAAGCCTTTTTATGTTACAAGGTTTTCTCCATTTTCTAATGAATTAATTCAATTAGTGAGAAGGCATTGGCATATTGTTTGTGAAGATGAATCTGTAGGTCACTTGTTTCCAGAACATATTATATTTTCCTTCAAGAGAGGGAAAAATTTGAAAGAATTATTAAGTCATCATTTTGTTGAGGGAAACAATAACCCTTCATTGCCCGGTACTTTTCCATGTGGTCACTGTAGTGTTTGTAGTAAGGTTAAGAATTTGAATATTATCAATGGCAGAATTTTTGCTCCTAAATTTAGTTTTAATTGCAGATCAACAGGGGTGGTCTAAATTTTGGGCTGCTCATGCAATGATATTTGGTATATAGGACAGACCAAACGTATGGTTAGGGTTCGTGTCTTGGAACATTTAAAAGACATTAGAACTAATAATCAAGTTAGTCCTATTGCCAAACATTTTCATGATATACATGGTGACTCCCCTAATAGTTTGAAATTTTGTGTACTTGGAAAGCCCTTCCTTTCTAGAGGGGGTGACATTGTAGCTAAGCTATTTGAACTAGAAACAAGAATGATTTTTAAGTTTAAGACTTTGAAGCCTTTTGGTTTGAATCAGGAATTAGGTATATAATTTTTAATTTAAAAAAAATTATTTTGTATTGTTGTGTGTTTGTTTAGTTTAGATCAATCAAATACTGACATATATTTATTGAGTTTTAAGTTGGTCACTTTAAATGTTTAAATGTTTAAATGCTTAAATGTTTGACATGTTAATTAATTGATTAATGACAGCTGTGATTTGATGTATATATATACACACATATATATATATATATATATATATATATATATATATATATATATATATATATTCTGGTTCAGAATTAGAAGGAATTGTGATCCATGAAGGTGAATTGCCGAGGTACCAGATTGCTTTTTGAATAAAATAATTTGCTGGTCAAGTGCTGGTATTCTGTGTTTTGCAATTTTGTTTTGCAATTTTGTTGCTGTTGCTGGTGTTTTTTGGCTTCAGAAGTGGTGCCCTGACATCCACTCACCCTATGAAAATAAAGGCTCAGTTCAGCAACATATTCACATACATTTTCATCTGCCTTGCGTCTATGCTCACAAAACTTTTTCCTATACATTTCAGGTGTTAGCTTAAAACATTGTAACAGACATTTCTTTACAGCAGTATAATCAAAACAGACAGAGTCAGGCATTTGTGATACACAAGTTACAGCTTTCCTATGGAGTAAGGGGGACAGTAACCGTACTCAGAGCCTTTGGTCAACACTATACTGTTTGCATACCCTTTCAAACATGTGAATGAAACTATCAAAATTATCCCCCTCTTTAAACTGCAGAAGAAATTTACTGACCTGTTGTACTTCTGGGGTCCAGTTACTCCCCTCTCCATTAGCTCCATGACTCTGGTGAAGAGTCAGCATTTCCCTCTCATGCTTCCTCTGACAATCCTTTTCTTCAGCTTCTATCTCCAAATGCCTGGCCTCCAACTCAAGTCTCTTTAGCTCCAGCTGGATTTTTAAGTCCACTGCAGAAAGGTTGAGCTGTCCATTCTCCGGGGATATTGTATCTCCACTGCCAGTCTGATTGTCCTCTTGGATGCTGTTTTCTGATGCAGCTGTAATCAAGGCTGCAATCAGGTCTGCCTTAGTCAGGTTTCCTTGCACCAATACCCTAGCCTGGCACATCTCCACCAGCTGGCTCCTTGTCAGCTTTCCATACTCCTGTGCTGACATGCTGCCTGCTCACCCTGATTAACTAAGCTAACAAAAGAAATAAAACAGTTGTGATCTGAACTCTGAGTATACACTGTGTGGCTGATTTAGAGTACAAAACACTTTCAGAGATCACTGTACATAAGCTACAGGATTCACTCTACCCACACCACTGCCAAACAAATGTGAGGATATCTTATCCCAACCACTGCCAAACAGATATGTGAGGATATCTTATCCCAATCACTGCCACCACTTGTGATGACCATGTCCTGGCCCAGCAATCAAGGAGCCTCAATCCTCACCACTAACACCAAGGGAGGTTGTCTCATAGAAGAGGAAAGGATACCTAATACACACAGTAAAGTACAATTTCCCTTAAGTGCACACAGAGATCACAGTCAGTCTGGGGCTGGTTGCTCCCTTGTTCTCCAGGTCCCCAATAAGACTCCCCACCGACACGGCTATAGGGTCCAGATCTCAGCCTAGCTGGCAAGCTAACCTCCAGTACCCTCTCTGTCCAACCAGTGCTTTGTGTCCCTGCCCAGATAGCTGGCACACACCCATACTTTGAGATAAGTATTTATACAATTTCACAGACACTCCTAGGAAAGGCGGACACAGATTCTCCAGCTGTGCCCCTTTACCCAGACTATACGGTAGTAATTACTGTCACCACCAGCTTAATAATTATCAGCTACCCAAAGGCCCTTGAAAGGGTATCCAATTATTACTGTGCAATATTATTATCCAATTGGTAATGTGACTGTTCAGTCTTAGGCTTATTACAGTGGCCTATTATGATAACCTCTATAAATATGCAATGTACTCTAGAGCCTAACTTGTCTCTACACAAACCAGCCACAGGTAAAAGGTTTTTAAAATATTTAATAATAAATAATTATAACACAAGTCAATACTACTACACCACAGGGATATCTAAGAGTTCAGAGATCACACAAACTTAAAATAATACAGTAGGACAGGTCTGATGTCAAAGAAAAACACAATCTAATTTTCTAATCTTTAGCTAATTTTAAGAGAAAACACAGTGCTATAACCTTACTTACATACATAAAGAGCATAAGCAGTACTGGGGTTGATGGTCCAAGACAAATGCTTTAGTCTCTCACTGAACAATAGTTTTTAAAACACTAACAAACAACTCTGCTAAGGACCTCCCAAATTACATCATTTTGACACTTAGGTTTTCCCAGTATTCACATTACATCATCTTTATTCACATTACATCATCTTGACACTTAATCTGGAGTTCCCAGGCAAACAAACTGCATTATTTAGCAACCTAACACCTGCTTATGAAACTACAACGATAAAAGACATTTCACATGTATACTCTAATTATTCCTTAAGTTAAGACAATAGAAAGAATGTGTTCAGCCAGATGCTTCGGCACCACTTTTTTAGATAATTGTAACTTCAAATAACATTTGAAATGCTTGGCTTGATTTTCCTTACAGCAGATGGCAATGTTGCAACAATCTGGAAGCTCACATTTTACAGTGTTTTCTTTCATTTAAAAACACAAGCCTGTATTTTACATTTATTTATAGAAATGATAGAATTATGTATCAAATTCTATTTGACTAGGCTGGTAGCCTTCGCCCATCTTTCCCCAATCTTCACACATATCATTGTATTAAATGCACATGAGAAGTCTGACAAGTGAGACATGCAACAGCTTTGAAGGGATGACATCACTACTTTGTTGGAGAAACACTGCCATGGTTAAAAATCAATACATTGATGTAGGAAACCAGTTCTAAGAAAAACATTTTCTCTTGAGTAGAAGTGTATCCATTGCAAATGTGAGTGAAAGTGTTTGTTGATATTATTAGTCATAAACACCCATGCACAATGGAGTCATTGCTGTATTTAAACTACCCATCAATTTAGTTACTCAGGCTAGAGATCACAGTATTAAAGACGTGTCACAGGAGAATTTTTATTTTAGCCTTGTGAGAGTGTACTTTAGAAAGGATGACGTCATCATTATGTTCTGCAGAAGATGTTGCTGTTAAAAGTGGGAAAGGGAATGGGGGATTTCTCTTGGAGTTTACATTTTTCTCATGTGTGGGAGACTAATGAACAGAGCTTTTGTTAAAATCATACTTACCTGACATCACAGCCCACCCAGAACATACACACACAAATTCACCAATATGAGATTTGAACCACCTACCTAGGGACACAATCAAGAGGTTGCTGTACAAACCACAAGTGCCACAGCAGAGGTCTAAGTGCACCTCATTAGTGTGTTGCAGAGAAGTTGTTAAAAATGGGATAAGAGGATAGAGGAGTACTCTCTGAGTTTAAATGCTTCTTCTCAGTGGATGTCAAATGAGCATAGCTGCTGTTCAAATCATACTTACTTCATACCGCAGTTCGCCCAACACCTCAAAATATGGGCAAGTTCACTATTATGAGATTTGAACAACTTGCCTGTCTCATTACAAAATTTAGAGGACACTGCAGGAAATGTAAGTGATGCAGGAGAAGTCTAACTTTAGTGGTGTGAGAGTGTGGTTTTGAAAGGATGTCCTCAGCAGATAAGATAATGTTGTTAAAAGTAGGAAAAGGGGATGGGAGATTCCTCTCTGAGTTTAAATGTTTCTCCTGCATGGAAGTCAATAATTATAACTATTGTTGAAGTCATACTTACTGCCACCATAACTCACCCACCACATGCACACAAGTTCAGCACAGTGAGATTTGAACCACCTGTATAATCGCAGAACAGATTTTATTTCAAGACACTGCTGCCAGTTCTCAGTCAAGAAGAAGAAAAAGGGTATTTAGATCCCATTTGACTTATCATGGACTAGGTCATAGAAATTGTAGAGTAATACAGGGTGGACAGGGAAACACTAGAGGAACTATGCAACTTCTGCTGCCCCTGCCTCAGACCCTGGGGTAATCATGGAGAACCCATACCAGTCGAAACCAAGGTTTGTGTAGCAATATGAATGTTATCTACAAGTATTTTTCAATGACCCACAGGGGATATATTAGTGGTGTCACAAGCTTCAGACTCTAGAATATTTCATACGTTTCTAAATTCAGTGCTTCAACATTCAAGGAATCATATCTGTTTTCCACTTACCCTAGAGGAGAGAGCAAGAACCATGAAGTATTTTTTTTAATAGTGCATTTCCCTAAAGTTTTGGGGGTCATAAATTGCACACACATAAAAATAAAAGCCGCATCCAGTGAACAGGGAATGGCATACATTAACATGAAGGGATACTACTGTATAAACTGTCAGGTCATCTGTAATGCCCAAGGGATCATCTAAAATGTCTGCACAGGAAACCCAGGCAGCTTTCATATCTCACACATATGGCACACCTCTCAGCTGTACACAATGTTTGCTATGGATGCCTTTCTGCAAGGGCATCTAGTGAGAGATGCATGTTATGCTTTGGAACCTTGGCTCATGACACCAATAAGAAGCCTACATAACCTGAATGAGCAAGGATTCAGCAATGCCCATTCTCAAACAAGGCATGTAATTGAACATATATTTGTGATGCTCAAATCAATGTTCTAGTGTCTAGACACTTCAGGAGGTGAATTTCAATATGACTCAGCCACTTGTGCCAAAATACTCAAAGTCTGTGCCATAGTCTGTGCCATGTTGTACAATATAATTCTGAGGAAACAGCTTCAAAAGGAGAGCAAGAGCTAAGACCACAGACAGGTCCAGCAGATACACACAAGCAGTCTGACAAAAAATATCAGCTGCAGATGGAGCTGACAGACGTAGCTGTGCACAATAAATCCTAGATCTGTCTAAGAGGCAAATAAAAGCACACACACATACACTTACTATCTAAGAAAAACATAAGAACATAAGCACATACAAATATTAAAACTGATGCCTGGCAAAGTTCACAACATTTACTTCACCATGTAATTGTTTGTGTTCTGTTAGCATCAGGCAGAGACAGTCCCAAGGACACACCTTGCACCTGTGTACTAAAATGTTAAATGTGGAACTGTATTATGAAAAAATAGAAAATATGGATATAATTGATTACTCATATGCAGATACTCATTGGTTCCAAAGGTGCTAATGTCTCAGGTGTACAGTAATGCTAGGACTAGCTTACTACTGCTGTTTGCAATATGGAGCTATGGATTTTGCCAAATGTTATGCTTCAAGCACTTCTATTGCCTAGTCTATATAAACCAGAGAGCAAGTCAATGACAGTATCACTTGCTCAAGTATAGCAAGATGAAAGTTTTGAATATATAATTAGATTGCATTTCTATGCATACTAACACAAATACAATGAGGGTGAACAAAAATTTTACAATTTTACATAAACTTATTAAGAAATTTAATTAAAATATTTCTTGCATAAAACATTTATATTACATTGTCTGAGTAAGTTTAACCAAGCAATTTTAGCTATCCATTCTGTGTATCAGACATACATGCAGCCTTAAGTCACAAAGAAATGTGCAAAGGGCAGGGTAGTCATCATCATTTGCACAGGGTGGATGGACATGAGGACAAGGCTGACACCAAAGAAATGAGTATGTGTGAGTAAGAAAAAAAAGAGTATTTAGTAAAGTATAACACTTGTCAGGGCCAGTAACAAGAGATGTATAGCAGTCAGTAATACTATTTAGGCAAATGCATGTGCGTGTGAGGTGGTATGTGCATATTGTTCAATATGTGTGTGTGTGTGTGTGTGTGTGTGTGTGTTTATGCATGAACACAATCAAGTAATGTGCTATCACTACTTCATGGCATCTTGGACAGGTGTGAGCTGTGCATGGTAGAATAAACAGTTCACTGTTGTTGCCCCCGACCACAAGAACTACTTCTGCCATTAGTTGCACTACTTGTTCCATAGCCCTGGTTTGAAGTGGGGATGTTATCTGAATGTGTGCAATGTCTGCTGAACTTGTTCTCATCATGACTACATCCCAAACCATGACCCTGTGGCCTACCACATCTGGATGTGGACACCACAATCACTGACTGAGCAGTGGAAGTAGTACTACCATGTGGATGCTGATCTTCCCCTCAGCAGATGTTCCATCACAAACACTTCCCAATTCAATGTGTCCCTCATGCTGTACAAGGAGTCACTCACATGGTTCAGGCAGTCATGCAAGTCAGAATGCATGACATTTAGTACTCACACTGTCTGTTCCGAGGCCCTGGTGAAACATGCCTGTGCCTCCATGATGACCCTATACATACATCTGGTAGCACCTAATGACACATCAGCATCAGAAGGACAGTGGACAGCAGGCCTCCTCTGATCACCTCTAACAATCATCCTGTGTAGCACTTCGCACTTATGATGGCTATGGGCAGAATCAACCAGCTCTGCAACTGGAGTAACCTCGCTACCCAAGTCAACTGTATCACCCTCAACCTGCTCTATATATGAGGGTACATGATTTGTAAATAAACTCTTAACAATTATCCACAAACAACAGATTATTATACATGACCGTTCATCTCAAATATGCATGGTTTCAAATTATTTTCCTTTGTATTTCTGCTTCTTGAACTGTTTTAAACTGTTTAAAGTTGTTTTTGCATCTGCACTTTTAAAGTTTGCCCTGTTTGTTGCATTTACCTATTGAGGCTACACACTCAAGTGTGCTAGCCTGTGTTACATATTTATTGAACTTTCCTGCTGTTTGTTGCAAAAAAAAAAAAAAATTATCCTTGTTTCCCATCTTTCCTGGCCTAGAGTAGTCCAAATACAGGCTTTGCTGTATTCTGAACTTTTGGAAAGTTCCTGTGTTGCCCATTTCCTTTCTTGGATAAAGCGAGGCTTCTTTGTTCACCAGTGGCAGTGGGGAGCTTAGAGCAGCCTATCTATCCCTGGAGGAGTGTTCCCAGCACAAGAATCTGGTAGTCTACTGGCTGTTTTGGGCCAATTTCTAGCTCTTTCAGGTCCCCTGTATAAAACCCGCTTTGGTGCGGTTTTTGCACTTGTTACTACTCAGCCAAGCTCCTTGTGGTCCTGCAGAGTGGTGCTAGCAGCAGAGAGGCTAAAAGAGTGACAGCTAACCTGATAAAAGTGTTTTTTTCCTGCTACTACCTGGGCGACTGTCCAATCTAGCTAAACTGCAAGTAATTCTGCTTCTTGAACAGTTTTAAAGTTGTTTTTGCACCTGCATTTTTAAAGTTTGCCCTGTTTGTTGCATTTACCTGTTGAGGCTACACACTGAAGTGCGCTAGCCTGTGTTACATATTTATTGCACTTTCCTGCTGTTTATTGCAAAAAGAAAAACAAATATCCTTGTTTCCCATCTTTCCTGACCTAGAGTAGTCCAAATACAGGCTTTACTGTATTCTGGACTTTTGGAAAGTTCTTGTGTTGCCCATTTCCTTTCTCGGATAAAGGGAGGCTTCTTTGTTCACCAGTGGCAGTGGGAAGCTTGGAGCAGCCTATCTATCCCTGGAGGAGTGTTCCCAGCACAAGAATCTGGTAGTCTATTGGCCATTTTGGGCCAATTTCTAGCTCTTTCAAGTCCCCCTGTATAAAACCTGTTTTAGCGTGGCTTTGTGCGATTTTGCGCATAGTGCAGCATCATTGGGTTTAAACCATTCTCTGCTCCACAAAGTCTGCTCTTCACTTTTTCCCTTAGAACTGATCTAGTTCTCATAATAAACACCCTATTCCCACTCTAAAGCCTGGCACTTGCTCACTAAAGCAATTATATAAGTCAGCACTAAAAAATTAAAAGCACTACACCTTCACAAACTCCCCTTAAGTACTTTGTTCCCCATTGGCCCTTTTTTTTCAATTATAAAGGAATTCTCAATACTATTCTAGCATGTCCAAAGGTCAGTTGTCAATCTCCTCTCCGGTCCAGCTGGTGAATCTGGGAATCTTGAGGCAATGCTATAACTGCCTCATGTACACAGACAACCCTCTCCTCCTCCCAACAAATTCCAACACATGTGAGAGATGCAACCATACAGCCAAACTGAAGGATAAGCTCTCTCAACTCAGTACTGGCGTATCCAGTCAGGAGGAGAAGGAAACCACACTCACTACAATTCCAGTCTCACAAAGACCTACCACGACAGCAAACCAAACACATAAACACACAAAAACATACTCAAAGGCTCTAAATAAAAAATCTGCCTAAGCAGCAGTGACCTCCAAAGCAGACACCCAAGCAACCGCTACCCCAAAACAAAACACATGCACACATAGCTCACAAAGCCAGTGTGCCGAAGAGTCACAGCCCTTAAGGCTAAACAACACACCTGATACACTTGTAATAGGTGACTCTATAGTCAGGCACACTGACGTCCCGCTCACCAGGCTGAACAAGGAGAAGGTCACGGTGAGCTGAGCTGCCTGTCGGGCGCTAGGATCCACCACATAACACAAGCACTCAGGTCACTCCAAGGTAAGTACAAATATGACTCAGTCATTGTCCATGCTGTTGTGAATGACCTGAGACGTACCTCCCTGGACCACATGAAAAGAGACAGAGGAGCTCTCTGAGCATGTAGCCCAGGCCGGTATGACCCTGACCTTGAGTAGCATCTTACCCTCACCAAGAATGATGCCACAATATGAAGACAAGATGATCAATTTCAACAACTAGCTTAAGTATTGGTGTCATTCAAAGGGGATCCAATGCCTGTCTGCCTGGGATGACATGCACGACAAGCCACAATGCTTCGCTAGGGATGGCTTGCACCTGTCACCCCTGGGCTTTCGGATATTGGCAAAGGCTCTTGCCACCCCTATAGTGCCTTTTTTATGCAAGGCTCAAAAGACAAACCCACCTCCATAGGTATCACAAGGGATAAGAAACTAAGAGTAATGCTACTCAACGCCAGAAGTCTAATCCTCAAGATGCATGCACTCGAAACTCTTCTTAGCATGGAGAACATCGATATCAGTGCAGTAACAGAAACCTGGTTCAAGGCTCCCAAGAGCACCCCAGCACTACCAGGCTATACCTCATACCATGTTTTTCGGCCCCAAAATTTGGACCAAACCACAAAAGGAGGGGGAGTATCAATATTCGTCAAAGATACCCACACCTCCAGGTTGGTGGCACAGCACAAAGCATCAGAGACTATCCATGTGCAACTAACAGTGGGTAAAACTGCCTTCCAGTTTATAGCCTGCTACAGACCACACTCCCAAACCCAGGAACCCCACTCGGCCTTCCTGAGAACACTGGAAAATATGAAGGTCTCTCCAAACACCATTATATTGGGCGACTTCAACTACCCTAACACAGACTGGGAGCATTACTCTAGCTCCAACACCCTAGCCCAAAGGTTCCTAGAATTTATAAACTCAAATGCTATGGAACAACTTGTTGCCACTTCCACAAGAGGGGAAAACATACTGGACCTGATAATCACCAACATGGGGACTCTATGCTCCAGACCAGAAGTGTATCCCTCACTGGTAAGATCAGACCATAAAATAATCTCACTAGATATTCACATCCTGACCCCAGCCCCTGCCCAGAAAACCACAGTGAAAAACTTCTCTAAAGCAAATTTCACAGTCCTCAAAACCGAGGTGGAATCCTTCAAAGCCCCCGGGCCTTTGGAAAATACGGCCCAGATCGCAGAATCCTTTATAAAAGCATTCTATGAATACCTTCAGGAATGCATGGATCATGCAATCCCAAATAAAACCAAGACCCAATCCTCCAAGGTTAGGTGTCCTGTCTGGTGGACCCCAGCCATAAACAAACTATACAATAGAAGGAGGAAGCTACTACATGATAGAGCAAAATCCCAAAAAGGGAAGGCATCTGTGATCAGTATTAGCAAAAAACTATGGGCACTCAAAATCGTCTAAGGCCAGCTTCGAGAGAAAAATTGCACAGGACACTAAGGATAATCACAAGGCTTTCTTTAGTTATGTTAGGAACCTAGGTGGGAATTCCCAGATATGCACAGAATTAGTCCAAAATGACAAAAAATACACCGAACCCACAGACATTGCCAATATCCTAACTGACAGGTTCAGCGCAAACTCCCCCCCCCTTCCCCACCAAAAGGGCAAATATCTATCCCAGCAGAGTGCTGCCTCCCTGACATCTCAGATGCTCAGGTAAGAGCAACCCTCTCCAAAGCAAAATTCACTGCATCAATGGGACTAGACGGTGTCCCAGGCTGCATCCTACATGAACTCCAAGAAGAACTAAACCCAAACATAAAACTACTGTTCAAGCTCAGCCTTACTACAGGATATGCACCCAAAGAGTGGCGTACAGCAACAGTGGTCCCTCTCCACAAAGGTGGTGCGTCAACGGATCCTGGAAACTATCGCCCCATAAGCCTGACTAGCTTGGCCTGCAAAGCTATGGAAAGGATCATCATGGACCTCATAAATAAAGATATTGGGGACCTACAGACACTGGATCCTACCCATTTCGGCTTTGTTAAGGGCAGATCCTGCCTCTTAAACCTGGTCAATTTCTTTGAAACAGTCACCAAGGCCATTGACGAGGGGAAGGTAGCCCACACAGCCTACCTAGACCTTGCAAAAGCCTTCGATACAATACCCCACTCGGGCATTATAGATAAGCTCACCAGCTTAAATATAAACCCCTATGTCACTAGATGGGTTGCAAACTGGCTCTAGGACAGTACCCACATGGTTAGAATTTCTGGAGCCATGTCAGACTCCACACCAGTTACAAGTGGCGTCCCACAAGGCTCAGTCCTGGGACCTCTCTTGTTCGGTAATATATTTCTCGGAGGTACAGGCTAACACGGAAGGACTGTGGCTGACCAAGTTCGCAGATGACTGCAAACTGGGCACCATAATCGACTCTCCAGCCAACACAATCATCCTACAAAAGGGCCTCATAGAAACAGACAACTGGTGTCAGAGCTATGGCCTCAAGCTAAACTCCAAAAAGTGTATAGTCATTCCCTTTGGGAAAAACAAAGTGCCCACAAATTACAACATAGGTGGTAATCCATTAAGTACAGAAGAAGTAATTAGGGACCTGGGTACCCAAGTTGATAGCAATCTCTCATTTGACAACCACGTGGCCAAAGTGGTTAGAAAAACATTTTATATAGCCCACCTAATCATGAAGGGATTCACATCTAGATCAGGGGAGGTCATTGTGCCTCTTTACTCATCCCACATCAGGCCCATAATTGTGTGCAATGCCCCTTACTCATCCCACATCAGGCCCATAATTGTGTGCAATGCCCCTTTTGGGATGTACCTTACCAGACACCTGCAGCAATTGGAAAGACCCCAAAAGTACCTCACCAAGATGATCAAAGGGCTCAAACAGATGCCATATGCTGTTCGGTTAAAGAAACTCCAGCTCTTCTCAGTGGCATACCGCCTGCTCAGAGGCGATCTGTGCCTGACGTATAAAGCCATGTCTAACCCGGAATTAATGGACATGCTGCACCTCAGAAAATCCAAATCCCATCGAGCTGCGCGCTCGAGAGACTTGAACCTCAGCAGTGAAATAAATAGGACATGCTGGAGGGACAGATTCATAACCCAGAGGCTCCCTTCACTCTGGAATAAAATCCCAGTCCAGGTTAGGCAGAGTCCCTCATTGACTCTCTTCAAGAGGAATCTTGATGAGTGGATGGAAGATTGTAGGTTTACCTCGGGTATCACTTCTGTGTCACTGTTAAACAGTGGCAGAGTATACTAACCTCGAAAAAGGGCATAGCAAAATTCATTTAAAATGGGTGGCGAAAGCCAAACACATTCTGGCTAGGCTTATAAATGCCCTAGGGCAGATAGCCTAGTATGAACCTATGAACCTACAAACCTATTTGTTGCTCCCTCCATCACTGGTACCATTTCAGGAAAATATCTTAGTTGTAATTTTTTTTCTTTTTGCCTTTTCTATTATTACGGTGTTACAGAACCAGATCTGATTTTCTTTGCTGCCCACCACAGTGTTATTGATTCTGATAGTTATGGTTATATAACTTTTTAAATATATTCTTAACAGGCAAATGAGTAATTCTTTCTTCCAGAAATCAGTTTTGTGGCATAACCTTGGTGTGTTGTTACTATTTATATTCAGCTCTATGTTCAAACGTAATCTTTAGCTGTGTGAAACAGTGGTCATAGTGCCCAGATCTCTATCTGTCAATGTTAATTGTTTTACCACATGAAACACAAGCTTTTGCAAGTCTTATGTTATGACATTATCTCTTTTAAATTCATGCAATTAACTGCTTTGACAATAGAATCTGCTGAGATAATTTACTCAAGACTTTCTGTGCTCTGCATTACTGTACAATTGTAGGAATCTAGGTAACAATTTCATCAGTAAAAATAAGCAGATGTCTGTTTGAAATCTTTATCTTGTATGTAATCAACAAAGCATATTTTGTTAGCAGTGTGTTCGCATTTCCTTTGCTAAAGCAGAACGCGCTTAATATTACTTATAATTTTTCTGTACCCCTAAACGACTGTTGTAATTATTTCTGCTGAACTATCACTCATTTCTTTCTGAATTTATTTTCATGTCTTTGTTTTGTATGTTTCTTGTTTTTGACCTTTCTTTTTTACTGCCTTAAGATGTTCTTTCTTCATTTTATTTTACCATTATTCATAAGTATTTTATGTGCATCTTACATCTCAGCTATTATGTGACTAGTCCAAGGAGACACAGAAGGTGCAGAGCTTGGGTCTATATTACAAACTCAAAAAGACCGGAGAACAAATGGCTTAAACATCGAAAATGCCGTTCCTCGGAGTTGCTCTTGTGGGGGGTTGCACCCCCACACCCCACACTAATCACATATACCAACTCCGAGATTACACACCAGTGAGGAAAGGGCAAATTTTCCGATCTTCACTGTACCACAATCTCAGAATAAACACATTGATGATGGCATTTTTGATGTTAAAAGCCATTCACTCTCCAGCCTGTTCGATTTCATGATAGGAACCCATATGTTATAAATATCGCAAGACCATAGAAGATTTCACTTGTTAAGGGATTGACTGAGAATGAACAGGGAGGCGCAGAAGGATACCATCATTAACTCTACAGCACCAGAAAGTATCGGGGGTATCTTTGGACCTCTGGTGGGCGCTGCATAGTGTGCAGCTAGTCTGCTATAGAAAATATGAAAAGGAAAAGGAAATATTCTCATGCTTCTTGCTCACACATCATCATAAAATTTCAAATTATGCTTTCCCACTCACTACCATACTGCCAATGATTCTGGAGGTAATTGTTGATAAGATCAGAAGGATACAGAATTATCCTTAAATGTGTACCTACATCTCATTTTCTATTCTTTTCAAATACATTATAACCTTTCAACATAGTGAACTCCCTCAACAAAACATTTGCATTAACATAACTGTAACCAACTGTGATTTCAATGTTCATTAGTGGGAATTTCAGAACAGGAAGACCAAATGTGTGAAAAGCAGAGTAAAATATACTAGAGCCAAGGCCACTGTGTCTCAGAGTA
This sequence comes from Protopterus annectens, assembly GCF_019279795.1. Taxonomy (NCBI): domain Eukaryota; kingdom Metazoa; phylum Chordata; order Ceratodontiformes; family Protopteridae; genus Protopterus; species Protopterus annectens. The sequence continues at coordinate 1,241,810,361 of NC_056745.1, forward strand.
TTTCCTTTTTTGCAATGTATGCTTGCATACGGTGTGGGGGGCAGCCCCCACATTGGGAGGTGCAGGAGGTAAGCCTCAGTGCAACAAAACAACTTTAAATGAGAACAGTGATTGTTAATATTAGCTGTTTTCCTGGGTCTATATTATATCATCGAACGCTTAAAAAAGCGAACGCTGATTGATCGACCTAATTTAAGCGAAAGCTTACAATCTCGAACTGTCAGATCAGTGATTTTTTTCCCAGGGGGAAAAAAAAAAAAAAAAAAAAAAAAAAAAAAATCGCTGATCCAAAACACATACACACAAGACAAGCACACCAAACAAACAGAAATCCACACACATACACCTAAAATCTGATACCTAACCCTACACTAAACTATGCACACACCACTAACTACCCACTTACCTTAACCCAAACCCTAACCCTAAGGTCTGTCACTATTGCACATTCACCTCACCCGGTCCCTAACCCTAGCTCACTTAAATCCGCCCTAACCTTCATGTCTACTCAACTGCACACCCACCTAACCCGAGCCCTAACCCTAACTCACCTAAATCACCCTAACACTCACATCCACACAATCGCACACTTACCTGAATCTGATCGGTAACTTTCCACCATAACACTGAAAATACCGAAGCAACAGAAACGGACAACCAAATTCTTTCCCTAAGAAAAAATTTGAGTTTCTACTGCTTCGATATTTTGCAGTTTTGCGAAAATAAGTTTGATCAATCATTGTTCGCTTTTTTAAGCATTCGAGGATATAATATAGACCTGTTTCCCTACATTTTCAGACTTTTTTAATGTACTTCTGAGACTGACAGTTACAAGTCTCAGAATTATAATATGGAGCCTAACAAAACTGCTTGGATATGATATACTATATTTTCACAACATTCAAGGGTTACTTGATATGGCACTGAAGAATTGAATGAATGTTTCAGTACTAATATTTTGAATTTGTCCAACTTTGACCTGTCTTTATCACATATTAAGGTCCTTAATAAAGGGTTAACTTTCATACCTGGTTTTATGGTTTCGGAAGATTTATTAGCACAGGATCTTACGAGTTTTTGCAGACTCTTGAATTTGAAATTGTTCTTTGGTGAATCTGACAGTAATTTTGATGTTGGCAAATTTACATATCATAAATCCAGTTTCTCTCCACCCATGCATCCTATAGTTTATCAGTTCCAGAACAGCGTTCTTAAAGATCTACATTTTTTCAGTTCTGATGTTGTGTATAGACAAAATAACATTACATATGCTGAAAAGCAGGCTATTCTGGAACTACAAAGCAATAAGGATATTGTAATTATCTCAGCTGATAAGGGTGGTGCTGTTGTCATTCTAAACTGGACTGATTATGATAATGAGGCCAAAAAACAACTGTTTGATGCCAGATATTATTCACACATGTCTGTAGATTCCACATACAGATTTATCCAATGGATAGAACAATTTTTAATAGAGGCCAAGGATCGAGCTATCATCACCAATGAGACTGCACATCAACTTCTGATTAAGGATCCTAGTATTCAGTACATCTATTTCCTCCCTAAGATTCACAAGGATGCTACACATCCACCGGGTAGACCAATAGTCTCTGAAGGGGATATATCACTGAGCCACTTTCATTATTTTTGACCAAGTACCTTAAACCACTGTTACCCTTTATAAGTTCTCGCTTACAGGACACAACCCACTTTTTACAAATTATCTCTGATATGCAACTTGAATCTGGTTGGTATTTATGTACTCTTGATGTTAGTGCATTATATACGAATATTCCGCACCAGGCGGGCTTGGAGGCATTAGCTTATTGGCTGGAAATAACCAACTTATATAGTTTGGATTTCAATTCCTTCCTGGTTGGCTTGGCCCAGCATGTTATTTATTTATTTTATTTATTTATTTTACATTTGTTAACCGGGAAATTCCGACTGGACCAGGTCCATTTTCAGCGGAGGCCCGGGGAGAAAAGCTCCAACATCAAGTTATACAAATACAGTACATCCAGCATAATACACAAAACAGGTTACATCATGTATGCAGAGCATAGTAATATAACAAGAATTAATAAAAACACTCCAGGTAAAAGATATAGAACATGGGTAAAAAGACAATGTCAGTCATACTTTGGTAAGAAAAGAAAATATATCAAGTAAGATTCTACAGTTAAAAGTACCCTTTCAGATGACCAAGCCTACAGGGGATCAGAGCTCCAGCATGTGATCAGAGAGGAATTTGGGGAGTTAATAGTAGTATAGGTAGGGTTATGTGATACAAGGGCATAAGCATGTACTAAGAAGGTGCGATTTGAGGGAGTTTTTGAATATGGATGTGGAGGGGGCAGTGGACACAGATAGGGGAAGAGAGTTCCAATTTCTGGCAACGGTGTGGGAGTAGAGCTTTCCCTGCATTATTGTTAGCCTTGGTGATGGAGAGGAGAGATTTTTCACTGGATCTTAGGTATCGGTTTGTAGTATAGATAGTAAGTAGGTTGGATAATGAGGGTTTTTTCAGGATATTTGAGAATATTGTAGGCTGTGCCCAGCTGGTGATAGTTAAGTAGCTGTGGTAGCTCAAGCCATTTTAGTTCTTTTAGTGCAGCACAGTGATGGGTTCTATAGGTTGAGTTAGTAGCAAACTTGGCTATTTTATTGTAGCATGATTCTAGTTTGTCTAGGTCACATTGTCTGATTTGGGTAAAGATTGGTGCTGCGTATAATAGAGTTGAGAGGAGGTGGCTTTGTGCAAGAGTGACTCTTGCTTTTGTGAGAGAAAGGACTTATGCCTGTATAGGGAGCCTAGATTTTTGTGTACTAGTTTTATGGTATGTGAGATGTGAACATCAAAGTGGAGATTATTGTCTATTTCAATGCCCAGAAGTTTGGTGTGGTTAGAAGGGGAGATGATGGTGCCGTCATTAGAGGTTATGGTAAAGGAGAGGGGTTTTTTTTATCTATTAGGGGTAAATAGTAGCAGTTTTGTCTTTTTGGGATTTAGAATTAGTTGGATCCCAGATATCCATTTTTCTAGTGAGATAAAGGTATCTTGAGTGAGTGTACGTAGGGTGGTGGGAGATGAGGCGGAGCAGATCAGAGTTGAATCATCTGCATATTGTATGAGTGTGGCATGTTGTGTAGAGCATTTGAGGTTATTTGTGAAAATAAAGAACAACAGCGGGCCCAGTATAGAGCCCTGTGGGACACCTATGGTGGCTGGAAGTTGTGTAGACAGAGTTCCTTTCCACTGGACTGATTGTTGCCTGTCAGACAAGTAGCTTCTGAACCAGGCCATAGTAGAGGAGGTGAAGGATAATGATGTTAGTGAGTCTAGTAGAATGGAGTGGGAGACCATATCAAATGCTTTTGAGAGGTCTAGGAAAATGGCTGATACATATTTGTTATCATTCCTGTGAAGGTTTATATAATTAGTGAAAGATAAAAGGGCTGTGGTAGTGCTGTGATGTGGACGGAAACCGTGTTGTGTGGTAGATAGTAGATTGTGTGTGTTAAGAAATGTCATCACTTGCAAGTGGATGCATTTCTCAAGAATTTTGGATAAGGGGCAAAGGATGGCAATAGGTCGGTAGTTGGAGAATTCATAAGAATTACCTCCTTTATGGAGAGGAATGATGCGAGATACTTTCCAGAGTTTGGGTATGTAGGATTCTAGTATGGAGCGGTTGATAAGGATGGAGACAGGATATGATAAGGAGTCACTAGCCATTTTTAGGTATGCAGCAGGTATGTTATCAGCTGCTAGTGTGGTTGGCTTTAGTTTTAGGAGGAGTTTTTTGATAGTTGAGGTGATCACTGGTGATAGGCTGAAAGAGGGGGTGGTGTGGAATAGGTTATGTTGTGACTGAGGTAGAATGTTTTTGGTTATTTGACTGGACAGGGCCAAGATGGATTTAGTAAAATGGTTATTAAATTGAGAAGCTGTGTCTAGGGTATTGTTAGTAGAGATAGGTGCTGGGGTTGTGGTTTTGCCTGGCTTTAGTAGGGAGTTAATGGCATGCCAGAATTTTTGTGGACTATTTGAATATTTCCTTTGGGCGCTAAGAAAATAGTTTTGTTTATTTTGGATTCAGCCTTGGCCTTGTTTCTAAGCTGTTGATAGTATTGTCTGGAGCTAGGGGTTTTGTCAGTTTTCCAGATTTTCCAGGCTTTATCTCTAGCTTTTAGTAAGGCTCTGGTGTCTCTATTTAGCCAGGGTGCGTAGTTGGCTTTAACTCTGATCTTTCTGCTGGGAGCTAGACTATTAAGGATGTTAGAGAAGGTTGTATTGAAGTAGTCTACTGCCTGGTCTAACCCGAGTGTCTGTAGTGGTTCCCAGTTGCAGTGGCTTAGGACAGTATTTAGGTATCGTGGGGTAAGGTTACGGTCATCTCGTACAAATTTGTAGACTTCAGGTTTGGGGTGATTGGAGTGTTTCTGGAGTAGGAAGGTGGGGAGATGATCACTTAAGTCATCTGGGAGGCAGCCTACTGTATAGTTTTGTTTGGGATAGTTGGTTAGTGTCCAGTCCAGTATGGATTCTCTCTTTGTTTTCTCATCTATTCTAGTTGGTTCTTTAATTAGTTGAGAGAACCCATATAGATTGATATGTGTAGAGGGGCTGCTGGAGTTACAGGTTGCCCAGTCAGTGTTAAGGTCTCCTAGTAGGATCGTTTCCTGAGGTAGATTGTCCTTTGTCCAGTGTAGGATGTCTTCTATTATGAGCGAGTTGTTGCCTGGAGGTATATAGCAGCATATTATATTAATCTTCTTGGTGTTTCTTATGGATAGGACAGAAAACAGGACTTCAGCAGTTTGAAAAGTGGGTGGTGTGGTGTGCAGGAGCTGGAGGTTAAGGGTGTTTTTAAAGAGAATGGCTACTCCTCCTCCTTTCCAGTTTGTTCTATCAGATCTAAGTGTATTATACCCTGGGGGAAGAAAGACTTCATCTTGGATACTGGGTGTAAGCCAGATTTCTGTAATGGCGAGTATATCAGGGTTGTAGTGGGCTATGAATGCATGTAGGTCTGTTAGCTTATTGGTAATACTTCTTATGTTGAGATTTAGGATTAGCAGGTCAGATGTTTGTCTAGCTGAGAGGGGACCTGGATTTGGGTGAATATCACCAGAGGTTAGCAGAATTTGAAGGAGTGTCAGTATGTGTTTTTTAATATTAATTGTTTGCAAGCTTGGTCTATGAGAGTTTTTCTTAGTGTGATGAGATGGTGTAATTTTTGTTAGTGAGTAATATGTAGTTGTAAGATTTATGATTGTAGGGCAGATGTAGAAGTCTGAGTGAGTTTAAGAGGGTGGGCTAGTGTGGGTAGTGTGATAGCAGTTGTGCAACGGTAGATCTGTTTGTAAGGAAGTTAGGAAGGTTAGCGATAGTAGAGCTAGTGATAGGGATGTGAGTGTGGGTAACATGATATTACTTTGAGTGAGAAGTACAACTAGGATTCCTGGTTGGTTGTGTGTGAGGGTAGAGTTGTGTTGCCTGGGAATGTGTTTTGGGAGTGGGATATAATTGGATTGGGGGGTGGGGGGAGGTAGGATGAGTGGGTTGGGCTAGTTGTTAGGGAATTAGGGGTTGGACTACTGGTCAGGTGATTAGGGGTTAGAATAAAAGGAGAAGTAGTGGGGGTGGGTGGGAATAGGGGGCAGGGAGGGGAGCGGAGCAAGCCCGAGCGAGGGTGAGCAGGCTAACACCAACTCTAAGTGTTTCTTTAGGCTTTGGTAAGTATGTAATGTTAGCTTAAATTGTAATATGTTCAACTGAAATTTTAACTGCAATTTAATATGTTTGCACGAAGTTATAAGCTATGTTATGGCCACAGAGTATAATTTTCTGACATTCTTAAAAGGATATAGAATTAAAGCTGGGGTTAGTTACAGATGAAACAGGAGAGGAAAAGAAATGCTCTTTTATAGATTTGAGTATTTCTCAAAAGAAACTTGACTTTAGTTGGGGGGGGGGGCACTAACTGGAGAGCAATATACAACTGTTAGTCCTGGTGATGTACTCATCAGTACAGAGGTTTGACTAAGGAACTATACAGCAGAAATATACTAATACACTCACTAACATTTGTTTAAGTTAATGCAAGTAAGGTATTTTACTGTCTAGACACTTGGAAGTTAAGCACCTACATTAGTATTTAGTCGTTTTAGTTGCAGGACAAGTGTCTGTGGGTGCCCAGTGCTCAAGAGAAACAACTGAAATTTCTACTGCTTGATATGGGGGGCAGAGACCTGCTTGACCTGAAGGATGGTTTGGATTACTGAAAGAAAAATAGAAGAAAAATGTAAGAGAGCATTAGGTTAAGGCAGCACATACGGCTAACACCGACTAAGTGTTTCTTTAGGCTTTGGTAAGTATGTAATGTTAGCTTAAATTGTAATATGTTCAACTGAAATTTTAACTGTAATTTAATATGTTTGCACGAAGTTATAGGCTATGTTATGGGCACAGAGTATAATTTTCTGACATTCTTAAAAGGATATAGAATTAAAGCTGGGGTTAGTTACAGATGAAACAGGAGAGGAAAAGAAATGCTCTTTTATAGATTTGAGTATTTCTCAAAAGAAACTTGACTTTAGTTGGGGGGGGGGGGCACTAACTGGAGAGCAATATACAACTGTTTAGTCCTGGTGATGTACTCATCAGTACAGAGGTTTGACTAAGGAACTATACAGCAGAAATATACTAATACACTCACTAACATTTGTTTAAGTTAATGCAAGTAAGGTATTTTACTGTCTAGACACTTGGAAGTTAAGCACCTACATTAGTATTTAGTCGTTTTAGTTGCAGGACAAGTGTCTGTGGGTGCCCAGTGCTCAAGAGAAACAACTGAAATTTCTACTGCTTGATATGGGGGGCAGAGACCTGCTTGACCTGAAGGATGGTTTGGATTACTGAAAGAAAAATAGAAGAAAAATGTAAGAGAGCATTAGGTTAAGGCAGCACGGGCTAACACCAACTCTAAGTGTTTCTTTAGGCTTTGGTAAGTATGTAATGTTAGCTTAAATTGTAATATGTTCAACTGAAATTTTAACTGTAATTTAATATGTTTGCACGAAGTTATAGGCTATGTTATGGGCACAGAGTATAATTTTCTGACATTCTTAAAAGGATATAGAATTAAAGCTGGGGTTAGTTACAGATGAAACAGGAGAGGAAAAGAAATGCTCTTTTATAGATTTGAGTATTTCTCAAAAGAAACTTGACTTTAGTTGGGGGCACTAACTGGAGAGCAATATACAACTGTTTAGTCCTGGTGATGTACTCATCAGTACAGAGGTTTGACTAAGGAACTATACAGCAGAAATATACTAATACACTCACTAACATTTGTTTAAGTTAATGCAAGTAAGGTATTTTACTGTCTAGACACTTGGAAGTTAAGCACCTACATTAGTATTTAGTCGTTTTAGTTGCAGGACAAGTGTCTGTGGGTGCCCAGTGCTCAAGAGAAACAACTGAAATTTCTACTGCTTGATATGGGGGGCAGAGACCTGCTTGACCTGAAGGATGGTTTGGATTACTGAAAGAAAAATAGAAGAAAAATGTAAGAGAGCATTAGGTTAAGGCAGCACGGGCTAACACCAACTCTAAGTGTTTCTTTAGGCTTTGGTAAGTATGTAATGTTAGCTTAAATTGTAATATGTTCAACTGAAATTTTAACTGTAATTTAATATGTTTGCACGAAGTTATAGGCTATGTTATGGGCACAGAGTATAATTTTCTGACATTCTTAAAAGGATATAGAATTAAAGCTGGGGTTAGTTACAGATGAAACAGGAGAGGAAAAGAAATGCTCTTTTATAGATTTGAGTATTTCTCAAAAGAAACTTGACTTTAGTTGGGAGGGGGCAATAACTGGAGAGCAATATACAACTGTTTAGTCCTGGTGATGTACTCATCAGTACAGAGGTTTGACTAAGGAACTATACAGCAGAAATATACTAATACACTCACTAACATTTGTTTAAGTTAATGCAAGTAAGGTATTTTACTGTCTAGACACTTGGAAGTTAAGCACCTACATTAGTATTTAGTCGTTTTAGTTGCAGGACAAGTGTCTGTGGGTGCCCAGTGCTCAAGAGAAACAACTGAAATTTCTACTGCTTGATATGGGGGGCAGAGACCTGCTTGACCTGAAGGATGGTTTGGATTACTGAAAGAAAAATAGAAGAAAAATGTAAGAGAGCATTAGGTTAAGGCAGCACGGGCTAACACCAACTCTAAGTGTTTCTTTAGGCTTTGGTAAGTATGTAATGTTAGCTTAAATTGTAATATGTTCAACTGAAATTTTAACTGTAATTTAATATGTTTGCACGAAGTTATAGGCTATGTTATGGGCACAGAGTATAATTTTCTGACATTCTTAAAAGGATATAGAATTAAAGCTGGGGTTAGTTACAGATGAAACAGGAGAGGAAAAGAAATGCTCTTTTATAGATTTGAGTATTTCTCAAAAGAAACTTGACTTTAGTTGGGGCGGAAGCACTAACTGGAGAGCAATATACAACTGTTTAGTCCTGGTGATGTACTCATCAGTACAGAGGTTTGACTAAGGAACTATACAGCAGAAATATACTAATACACTCACTAACATTTGTTTAAGTTAATGCAAGTAAGGTATTTTACTGTCTAGACACTTGGAAGTTAAGCACCTACATTAGTATTTAGTCGTTTTAGTTGCAGGACAAGTGTCTGTGGGTGCCCAGTGCTCAAGAGAAACAACTGAAATTTCTACTGCTTGATATGGGGGGCAGAGACCTGCTTGACCTGAAGGATGGTTTGGATTACTGAAAGAAAAATAGAAGAAAAATGTAAGAGAGCATTAGGTTAAGGCAGCACGGGCTAACACCAACTCTAAGTGTTTCTTTAGGCTTTGGTAAGTATGTAATGTTAGCTTAAATTGTAATATGTTCAACTGAAATTTTAACTGTAATTTAATATGTTTGCACGAAGTTATAGGCTATGTTATGGGCACAGAGTATAATTTTCTGACATTCTTAAAAGGATATAGAATTAAAGCTGGGGTTAGTTACAGATGAAACAGGAGAGGAAAAGAAATGCTCTTTTATAGATTTGAGTATTTCTCAAAAGAAACTTGACTTTAGTTGGGGGGGGCACTAACTGGAGAGCAATATACAACTGTTTAGTCCTGGTGATGTACTCATCAGTACAGAGGTTTGACTAAGGAACTATACAGCAGAAATATACTAATACACTCACTAACATTTGTTTAAGTTAATGCAAGTAAGGTATTTTACTGTCTAGACACTTGGAAGTTAAGCACCTACATTAGTATTTAGTCGTTTTAGTTGCAGGACAAGTGTCTGTGGGTGCCCAGTGCTCAAGAGAAACAACTGAAATTTCTACTGCTTGATATGGGGGGCAGAGACCTGCTTGACCTGAAGGATGGTTTGGATTACTGAAAGAAAAATAGAAGAAAAATGTAAGAGAGCATTAGGTTAAGGCAGCACGGGCTAACACCAACTCTAAGTGTTTCTTTAGGCTTTGGTAAGTATGTAATGTTAGCTTAAATTGTAATATGTTCAACTGAAATTTTAACTGTAATTTAATATGTTTGCACGAAGTTATAGGCTATGTTATGGGCACAGAGTATAATTTTCTGACATTCTTAAAAGGATATAGAATTAAAGCTGGGGTTAGTTACAGATGAAACAGGAGAGGAAAAGAAATGCTCTTTTATAGATTTGAGTATTTCTCAAAAGAAACTTGACTTTAGTTGGGGGGGGCACTAACTGGAGAGCAATATACAACTGTTTAGTCCTGGTGATGTACTCATCAGTACAGAGGTTTGACTAAGGAACTATACAGCAGAAATATACTAATACACTCACTAACATTTGTTTAAGTTAATGCAAGTAAGGTATTTTACTGTCTAGACACTTGGAAGTTAAGCACCTACATTAGTATTTAGTCGTTTTAGTTGCAGGACAAGTGTCTGTGGGTGCCCAGTGCTCAAGAGAAACAACTGAAATTTCTACTGCTTGATATGGGGGGCACAGACCTGCTTGACCTGAAGGATGGTTTGGATTACTGAAAGAAAAATGTAAGAGAGCATTAGGTTAAGGCAGCACGGGCTAACACCAACTCTAAGTGTTTCTTTAGGCTTTGGTAAGTATGTAATGTTAGCTTAAATTGTAATATGTTCAACTGAAATTTTAACTGTAATTTAATATGTTTGCACGAAGTTATAGGCTATGTTATGGGCACAGAGTATAATTTTCTGACATTCTTAAAAGGATATAGAATTAAAGCTGGGGTTAGTTACAGATGAAACAGGAGAGGAAAAGAAATGCTCTTTTATAGATTTGAGTATTTCTCAAAAGAAACTTGACTTTAGTTGCTGCGGGGCACTAACTGGAGAGCAATATACAACTGTTTAGTCCTGGTGATGTACTCATCAGTACAGAGGTTTGACTAAGGAACTATACAGCAGAAATATACTAATACACTCACTAACATTTGTTTAAGTTAATGCAAGTAAGGTATTTTACTGTCTAGACACTTGGAAGTTAAGCACCTACATTAGTATTTAGTCGTTTTAGTTGCAGGACAAGTGTCTGTGGGTGCCCAGTGCTCAAGAGAAACAACTGAAATTTCTACTGCTTGATATGGGGGGCAGAGACCTGCTTGACCTGAAGGATGGTTTGGATTACTGAAAGAAAAATAGAAGAAAAATGTAAGAGAGCATTAGGTTAAGGCAGCACGGGCTAACACCAACTCTAAGTGTTTCTTTAGGCTTTGGTAAGTATGTAATGTTAGCTTAAATTGTAATATGTTCAACTGAAATTTTAACTGTAATTTAATATGTTTGCACGAAGTTATAGGCTATGTTATGGGCACAGAGTATAATTTTCTGACATTCTTAAAAGGATATAGAATTAAAGCTGGGGTTAGTTACAGATGAAACAGGAGAGGAAAAGAAATGCTCTTTTATAGATTTGAGTATTTCTCAAAAGAAACTTGACTTTAGTTGGGGGGGGAGCACTAACTGGAGAGCAATATACAACTGTTTAGTCCTGGTGATGTACTCATCAGTACAGAGGTTTGACTAAGGAACTATACAGCAGAAATATACTAATACACTCACTAACATTTGTTTAAGTTAATGCAAGTAAGGTATTTTACTGTCTAGACACTTGGAAGTTAAGCACCTACATTAGTATTTAGTCGTTTTAGTTGCAGGACAAGTGTCTGTGGGTGCCCAGTGCTCAAGAGAAACAACTGAAATTTCTACTGCTTGATATGGGGGGCAGAGACCTGCTTGACCTGAAGGATGGTTTGGATTACTGAAAGAAAAATAGAAGAAAAATGTAAGAGAGCATTAGGTTAAGGCAGCACGGGCTAACACCAACTCTAAGTGTTTCTTTAGGCTTTGGTAAGTATGTAATGTTAGCTTAAATTGTAATATGTTCAACTGAAATTTTAACTGTAATTTAATATGTTTGCACGAAGTTATAGGCTATGTTATGGGCACAGAGTATAATTTTCTGACATTCTTAAAAGGATATAGAATTAAAGCTGGGGTTAGTTACAGATGAAACAGGAGAGGAAAAGAAATGCTCTTTTATAGATTTGAGTATTTCTCAAAAGAAACTTGACTTTAGTTGGGGGGGCGGCACTAACTGGAGAGCAATATACAACTGTTTAGTCCTGGTGATGTACTCATCAGTACAGAGGTTTGACTAAGGAACTATACAGCAGAAATATACTAATACACTCACTAACATTTGTTTAAGTTAATGCAAGTAAGGTATTTTACTGTCTAGACACTTGGAAGTTAAGCACCTACATTAGTATTTAGTCGTTTTAGTTGCAGGACAAGTGTCTGTGGGTGCCCAGTGCTCAAGAGAAACAACTGAAATTTCTACTGCTTGATATGGGGGGCAGAGACCTGCTTGACCTGAAGGATGGTTTGGATTACTGAAAGAAAAATAGAAGAAAAATGTAAGAGAGCATTAGGTTAAGGCAGCACGGGCTAACACCAACTCTAAGTGTTTCTTTAGGCTTTGGTAAGTATGTAATGTTAGCTTAAATTGTAATATGTTCAACTGAAATTTTAACTGTAATTTAATATGTTTGCACGAAGTTATAGGCTATGTTATGGGCACAGAGTATAATTTTCTGACATTCTTAAAAGGATATAGAATTAAAGCTGGGGTTAGTTACAGATGAAACAGGAGAGGAAAAGAAATGCTCTTTTATAGATTTGAGTATTTCTCAAAAGAAACTTGACTTTAGTTGGGGGGGGGGCACTAACTGGAGAGCAATATACAACTGTTTAGTCCTGGTGATGTACTCATCAGTACAGAGGTTTGACTAAGGAACTATACAGCAGAAATATACTAATACACTCACTAACATTTGTTTAAGTTAATGCAAGTAAGGTATTTTACTGTCTAGACACTTGGAAGTTAAGCACCTACATTAGTATTTAGTCGTTTTAGTTGCAGGACAAGTGTCTGTGGGTGCCCAGTGCTCAAGAGAAACAACTGAAATTTCTACTGCTTGATATGGGGGGCAGAGACCTGCTTGACCTGAAGGATGGTTTGGATTACTGAAAGAAAAATAGAAGAAAAATGTAAGAGAGCATTAGGTTAAGGCAGCACGGGCTAACACCAACTCTAAGTGTTTCTTTAGGCTTTGGTAAGTATGTAATGTTAGCTTAAATTGTAATATGTTCAACTGAAATTTTAACTGTAATTTAATATGTTTGCGAACGAAGTTATAGGCTATGTTATGGGCACAGAGTATAATTTTCTGACATTCTTAAAAGGATATAGAATTAAAGCTGGGGTTAGTTACAGATGAAACAGGAGAGGAAAAGAAATGCTCTTTTATAGATTTGAGTATTTCTCAAAAGAAACTTGACTTTAGTTGGGGGGGGGGCACTAACTGGAGAGCAATATACAACTGTTTAGTCCTGGTGATGTACTCATCAGTACAGAGGTTTGACTAAGGAACTATACAGCAGAAATATACTAATACACTCACTAACATTTGTTTAAGTTAATGCAAGTAAGGTATTTTACTGTCTAGACACTTGGAAGTTAAGCACCTACATTAGTATTTAGTCGTTTTAGTTGCAGGACAAGTGTCTGTGGGTGCCCAGTGCTCAAGAGAAACAACTGAAATTTCTACTGCTTGATATGGGGGGCACAGACCTGCTTGACCTGAAGGATGGTTTGGATTACTGAAAGAAAAATAGAAGAAAAATGTAAGAGAGCATTAGGTTAAGGCAGCACGGGCTAACACCAACTCTAAGTGTTTCTTTAGGCTTTGGTAAGTATGTAATGTTAGCTTAAATTGTAATATGTTCAACTGAAATTTTAACTGTAATTTAATATGTTTGCACGAAGTTATAGGCTATGTTATGGGCACAGAGTATAATTTTCTGACATTCTTAAAAGGATATAGAATTAAAGCTGGGGTTAGTTACAGATGAAACAGGAGAGGAAAAGAAATGCTCTTTTATAGATTTGAGTATTTCTCAAAAGAAACTTGACTTTAGTTGGGGGCACTAACTGGAGAGCAATATACAACTGTTTAGTCCTGGTGATGTACTCATCAGTACAGAGGTTTGACTAAGGAACTATACAGCAGAAATATACTAATACACTCACTAACATTTGTTTAAGTTAATGCAAGTAAGGTATTTTACTGTCTAGACACTTGGAAGTTAAGCACCTACATTAGTATTTAGTCGTTTTAGTTGCAGGACAAGTGTCTGTGGGTGCCCAGTGCTCAAGAGAAACAACTGAAATTTCTACTGCTTGATATGGGGGGCAGAGACCTGCTTGACCTGAAGGATGGTTTGGATTACTGAAAGAAAAATAGAAGAAAAATGTAAGAGAGCATTAGGTTAAGGCAGCACGGGCTAACACCAACTCTAAGTGTTTCTTTAGGCTTTGGTAAGTATGTAATGTTAGCTTAAATTGTAATATGTTCAACTGAAATTTTAACTGTAATTTAATATGTTTGCACGAAGTTATAGGCTATGTTATGGGCACAGAGTATAATTTTCTGACATTCTTAAAAGGATATAGAATTAAAGCTGGGGTTAGTTACAGATGAAACAGGAGAGGAAAAGAAATGCTCTTTTATAGATTTGAGTATTTCTCAAAAGAAACTTGACTTTAGTTGGTCTGGCTCACTAACTGGAGAGCAATATACAACTGTTTAGTCCTGGTGATGTACTCATCAGTACAGAGGTTTGACTAAGGAACTATACAGCAGAAATATACTAATACACTCACTAACATTTGTTTAAGTTAATGCAAGTAAGGTATTTTACTGTCTAGACACTTGGAAGTTAAGCACCTACATTAGTATTTAGTCGTTTTAGTTGCAGGACAAGTGTCTGTGGGTGCCCAGTGCTCAAGAGAAACAACTGAAATTTCTACTGCTTGATATGGGGGGCAGAGACCTGCTTGACCTGAAGGATGGTTTGGATTACTGAAAGAAAAATAGAAGAAAAATGTAAGAGAGCATTAGGTTAAGGCAGCACGGGCTAACACCAACTCTAAGTGTTTCTTTAGGCTTTGGTAAGTATGTAATGTTAGCTTAAATTGTAATATGTTCAACTGAAATTTTAACTGTAATTTAATATGTTTGCACGAAGTTATAGGCTATGTTATGGGCACAGAGTATAATTTTCTGACATTCTTAAAAGGATATAGAATTAAAGCTGGGGTTAGTTACAGATGAAACAGGAGAGGAAAAGAAATGCTCTTTTATAGATTTGAGTATTTCTCAAAAGAAACTTGACTTTAGTTGGGGGGGGGGCACTAACTGGAGAGCAATATACAACTGTTTAGTCCTGGTGATGTACTCATCAGTACAGAGGTTTGACTAAGGAACTATACAGCAGAAATATACTAATACACTCACTAACATTTGTTTAAGTTAATGCAAGTAAGGTATTTTACTGTCTAGACACTTGGAAGTTAAGCACCTACATTAGTATTTAGTCGTTTTAGTTGCAGGACAAGTGTCTGTGGGTGCCCAGTGCTCAAGAGAAACAACTGAAATTTCTACTGCTTGATATGGGGGGCAGAGACCTGCTTGACCTGAAGGATGGTTTGGATTACTGAAAGAAAAATAGAAGAAAAATGTAAGAGAGCATTAGGTTAAGGCAGCACGGGCTAACACCAACTCTAAGTGTTTCTTTAGGCTTTGGTAAGTATGTAATGTTAGCTTAAATTGTAATATGTTCAACTGAAATTTTAACTGTAATTTAATATGTTTGCACGAAGTTATAGGCTATGTTATGGGCACAGAGTATAATTTTCTGACATTCTTAAAAGGATATAGAATTAAAGCTGGGGTTAGTTACAGATGAAACAGGAGAGGAAAAGAAATGCTCTTTTATAGATTTGAGTATTTCTCAAAAGAAACTTGACTTTAGTTGGGGGCACTAACTGGAGAGCAATATACAACTGTTTAGTCCTGGTGATGTACTCATCAGTACAGAGGTTTGACTAAGGAACTATACAGCAGAAATATACTAATACACTCACTAACATTTGTTTAAGTTAATGCAAGTAAGGTATTTTACTGTCTAGACACTTGGAAGTTAAGCACCTACATTAGTATTTAGTCGTTTTAGTTGCAGGACAAGTGTCTGTGGGTGCCCAGTGCTCAAGAGAAACAACTGAAATTTCTACTGCTTGATATGGGGGGCAGAGGCCTGCTTGACCTGAAGGATGGTTTGGATTACTGAAAGAAAAATAGAAGAAAAATGTAAGAGAGCATTAGGTTAAGGCAGCACATACTGTGTGACCAGTCAGATTGGATTTTTGTTTAGCAATAGTCAACAACAAAAACATCAGGCAATGGTTAATCCTGCTTCAGCACCTGATAACATAAAATATTTTCTTATGGCAACATACAAATATAAAATGTAAATATAGAAAGCAGTCCTCTACTAAATTAAGCAAGATACACTTTCAATGTATTTAAAAACTAGTCAATGCAGTTAGACAGAGCAGTGAAATGCAGCATGTGAAATAGCCCTTCCGGCTCTATAACAGTAAACAAGGAAAACAGAACATATCTAGGTGCATATGTGACAGCAGTTCAGTAAGCAGAATTATCTAAAGGCATCCTGCAGTGTTAAACATAACAGAAACATATAGTATAAGCTGTTGTACTAAAGCATTAGGAATTAAACCACAATATACAGCATACCTTGAATGCAAAACCTTACAGTAGGATGATTACACACCAAGGGAGACAAACAGCTGCTGCTGGATTTGAAACAAAAAAAACAAAATGGCACCCTGGGTTTAAATTACCTCAGGTTATCCAATACAGAACAAGAGCTGGAGGAGGGAGGGGTAAAGACTACAGGGAAGGAGAAGGCTAGCCAATGGTTAAATGAACTCTGCAGACACTCACTGTGAAGTGCAAAAGGAATACAAACCACTCATTGAACCTTAAGAAAAGGTATGCTACTTTGCACAGTCACTCTACTTTATACTATAAAATCAATGCAAATGTAGACATTATCCAATTTACCCTGACATTCTTAAAAGGATATAGAATTAAAGCTGGGGTTAGTTACAGATGAAACAGGAGAGGTAAAGAAATGCTCTTTTATAGATTTGAGTATTTCTCAAAAGAAACTTGACTTTAGTTGGGGGGGGGGCACTAACTGGAGAGCAATATACAACTGTTTAGTCCTGGTGATGTACTCATCAGTACAGAGGTTTGACTAAGGAACTATACAGCAGAAATATACTAATACACTCACTAACATTTGTTTAAGTTAATGCAAGTAAGGTATTTTACTGTCTAGACACTTGGAAGTTAAGCACCTACATTAATATTTAGTCGTTTTAGTTGCAGGACAAGTGCCTGTGGGTGCCCAGTGCTCAAGAGAAACAACTGAAATTTCTACTGCTTGATATGGGGGGCAGAGACCTGCTTGACCTGAAGGATGTTTTGGATTAATTAGTATTTAGTCATTTTAGTTGCAGGACAAGTGTCTGTGGCTGCCCAGTGCTCAAGAGAAATCACTGAAATTTCTACTGCTTGATATGGGGGGCAGAGACCTGCTTGACCTGAAGGATGGTTTGGATTAATTAGTATTTAGTCGTTTTAGTTGCAGGACAAGTGTCTGTGGCTGCCCAGTGCTCAAGAGAAACAACTGAAATTTCTACTGCTTGATATGGGGGGCAGAGACCTGCTTGACCTGAAGGATGGTTTGGATTAATTAGTATTTAGTCGTTTTAGTTGCAGGACAAGTGTCTGTGGGTGCCCAGTGCTCAAGAGAAACAACTGAAATTTCTACTGCTTGATATGGGGGGCAGAGACCTGCTTGACCTGAAGGATGGTTTGGATTACTTGAATGCAAAAACCTTACAGTAGGATGATTACACACCAGGGGAGACAAACAGCTGCTGTTGGATTTGAAACAAAAAAGTTCTCACAAGTAACGTCTTCTATTATAAGGATCTTTGTTTTTGGCAAACAAAAGGGACTGCAATGGGGGCATCCTTTGCCCCCATATATGCGGATCTCTTTATGGCCTATGTAGAAACACACATTATTTATGATTCCTTAAGAAATACATTTTTACCTGATATTGATATGTGGAGACGTTACTTGGATGACGTATGGCTTGTTTGGAAAGGTACGGAAACTGGACTTTTGGAATTTGTTTTGTACCTTAACAACAATGAATGGGGGTTAGTTTTCAGTGAACATCATAACCTGAATAGTATTACATTTTTGGATGTCTTAGTTAACAGGCTTCCTGATGACACCTTGGGGTCGGAGATGTATAGAAAATTCCCACAGTACAACTCCATTTTACATGCTTCCAGTTTCCACCCTCCACATATAGCATGGAACATCCCTAAGGCCCAATTCATTCGGGCCAAACGCATATGTTCAGAACATGCTACATTTTGCCATAATCAAGTTGACTTAACTAACAGATTCAAACATAGGGGCTACAAGGTGGGTGATATCTCTGTTGCCAAACATCAGGTCAATTGTATGGATAGATCTGATTTATTGAAATATAGAGACCACTCTAATATAGCACCTCAACCACTCAGGTTTACTACCACTTATTCTAGGAATTCCAACTGTCTTATTCAGAGTGTTCACAAACACTGGAACATTTTACAGTATGACCAGGATATTTCAAACATAGTTCCAGCCCGTTGCCTTTTTTCATACAAGAAAGGTAAAAATTTGAATTCATATTTTAATCATTACAAACACAGTGATACTAGATACATTGGGCATGTTCAGACCACTTTATCAGGTGACATCCTATGTGGATGTTTCCCTTGTGGTCACTGCACCAATTGTCAATATATCAACAAAGCCAAGGAATTTTCCAGTAGGAATTGCCCCAAAGTTTTTGACCTCCACTTTTTTGCCAATTGCAGTAGCGATTAGATAATTTATTTGGCTACTTGCAATTGTGGAGCATTCTATGTGGGGCAAACATTGCGTCCCATGAGAATACGCATCTCTGAACATATCAGTAACATTAAACAAAAAAGAATGCACAATGCTTTATACAAACACCATTTGGCACACCCCACTGCCAGGTTTATGTTTACCATTATTGATATGGTACATGGTAATCGTTCTAACAAAACAGGGTGGCACACAGTATTAAATGGGAAAGAAAAGAAATGGATTATTAAACTTGGGGGGTTGTTCCCTCCTGGATTAAATGAATATTTATGAGTATCCACCAATAAGGTCTGATTTTAAGCTATAAAAACAGCTCTGATTTGATTGTCTCTTATACACTGAAGAAGGCTGTGTAAATTGGTTCCAGCCGAAACCGGTCTGTTTGCTGTTTGTTGCTATGTATTTCTAATATAATATTATTGTATTTGGTCTCTGTTTGCGGGTTCTTTTTTCTTTTGTGGAATTGCAATTTACTTCTGGAACCGTGCATCAGCTCTCGTGCAGGGGATTTTGTTTTGTGTAATACTATATTTTTGCCATAACACTGCCTCTTTTTCATCTTCACTTCAAATCTTTATCCCTAGAGTGCATCCCAAGATCCTTGAAAATTAATCTGTCAGTGCTATATACAGAATATACACTTCTTTCCTTAAACTTTTCATTTCTCTTTTCTCATCTCATTGAAAATGTACTGTACTATTTTCTTATCACACTTACTTGTGTTCCATTACTTACTTGCCTTTTGACATTAAAATTGTATAATTAGGGTAAATCAATAACCCTTTATTTCACTATCAGAATCTGCTACCCACTTATTTTCTTTTTCTTGAAGTTCTTTCACTATAGCATTAATGCAAGAAGCACATACAACAAGAGTCTTAAATGGACTTCATTATTTAATTCCTTTGTCCCTACACACTCAGTGCCATAAAACCAATCAACCATTAGACCTCATTAATGAATAATTATTTAATCATTTGTTCATTCAGCCATTCATTCATTCTTTCTTGAACTAAGTGGGCAGTGAAGGTCAAAAAGAAGCAGGAGCATATGTTATCACTCACTGGATACAAGGTAGAGAAACTGCACTTGGATATGATGCCAATGTGTACTAGAACACACACACATATGCACTCTCACACCTGCCTGCACACCTACATGCAAAGTAAAGAACCATCAATTCATCTACAGTATGCCTTTGGGAGATGCAAGGAAGCTACAGTGCCCAGCAAGGCCTACATAGACAGAAAGAAAAGATAAAGACTCCATACAGAAGTCACCCCAGCTGAGTATCAAACTGGAGAATTAAGAGCTGGGAGACGGCAATACTAACTGTTACACTACTTTCCTTCCCCTGAATAATCATGCAGTTCTGTAATAAATCTAATGATACTATCTCTATACCAGTCTGGTTAATATTTTTCTCATTTCCTATATTAGAATATCAAAGCTATTTCTAGTTCAGAAATCAGTACTGCTACCACTTTTATCTGATGTGTTACCTCTGTATGCCTATGATATAAATACTATTTCCCATTTCCTATCACCTTTACTTCTTTTCAAATAAATGTCCATGTTTCTGCAAGAATCTAGCCAACGTTTTTAAAATCACCTTTCTCTTCAATACATTTTGCTACCCCTTCATTCATTGAATGTTTTCTTTCAATTATACTGAATCAATGCAATCCTTTTTCTCCAAAATCAAATACAGCCAAAAACAATCCAAGTCAAAGGCCCAAAGGCAGGGGAACTTTTACAAGATATATAGTATTAATTTGAAACTTGAGAAATCAAAAGGATTTGTATTAATATGTATTTCCTTAAAAAACACTAACTTTAATGTTTTGCCTCAAAAAACATATATTAAAAGAGAAGAAAAAGCATAATATTGAGACAAAATCTGTGATATCTATCAGAACCAAAGTTATGAATGCTTTTCAACCATTTATTGCATACTTTGCACACTACTGTTAATTGTATATTTGACAAGCACACATAAAATCTACACTCTGTGTCTTTTAACCTATGTGCACTATTTTAACATGTTAAATCTTCTCTAATGTCCTTTAAAGCTATATAATTTGCAGCTTGTTTTTACCATGAGCTTCATTCTTTACTTACATAAGTTGAGTATGTGCTTCAGTTATTCAAGGAATATTAGACAGTAAACAGATATTATTAATAAGCATTGGAATATTCTGACCACTGATAGGCAGGTGAGTAAGCTCTTGGATTTACAACCCCAATTCACCTTTACAAATAAAAAATCTCTTAAGAAAAGGCTCTGCATCATGAGGGATTATGTTAAAGCTGTTGGTACAGGAGGGACTAGACCATGTGAGAAATTACAGTTCTGTATGTACATTACCAATGGTCTGGACTTTAGACACCTGGACACAGGAGAGGTGTTTAAGATCAGGGTAAGTGCAACATGTGACAGCTCCCACTTTGTCTATCTGGCTGTATGCCAAGTGTGTAATAAGTTTTATGTTGATAAATCTGATAGGCAGCTAAATGATAGAATGAGAGAACATGTTTATCATATCAAGAAAAAAAGTGTATTTGATGCACTGGCTAAACATGTGAGTGAAACCAATGACCAACATATTTTTGGGTTTATGGTTTTGGGGAGGTGTTTTGAGAACCAAAGGGGAGGTGATATTAGAAGTAGAATGGAAGGGTTAGAGGCTGATTTGAGTGTGAGATTAAGGGCAGATGTAGGACATGGGCTTAATGATCATATACCTCTGAGACCCATTCTAAAAAACAAGACCATTATATAGATATTCCTTATGCAATATGTTTTAAAAAGCATTTTGTATGTGTATTTTATATTTCCTATGTATTCTGATATGCTTTCTATATGTGTTTCTATACCTTTAAATGTTAAATGGTTGATCATGTGACTATGATTGAATGTTATAAAAAGGGTGTTTTAGTTCAATATGGTATATACCTGAAGAAATATCTTGTGAAAGCACTTGTGTTTGCTGTTATTAAATCTCTTGGAGAACCTAGAGCCTTGCCTTGGCTTGTTTTTTTGCCTTTGGATTGTTTATTAGTTGTTGCAGAAGTACCTGGTTATCACTGGGATATTTTTATCTTTTTCTTTTATTTATATCCGATGTTAGAAATAAACATCTGCTATCAGTCATTAGACTAAGATAAGAATGTAGGGACTGCAAAACATTTGCTGTGTCTTTCAAAACTCTAGATATTTTGCATAAGCTACCTTTTAGTTGACATTCTATCCAGATGGAGGCATGTTCTGTGACCCACCCTCTACCAGAAACAATGGGACATAGGGGTGGGTCCTGAATATGGATAGGCTTTAAAGACTGGTATTACAGGGTGTTCCACCCACAAAAATCTAAAGGTGTTTTCTGTGATCTGGTTGCTACTTTTTAAGTTTAAAAAATCGCACTTCACCCTATTAATAATCATTGTGACTTCCAGGGGTGATAAGCTCTGGTATGTAGCATTATTGCTAAGCATATCTAAATCCTTATTGCTATAAAAGTCAGTACTCATCACAATGACTATCCCTCTATTGTCAGCTGGCTTGAAGTTAATATCAGTATTAGCTATTAATGACTGTAATCCCTGCTTTTGTTCCTGAGTCAAATTGTGAAAAACACATCACTGCTTATTAAATAATTGCATCAAATCTGCTTCACAAGTTTTAAGAAATGTTTCAATTACTGGCCTTAAGAGAGGGTTAAACATACTAGGTTGTCTGGGTTCAGTAGTTCGCATTACATCATTATTGCCAAACATTTTCTTTAACTCAAGGTTTCTCCCAAACAGCCTAAGTTCAATAATTAAATCACTTAAACATTGACCCATACTAGGGGACAAACATTAGATGCTTATTTAAAACATAGAGCTCTGTTTCATACAGAAGTTTTCTGTCATTTGGCACCTTAGTAATATGGTGACTGGTTCAACTGACAAACCTTCTTCTTCACCGGGACTGGGAGAACTGGAAAAGAGTTATTGAACACTTTTGGTCTTGTTCCTAACACATTCACATTCGATGTAGATGCAACTTGTATGTTGTTTAGAACCTTAGAGATCCATGAATCAGCTTAATTTCCTTTAGTGCTGGATGTAACTGTAGTCTTGTAAGATGTTACAACATGTGTAGAGGTCTGTGACTTCCTTTTATCACCCCCTTCACCTGGAATTGAGGTGGAATGCTCCTGCTTCCTAGAAGTAGATTGAGTACGTGGTCGAGTAGCATTTGCTTCCCTTGGCCATGTGAAAATGTTTCCTTTTAGGAAGTCTTGATAATCTCTCTGCAATTTCTTGCTTTTGATGTATTGTAACTTCACATCATAGGTGGTGATAGTATAGTACAGGTCATGGAGTTTAGCCTGCTATCGCTCCTCCTTAAATTTCAGTTCCATTTCCCCCTGCCTGTCCTCCACAGATTTCACTAATTCTTTCTACAGAAAGGCCTCACTGAGACCACTGACTGGTGTAGAAACCATGGCCTGAAGCTTAACACCACAAAATGCATTATCTGCCCCTTTGGTAAAATCCCAGTTCCCACTAAGTACCACATTGATGGGAGCCTACTGAACAATGTAGGCATTATAAGAGATCTGGGGACACAGGCTGACAGCAACCTCTCCTTTAACTACCACATTGCCACTGTGGTCAGGAAATCCTTCTATGTGGCACATCTCATTACCAAGGGTTTTGCATCCAAGAAGAAAGAAGTAATTGTCTCTATGTACTCTTCCCTCATTACACCAAACATCAAATATAATGGCCTATTTGGTATGCACCTCAGTAGATACCTGCAACAGCTGGAGAGGCTACAGAAGTACCTCAAAATGAGTATCCTAGGCATTAAACACATGTCCTACACAGACAGACTCAAAATACTCCATCTATTCTCTGTCTCATATCACCTACTTAGAGGCAATCTTTGTTTGACTTGCAAAATGTCTGACCCAGCTGATTTATAAATGCTACATCTAAAGACATCCCAATCTCTCTGCACCACACACACTGCAGAGACCTCAACCTCATTGCCACAATCAACACAACATGCTGGAGGGACAAGTTCCTCACCCAGAGACTGCACATGGCCTGGAGTAGACTTCCCATACATGTCAAGCAAAGCACCTAGATGACTCTGTTGCAGAGAGATCTTGATGAGTGGATGGGTAATAGAAAGTGCACCTCAGGGATAACTCCAGTGGCTCTACATGATGGGAGCACTGGGAACTAATGTCAGGTGGCACAATGGCAGGACACTTCTATGGGCTAGGCTTGTAATGGCTCCAGGGCCATTAGCCCAGTACACATCTATGAACCTATAAGAGGAGTGACATCAGCATGACTGATAAAGTAGGCCAGTAGGTGGGTAACATCAAAATGCTTCTTCCTACAAGCATGCACCCTTACACACGCACTTATATACCCACACATTTGCCAGATCTGAGATTAGAACTCCTATCTAGCTAGTGATTTGCACTACAGTGTTAATGCAGTTATCACACACATTACAGAGTTTACTTGGCTGACAACTGGCCAAAGGTGCTGATAAGGGGAATTACATCAGCAGGACTGATAAAGTAGTGCAATGGGTGGGAGACTTATCAACATACGTCTTCTTACAAACATACACACACACTCATTTGTTAGATCTGCGATTAGAACCCCTGCCTAGCTATTGATTTGTACTATTGTGTTACACAGTTATCACACATGCTACAGAGCTTACTGGGCTGGCATCTGGCCAAAGGTGCTGATAAGGTTAATGACATCAACAGGACTGATAATGTAGGGCAGTGGGTGGGAGACTTATCAAAATACTTCTTACAAACATACACTCATTTGTCAGATCTGAGATTAGAAACCCCGTCTACCTAGTGATTTGTATTATTGTGTTATGCAGTTACCACACATGCTATGGAGCTTACTGGGCTGACAACTGGTGAAAGGTGCCAAAAAAGGAATGACATCAGCATGATTTATAAAGTGGTGCACTGGGAAGTGTTGTGGGTGGGAATGGCCTAAAATTGTTTCATCTACAAACAAACACACACACCCTTACTCTCACATACACAACTGTCACACACACACAGTTGCTAGTATTGAGATTAGAAACCCTACCTATCTAGTTATTTATACTATAGTGTTATGCAGTTATCGTATGTGCTACAGAGTTCATAGGAGTGACTGGTGTCCAATGGTACTTCTAAGGTGAATGAAAGCAGCAGATCCTGTGAAGTAGACAATGTGAAGTGTACTTGGTGGGAAGAGTCTCATAATACTTGGACCTATGGAGACACACACACACACACACACACACACACACACACACACACACACACACACACACACACACACACACACACACACACACATGCAGGTGATGCGATATTATAAACTCAATCTCAGTCCTGTTATGTAAAGGGGCTCAACTTTTATGCTGGAACGTGCATCTGTTTACAACTGGTATGCCACTGTCCCCAGCAGGACATTACTGTATGCCATTCAGGGTATCCATGTGTGTGACTCACTCTGTGCCCCCCTGTGTCTCTCTCTGTATCACTGTCTGTCTCTCAGTTCCCCACATCTATGTGTGTGAATGCTTGACATATGTTATCTGTTGCCCATATATATGTGTGTGTATCTCATGCAACAGATGCAGTTATATCACTTATGGGTCACCTACAGCTAGCTGAGGGTAATCCTGTCTGATGTGTGCATGTGGGGACAGTTGAGGTGTACATGGCTGTCTGTATGCATGGACATATATACACAATGCAGTCATATATTCCGATGTGGGTTCCAACATGTCCTGTGATTCTCTAAATGAAGGAGCATGCCCAGTGCGACCTTCTATAGTTAGGGTGGGACTTCATTCCAGAGATAGGTGTACTCCACTCCAGGGTTTTGTGTGCTACAGCCATACCTCTCAGGAGTACATAGGACATTCCACAGGGTACTTGTTTTGTTTAGCAGGCATTTTCTGACATATCTGTAGTCTGAAACTGCAATGTATTGTGTCATTACCTAGTGCCAGACATCCTCAGATCATCACAGTGCTTTACCAGAGGAATACTAGTTGCATGATGCATAGACCAATATTATGAGGGCTGCTATGTAAATTCTTGCCCAACAAGGCCATTTGTGAGGTGTGGCTACAGCCAGTGTAGTAATGACACACAGCTGTGTAAACAGTCCAGCAACCTGGAGATATACTTGCTGGGGATTTCATGCTTGTGTGATACCTTTCTAACCTGATATGTCATATCCTTGTGTGTGCATACCGCTGACCTGTAAATTTTTTTGGAAGGATGTCCAGGTGTTTGCCTAGAGGTTTCATCCTTTCTGGGTAAACTTGTATTTTTATGGCAAATTAGTTACATATAATTTAAGTGTGATATTACAAAATAACACAGACATTACTGTTTTAGAATACATAACCTTCAGACCATTCCCTCTACTGCAAACCCCTCACCCTACCACCTTTCTCAGTATGCAAGGGCAATATTTACAACACATGCCTATCATTGTGCCTTTGTTCCACTTTTATTTCTGCTCTTGTTCAGACATTTTGCTGTCAGAGGTTGGGAGGTGTGGGTACAGAGTGCATTCAACTCTGCAGGCATGTCCATTATTTGTAAAAGCAAACATAAGAAAAAGAATTATTGAGAATGACCACTGGCAAGAGTACCACAAAGCACTTATATTCACAAAAGCCTTGGCACCTCTGCTACACATCCTTCAAGATGTCACTAATATGTGTAGTATATTCCACATAGCACTGGGACTTCCAGCTATGTCAGTGGCAAAGCAGTGGCTGTCACTGACATGCATAACAGTTGGCATTGCTGTTATCTGCACATGGCCCTGTCAAAGGCAGCCCTGTACCTAGGGCAATACAAGACATCTACCAGGAGAATGTGCTGGCCAGATACAGACAGTATTAACTACACATACACATAGCTCATTGACCCCTCATATTGTGGACAGACAACATGTTTCCATGTGTATTGGTACAGCCCTGCCAATGTGTGCTATGCTGCTATTTCCATGCAAATATATATGTTACTGCATTTGTGTGGGTATATGGGGGGCACACCTGTCAACTGTACACATTTGCACAGACTGTGTTTTTTGCTTTACATTTTGGTTCCATTTACCATACTATTATGTCCTGTCTTGGGGACTGGAGGCATATCAGTAAAGAACCCAGGCCAGATTGTACTGGCATAAATTTCAGTTTCAGACTTCTTACCTTTCATAGCCTTACTGCAACTGTGAGTCCTGCTGTTCTATCACTGTGTGAGTCTGTAGGGGGTTACTTCAACATTGCCACCATTTGTGTGCCTTTACCAGGCAATTTTCTATGGTTTTCTACAACTGACTTGCTGTGTGGGTGTAAGGGGTGGTTATGGGATCCCCACCCTGACATCCATACCTTTGACCTATGATCCCCCCCAGTTAGTTGTCCCTACACATATACTGCAGTGGGATTTGCCACCTTGGGTACTACTGCATAGTGTGTGAAGGCTGGTTTTAGCCAGACATTTCCTGGTGCCCCACATAGCTGTCAGTTGTGTGCTGCTATCCCAGTAGGCCACCTCATTCCCTTGCATGCATGCAGCATTGCCATAAATATGCTAGCAGAACATACTATTCAATTCATTTAGTGTTAAGAAGACTGACTTACCTTGTGCTTGCAGCAGTTGTGAGGACGGAGCTTGTGGGCCACCTATGTTGGATGCACACAGTACACTGCCTATACATGGTAAGTTACAGGTAATATGATATGTGTTTTATCCATTTTACTGTGTGTGAATCAGAGAGAGGTGTTAGTCCTGGGGGTCCCTACAGTGTCAGTGTGTGTGCTATGCATTGCCTCTTTGCCAAGGTGTGAGCATACTGGGCACACCTCTGTCTGCCTATAGGAGCAAGCTCAGGGGTCTCCTCCTGTGAGTCCCTCTGTGCCTATGGGAACCTTGGCAATGGTGGTGGGCTGTGTGACCCTTCCCCATGCTGTTCCTGCAAGATCATATTGTGTAGCATGGCACATACTATGAGCTGGAGAGTACTGCAAGTCTCCACCAGATATATCAAGGCAGTGGAACCGTGACTTGAGCATTCCAAGCACATGCTCTATAATCATCTCGGTTTGTATGTGTGCCTCATTATGGCATTCTTGCATGTGTGTGTGTGCATTTCTTATTGGTGTCATCATCCATGGCTCCAATGCATAGCCAGTATCCCCCAACCAGATGGTCATACGGGATTCCTCCACTGGCAAATGCCTAGTACAGCTTTGACGAATGCCAGATGTGGGAGTGGGCATTGTACATGACCTGGCAGTTGATGGAGGGGAAGCTCTTGCGATTTATGTAGACGCTACCCTGTTCACCAGGTGGTGCTTTAATGTGGATGTCCATGCAGTCTGTGGCACTCAGTACCTCTGGGTATTCTGCTACATGGTGGAAGAGATGCATATTGCTGGTCCTCTCTTCACGGGTGTTGGGGAAGTAAATGTGCTCACCAGCATCTGGTAGCATGGCATCCAGGAACTGGTGGAGTATCCTGGATGCAGATGTCTGTGAGACCCCCATGATGTCCTCAGTAGGTCTTTGGAAAGTACCTGTATCTAGAATTTTTAAGGCTACACATACCTTGGTATCCACTGGTATGGGTTTTCCTCTGTTGGTTCTATCTCTGAGTTGAGGCCGGCACAGCTAAGTGATTTGCTGAAGTATGTCTCTGTCCACCCTATAGTTCTATATCTCCAGATCATGTAGCTGCTGGTAGATTACCTGGGTCTGAACAATATTCTCCTCCTCCTTAGTCTGTGGTGGTTGTCAGCATTATCCTCCTCTCTGCCATCAGCCTCTAGCATATACTGATGGATCAAAGCAATGGCAGCCTCTAACATTTTTCCAGTTAAAATTCCCCCGCATGTATACACCAATGGTGCAGAGTTTATGGGAAAAAAACAGAATGTAAGGTGTTTCCATACTTTATACTGTTGTGCTGCAGATGCTGCCTGTGTGATTGGCTGACTATGGTACATTCCAGCTGCCACCTATATTACTCAAGACTTTGCTTTGGCCATTGTGAGTGTAAACAGCAAGAAATGGCCCTCTCCTGGGTGCGAACATACTCCTCAGTTCATGGAATAAGAGTATACAGCCTCAGACACACACCCTCTCTAAGTTGTACTTAGCTAAGCACAAACTTGGGCAACAGAGTTCCAATGTGCTTACAGCAAGCATGACACACCCCATTTTCATGTTAGTTGCTCCTCCTGCCTACATGATGGTGTTACAGCACCTACACAGTTAGGTGCAGTGCGACAATTAGAATAATTTTGTGATTCAGTATAAGTCCCCTCATTAACATATCCCACAGCCTCAGTCCATAGTTACTGCATTGCACAAGAGCCATTCCCCTTAGCAACCACTGTTCCCTGCCATTGTTTTGATTCTGCTTGCCATTGGGTATAATGGCAAAATGCAGGTTTCCCCTTAAAATGGACTTTTCAACTTAATTTTTTTATTTTCCCCATGATCCCATTTGCACTGTGCTTCCCTATGATTAAATGGCTGAGATCGGCCAAAAAACACTTTTATTTTTAAAAATTTAAACACTTTAACATGCCAATGGCCATATATTTGGCCATTGGTATGCCTAAAGATTAGGGTACATGCTTTTATTGGAGCTGTCATGGCTCCATTTTCATTTTTGCAGAAATGTATTCAGCTAGTAGCCAAATACATTTCTGCAACTTACACTGTTCCTGCACAGTTACCTACCTGCTTCCTGGATCGCTATTTTATGTCATTTGCATGGTTTTCACCAGCAAATGAGGTAATTAGCATCCTGCATGGGTTTCCTTGAAGAACAGTCTGAGCTCGCTTGTGCACATCAATATGGCATATTCCTGGATTGCTCGGTGACCATATTTGATGCAGGAGCGGCTACACTGCTCCTGCATGAAAAATAAGCATTCGTAAATCCGGCCAATGGACTATAATTAACACAAAACTGAAGGAATGTATTTGGGAGAGAAAGAGAACAAGAGTTAAGTGGGACAAGTTGTTTCTTCCCACAGAATAAGGTGGTTTCGGATTACCTGACTGAAGAGATATTATAGAGCTACACAGCTAGGGATTATATACATAACACAAGTATAAGATCATAAATCAAAGTGGAAAAAAATGCTCTCAAATGGTGGAGGGAGGTTCACAAAAATAAGGATAGAGTAGGATTTTGCATGCAAGCACTAAAGGAAAACAGCAACAACCATACATAAAAACATATATACAAGGTACCAGAAAATATTTTGAGTACTAAGCCAAAATGAGAATGGAAAAATAGAGATTTTACTAATAAGGATGACTGCAAGTAATGGCACAGAAAATACGCAAGAAGGATCTGGAATTTGCTGAAGAAAATTAGCAAAAGAACCAGACACAGAGTGGAAGGAGGCCAAACAGAGGTTTGGAGTGCAGATTATAGATTGCCTTTTCTACCAGGAAATGATAACAGAGTGAATGTGTAGAGAAAAGAATAGGTAAATGTGAAATGAAAGACCAGCTCTGGTATAATTTATAGCTGAGTCGAGAACATAAGCAGTGGTGAAAATGGATTAGCAGGACATAAAATAATGCATGCTAACTATAAGAATCAATCAGAGGAGGTTAGAAATGACTGGGAAATGAAAACTGAAAGGCATTATACAAAGAAACAACAGGAAGATATTTATATGGCTTGCAGGTATGCAAGTATGCAACAAAATGTAGAAGGTTTTGGATTTGCTTGCAAGTGTGTGCATAAGTATTTTTATACCCCAAGTAGACTTCAGATAATTTTTCCAAAGGTAGACTGCAATTGCTGGAGGTGTAATTGAAAGAGAGGGTACTTGAAAACATTTTTAGGGAACGCAACGAGTTAACAGATTTTAGAAATTCTCTAGAGGGTACTTTGTTAGAAATGATGGGGGGGGCAAATTATTTTAACTAAATAAATGATTCTTTTGAGCTGGGATTTAGAAACTGAATTGCCTAGATACAGTAATACCTCCCTACAAAGTTTAATGTTGTTAGCTGCAAAAAAAAAAAGCAATTACTAGAAATTGAAAAATAAAAACAAAACAAAATTATTGACTGTTGTAAATGAGGTAAAAAACTGAAGGTTGGGCCTTTAGAAAAGAGAAGGAGTAAACTGCAGAAAAAAAATGAAATTTAGGGAATAATACATAGAAAATACTGCTCAGGAGGAGTAGCATGCCAGGGAAGTTAGGACTTGAGCAATCTGTTTAATGTTAAATCGAATAATTGTTAAGACAACAATCATATCTATATAATATTTAAAAGGGATGAAAAATCCTTGTAATGGTTTGCTGTGTCTTTTAAAACTGAATGTGTACACTTGTCACTATGTGATGTGTGATGTTAAAAAAATGTTTAAAAAATGTCTACCTTTGTTCTCACAAAGAAAACCTATACCAGAAATAATGATTCTACCAGGAAGGGGAAGATTGGTTTATGGACTTCATGAGCAAAGCAAAATGCAGTAATGTCATTATTTAAATATTTTTTGGCAACATCTTGTGGTATAAAATAACCAAGCCTAAATCCTTTAAGAAATAAATTATGAAAAGTTATAAGTACTAAATGACAGACAAATCTGTAAGGAAAAGGATAAACTATTTGTGTTACAAACTGCCTGCTACTTTTCTAAGAGATGTGAAATGAAGATTAAATTGTCTACTAAGCATTGTGCTACTTTAAAGACTTTGAGGACTACTCTTTAATGATCATAGCTAGGCATTTCCCTTATTAACCTGGCCTGATAGTTACTTATTAAGATGTACCCTTTAGTCCAAAAGTTTTAAAAACATTTTGTGTCATAATTAATTATGGAGAAATGATGACAATTGCAAACACTGATCTGGTCTTAGCATGATTTAGTCGAAATGATAATGACTGACCTTTTTGTACAGCCTGACAGAGGTGTTCTACAGTCATTTGAGTCCCAGCTGCTCACATTCTAATACCTTACAGCTAGGGACTTTAATGGTTTAACCCTGTCCTCCCACCTGCCCGAACAGGAACTTAAACTTTAATGTGAGTTCAGTGACACAGCTACTGCACCAGATGGATGCAAGCAATACTCACTGTAGAGCAGGTAAGTAGGGAAGGGAAATGGGGAAGGGGAGTACAGGTTAAGAGGGGTGAGGGGGATTTAATGTTAATAAAGTGAACAGAGGTAATCAGAAAGCTAGGTTTAGAGAGAGGAAGGGTATTTCAAGTTTAGGGAGCAATCAGAACATATCAGAAGGTTACAGTTAGAGATGGGAGGGGGATTTTAAGTTTAAGGAGTACATGGGAGTTCAGGTTTAGAGGTTGGGGGAGTTCTTATGTTTAGGGTCAGGGTTCTGGGATGGATAATTAGCCTTTGTTAACTTCGTGGAGATTGAGTTAAGTGAAAGTTAGGGCACTTAGCAACATGAGTGGCAGCAGGGAAGTGTGAAGCGAGCTAATGGTGTGTGAGCACTTGTAGTAGAACCACCTGGCACATCTAACCATAGCTGACATTCCATGAACAACTCAGACAAGATATCCTTAATCTAGAAAAAGAGCAGTTTATATGTTTCAGCTATTAGTCTGTCTACCTTTGGTGGTTTTCCTTTTCACATTGTGTGCAGGACTTCAGACAGCTTTCCATATGAGAAGGGGACTTACAGCATACATACATACTTCTATGCATGAATGCTGGAGTAGGTTCAGCATGGAAAGGGAATTGCTTATTGATTTTTCTTGAACTGCATATCATCTAGCAAAGACTTTAGTAAATAGCTCCTCCTAACTTGGATGAAACAGACTATGCCTTGTAGTTCAGTTAACAAGCACCCTCCATCCCTTTCTGAACATGTGTATACCCATTTTCATTCTCTCTCCCTATCTCTCTCTCTTTTTTCCATTTACATTAGCAAAGTCCAAACAAAAGCTTTTACTGATGTTTCTAGTTACCCAAGCCTGAAGCGGATTACATTTGATGTAGACAGATGCTAGCTCTTTTAATTTAATGTGTAGTTGGACTTTCAGCTGCCGGTATTTATTTAATGCCTCTTTATTGCAAAATGTTGTACATATATGAGTTGCATGCTCCTACTGCCTCAGTCTCTAGTTTACTATTAACTATGTATCTCTTCTTATACAAGTCTGCATGGCATACCTCTCAACCTGTAGACATTGAAAATAGGTACAAAGCCTGTGATGAGGGGGATTCAGAAAATTGTGCGAAGGGATAAATCAAGTCTGAAGATAGGGACATAAACACCTCCAAAACAGGTACATTATTTGCAGTGGCAAATCAGGCCTGAAAATAAAGATGTTCCTCCAACTTAGGGACAGTTAAGTGGTCTACTGAACTGGCAGCCTGAAAACATAATTGAATTTCTAATTTAAAACTCTACAAGCACAGAATGGTGGCATGGGATTTCTGTTCTGAGAGATTTCTGATGAAAATGGTGTATTTTTTCATCACAGCACATTTGAGGATCTCTTCTGTAAAATGTCATGTGCTTTAGACCTGTTACCATTATGACTGTCTCAATAATGGTCTTGTAGTAAAATACTGAGCAGAAAGCAGAGCTGTTCCTTCAAAGCACTGAAATATTTTTCTTGAAAAAAAGAAATAACTGATCTTACTGTTATTTAGGAAAGCAGGTGTACTTTGTGTATATCTTTTTTTTTCTAGTAGTGCAGTCCTCAGAATAAACCACAGGCTCCTTCTTGACATGAATCACATTAACGTCTTTGAGAGTTAATGTTTTCCTGTTCAGGAGATGAAGAAGGAAAACAATTTTACATTTTTATGGAAACATTGTCAGTAAATCCTAAAATTGGAACAAGTACTGAAAAAATATATGATTTTCTTGAATTTATCATTTTGGGCCTGAGCACTCATTCTTCACACATGTTTTCTCAAAATATATTACTTATAATACTTCCACTTTACCTTGTTTACTCTTTCGGACTTAACCATCTGAGTTAATTGTATGCATATGTAGCTGCATTAAAATTATAGTGAAAATCATGATAGCGACTAGAACAAACATTTAATATATTGGGTAAAAGTAATGGATTTGGTTTGGCAAGGCATACAAAAAAAACATTATTTATTTATTTAACAAATGATAATTCAGTGCCCTTAGTGATGATCTATCTATTAAAGAGTCTTGTAACATGAAAATCTCTACCCAAAATGACTGGGATATTGCCTAGACTAAATCTATCTAATGTAAAAAAAATGGAGATTTTACTCTGGGCCATAATGCAATGTGGCTTTCAAGGGCCTGCAGCTGTACCAAAATCTCCCATAGACCATCAACCCCCCCCCCCTTATGTTTGTTATTAACACAGTGCTTAGCGTAAATTGTCACTTACCCAAATAAGAACCCTTCAACTATAGAAGTTAGTTGGATTCAAATGTTCATGATTTTGCCATCCATTTACAGTGCAGCTTCTGTGTTTGTGAATTTTTTAAACCTTTGAAAAATGTGTTCATTTTGTTAGCTTTAATATATTTTACATAATTTCTATGCCAAGCTAAGATTGCAGACATTCAGACTTAAACACTTCAGAGCAATAAACAAATGTCCTACACAACTTTGCCCAAATGGAGATTAAAGTACTGAAAGCAGATAGACAAAGAAAAAAATAAAGCTAGAAAGGGGAGATGTGAACAAGAGATGGTTTGTTTAAAGTACATAAACTAATTTTTCCCAAATATAATTAACTTTAAAATGGAATGTAGTTACCAGGGAACCTAAGAGCTCCCCAGAGAGAATGCCCCTTATTCAGCTTGCTGATATAGTCACTGGCTAAGCACTCCTGCCCTTTGGTTCATCTTTCCATCAATTCTCGAAAGGAGCTCAACCTGCTGACAGATAACAGCAATAGGTAACACATAAAGCTTCAATGGGATTCTTGGCTATACAAATACTAAAAAAAGAAATAGTTAAGCAGTTGATTATAGTAACCCTGTATTCATATTTTCTACTTCTCAATATGTAAACATGAAAATTTCTTCAGAAAGAAGTTAATGAGTGACTTCTAAATAAGGAAGTTTACTCCATAATCCTGGAAAGCATTTTGTAATGTATGTATCACATTTTCCAATTATTGGTATTTGTTTTTAGTATTAAGTTACTCAAGCTGATGCTAGCTTCCCTAGTGATGAGGCATCAACTTTCAAACAGAAGTGGGTCAGAGTTTGCCTTATAGACCAGACATATGTCATATTATACTAACACGTATACATATGCCCATACATATAGATATATATGCCAACTGTGTTCATATTTTCCTGTTTAAAAGGAGTTTTTCAATTATTTTTACAGGACACCTTTCATAAATGTTCTGCTTAAATAGATTCTCTCTGTTGTTCACATGCATTCCATTTCATCCTGCTCTTATAGCATTGGTCATGGCTGATACCATCTGTGAATGATGGATTCATTTATTCAAGCAGCAAGCAGCTCAACTATAAATTGTCAAGTAATGTCCACACAAAGGCACAGCCAGATGATCACAGCCAGACTCAGCTTTGTCATCTGCAATAAAAAATAAAGTACTTTTGCAGGGGTCAAATAGTCCTTGCCTGTAGCTCCCATGTACGTCACATATCTCCCACACCTACCTTACTCATATAAATTAACTCTATTGTTGCATAAACTTACAAAATTCTCAAAATACAGCAAATTACTGTCAGCACTGTATTAAGAACAACACCAACAATAATTATCTATGATAATTAGTATTTAATGAGTTGCACCCGGTCTAGTTTTGATGGAAGGATTGCCACTTCACCCTTCTCATATAGACAATATAACAGCAGATAAATATAACCAGTCATGATATTTTCAGTCTCAAACAAAAAGTGTTTATATTTTGTTTATATTTTAATTGCATTTACTGAAGTTAAGTCAGAAAGTGAAGCTTATAATTTCCTAGTATCACCCTACTACATTCCATCACAAAAAAACGACCGTTTCAACAAGCTGAATGAGTTGTCTTCTACCTATTAGTATAGCCCATATATAATTTAGTTATTGTGTTACTGCACACTGCACTGCCTTAACACCAACAGATATACACACACACTTGTGTTTGTACTTACACACACACACACACACACACGCATATATATATATATATATATATATATATATATATATATATATATATATATATATATATATATTTATAGATATGTATATAGACATGTATGCACACACACACACATCTCTCTCTCTCTCTCTCTATATATATATATATATATATATATATATATATATATATATATATACATATATTTAAATAGATAGCTATATGTATAGTGAACCAAGTTTGAGACATGGCTTAGGCATCTATTGGAGCTGCTTGTATGAAGGATTAATGTGCCTATCCTAAGGGAGAGAAGTGGTTCAGATGTGCAGTACCATGAGCACAAAATATGCACTTACTTTGGGAAGCTGTGATGTCTCCTGTGGTAACTCACCCACTCTCTGCCCAGGGGGAGAGGTTTGGTTCATAATAAGAAAACCTCCAATGGCTACTTGTATGACATCTCCTGCAGATGCTTCTCATGCAAAGTGGAATGAATGTGTTGACTATGAAAATGCTGAAAGGTGATAGCAGGCAAATGAGGGTAAAAGGACAGAGAAAAACTTAGATACAAAGCTATAATTATATTCTGAGAGTGGCAAGACATGGACTATAAAATTAGATGGGCTAGACACTAGGCCTGCCTGACTTTGACAGGTTTATAGTGTTCAGTGTTTTATATTGTTGTCTGCCATTGTCCCTAGATATTTGATGATGGTGTTTTTATGATTCAGCCATTTATTCTTCAATCATATTTTAAGTCCATTTCCCATGTCTTTTGACCCTACATTTATTGATAATAAATTTAACATCATTACTACTGCACCAGTTTTGCTCTCCAGCTAAGTGCTATATTTAGTGTTTAAAGTACTCAATTTTAAAATTTTTTGGTTAAATTTGTGTGAAAGTGTAGGTTTCCCTCTTGTATTATTACTTTTTTTTAGAGTTTAAAACTTAAATTTATATCCCTCCCCTCGCTGCTAGCGTAGTGTGTGTTTGGGCCTGTGAGTGGTTTTTTGTTACTTTTACTTTTAGTTCTAGTAACTTTATTTGTTGGTCTTTGGGATGTCTGAGCAGCCCAAAGCTATTTTTTCTAAATGCTCCGAGTGTGGCCATAAGCTTTCCCCAGCTGATGGCCACACTCTGTGTGTTAGATGCCTGGGGGTTGAACACCTCACATCTGGATGTTCCATCTGTGCAGGGTTCAACCCCAGGGCATTGAAGGAGCGGAGGTCCAAGCTTGTTTTGGCGGGTCTCTTGCCGCCGGACTCGGCTCCGGCCTCTGCTCCTTCGGGGGTAACCGTTACCACGGTTATTCCCTCTCCGGCTCCCCCTCCTCCTCCTGGGACTCAACCTCCCATTTCTGGTTCGGAGGAGAGGGAAGCTAGGAAGAAGGACCGGAGGGAGAAGCACCATAAGCGGCGGGCCGAGACCTCTGTTTCGGCCCCGCCAGCCAAGTGGGCTTCTCCCCCGGCCTCCTTGTCTGCTGGCTCTCCCCCTCCTCGGCTTCGGTCTCCAGTGTGTTTTTCACCGGGACCTGAGGAGGAGGAGACCCGATCTCCGTCGAGGCAATCGAGGAGGCACTCAAAGCCTACCTCGGTAGCCTCGTCGAGATCAACTTATAGCCTGTCGGACGCTGATCTGGACCGGATGATGAGAAGGTTCATCCAGGCCCAGATGCAGATGGGAGTGCTCTTGCCTCCCCCCCCTCTGGGGGGGAGCTCGACCCCCTTTTTCAAGCCAATTGCTCCTTCTCCGACCCGCTACCTGGGTTCGGAGCAGTTGGAGCCGAGCAGCTTTGGAGCCGGGGGTGGGTTGGCGCCGATAGTACTTGGTACTTCGGATCCGACCCTGCCCTCGAGTGCATCGGATCCGACCTCTCGGAGCCTGGATCCGAGCCTCGGATCCGGGGGGATCAGTGCTCCTTCGGCGCCGTCTGTGTCGGAGCGCACTGTCCCTTCGGATCCGAGCGCTTCGGCGCCGGCTCCGATCCACTCTTCGGATCCGAGGGGAAGCCGATTGTCAGATCCTTTGGTCGAGGTCGGCTCCCCTTTGGCTTTTGATGTAGTGGAGAGGGCCCTGTTGAGGGTCTCCGGACCCCCGGCACTTGTTTCGGCTCCGTCCCGTGCTCCCTCTGCACTGGGTCAGGCTTCCACCATCCGGCCCTTGGGACAGCCCGCTTCTGTGCCCCAAGCTGTTCCCCTGGAACAGGTTGCTGCTTGCGAGGAGTCCTCTGACAGCCCCCCAGAGGATGTTCCTCGCAAGCATACATGCAAAAGGAGGCACATTGACTCCCCCGAGTCTCTCACGGAAGACACGGATTTGGAGGAAGGGGAAGGCTCCCCACAGTCACCCCCCGAGGATGTCTCATTTGGAGACATCATGGAAATGCTCTGCATAAGGGGAGGGTGGTCTGCCCCCAAGTCTTCCTCGGACGAGTCCGTGTTCTTGGAGGCATTTGAAGCGGGCCCGTCTACCTCTTGGGTGTCCCCTCCTGCCAACCCCCTGGTGGACCTCATTACCACCAGGGCGTGGAAGGAACTGGACACCGTGGAGCCAATCCCTAAGAGGCCCGACCGGATCCTCAGTCCACCGGCTGACCGTGCCCATTGGAGTAAGGGGCCTCCGGTAGATGCCATGTTGACGGCGGCCACCAAGAGGGAACTTGCTCAGGAGAGTCCCTCAGTCCATCCCCCGAGCAAGGAGTCTCGGATGATGGACCGCTTGGGGAAGCGGATGTTTAGTTCAGCGACCTTTTCGGTAAGGGCGCTGAACTACCTGGCACACGTAATTAGGATGCAGCGCGATCTTATTAAAGAATACGCTGCATCTCCCCCAGAGTCCATGTCGGAGGAGGACAAAGTGCTGCACTCCACCTGCATGGCCACTCTTAGATCAGTTACCAATACCTCTATGCGGCTACTCTCCCATGCTATGGAAGGCGCCGCTAGAGCCGCAGGGGCAGGTCTAGTCACTAGACGTCAGGCCTGGCTCCGTCATTGCGATTTCTCAGAGCCCTTCAAAGCATCATTTGCGAACGCCCCCTTTGATGGTTCTGCCCTCTTTGGCAAAACCGTTCGCGACACTTTGACCCAGAGCAAGAAGGACGGGAAGACGCTGTCTGCCATCGGAATCCGCTTCACTGCACCCCAGAGGCCCTATTCTAGGAACCAAAAGGGTCAGAAGAAGATGTGGTTCCGGAAGTCGCAGCAATCCCAGCCTGCTCCGGACAACCAGTCCTTCCGTGGCAGAGGAGGACAGGGAGGACGCCGCCCTAGAGGCAGAGGGGCTCCCAGGAACTTCGGGTCCAGAGAACCCTTCTCTGAACAGCCCGCGCAGCAACCCTGAGGGGTTGCCCGGCTGCTCCACTCTGGAGGCAGTCGGGAGACGTTTTTCGGGGCACCTAGCGGCATGGGAGTCCATAACATCAGACCGCTGGGTTCTCCAGATCATATCCAGAGGATACCGCATCCCATTTCGTCACTTACCAAAATTGAAGTCCCTCCCAGACGTTCCACCCGGTCAACGGGAGGCCGCTTTGGCAGAAATTGGCCATCTGCTAAAGAAAAGAGCCATCCAGCCCGTCCCCCTAGACCAGATCGGATCAGGGTTCTACTCCAGGTTCTTTTTAGTGCCAAAAAAGACGGGGGATCTAAGACCAATTTTAGACCTTTCTCTCTTGAACCTGGCAGTTCCCAAGGAGAAGTTCCGAATGGTCACCCTGCAATCTATTCTCCCCCTTCTGGGAGAAAATCACTGGATGTGTTCCATAGACCTCAAAGATGCGTACTACCACATTCTAATGGACAGACACTCCAGGAGGTTTCTCCGCTTCCGGCTGGGAGCCAGTCACTACCAGTTCCGGGTCCTTCCCTTTGGTCTCACCACAGCCCCCAGGGTGTTCACCAAAGTATTAGCAATGGTAGCGGCCCACCTGAGGCTTCAGGGGGTGCAGGTCTTTCCCTACCTGGACGACTGGCTCCTTACCGCCCCAACAAGGCATCTACTACTATTGGCGCGAGACTCCTTTCTCCATCTTGCTCCCAGTCTGGGCATCACTATAAATACAAAGAAATCCAACCTAGCACCCACACAGCTCTTAGATTTTATAGGGGCCAGGTTAGACACAAGGAGCTTGAAAGCCTTCCTCACTGCGGACAGAGTTCAAAATCTGCAGCTCCAGGTGCGTGCCATTCTCCACTCAAGTTCAGTTCCGGCGGAGTTGGTCCTGAGGGCTCTAGGGTCCATGGCGTCTGCTATAGCACTTCTTCCTCTCACCAGGCTCAATATGCGCATCCTCCAGTGGACTCTCTTAGTACAGTGGTCGTACCTTGCTCTTCCTATGCATCATCCCATTGCGATCAGTAAGGCTTGCAAGCGGTCCCTCCTGTGGTGGTTCCACTCCCCAGATCTCCACGGAGGCCGCCCATTTTGTGCTTCTCCCCCTCTCACCACGGTGACCACGGATGCCTCCTGCCTTGGGTGGGGGGGGCATTTTGCAGGCCGGACCGTCCAAGGCACGTGGAACGATTCAGAGACCTTACTGCATATCAACATTCTAGAGATGAGAGCAGTGCTCTTAGCATTGCTAGCACCTCAGGACTTTCTTCCCTTGGGAACAATTGCGATTCAATCGGACAACATGTCGGTTGTCTGGTATATCAACAAGCAAGGAGGAACCAGGTCTTACCCTCTTTGTCGAGAAGCCATGAGAGTTTGGGAATGGGCAATCTCCACCAACCGCTTTCTAATAGCAACGCACATTCCGGGTCGGTCCAACATCCTGGCGGACAAGCTCAGTCACACCATTCTGATCCCTTACGAGTGGTCTCTCAATACTCAAGTAGCGGAACGCGCACGGTGGGGAACTCCTTCATGCGATCTTTTTGCCTCTCCCTCAAACACCAAGTGCGACAGTTTTTTCGCTCTGATACCTCCTCCAGGAGGTTCCCCAAGAGACGCTCTGGTGCATGCTTGGCCACCCGGTCTTCTGTATGCTTATCCCCCCTTGCCTCTGATGCTCCAAGTTCTTCAGAAAGCCTCTCGGGTGGGTTGCAGAATGATTCTCATTGCTCCGTTTTGGCCTCGACAGATCTGGTTCCCCTTCCTAAGGTCTCACTCTGTGAATCCCCCTTGGATTCTAGATCCCATTCCGGATCTGATATCTCATCCATCCTGCCTATCTCCTCCGAACCTGGACAACCTGAAGCTGACCGCTTGGCTGCTCCAGTTCCACTCTTGATCAGGACTCCCGGTATTTCGTCCCCTGTTAAGGCGATCCTGGTGGCAGCTCATAAACCGTCCACTAGGAAAGTCTACCGTAGCAAGTGGAAACGGTTTTCTTTGTTCACCAGAGGTGAAGAAGAGAGTACAGACAGGGTGGAAATGGGTGGAGAAGAGTGTCAGGAGTGATTTGTGACAGACGGGTATCCGTAAGAGTGAAAGGGAAGGTCTACAAGAATGTAGTGAGACCAGCTATGTTATATGGGTTGGAGACAGTGGCACTGACAAAAAGGCAGGAGTCAGAGCTGGATGTGGCAGAGTTAAAGATGTTAAGATTTGCAATCGGTGTGACTAGGATGGATAGGATTAGGAATCGGTATATTAGAGGGTCAGCTCATGTTGGACAGTTTGGAGACAAAGCAAGAGAGACGAGATTGCGTTGGTTTGGACATATGCTGAGGAGGGATGATGGGTATATTGGGAAAAAGATGCTAAGGATGGAGCTGCCAGGTAAGAGGAATAGAGGAAGGCCTAAGATAAGGTTTATGGATGTGGTGAGAGAGGACATGCAGGCGGTTGGTGTGACAGAGCAAGATGCAGAGGATAGGAAGAAATGGAAAGAGATGATCCGCTGTGGCGACCCCTAATGGGAAAAGCCGAAAGAGAATGATGACTACTGCACCAGTTAAGTAGTGTTTGTATATCATCTTGTAAAACGTTAGCATTGTTTACTGAAGTAATTATGCTCAGTCTGTAAAAAATTCCTGAATTCTGTTATCCAGAATCAATTTTCTACTTTTACAACTGAGAAAATTAGTAAAAAAGAAGTGGCCCTGATACAGAGGTCTGTGGAAGAGCACTTCTAACGCCCACTGGGAAAGATAGGAAAGCCCCACCTTGAATTTCTGTGTAATTGTTTAACTAGTGTTTTACCTATTGAATTACATATGGACTACTATGTAATATGTTTAATTTGTTAGTTATTCCCTCATATGGAATAGTGCTCATTGCCTTAGCAAGATCAAGAAAAGCAGTATATGCTGTCAGTTTCTCATTGAGTGTTACCTCTTCAAAAATGCCACAGGATTCAAAAGGCAAGGACTCACCATACAAAACACATGCTGTTCTATATACAGCAGAAGTAGATCATGAGTCACTTTAGATTAGTTGTGTTATGATGCTCCACAATTTTACACTGAATACTGGTCAGGTTAAGTCTCAGTTTGTTTTGTTTTGATATTGACTATCATTATATACAGGGATGTACTGACATGCTAACATTTTGTTTAAAATGGTTGTTAGAGAAGAAGTTAGGTATACCTTGATTTTTGTATAGGAAACTAACATATGTTGTGTGGCCCCATATTACCTAAGATCTTAATATCTGTAGTTTTATAAAGGATGTTTCCCTTTGCCTTTATAGCACTTTGGCATATGTGTTTGACAACTTTGAAAGTTGTAGAAAACATGGCAGCCACACTTTTCCCCATCATTTTTTCTAATGTAATCAAAGAATATGGCATACACTATTATTGCTTTCATTCTCTGAGATTAATCTGAGCTCTTAAAGTATAATATAGAAGATTTAATAAGAAAGCAAACAATCATTTGTGCATGTTATTTAACCAATAGGTTTTTGCAACCGTGGCGATTTTTAAAATACTTTTTTGGGTTCCATTCTTTATCAGTTTTACTGCGAGTAGTATCCTAATATGTTTTCATATTATTTCACTTGCTTTCAGTGGTTAGTCTTGGAGGAATCTGATTTTACCTTTAGCTTAAAGATCATTGTACCACAATCTCTGTTAATTTCAGACATTCTTACGGGAAGTAGAAAGACCTGTGTTAGTCATTATGATATCCTGAAATATTGCTCTGTCCCTTATTGTATTTTATATCATGTGTACCACATTATTTTAATTAATGTAATCAATTAATATTTAGTCATATTTATTTGATGCTGAGTGATTTAACAATGAATGTCTGAGAAAGTAAAATTTCCCCATAAGGATTGTATTCTCATTTTTTTTTTTTTTTTTTTTTTTGCATCCAACAGTTTACTTAGGAAATCTTAATACTTTGTAGGGGCAGTGGATGATATATGGTAGATTCTAAAATTATTATATTCAAAGTCAAAAACCACTGATATTAATTACTGTATAAGCAGCTTCTAGTCTTGAGTAGTCATGAGCTTCTAGCTTTTAGGTGCTCTTTACAAAGACTGAAAAAGGCCACATATCCCATCAGATCTGCAGCAATGAAAGGAGCTATACATTGGGATTTGTGATAATCAGTTTGTGCTGTTAAATCAGGTTTTGGTAATGGTACTGCTATCAACATCATCCAGCAGAAGAAAGCTTATTATTATTACTACAACTGCAAATACAACAAATACTATTAATACTATTGTTACTACTACTATACTTACTGTGGTGATATCTGAAAATACAAAATGGGACATATTTATAACAACTTCTGTGATGAACTCAACAGTACAAAAAAAAAAAAACAATAATGGATCAGGATGTTCTTGCAACAGCTGTGAAAAAAACAATGCTATCCTCTACTTGCATTATATTGCCATACACCTGGCATCACATTTTAGGCTATCTGTATAGTCATCTGACAGCAGTTTAAAATTCTCTGTTGCATTATTTCCAAGGACCTTATGTATCCATTAATCTTTTCAGTCAAGAATAAATAATCGCTATAACCAATATTATGATCCCAATGTATAACCAGTATCATATATAACAGATATTCACAGAAGTGCTGGACTGCAGCAGGCAGTTTGCTCGCAACTCATTTTTTATTGATTGTCAATGTATTTATGTTAAGACTTTTCTGTCTTACCATGTCTGTTAAATAGACCATATTCAGCAATCAATGAGCTTCATGTTAATGCATTGTCTGTTTAATTTTACCATTCCAATTATGTTTAAGTATTTCAAATCTCAGTGTGACTTCTGCTGTTATCCAACAATATGCATACACAATTGTACAAACAAGTGTAATTGGAAGGTTTAAATTCTGTATGCTGTTCCCTACATTTTCAAAACTTTGGGTCATGACATACCTCTCAACTGTCCAGATTTTTGGCTCATATTTCTGATCTGTTCCTCATACAATTTGTGTTTTTTTTTTTGGCAAATCACTGGGATGATATGAGTGATTGAAGTCAATAAATAATCACATACATTTGAGTTTCAGACTTCAAATCCTTCAGAAAATCTGGTGTTAAAACAAATACTGTTACTCTTCATAATTTTATAAGAGCAGTATTTAAAATATGTCTCTATATTT
This sequence comes from Protopterus annectens, assembly GCF_019279795.1. NCBI lineage: Eukaryota > Metazoa > Chordata > Ceratodontiformes > Protopteridae > Protopterus > Protopterus annectens. Next base: position 1,241,854,545 of record NC_056745.1, read on the forward strand.
GGGCCTTTGATTCCCCCGCTCCATTTTGTCAGGGTCTGTCCAGATTTCTTGCACTTAGAGGTTAAGAGATATTGGTCATGATGATGGAAAGGGTCTTTGAACCAGCTCACGTACCTGGCAAACAAACAGCAAATAAAAACATAAATAATGGAAATAATCAGTGACATGTGCCCAAAATTAAGTAGATCAAGATAGTAGCAGATTTTGTACTGGTAGTCATTTAAGATGTGTCTAACAGTAAATTGACACATTAGTGATTAAAGCTTCACTGTTTGCTCAACAGACTACATTTAAGACAAAACACTAGGCAAGATCCTGAAAATCAGAGGCAGTAGAGGTACAAAACCTTGTACACTGCAAGAACATGCCTTAGTGGATGCCAATAGCTAAATTGAGCCCTATATCCTGTGTTCTAGCAGTACTTTCCTGGTGTGTGTGTGCATGTGTGTGTGTGTGTGTGTGTGTGTGTGTGTGTGTGTGTGTGTGTGTGTGTGTGTGTGTGTGTGTGTGTGTGTGTGATGTTTAGGCAATTGGTTTCAGATGCTTAAGACAAACCAAGCCATCAGATGACTGACAGAAGGATGGTATAGGGTTGGGCATAAAAGAAATTATGTCCTTACCATAACATTCCATCTGTGTTTTAGATCTTCATTCCTTCCTTACTGATGAGTTTTGGTTCCATCCTCGTAACCGACCCAGCCAATACACAAGCTCACTCTAGCCAAAAAACTCTCGAGCTAAATCATACCCACAGTGCCCCTTTCCTTCTCTCTTCAGATTGAGTTTGTCCGTAAAGATTATAAACAATGGAGGCCCTATCTGAGTAAATGACCTATCCTGTAGTCTGGACCAGAAACGATCCACAAGGAGTCTTCCGGCAGGCGGTAGGAGGGTGGGACGTAAAGAATGAATGAAGATCTACAACACAGATGGAAAGTTTTGGTAAGGACATAACTTCTTTATCTGATGTTGTAAATCTTCATTCATTCCTTACTGATGGGATAGAGTCCCTAGCTACTTTATGTCCTGGGAGGCCCTATGGAAGGATATTCCTAAGCACCATTGAGCCAAAGGATGCTCTTACCCTGGAGACCATATATAATTTGTAATGTTTGATAAAGGTGTGGGGGTTGCCCAGGTAGCTGCTGTGCAGATGTCATCCATAGAGGCTCTGGAATGAAATGCCACCAAAGTGGACACTGGCCTGGTGGAGTGAGCCTTGACTCCAGTAGGTAAAGTTAACTTGTTCTGTTGGTAGACAAAGGTAATGTAATCTCTTAGCCATTTTGATAAGGTGACTTTGGAAACAGTGTTGGCCATTTTTGTGCTTGAAAAGGATATGAAGAGCTGGTCTGACTTTCTGAAAGATTAAGTTCTGTCTAAGTAAAAATGTAGTTGTCTATGTACATCCAACAGGTGTAAATGGTATTCACCTTTGTTAGAAAATTTTGGGGAAAAAATGGCAAATCAATGGACTGATTGAGATTTGAAATAGAAATAACCTTGGGCAGGAAGGAGGGGTTAGTCAGAAGCGATACTATCTCATTGTGGAAAATTATATAAGGGCAATTAACACACAAGGCTTGTAACTCTGATATTCTCCTGGCTGAGGTGATGGCCACCAGGAATAATGTTTTCCAGGATAAAAACTTTATGTCACATGTGACAGAAGGTTTGAAGGGTGAACAAGTCAAAGTTTGTAAAACTAGAGTCAAATTCTAAGGTTCAATAGGATTCTTAATAGGCAGTCTCAGGTGCAGAACTCCCTTCAGGAAGGTTTTGCAAAGACGGTGGGACATTAATGAAGAATCGTTAAAGCCATTATGAAAATTAGTGATAGCTGCTAAGTGAACTGTAAAAGTAGAGGCTGAGGCTCCTGATTGGAGTAGGGTCGACAAGTATTCTAAGACCTTATGGACCAGGGTTGAGAATGGGTCTAGACCTTGTTCTTTAGACCAGATTACAAACCTGACTCATTTGCTATGATAGATTTCCTAGTGGAGGGTTTATGAGAAACCAGAAGTATTTTTCACACTGGGGAACATAGGTTCATCTGCTTGGCAATCCACAGAAGTGGGGAAACCAAGCGGTCAGTTTAAGACTTTGAAGGTTGGGATGGACAAGCCCCTGTGGGTGAGATAGGAGCCCTGGGGTTGGATCCAGGGTCCATGGATGGTGAACCAGGTGAGACCATAGAAAGGGGAACCAAACTTGATGGGGCCAGTAGGATGCAATGAGGATTACCTTGCTTCTCGACTGTTGCACTTTCTTCAAGAACTGTGGAATGAGGGGAAAGCAAGGGAAGGCATACAGTGGATCCGGGGACCAATCGTGTATCAGAGCATCTCTCAGTGACTCCCCCGGGGAGGGTCAGGGTGAAGAAGCTGCTACATTTGTGATTCATGAGTGAAGCAAAGAGATCACAGCAAGACCAGCTCCAACGATGGCATCAGACTGTTTCTGCTCAGTTTGTCTGCAATCAGATTGGAGTTCCCAGGAATGTGCATTGCTAAGAGAATGCAGTTGGACGCTATCACCCATTGCCACATTCTCATGGCTTCCCGGCATAATGGGTCTGATCTGGTTCCTCCTTGCTTGTTGATGTACCGGATTACTGACATATTGTCTTACTGGATAGCAATTGTCCCTAATGGAAGGGTCTTTTGGAATTCTTGCAAAACTAGGAGCACCACCCTCAGTTCTAGGACATTGATATGCAGCCTGGCCTCTGAGGGGCACCAAGTGCCTTGAACAGTCTTTCTCTGAAAATGCCCCCCCCTCATCAGGGAAGCATCCATGGTCACTGTGGCTTGGGTTGGGGGGAGGGGGTGACACCATAACTCCTCCTCTGGCTTCAGCCACCATTTCAGATCCTGCTTGCATCCGTTTGATATGTGGATTATGTAAGACATTGGGTGTGTTAAAAGTGGGTATGATCTGGTTCCTCCTTGCTTGTTGATGTACCAGACTACTGACATATTGTCTGACTGGATAGCAATTGTCCCTAATGGAAGGGTCATTTGGAATTCTTGCAAAACTAGGAGCACCGCCCTCAGTTCTAGGACACTGATATGCAGCCTGGCCTCTGAGGGGGACCAAGTGCCCTGAACAGTCTTTCTCTGAAAATGCTCCCCCCATCAGGGAAGCATCCATGGTCACTGTGGCTTGGGTTGGGGGAGGGGTGACACCATAACTCCTCCTCTGGCTTCATCTACCATTTCAGATCCTGCTTGCATCCATTTGTTATGCTGATTGTGTAAGACATCGGGTGTGTTAAAATAGACCACTGGGATGTTAGGAGCCACTGAAGTAGCCTCATATGGAATCTTGCTAGTGGAACCAGTGTGACTGTAGCCACCTTCAAGCCCAGAAGTTGTAGGACCAGTCTGGCTGAAACAATGTTTTGAGAGAGTATTATTTGAAGTTGAGATCTCAACCTTTGTAGCCTGTGATGAGGTAAAATGACTTGGCAGGATATTGTATCCAATGTTGCCCCAATGAACTCTAAGCTTTGAGTCAGTACCAGCTTTATCATTTTTGTGTTTACTGAGATTCTTAGCTTTTCTGCCAGATTTTGAGCGTACGATATGGCTTGAATCAGTAGAATCCTGGTTGGAGCAGTAAAGAGCCAATCTTCTAAATACGGAAACAGGCAGAATCCTTGTAGTCTCATGTGAGCTACTACTATGGCCATGCATTTGGGGCTGTGGAGAGTCCAAAGCACAGTACTCAAAATTGGTAGTGATTGGCTCCTAGCTGGAAGTGGAGAAATCTTCTGGATCATTTGTCCATTTTTATGTGGTAATATGCATCCTGGAGATCTATAGAGCACATCAAGTCATCCTTCTCCAGAAATGGAAGAATGGACTGAACCATGACCATCCAGAATTTTGCTTGTCTGACAAACTTGCTCAGTGCACTGAGGTCCAAAATTGGTCTCTAGTCCCCTGTCTTTTTTGGCACTAAAAAGAACCTTGAGTAAAATCTGGATCCTATTTGGTCTGATGGGACTGAATGACTCTTTTTCTTAGCAATTTTAGAACTTCTAGTGCTGTTCCATCCCTCTGGCTTTGTGGAACATTGGGGATTCACCTTAAAGGCCTGGGGTAAAGGTCAAAGGGGATATGGTAATCTCAGGTCATCGATTGCCAGACCAAGTGGTGCAGAGAAAAACATCCCCAACTGTTTCCAGAGGTAAGCAATTAGGCCACTATTCAGGAGTGTTGATAGGGCTGACCAGAGAAGAAATTTCTGGAGCCCTGATTTAAGGGACCCCCTCTGCCTTGGGAGGGACGTCTTCCCAATGAGTTCCCCCCTCTGCACTGGGGAGATTGCTCACCATGTGTGTCGTGGAAAGGCCCTTGGGATTTTTTGAATCACATCTTTTCACCTCTCTGATGCCTGGAGTAGGATTGTTAAGGGGTGAAAAAGCATATGCCCAAAGCAGATAGGGTCTTTCCATCTTTCTCACACCTGGCTAATGTGTCTTTAACTTTTGGGCCAAACAAGGAAGACTCATCAACAGGAGGATTGACAAAAGAAGACTTGACAGGGGTCTACAAAGTTGCACAAGTGCATCCAGGTGTGACGCCTCATGACAACACCTGAACCATCTGCTCTGGCTGCCCCCTCTGTTGTATGGGTGATCAACCACATGAAGGAGTTAGAAATGGACTCTACGGTGGAAAGCTGAGAGGCAACTTTATCACACGCCTCTACATGCAATACCCCTGCCAAGGTTCCTGAAAGGTCTGAAATCAGGTCCATCTGGAGATGTGCAAAATGTGCCAGGTAGTTCAATTACCATAAAGCAAAGGTCGCTGAAGTGAAGTCCACTTCCCTAGTCTGTCTATCGTCCACGACCCCCTGTTTGGAGAATGGGCAGTCAAACTTTCTTCAGCAAGTCCTTTCTTAGTGACCACTGCCACAACCATAGAGTCTACTGCCAAGCCTCTGGACTTGTGGGGGTGGTCTTGTGGTGGAGACAGGAATATATCAGGTCTTCGGGGAATCAGCTCAATGGTGTCAGGGGCATTCCAGGCACACTGCACAATGAGTTTAACCAACTCATCTGCAGGTGGGGTCACCCAGGAAGTAAAGGGTCAAGCACAGAAGGCTTGCAAGAATACAGAATCCTCAGTAGAAGGGTTAATGGGCTACCAGTCACCCCTGTGTTTCAGGATCTCCAGGATGTCTCTGAATGAGACATCCTCGGGGGGGTAACCATGGGAACCTTTTTCCCTCATCAAAATCTGTATCTTCATTGAGGGATTCTAAGGGGAATTGATGTGCTTCTTCTTGCATGTTCTCTTTTAGGGTGACTCCTCAGTGGAACCTTCTGGGGATGACTCCAAAGAGCAGGTGCCCTGGGGTAGGGTTTCTTGCAGCTCCCATTCCTGATGTCTGTGCATAGTGGTTTGTGTCAGCTGCATACCAGAGGAAAGGGAAATGTCAGTTTGCAATGTTGGGGGTACCAACTCATGCTTGAGGAAGCAAGAGCCCTCTCCATCACATAGAAGGCAGGCTCACCTGAAAAAAGATGGGAGCCCAGAACTGAGAAGGACAACCTCAGAACCAAGGTCACACCCCACTCTGATGAGCCTACTTCCAGGATAGGAGCCCCGAGAGGACTAGGAGCTGCTGAAACTACTGGAACCATAGATGGCACTATGGAAAAAAATCTGCACCGAACTAGGGGTCATGGTATTGACAGGCCAGTCTCAATCCCGAGGATGGATTGGCTCTCAATGAACCAAAGTCCAGAGGATAGTCTTCCCGATGAGTTCCCCCTCTGCCCTGGGGAGATTGCTCACCATGTGTGTCGTGGTAAGGTCCTTGGGATTTTTTGAACCACATCTTTTCACCTCTCTGATGCCTGGAGTAGGATCGTTAAGGGGTGGAAAAGCATATGCCCACAGCAGATAGGGACTTTCCATCTTTCTCACACCTGGCTAATGTGTCTTTAACTTTTGGGCCAAACAAGGAAGACTCATCAACAGGAGGATTGACAAAAGAAGACTTGACAGGGGTCTGCAAAGTTGCACAAGCGCATCCAGGTGTGACGCTTCATGACAACACCTGAACCGTCTGCTCTGGCTGCCTCCTCTGTTGTATGGGTGATCAACTACATGGAGGAGTTAGAAATGGACTCTAAGGTAGAAAGCTGAGAGGCAACTTTTATCACATGCCTCTTCATGCAATACCCCTGCCAAGGTTCATGAAAGGTCTGAAATCAGGTCCCTCTGGAGATGTCCAAAATGTGCCAGGTAGTTCAATTACCATAAAGCAAAGGTCGCTGAAGTGAAGTCCACTTCCCTAGTCTGTCTATCGTCCATGACTCCCTGTTTGGAGAATGGACAGTCAAACTTTCTTCAGCAAGTATTTTCTTAGTGGCCACTGCCACAACCATAGAGTCTACTGCCAAGCCTCTGGACTTGTGGGGGTGGTCTTGTGGTGGAGAGAGGAATATATCAGGTCTTCGGGGAATCAGCTCAATGGTGTCAGGGGCATTCCAGGCACACTGCACAATGAGTTTAACCAATTTATCTGCAGGTAGGGTCACCCAGGAAGTAAAGGGTCAAGCACAGAAGGCTTGCAAGAATACAGAATCCTCAGTAGAAGGGTTAATGGGCTTCCAGTCACCCCTGTGTTTCAGGATCTCTAGGATGTCTCTGAATGAGATATCCTTGGGGGGTAACCATGGGAACCCTTTTCCCTCATCAAAATCTGAATCGTCATTGAGGGATTCTAAGAACTGATGTGCTTCTTCTTGCATGTTCTCTTTTGGGGTGACTCCTCAGTGGAACCTTCTGGGGAGGACTCCAAAGAGCAGGTGCCCTGGGGTAGGGTTTCTTGCAGCTCCAATGCCTGATGTCTGTGCATAGTGGGCTGTGTCAGCTGCATACCAGAGGAAAGGGAAATGTCAGTTTGCAATGTTGGGGGGCCAACTCATGCTTGAGGAAGCAAGAGCCCTCTCCATCACATGGAAGGCAGGCTCACTTGAAAAGAGATGGGAGCCCAGAACTGAGAAGGACAACCTCAGAACCAAGGTCACACCCCACTCTGATGAGCCTACTTCCAGGATAGGAGCCCCGAGAGGACTAGGAGCTGCTTAAACTACTGGAACCATAGATGGCACAATGGAAAAAATCTGCGTTGAACTAGGGGTCATGGTATTGTCAGGCCAGTCTCAGTCCCGAGGATGGATTGGCTCTCAATGGACCAAAGTCCAGAGGATAGTCTCTGGAACTATGGAAGGTAGCATAACCAAAACTGAAGAAGTTGGCACTGGGGTAGACATTGATACCGGGGGCACCAACGCCTGAGAAGAGGTTGAAGGAGGATGTATTTGGAGTCTGTGCAGAAAAACCTTTGGCTCTGGGTGGGATAGAGGTCTTGGTAGAGATTGGAATGCCTCTGGCTGCTAGGAGCTGATCGACAAGCCTCACTACATTGAGTTCAGAAAGACTCCTGGTTGAATGAGTAGATATTCCTGAAGGAGAATCAGGTCTCTTGAGAAATTAACTGCATTGTTTTCCAAAATGGGGTCAATTGTAGGGAAATATCTGGTCCTGGGCAAAATTTCAGTTCTCATCACTGAGGTCAAAGAGCCATGGGAGAAATCACTGTAGGTGCTGAAATTGTGTCTGGTACAGAAGGAATTATCGGCACTGAAGTAGGTATCATAGTTGTCAGTTCCGTGGAAGGTGTTATTGACTTTGGTACCATAGAGAGAGCTACAGGCTCTGGTGTTGCAATAGTCAGAGCAGACATTTTTGATAATTTTGGTGTTGGTTCAGGTACAGTCTGAGAAAATTTCGGATCCTTGGGACTTGGAGACATCAGAACCAAATGGCTTCTCTTTTGCTTTCTTTTCTGGGAGGTGGTGAGACCTCTGCCTCAGAAAGGGCCTCCCAAAAAGGAGATTTTAGTAATCCCTTCAGGATCAATTTATTTTTTTGCTCTGTCAAAGTACGAGAGCTAAAATTTTTACAAAGGTCACACAGTGGTTGAACCTGAAGATCAGGAACCCTGAGACAGTAGACATACGAAAGATGCCCATCAGAGTTGGGCATCTTTCGCCCACATTTGTCACACTACTTGAACCTGGTCATCCCTTTCTTGTCAGACATATTTTACAAAGAATAGTCATAATAGTCAAATTCCAAAAAAATCTTAACTAGACAAGACAATAGTTGAATTCCAATACACTTTTAATGCAAATACACACACACACACACACACACACACACACACACACACACACACACACACACACACACACACAGCTTGAAAAAAATTATTCTCTCTTTTTTTAGAAAGGACAGGAAAGGGGAAATACCAGCAATGGTAAAACAATTACCGGAAGGGTAAGGGAGGGGCCTGTACCAACAATGGTACTAAGAGTACCAAAAGGTAAGAAAATTACAATGGTGAATAGAAACTATCAACGACTAAAAAGGGAAAAAATTAAGAAGACTAGAAACTGTTTGATATAAAAAAAATCACTACTTATTTGAGAGATGGCTTGGCATGTCTTGAGAAGTACTCAGCAAACAAGATCTGAAGAGAGAAGGAGAGGGGGCACTATGGTTATGACTTAGCTCAAGAGTTTTTTGGCAGGTGTGAGCTTATGTATTGCCTGAGTCAGGATTTTATTTCAGATGCAGCCTCTTGTACTCCCTCGCCTTCTGCGCCACCCAATCCACAGAATGATTTTCGTACCATCCCCCAGGTTATCTCCAATCAGCTTTCAACTCATGTACACACCTCTTCACTACCTGGGTCTTCTAATTCTAGCCACTTCAGCTTTTTACTAGGAAGGGGCAATACTGATAGGTACTCTTACTCTTTCCAAACCCTTTCTAATTCGTTTCATAGTCATAATCCTAACTTAACCCCTGTTTTTACTGGGCAGCATATTGACTACAGCACTGCAGATTTATCACTTACATCTAACAGTTTGCATACTGATAGTAAACCAGACTGGACTCAGAGTTTCCCCATACCAATTAGAAGAGATTCTCAAAGCATTAAAGATATTTTACATAAAAATTGGGATATACTAACTAGCAGCCAGGACGTTTGTAATAGGCTTGGATCTACCCCGATTTTTTCATACAAAACAAAACAAAAACTTTAAGATTCATGTTTGAAAATGAGAAGTTATGTACCTACCATAACGTCCCATGTTAGTTGTCTTCTTCTCGCCTTCTTTCTTGCTGGATGGGTTCGGAGCCGATCCTCGGCTCCGACTCGGCTTATACCAAAGCTCGAGAGCTATTTTTACTGGCTCGAGGTAACCCTGTATCCCACAATGCTAGGCGCTAACTACCCAGATCTCGTTTGATAGCTAACACTATAGTAGTTCTGCCCCCAGAACAAAGGAGAGAATGGCATACCCATATAGATAGCCATCCCAAGAAAAGGATAAGCACTGGAGACCATAGTGGGAGAAAGGAAAGGCTCCTTAGGATCCTAACGGTCTGTCCAGGCTAGGGGGTTGGAGGGCGGGATGCAAGAAAGAAGGCGAGAAGAAGACAAATAACATGGAACGTTATGGTAGGTACATAACTTCTCAATGTTAAGTTGTCAATCTCACCTTCATTCTTGCTGGATGGGACCGCATCCCTAGCACCTTAACCCTGGGTGGCTCGTTGGAACAGACTCTTGAGGACGGTGGAACCAAAGTTAGCTCGGCTTCTGGAGGCCATGTCCAATTTGTAATGAGAAATAAAGGTATGGGGAGAGGCCCATGTGGCTGCCGCACAAATTGAATCTAAGGGCAACCTGTCCTGAAAGGTTATAGACGTAGCTAAGGCTCTAGTTGAATGGGCTCTAGGTCTTGAAGGAAGCTTTTGATGCCTCAGTTCATAGATGAAAGTGATGACAGAGGCCAACCACCTAGAAAGGGTTACTTTGGAAACTGGAAGGCCTTTCTTCCCTTCTGCATAAGATAGGAAGAGCTGGTCAGATTTCCTAATTTGCTTGGTTCTATCCAAGTAGTAACAGAGTTGGCAATGAGCATCCAAGAAATGCAACTTTTGTTCCGCTCTGTCAGAGTAATTAGGGAAGAAAACTGGGAGATCAATAGTCTGGTTTAGATTTGCCTCAGAAGATATATTGGGTAAAAAGGAGGGGTTAGTTCTGAGGGACACTCTATCTTTGTGAAAAACAAGATAAGGAGGATGAATGCAAAGGGCATGAAGTTCTGAGACTCTCCTCGCAGAGGTTATGGCTACTAGAAACAAAGTTTTCCATGAGAGTAACTTCAAGGAACAGGAAGCCACAGGTTCAAAGGGAGGGAGACTCAAGGAGGTTAAAACTAGATTCAAATCCCACTGCGGTGGGGGATGTCTAACCGGGGGCTTGAGTAAAAAGATACCTTTGAGGAATGCTTTACAAAGTTTATGAGACATAATGGAGGAGTCTGCCAAGCCAACATGAAAATTTGAAATGGCCGTTAACTGGACTCTGATAGTGGAGGAAGAAGAACCTGAATGAAAGAGTTCGGCCAAAAAATCTAAGACTGATTGGATAGGAGCCACAAATGGGTCTATGTTCCTAGATTTTGCCCAGAAGGAAAAAGTTTCCATTTTCTGGCATAAATCCTCCTGGTAGAAGATTTGTGAGAAGCTAAAATGATGTCACGTACCGAATGGGAGATAAAGGGAAGCCTGGCTAAAGTTGGAAGTGGAGCAACCAAGCTGTGAGGTTGAGAGAGGGGAGAGATTGGTGCAGCTTGCCCGACTGATGGGTCAAGAGATCTGGAACTGGGTCCAGATGCCAGGGCTGCTCCAAGAGGTAATGGTGCAGGAACGGAAAACATATTTGTCGAGGCCAGTACGGAGCAATGAGGATCATCGTGGATCTCAAGGTGGTAGCTTTCTGAATCAACTGAGTGATTAATGGAAAGGGGGAAAAAGCATACAGGAGACCCCGGGGCCAATCGTTGACTAGAGCGTCTCTGGGAGGGTGGCCAGGAAGAGGGAAGAGAGTGAAAAATTTGTGGCATTTGCTGTTCTGGGGTGTAGCAAAAAGATCGCACCAAGGCTGACCTCATTTTTTGAAAATTTCTTCCACTACTGACTGCTTGAGAGACCACTCGTGCGGCATGAGAATTGCTCTGCTCAGCCTGTCCGCTATGACGTTGGACTTCCCGGGGATATGCATTGCTATCAGAAACCATTGAGAGGAGATCGCCCACTGCCAAAGTCTGAGTGCTTCTCGACATAAGTGATAGGACTTGGTTCCACCCTGCTTGTTGATGTACCACACTACGGACATATTGTCCGTCTGAACTGCAATTGTCCTGATGGGAAGAGAGTCCTGAAGGGCTTGCAATGCTAAAAGAACTGCTCTCATCTCTGTGCAGGTGGCACTCGAAAGGTTGCCAAATACCCTGGACCATCTTGCCCTGAAAATGGCCCTCCCACCCGATCAGGGAGGCATCCGTTGTCACTGTAGCAATCGGGGGGGGGGAATGAAGGGTCTGCTCTGAGACACTTGAAGGGAGACCATCCACCAAGACAGGTGTTTCTTGCATAATTGGGTTATCAAAATGTAGTGTGACATCGGGAGCTGCTGGAAGGACCACTGAGAGAAGAGCATCCATTGCAGGAGTCGCATGTGGAATTGAGCTAAGGGAAGTAACGTAATGGCAGCCGCCATGAGATCTAGAGTCTTCAGTACAAACTTGGCCTGAATTTTGTTGTTCTGAAGCAGGATATGAACATGTTCGCGAATATCTGAAATTCTTTGAGCCATCAGTTTTGCAGAGAGTTCGACTGTGTCTAATATGGCGCCTATGAAGGTAATAGACTGACAAGGCGACAAGGCAGACTTTCGAAGTTTATGGAGATACCTAGCTCTTCGCAAATCTGAATGGTGTAATCTCTGGATTGAATAAGTTGACACCTGGTGGTGGCGGTAAGGAGCCAGTCATCTAGATATGGAAACACCTGGAATCCTTGATGCCTCAGATGAGCCATAACCACTGCCATGCATTTGGTGAACACTCGGGGGGCTGTAGTGAGACCAAAGGGCAGGGCCCTGAACTGGTAGTGACTGGCTCCCAGCCGGAAGCGAAGAAACCTTCTGGAGCGTCTGTGCATTTTGATGTGGTAGTACGCATCCTGAAGGTCTATAGAGCACATCCAATGGTCCTGACCCAAAAAGGGTAGAATGGACTGTAGCGTGACCATCCGGAACTTCGTTCTTTGAACAGACTTGTTCAGTCTGCTGAGATCCAAAATTGGTCTCCAGTCCCCTGTCTTTTTTGGTACTAAAAAGAACTTGGAGTAGATTCCGGATCCTTGCTGGTCTGCTGGGATTGGCTGGATGGCCCTTTTTCTTAGCAGTTTTGAGATTTCTAATACTGCTTGTTCCCTTAGACCGGGTAGAACATCTGGAAGGGGCCTGTTTGGCTGTTTTGGGGTGTGGACAAAGGGAATTTTGTAACCCTCGGATATGATCGACTGTACCCATGTGTCTTCGGTAAGGGAAAGCCAGGCTTTTGGGTACAGTGATAATCTTCCCCGACTGCCTCCGAAGGTGGACAGTCGGGGCAGCTTCTCAGGGATGCTGGAAGGGTTGGCCAGAGACAGCTTTTCTGCTACCCTGATTCTGTGGACCCCCTCTGCCCCTGGGGTGGCATCTATTGTTGTTCCCCCCTGCCTCTAGAGGGGAACTCGCCTCGTGCGTCTGGCGCGACTCCCTGTAGTTTGCGGAACCAGATTTTTCCACCCTTCTGACCTTTGGGGTATGGTCTGGATGGGGTGGAAAAACAGACTCCCACGGCAGAGAGAATCTTGCCGTCTTGTTCGCATCTGGTCAAAGTATCCTTCACCTGAGGTCCAAACAATGCCGAACCATCAAAGGGAGAGTTGGTGAAGGACGCCTTGAAGGGGTTGGCAAAGTTACAAAGCCGCATCCAGGCATGTCGTCTTAAGGCCACGCCTGTGCCTGCAGCCCTACTCGCCCCATCGACCACATAAGAAATAAGCCGCATGGAGGAATTAACAATCGAGTTTAGGGTTGCCAGCTGGGAGTTGATTTTGTCCTGAGACCCCGCAGCTGTTGGATCCTGTAGAGTGTCACCCATTTCTTTGAGCAAGTCTCGTTGAAGACGGGGGAAATGACATAAGTAATTCAGCGACCGCATGGTAAAGGTCACTGAAGAAAACACCCGCTTGCCGTACCTATCCATGGTCCTAGATTCCTTATTAGGAGGATGGATAGGTACCGAAGGATCAGCCAGTTCCTTCTTAGTGGCTGCAGCCACCACCATGGCATCAGCAGGGACACCCTTGGTCAAAAACTGTTTATCAGCAGGGGCTGTGATAAATTTTGAAGGCCTGCACGGGGTTGGTTCCATCGAGTCAGAGGCCGTCCATGCCTTCCTGACCACCACTTCCATAAGGGGGTCAAAGGGGGGAGATACCCAGGAGGTGGAAGGGCGAGAACCAAACACCTCTAGGTAGACCGACTCATCCTCGGAAGGGTTGAGGGTAGACCAGTTCCCCCTTTGCTTGAGGATCTCAAGGATGTCAGAGAAGGAGACATCCTCAGAGGGGGATCTTGGGGACCCCTCCGACTCATCCAAGTCGGTATCAGATGTTATGGACTCAGGGGAGTCCAGATGCTTCCTTTTACATTTCCTGTTCTGAGGGGGCTCCCCTGATGGATCAGGGGAGGCCTCAGAAGAGGAGGATGCTCCCAATGGGGGCCCCCAAGGCATAGGATCTCTGCGGTCAGGGTTGAGAGGATGAGTAGAGACCGTAGCAGGCACTACAGTGGGAGGAGCTGAGGGAGCCGACCGAGGAACAGGTACAGGGGCCAGCACTCTCCTCATGACCTCAAAAGCACCCCTATCATGCAGAGAAGAAGGTCCCCGCTCCAAAGAGATAAGGACCCCTCCCGGCACTGAGAGGGATGGCTCTGAGGCCAATGTCAGAGCCGAACTCACCTGCATCGAGGCTACAAGAGAGAGAACAGGGTCGGACAAGGGTCCGATGCAACTCGGAGCCGATGAGGGAGTCACTGCATCCGGATCCCTCCAAGGATGGCACCATAGAAGAAATTGGAGCTGACGATGGAGCCGAAATGGGTGGTATCGGCTCCGAGGTGTTGATGGTCCCGGCTCACACAAACTCCGGCTCCGAACTCAAGGGAAGAGTTGGAGGAGGAATCGATGATGGAATGGGGATAGCCACTGTCTGTTGAGAAGGGCTATGAAGCATCTGGGCCAGCGCCTGCAACTTAAGGAGTCTACTAACCACCCTCTCGAGGTCATGGTCCAAAAGCCTGTAAGACCGAGAGGAATGGGACCGGTGATTGCACTCCGAAAGCAAAGGAGATCTCGGAGCCGAATGGACCAACTCCAAAGAGGGGGACCTGGAGCGCTTATGGGTCAAGGTTGGTTCCAGCAAAACTATCGGAGCCGACTGAGATTTTGAAACATCGGCTCCAGCCGGAGCCGATGCCGAAGCAGAAGTAGCACCACTGGTCGGAGGCTCTAAACTCGGAGCCAATGATTTAGTGGGCTTAGAAGGCTTGCCTGACGAAGACTTGGCCGGGGAGCCTTCAGGCTTCAATAAGCCTCTCAAAATCAATTTGTTTCTGCGTTCCTGCAGGACTCTTGGACTGAATGCATGGCAGACAGAACAAGAGTCCTGCTGGTGCAGAGGGCCTAGGCAATACACGCAAGAAGTGTGACCATCTGTCAGAGACAGACGGTCACACTTCTTGCGTGTATTGCCTAGGCAATTCACGCAAGAAGTGTGACCGTCTGTCAGAGATATTTTCTGACAGCACGAGTCACACTTCTTGAAGCCTGAGGCCTTGGACTCCTTAGACATAATGGTGGAATACACCCAAACAACCACACACACACACACACACACACACACACACCACAGTAAATAAAAAAACCTAGTTCAGTCACTACACCACACCAAAGACTAAAACTACAACTAACACAGACTTTAACAAATTTACCCAAAAACTAACTTGGCCCTAAGTCCTAGATATATAAGGGGAAGGAAGGGCCAAGGGGATAGAAAATATACCCAAAAGGGGACTATACAAAGCGGGTTACTCTAAGAGGGGACAAGGGGTATAAAGAACACTAACCTGAAATAAAAGGGGAAAAAAAATCTTACCCAAAAAGCTGTTCTTTTTGAAAAATTACCAGAGAGCCGGCAAAAACACAACCTAGCAGCTAAGTGACAAACGAGATCTGGGTAGTTAGTGCCTAGTATTGTGGGATACAGGGTTACCTCGAGCCGGTAAAAATAGCTCTCGAGCTTTGGTATAAGCCGAGTCGGAGCCGAGGATCGGCTCCGAAACCATCCAGCAAGAATGAAGGCGAGATTGACAACTTAACATCAGAGATTCACAGTTTATACTGTCTCCAGTTATTAATGATAGTTACACAGCAGGAATGTTTTCTTGTGGAACCTGTGTAGCCTGTGCATACATTTTTGAAGGCACCAGTTTTACTTTCAAATATAATTTCTCAGTTTCTTTTCAGAAACTTTTTGACTGTAAATCTATTTGTGATTTATGCTGTTACATGTGTTTCATGCTCATCTTTTTATGTTGGGAAAACCATTCACAAATTGTCTGCAAGAATTAAAAAGCACTGTGCAGTGATCAGAAATTTAGACTTGCGAAATGCTCTAGCCAAGCATAGCCTACATTGCCAGAATTTTACTTGGTTTAAATTTATTATACTGGAAAAAGTTAATCAATTCTTTGGAGATGCAAACACTTATTTAGAGGTCAGGGAGTTATTATGGCAACTGAGACGTAATGTGGATGCCCCACCTGGTCTGAATAAAAATTTAAATATCAAGTGTGCACTTAAATGGTGCTGCTGGTTATAAATACATTATTAATATTAAGTCTCTTATTTTACATATATTAAGGCTCTTGTGTTATAGCTTGTGTGATGTTTACTCTAACTGATGTGTGTCATTAATTTCCATCACTACCTAGTGTCAGAATTCTATTACTGGTCCAGTTGAGATTGTTTTCACTTGGAAAAATCTTTATTGGATTGTTTTAAATGTAGCACTATGTTTCAAATGTAAATCGATGTTTATTGGCTAATTGATTCTTAGGAACTGCCTTCTTTGTGTCATATGTATATGCTGTTCTGCATTTTAAGTTTATCTGATGAAATCCTTATTACTTAATAAAGGATGAAAGCGCTAAGTACTGGCTCCTGGGTGTTTTGTCCTGTGTATAAGATTTTGTTTATTTTATACAGTCCTTTTGAATTTTTTTTTACTATATTTATTATTTTCTCTTCATACGTGCTCCAAGAGAGTTTTTGGTTTAAATACACAGTAGTTCTGTAAATCCATATACAGCCCCTACAGCCATTGACTAGGTGTAGTATAAGGTCTGACCCTTCCACAATAAAAAATAGTAGCTATGTGACAATATTTATGTCACACATAAGTGGTATTCATAACTTGTATCCTTGCTTACTTCATGCAAATACACATAAATAATGCACAGCCAATAGCAGGGTAAATTACCACAACAAACAGCAGGGAAAATAATTTATTTCCCAGACACTCTTCCTATCCATTGCCAAGTCATGCTATCTGGTTTTACCTGGTCAGGATAGAAAAATTGTTACATTGATGTATTTTTATTTTACAGTAACAGTAGTCACAGCTTGCAATCCAGCATACTTCAGCTGAGTACAAATCCTCAATCTTAATATCTATTGCCTAGTCAAAATATTTGATTTGATCCTGCCAGGATAAAAATAATATAATAGTTATGTTAGTGTATTTTTGTAACACACAAACATAATTCACAGCTTGTATTCTAGCTTCTATCTGCCAAATACCCATTAATTCTATGAATCCACAGACACCCGCTACAGTCTTTGCCTTACCAAAGTATCTGGTTTGATCCTGCCAGGATACTAAATAATGGCTATGTTAATGCATTTTTATGTTTCACAAAGAGTAGACACAGCTTGTATTCAGTTTTCCTTCAACTAAATACACACAGTCTGGCAGCTGTTGCAATGGATTAAGTAGCTGTTAAACTGTTTCCTGTGGTCCAAGGTTTCATTCTGTCAGCCTCCATTGCCTTATTCTGAGCAAGTCATTTAACTAGACAATGCTCCAGGGAGGAGTTTGAAAAAGGTCCATAGAGATCAGTGCTATACTCCAATAATAAAATAAATCCACACAGATTCTCCATTGCCTTTCCTAGCCATGGTGTGATCATGCCAGGATAAAAAAAATGGCTATATTAATGTACTTTTATTTCACATAAACAGTAATCAGTTTGTTTTCTAACTTGCTTCACCTAAATAATATTAGTTCTGCAAAGCCAGAATTGCAACAGCTAACAGCAGGGGCAATTATTTCATCAACAGACAGTCCCCATTCCCTTTGCCTCCTCATAATATCTGGTTTTATTCTGCCAGGTTGGAAACAATAATGGCTAAATGAATGTATTTGCATTTCACATAAACAGCAGTTACAGCT
This sequence comes from Protopterus annectens, assembly GCF_019279795.1. NCBI lineage: Eukaryota > Metazoa > Chordata > Ceratodontiformes > Protopteridae > Protopterus > Protopterus annectens. Next base: position 1,241,872,064 of record NC_056745.1, read on the forward strand.
TACATTCCAGCTTGCTTCACCCAAATACCCATTATTTCTGCAAATCCATTATTACAAGAGTAATACAACAGGGTCAGTCCTTTCCTCTACAGATATCTCAAATAACCCACTGCATACCATACTTCTCAGCTGTCTAGAATTTTACAGAATGTCTCTGATTTTGCCTCACATTTTTTGTCCTGTCCCTTGTAAAAATTTTGATTTTATTGTAAATCACTGAAGATAGAATAAGTCAATGTCAGACATTAGTATTTCATATGTGTTATTATTCAGAAAATGCATGTTGCTGCAAAACCTGTTATTCTATTATTTTTTTAAGCAACTCAGAGTAATATTTAAACATTGTCCTTATTTTGGCCCTTTGTCTCCCTATTATTTTTGCTTTGCCTAGAATTCTCGTATAAAGAAGTTAAGAAATATACTGTCTACCTATGGTATCTTTTGACCTTCCCAGGATATAAACATAAATAAATAAATAAATAAAAATAACTTACCTGGTGCAATTTAGTCTGTCAAATATCTCCAGAGAGAGAACATTAAATTTCATTTGTTCTGCTATTTCATTAACATCTGACCTCCTGCACATACTGTATACTCACATGGCTTTAGGCTGCAGGCTACACAGTGAATTTAGTTTGGTAGTATACAAATGTGTCAGTTGTTAGTCTTTATTTGGCTAAAGTTTTAATGTTACACTCCAGCAAGTCAAGATGAAAAAAATAGTATTCACTGTACTGAAAAAAAAACAGAATAGTCGGAAGGTAAAAATATGGCATTTTAATATCATTAATGGGGAACTTTAACTCCTGTAACCTGCCACAGTATATTCACCACTATAACCTGTAAAATTAAGACCACTGTGTTGCTGTCAGATGTACAACTACATAGCTGTAGCAGAGACACATTCTTATTGAACTTGGACATGTTTAACAGTTACATATGCAACTTAACACATCCATGTGATAGGCAAGTGACCATGGCTGCAATCAGTAAAACCACCAAGATAAAATTTTGTACGATAGCAATCTTATGAGACTATAGCACATTTAAAACAATATTAATGTGTACTGGCATTCTGATGAATTTTAATAAGTCTCTCTCTCTCTCTCTGTATATGTATATATATATATATATATATATATATATATATATATATATATGTAATTTTCTCAGAAAATACAGGACTGGAAAAAAAACATCTATAACATTACCATCTCCACTGAAAACAAAGGTCTTAAATCATTGCACAAATACCCAGCACTGGCTAAACTATATACACTGAAAAGAGCTTTAAAATTAGGTAATGGAAATAAACTTTCAGGCAGATTCAATAAAGCCTACATGGTCAGGTAAGACCATGTGTGCATTGAGCTATGATGCACATATGATAGCACACCATTTTGGATTCAGGAAGCAGCTCTACATGCCATGTAGAGCCACACACACATGGTAAATATCATGGCATGCAAATTACAGCATAAGCAGCTGAACTGTATGCTAATCAACCAATCCAAGTTGAAGGAGCTATTCAACAAGCCATAAACCAATGGTGTAGACTCAGTGCTAGTTTTCCCTGTGAATTCCAAAATCTATTGGAATACAGCCACAGAAAGGAGTCTACAATGAAAGAATGTTAGGGGCTGCTGTATCTTTAATTCATGTGTATGTGTAACAGGCTGAAGTCTATGCTGCTGCTGCTTTGGCTGTTGCTAAAAGACCAAGGCCAACAAGGCGAAGGGTTTTTAGGCCCCATTTAACATTTCACAATCTGCATGAGGTGGAAATTGTAGAGTACTACAGGGTGGATAGGGACATATTACAGACCAAGGGCAAAATGAGGGGAACTAATCAGTGGAGACAATGGTATATGTAGGAATTAGAATTTTAGCTACAGGAACCTTTCAGAGACCAACAGGGGGCATACTGGGGGTGTCACAGGCATCAGCATCAAGGATCCTCCATCATTTTTTGAATGCTATGCTCCAACATGCCAGAGATTACATATATGTTCCCTGAACACCTGAGGACAGGACAACAAATATGCAGAATTCTACCCTGTAGCAGACTACTCTGAAGTACTGGGTACCATACACTTAACACATATAGAGAGCAAAACACAACCTGGGTAACAGGGAAGAGTGTACATAAATAGAAAGGGCTTCCACTCCATTAGCTGCCAAGTTATGTGTAACGCTAAGGGAATAATCTTGAATGTGTGTAATGGCAAGTCAGGCAGTTACCATGACTCACATATCTGGTACAACTCCCAACTGTATGATATGTTCAGTAGGGATGATATCCCACAGGGCCATTTACTGAGGGATGCAATTTATGCACTTGAACAGTGGCTGATGATGTCCATCAGAAATGTACACACACCAGCTGAAGAATGCCATAATGAGGCACATGCTCAAACAAGAAATATCATAAAGCATGTGTTTGGGCTGCTGAAGTCACAGTTCCGGTGCCTAGATACATCGGAGTGAGTCTTGCAGTACAATCCCTGTATATGTACTGAAATCTTCACTGTCTGTGCCAGGCTTCACAACATCATCCTGAGAAAACATCTTCAGCAGGATCAACAAGGGGAAGGGGCACACATCCCACCACCACTGGCACGGTCTCACAGCCACGAGCAGGTAATGAGTCAGAGGGGGAAGAAGCAGCTTCTGTGGGTGTAGGCAGATGTAGGAGTGCTCAATATGCCTTCACACTGGCTAAGAGGCAATACATAGTATGCTCACTCACCACCTAAGGGGATAAAACCTTCATCCTGCCTACATACATACATACAGTAGCATTGATGCAAGGCAACTCTCACAACCTTTACCTACCTATGTAATGGCTGTGTACTCCTAGCATCAGACAAAGTCAGCCCTGAACTAAAACTGTACCAACTGCTGGATTTATAAAATAAGCATTAAACATGGAATATTAAAAAATGTGTACTAATACAAATGAATGGCATATCCTTGCATACTGTTACTTGGTAATGTAAATAATTAAAAGTCAGTTTATTTTTACAGAATTGACATCAACATGTGACAGCAGTGACGTATGTGATTACATGTGTCCTCTATCAAGTAATAGGCCTCAGGCATCAAACATTCAAATGTACATAGCTCTCAAAAGGACTGATTGTCAAAGAATGTCCTCAGTTTGGCCTCATATTTTTGTATTGGCAAATCCTAAAAAAAAGAAGGTAGAAATCAATGACACACATTTCAGTGTCAGACTTCATATCCCTCAGAACTATCTTAAAAATTAGTGATGCAAAAACTGTTATTTTATCAACTGTCTATGTTAATAAGACCCATGTATTTAAAAAGTCTCCTTATTGTTCAGGACTTTTTCCCACTTGCATTTATGGCTTGTGTGAAGAAATTAGACACTGTTATTTGTGCTGACATGTCTGGCTATATAATTTCAGATTGACCTGTGTACTGTTTGCCAGTATGACTAGCTATGATACTGTAAATAGGCTCTTACATGCTGATTTATAATCTGCTTGTATAGAATGTTTTAAAGACTTTAACAGTGTCCTTTTACATTTCTAACTGCACATGTCTATGAAGAAAGATTTTAAAGGCAAACTGTCTCAGATCCAGCTGATCTGCAGATGATGTCATCAAAAGGTTGACAGTTGCTATGTGTTACTGTCAGAAGCTGAAAGACAGGAAGGAACTTTAATAAACAGCTGCTGGTTGATTTTCAAAATATGAAAAGAAAATTATAACTGGAACAGTTGTGACAGTTAGGCTACTCTATAAAAGAGCCTAATGCAGGCAGTTGAAGTCACTTAACAGCCAGTTGTGAGTTGTTCACAAGTGTACTGTGAGTGGATACCCAAAATGACTCACCAAGAACTGTAAGCTTGCCTTTGCTCTTTTGTAGTAATTCCATTTAGATCAGGGACAGTGTTCTTTAGTCAGATAGGAAAATTATAACTAATCTGTTAGATCAGTTAGTTTTTCTGAATGTTGGATTTCTATCCTACAGTATTGATTCTATTTTCCTGGTGATTGAGTTCTGTTTGTTTATTGGAAATTATTGTTTTATATTTTTAATCATTTTCTCATTATTAAATATTTTTATTAACTTATACTGTGGCTGGTCAGTCAGTGTTTTCTTTAGTGATTGGAGAATGCTTGTACTTGCCTTGATAGCTTCCCAGGCCAATCCAAAAGCCTGGCTGCTTAGGTCATTTGCTAACATTTGTTTTAATATCTAGTTTTCATAATTGGACCCCCGTATAAAAGAGCATGAATACACTCTAATTGATGGCAGCATTACAGTATTATTTTGGAGAAGGGACACAGCTGGAAATCTGTGTCAGGCTTTCCCAGAAGTGCTTGGATGTGTGAGAGTTAATTCATTTAAATATGAATATATCAGAGGTCTTAAACTGGGACACATTGCTCTGAATTGTGTAATAAGGAGTTATATTTGGGGTGGACAGAAGTATACAGTCCAGTCCCAGGTTATAGAGTGTGTTCATGTTGCGCTCTTAGTGCAAAATTGTGAAATATTACTCCTGTTTAAATGATAATCTCACATTGGAGTCAGTAGTGAGGATTGAAGCTCCTTAGTTACTGACCCAGGATATTAAAGGATGTCACATTATTTGATGGCAATTCAGTGAGATATTATCTGGACATCAAATTAATTGGTTGCAGCTGTGTGAGATTTTCAATTGGATTTCAGTAGCCTGTGGGTAGTTGTTATTAGGGTGTGCACTCTTGACAGCCACAAAGTAAACATACAGAATCTCAGTACACCAGAGTTCTATTTATTTTTACTTAGTTAATCAGGTACAGCAGGCAAGGGTTTCAGCAGAAGACAATAGTAGGGTGACAAAGAATCAGTTGTCAATGGAGTGTAAAGCCAGAGTACTAGTGTATGCCAGCCTAAGGAAGCAATGATTTCAGCCTTAGTTGCATCTTCAGCTCAGGCTAGCTGTATGGAGGATATCCAGTTATTGGGGATGTGCAGCCTGCCATGACAGGACAGTCCACCTTTTCTTTAGAAGACCTGAGAATCCATCTGGAGTTTGAGAGACTGCACCTATAGGTGAAGGAAAGGGAGAATCAGTGCTGAAATGAACTGGATGCTGAATAGAAGCAGTGTCATTATGAACTGGAGAATGAAGAGAAGCAGCATCAATATGAACTGGAAGCCAAATGACTGGAGACTGAAGAGAGACTGCACCTGGAAGCCCAACAACTGGAGGCCGAGGAGAGAATGAGAATGTGATATTTAGAAGCCAAAAAAATGAGGGACAGTGCTGGCATGAAGTGGAGCTTCTTACCCTTCGAGATGATCAATGTGGTAATGGGGAAGGGAACAACCAGACCACAGAAGCTGTACAGGTCAGTAAACTTTTTCCTCAATATAGAGATGGGGATGACCTTTATAGCTTTATTCATATATTTGAGAGGGTATGTAGACAGTATGATGCTGACTATGAGCTCTGGCTTTAGCTCATGACTCCCTTACTCCATGGTAAAGTTCTTCAGGCTATGCCAAAACTATCTGATGTAGATTGTTTGAATTATGTTAAAGCTAAAAACTATCTTCTAGATTGTTTTAAACTAGCATCTAAAGCTTATAGAAAAAAAGTTTCCTGAACACAGACAATAGGCAGATGAAAGTGTACATGATTATATTGCTGATTTAAGTACTTATTCACAGATGGATGAGTGAGTCTCAGATCACCACTTATGATGGACTGGCAGACCTTTTGGTGAGGGAACAAGCTGTCAGTACTTTGCATGATGACATGAGAATCTGGCTAGCAGACAGAGAGTATAACTCTGCGGAGGAATTGGGGTGAAAAGGTATCTCTATTTAGCAAGCAAAACACCAATGCATAGGAAAGAGATACCCAGTGCTGCACATTGACATAAGGGAACCCATGGGGGGCAGTCTAAACCACTTCAATAGAGTACATCAGTAACAGGGGAAACTACTAGTCCAAGTACAAGGTTAGGGATTAGATGTTTCAAGTGTAAGCAGAGGGGTCACATAGGAGCCAAATGTCCATCAAAGCAAGGTGATAAACAAAAGGTGAGGGAGCCAGTAAGTTGGGATGACAAACTACCAGTGGTAAGTTGTTTGGAAACAACAGGTATGCCAAACTATCACCAAAATTTATATCCTATCTTAGCAGATGATAAACAGGTTACTGCTAAGAGAGACCCAGCTTGTGATATAATCTCTGTTAGGCCTGCAGTGGTTAGAGAACAGCAGTACTTGCTTGGGCAGTCCACTCCAGTCAGAGCATTGGGAGGGACCCTTTCCAAATACCTTTGGCTAGGGTTCATCTTGACTGGGATGGTGGCAGAGGAAGAAAGTAGGTAGGTGTGTTCGAAGATATTCCTGCAGATGTCATGATAGGGAATGGCTTTGATAATGCAGTACCTTGAGTGCATGCAGTGACTCTTAGTCAAGCTTAGAGACAGGCATATAGGTCCGGTAGCTTGGGGGAGACCCAGACAGATCTCATACCTGAAGCTGGGACTGGTGTGGTGGCTGTTTCAGAGAAGGAGCTATGCTGTAGCAGTAAGTCTGACAATGAGCCAGAGCTGCTGGTAGGTACTAATGTTCCCTTGGACACAGTGACTGCAAGGACAGAGGTGAGTGATGGTACCCAGAGTGACATTGAGGCACAGCTGTCAGATGTTACTAGGCTTCCTGTAGAAGGGGCGCTTGTGTTTGAGTATATTCCTGCAGACGTCCTGATAGGGAATGACTCTGATGATGCAGTACCTTGTGTGCATGCAGTGACACATAGTCAAGCTTGGAGACAGGCATGTAGGTCCGGTAGCATGGGGGAGACCCAGACAGAGCTTATACTTGAAGTTGGAACTGGTGAGGTGGCTGTTTCACAGAAAGAGGTATCATGTAGCATTAAGTCGGAAAGTGAGCCACAGCTTCTGGGAGGTACTGATGTTTCATTGGACACAGTGACTGCAAGGATGGAGGGGAGTGATAGTACCCAGAGTGACAATGAGGTACAGCTGTTGGAAATGAATATGCTTGCTGCAGAAGGGTTACTTGCAAGGGTCACAAATGTAGAGTTGAGACAGGCTGAACTTACGGTCCCTACATTACAGAGCTTGAGGGAGATGGCTAAGGAAGTCCCTGAGACTTGAGGAAGAATGCAGTCTATATACAGGAACACAGGTTTGTTGTATAAAGCATGGACTCTTCAGGGAGGATGGAAGATGAGGTAGTATGGGACTTTGTAGAGCCTCGACCCTACCATCTGCCACTTCTCGGTATAGTCCCTAATATTCCTTGTGCAGGTGATATTGAGGAAAATAAGGAAGGTTTGCTGTATAGAAAGTGGACTTCTAAGGGAGGAATGGAAGGTGAGGTAGTAGAGCAGTTGGAAGTGCTTAGAGCCTACAATCTGTCACTTATAGCTATAGTCCCTAATATTCTTTCTGCAGATGATATGGATTTAGAAAAGGTGGAAAATGCTTTGCTAGAAAATTTTAGTAGGGTATGTTTTCAAAGGGAGATACTTACTGAAGAAGGTGCCAACTTCATGTCAGACCTGCTGACTTGTTTGTGAAAGCATTGTGGGGTGAAAAATTTAGAGACCACCCCCTACCATCCCCAGACTAATGGTCTTTTGGAGAAGTTAAACTCTACATTAAAGACTATGCTATGGGCATTTGCAGACCAGTTTAAAAGGGTAGGATTAACCATTTAAACTAGTAAGTTTCAGGTGGTTATGGCAGAGGTCACTTTCTTAGGACACAAAGTGTGGAGTGGTAAGATTAGGCCAGAACCTGTCAAAGTGGAAGCTATTCAAGCATGGCCAGTTGCTGTTACTTAAAAGCAAGTGAGAACATTTCTAGGGACAGAAGAGTACTGTGAGAAATTTGTTCCCAGTTGTAGTGCAATGGTTACACCCCTTACTACCCCAACTAGGAAAAATAAACTGGATAATGCAGTGTAGACCACAGACTGTGAACAGGCATACAAAATACGTAAGGAGATTTTGGGAGGGCCCCCTGTGTTAGCCAGCCCAGATAATAATAAAGAGTTTATTGTACAAGTGGATGCTTCAGATTGTGAGGTGAGAGCTGTGCTCCACCAAATTTCCTTAGAAGGGGAAGAATGCCGCAGTGGGGTTAATAATACCATTTAAAATGGATTTCCCAGGAGAGAAGTGGGTTGATATTCCCATACAGACCCATTTTTCTCGAGCGTCATTTTTCAAGGGTCACTTGACAACTGTGCTTGAGTCATGGGTGGAAGAAATGTGAATAAATTAGACACTGTTATTTGCCCTGGCATGTCTAGCTGAAGTTTTGTATATAATTTCAGAATGACATGTGTACTGTATGCTAGCACGACTAGCTATGATATTGTAAATAGGTGCTTACGTGTTGATTTATACTGTTTGCACAGAACATTTTAGAGATTTGAACAGTGTCCTATTAAATTTCTAACTGCCCATATTTGTGAAAAAAAGATTCTAAAGGAAAACTATCTCAGATTCAGCTGATCTGCAGATAATGTCATCGGAATGTTGGCAGTTGTTATGTGTTACTGTCAGAAGCTGAAAGACAAGAAAGAACCTTAGTAAACAGTTGGTTGATTTTCAAAATATGAAATGAAAATTAGAACTGGAACAGTTGTGGCAGTTATGCTAGTCTATAAAAGAACCTGCTGAAGACAGTTGAAGTCTGTTAACAGCCAGTTGTGAGTTATTCGCAGACGTACTTTGCAGAGGATAGCCAAAAGGACTTACCAAGAACTGTAAGCCAGCCTTTGCTCTGTTGTAGTAATTCAATTTAGATCAGGGAGACCGTTCTTAAGTCAGATAGGACAATTATAACTAATCAGATCAGTTAGAGTTTTTCTGAATGTTGTATTTCTATCCTACAGTATTGATTTCATTTTTTTGGTGATTGAGTTCTGGTTGTTTATTAGAAATTACTGTTTTATATTTTAACATTTTTTTCATTATTAAATATTTTTATGAACTTACATTGTGGCTGGTCAATCAGTGTTTTCTTTAGTGAATGGAGAGTATTTATACTTGTCTGGATAATTCCCGGAACACTCCAAAAGCCTGGCTGCTTAGGTCATTTGATATCATTTGTTTTAATATCTAATTTTCATAATTAGGCACCCCATTTAAAAGAGCATGAAAACACTCTGATTGGTGGCAGCATTACTGTATTATTTTGGGGAAGGGACACAGCTGAAAATCTGTGTCATGCTTTCCCAGAAGTGTTTGGATGTTTGAGATTTAATTTATTTAAATGTTACAATACGTACTGCTTCCATTCTTACCCCACCTTCCTTTTTTGTTATCCTGCTCTACTCTTTCACTAATACTCCCTCCATTATCAAACAAACTTTTACTAATTATTGCTCCCCACACTCAATTAAAAATGCCAAATCTCAAAGATTGTCTAAATATCTTCATGCTAACCCAACACATCTTAATACGTCTATCTTTCTCCATAGCCACATACTATACATCCTACCAGTACCTCATAGCCCTTCCCCAAAGTTACCAAAACATAACTATTAACTCTCCTACATTAACGCAATCAACAAACTTTCAAATATCTCCTGGCATCTTCAACGCCACCATCCTAGGCCACCATAACACTAAAGTACCACCACCCAAAATAACTTCAAAAAATATCACATTTAGATAGCACAAACATATATATATATATATATATATATATATATATATATATATATATATATATATAGTCACATCAGAACAATAGCAAACATTGCCAAAAAACTGCTTACAAGTGAGGACATACACCCAAATCCTGGACCCAACACCCTTACTTCATCTAATTTTCAAACACTACATATACTTAATATACCTCATAAAAACACTGACTTACTGTTTTTAAACTTAAATGTTAGAAGTCTGGTTAATAAAGTTCATGAACTAGAGGTTATCATATCACATTATTCTCCAGAAATAGCCATCCTAACAGAGACCTGGCTCAAACTCTATATCTCAGACAGCAAAATTACACTGTCAGGGTATAATATACTTTGAACAGACAGAAATGACAAAAGAGAAGGTGGAGTAGCTATACTTTTCAAAAACAGCCTGAGACACCTCTACATATACAAATATCTACCCCTACTAATACTGACATACTATTTTCCAAATTACACATTAATGCTAACAAGCACATAACTATAGTGGCCACTTACATCCTGCTAGGCAATAATATTTCTACCATTGACTATATCCTTAAGTGTACCTCTAATAACATCACCCAAGAAACTATCATCATGGGTTATCTTAATACTGACTGGTTTATCTGTAACTCTAAAAACCTTGGTAACCACTTTAATCTCTTTCCCTACCAGAAATGACAAAAAATCTAACAAGCACTCCATTCATGACTGGGCCGGTGGGCCCTAACAAACAAACCCTCCCATTATCAAAATGCTGGTGGTTTATCAGACACATCGGTGATCACATACCTATCTACCTACTCAGGCAATACATTAACCCTACTAAGCATGCTATATATATAGTCAGATCTGTAATAAGAAACATTTTCAACCACAGGAACTAATATACACTCTAAAATATTGTAACTGGAGCCCACTGAAGACTTTACCCTTAGATACAGCAGCTGAACATTTTAATAATACTTTCCTCAATATACTCAACAGTATGGCACCCACTAGAATTGTTTGTGTCAAAGTAAATTCTGTCCCATGGCTTACTACTGAAACAAAAACCATCCTTAAGCAAAGGGACAAGTCCTGGATCTCCTGGCATACTAGCAAAACTCTACCTGATCATTTAACTTATCAACAATTCAGGAACAAAGTTAAACACCAAATCAAGCAAGACAAAAATAACTGTTATACTAACATGCAAATGAAGTATGAAAATAACCCACAAAATTCTGGGCTACAATCAAAAACATACTCAGTTCTGGACAAACCACAACCCTCTCCCCACCCTTACCAAATAACTCAGAAACCACTGCTGAACAGTTTAACAAATACTTTACAGAAAGCATTCTTGCACTAACCAGAGATAACCCAAATAACCTACAAACAACTAACGATCTAAATAACAATAATATTTCCTTCTCATTTTAAACCATCCCCACCAAAACCATAGAAAAACTCCTAGAAATATTTAAATCAACTACAACTGCAGCTGATAACTTACCAGCAGAGTTCCTAAAAATGGCAGCTAATGCTATATCTTATCCCATATCAACACTGATTAACCACTCAATTTCTGAAAACTACATCCCTACCATCTGGAAAATGTCTTATATTTTCCCCCTACATAAAGGTGGCAAATCAACTGAACTAACTAATTATCACCCCATCGCTATCTTATCCTCACTTTCAAAACTCCTAGAGAAATGTGTACATTCCCAACTTATGAGATATCTCACATTCAATAACTTACTTGCCATCTTCAAACATAGATTTAGACTGTCCCATAGCACAACTGCACTAATTAGCTTTACCAACACCATAAACCAATACAGGAATGAGAGAAAAATAGTCTCATCAGTTTTGTTGGATATGTTTAAAGCCTTTGACACAGTCTCCCACAAAAGAACTTCTAACTGCTCTCTCAGACATAAATATACATCCTTCATGTGTCTCATGGTTCCATAGTTACTTTACAGATCATCAGTATGCAGTTAAGTAGTAATATGAACTCTCCACACTTCTCCCTATTACCCTTAGGGGTCCAATGGAGATCCATACTTGACCCTCTTCTCTTCAGCATTTTCACTAATAACCTCAACTCAGCCACCTCACTTGCCACCATTATCCAATATGCAGATGATTCAGCATTAATATGTGAAGCCCCTACCATGCAAGAAGTTCAGGACAAAACACAACAGGTCTTTAAAGAAATTGAAACATGTCTGGCAACTCCCAAATTAGTCTTAACCCCAACAAACAAAACTTATGATCTTTCAACCTACCAAACCACTAGATTCCCCCCTACAGTTCCACATCATAGCCTATAACAACAGAATAATTACACTTGAACCATCTACCAAACTACTAGGTGTCATTGTAGATGATAAGCTAATATTTGACTTGCATATATCACAAACAATTTAAAAAGTCCACAAAATGGGCACCCTTTACAGAAACCAAACATTTTTAAAAAGACCTCAAGAGCTGCCATAACAGAACTCACCTACTAGCAACTCTATTATATGCTTTACCCATCCTTATCAACCTCAAAAACCAGATTTAGAAGAACTGAATACATGCTATAACAAAATAGCTAGATTTGCCACTGGATCATTATACAGGTCACATCACGTTTAGCCCTCAAAAAACTCTCCTGGCTTGAACTACCTCAGCTTCTTGCATATAACCAATTAATCATGGCCTATAAATGATTCTATAACCCTAAGAAAAGTCTACATCTCCAAAGCTTACTACAAACGTACTCTAACACTTGAACACTACGCTCATCATAAATCTTTACTGCAAGTCTCTAAAACTAACAACATTGCAGGGAACTCCTTATACTCTTCCTATATCTCCAAAACCTGGAGCTCCCCCACCATAAGATTAGAACCTCTAACAACACAAAAAAGTTTAAAAAACTACTCAAAAATTATCTTACACTTGGCTCTACTCATGCAACACCCCTGGCTGAGCTCCTGTTATCATAAGTACACTCCATTAATTATTCAGCCTGTCCGTTGGACAATGATTTTATCTGCATTATGATTTTCTTTTCTCTTTTTATTCTTAAATGTGTGATAAATCTAGAATTATTGTCCTTTAAAAATGTAAACTAATACTCATAGGTTCTATGTTAATAATATCACTATGTTAAGTTCATATCTGATGTTGTATCTTCTATTAGATTTGCTGTATCTGCTGTAACTTATGTTGTATATATTACCTGCTGTATTCAGTGTTACTAATGTATGTGCTGTCACTTTTTGTGCAGCTTTTCTTCCCGGGCCTCTGTTGAAAATGGGATCTGCCCAGTCAAACTTTCCCGGTAAACAAATATAAAATAAATACATTTAAGTGTGAATGTATCAGAGGTTCTAAACTGGGACAAATTGCTTTGAATTGTGCAATAAGGAGTTACAGGTGGGGTGGTCAGAAGTATACAGTCCAGTCCCAGGTTATAGAACATGTTCCTGTTGTACGGCTAGGGGAAAACTGTGAACTATTACCCCTGTTTAAGTGACAGTCTCACATTGGAGTCAGTAGTGAGGATTGAAGCGCCTTAGTTACTGACCCAGGATAGTAAGGGATGTCACATTATTTGGTGGCAGTTCAGTAGGATATCATCTGGATGTCACAGCTTGAACCAGCTTTGTTCCTGTAAGAGTTTAGGAGGGATGTACATTTTACAAAAACTGGCTCTGCTAGGAGTTGCGCTGGCACATTCATGCCCAAGGTCGGATGCAAACCTATGTAAAAACTTTCTGGTTGTGCCAACACATAAATTGAACTTCACTCCCCCACCCTAAATACAAGAGGCAAAAAACATTTCTGTACAAAACAAAGGAATGCAACATGAATGAATTGATATTAGTGCTATATCCCAAAAGCATGTATACACATTTGCCACAGAGCAGTCATTTTTGTGCAATTGCCAGACACCCCTACCTGTGGTTACCACTCCCCTAGAGGTATCTATGGGCCATTCTAGAGGGATAACAACCTGGTGTCATTCACTCCCCTAGAGGTATCTATGGGCCATTCTAGAGGGCTAACAACCTGGTGTCATTCACAATATAGGACATTTAACATTTCAAATAAATAGCAATAGAAGAGAAGTGTAAACAGAAATAGTGGTAACATTAGCAGTTGTGATAAAAGTTAATAAAGCTGTGCATCTGATAAATCAAATTATACTAACAATAATGCCTATGCCATCAGTAAACTCTAAGAAGTACATACAGATAAAAGTAACATTTCCTAATGCAATATATATATATATATATATATATATATATATATATATATTGATATATAGATTCATATCACTTCACTGAACGACCATTTTACTGACACTCATTTCACTGAGACCAAATCACCTTTTCCCCACTGTAGAGTGTTCCTAGTTTTAATATATAACTGGGGGGTGGGGGGTGGGGGGCTTATCCCCCCACCTAGTTCAGTTTTACCAAATAATGTAAAACAAAGCCAGACAACAGAAAATGAAATTAAGTGGGGGGCTACACTCATGCACTCCCAATGTGGGGGGCTGTGCCCCCCACACCCACCCTAACTATATATACTAACACCAGGATCGCACTACAGTGGGAAAAAGGACATATAACTTTGACTTGCTTTAGAGTACTACTTGTCAGTGAAATGAGTTTTAAGTGCAATGAACTTTAGGTGATTTAGTCTCAGTGAAATAGGTTTCAGTGAAATGGTCGTGATACGAATCCATATATATATATATATATATATATATATATATATATATATATATTTTTTTTTTTTTCTACTGAGATGTGAGCATATCCAGTATATAACAGAAAAAAAATCAATCATAACTTATCAAGATCAGTGCTCTTCTTTGCAGACTAATCCAAAGTAATAACAATGTTCCTCTGTATTGTCCACATAAACATATCTCCTTGCCTTCAGATTCCCTAGCTACATGGTTATCTTTTATAGGTAGATTCAGGGCTGTGAGTATGGTGAATTTGCAAATGAGGTGTGAACTCATTTGAATTGCTGAATCCCAAACTCTTGCCTCCATGTAGGAGATATAAAAATAATGCAAGCACTCCCTCAGTGTTTGTTGCTAATGGATTGCAACTGTGACTGATTACTTGTAGGGAAAAAGAAAACATAACTGCAATTCAGACTCCCTTACCTCCATTGGGTGTGTCTGCCAAGTTAGACTTACAAAGTGTAGAGGTAATTGTATCAAGGCTTTAAATGTAAGTAAGCCGCACACATGTCACAGTGTCTGTTCAGTAACATTCAACCTTCCCTGTATTTGTTGAAAACTGTATATTATTGGCATTTAAGATTCTTACATATAAGGAGAATGATAGAAAATGCCTTACCGCCTGCATGTGTCAGATTACTGCTCAGATAAGAGAAGCATGAACACCATACACAGATAATACAGAGCTGCGTTTCTGTAAACAATAGTTAAACATGTTTGCGTGATCACTCATTGCACTACAACTGAAATTAATGCATGTGCAAACAACTGAGGTGTGTACAAATGCCATATATATTGTCAATACTGATGATGTTGGAGCTACTTGTATGCACAATTTCATTCTTTGCTGCAAAGCTGTTTCTGTGGCAAAGAGGGATAAGGCAAACTTATTGTGTTTTGAAGATTCATTGCTGTGAGAGTTCAACTCCAGACTTCTGCAAAATCTTTCATGTGTACCAACACTGATTTTGTAATGTTGTTTATTTCATATTTTTTTTCTTTTTAATGCCAGTGTTTGCAAGATATGTGGCTTAGCGCAAACATGGGAAACAGAGAAATGCAATAAATATCATGTAATGTATCTCTATGATAACCAATGCATCAACTACACCTAAGAATTACCCGTGTGTGTAGTAAAGCTGCTAAACACGTTAATCTGCACAGCATATACCATCTGTAGATCATGGTTCAAGTCCCACCTCTCTCTTATAAAGATGAAACCTAATAAACATTGCTCACAATGATAAAGCAAATGTAGCTTTGCTTCTCACATTTAAGCTAAGCTTACCATCATGGAACCTGGACTAATGGCCCACACACAAAGCAGACAGAATGTCTGCAAACAGGATGCATGCAGTCTCAATTTCAAAAAGGATACATTCTTGCATTTTCTAGTTTCCATCCATCGAGCAAATGAGCTAACCATTATTGTGCAGTAATTAGCACCCCTCCCTAACACTTGCAGGTGCAGAACACCTACAGACAAGCAGATAGTCAATGATTGTAAAATGAATGCATTGCAACAATTTTGTTGGGCATTGCACAAACACGCTAAGTGGAGGTGTGTGGCGTTTAACACACAGAAGCTAATAATGACTGTGGAAATATCCAAATGTGTTGTAACTGTTTCTGTGGCAGCAAGTGTAAGTGTAGGGCTGCAGTAGAGTTGACCCGGCATTCTAGTACGGGAAATTACAAATATTTTTACTGTTGTTCCATTTACATTAAAAGTCATTTAAACAAAATGAAACATAATTACAGATAACAATAAGTATGTTTAGTGATGAAGCTCATATAAATTATATGTATGACTGAGGGTATACAGACTAGTATGTTTCTTTAATTATAATTGTGCTATCTAGCTTTGGATGGCTTTCAGACTTCAATAAGACTTATGCACACATGAATGTATAAGCTGGCTATACAACTTTATTGTGTTGTTGTCACCCCTCTTTGTTGAGGTGACAGTCCAACTTCAGCGAATATTCTGTACATATTTTAATTTCACACTGCTGAAAAGTTTTTACCTATGGTTCTTTCCTACTATCCTCGTGAACATTCTTGCATTGCTTTCCCTTTATTCTTCCCATTGATTGCCCCCCATTTCACCCCTTTCCTATCTACCCTATTTTAACACCTTTAATCTGATCAAAAATAGAAATAGAATCACACACAACACACACAAAAAAAACAGTGGAGCCCTTCATTTTTTGACCTCTGTGTTTACACAACATTTGGTATCATGCACCAATACCAAGTGATGGTGAACAGCTAGTGTTTGCTGTGGTTATCTCCATGTAATACCACTTAAACCCACTGTGCTAAGATAACACACAGTGCATATAGAATAAAGAATTATTTCATTCATTATCAATACATGTTTAAAACTATTAGATACAGCTGGTTCAAACCCTGTATCATCTGGGATCCAAAATAAATGCACTAGTGCATTTACAGCTGGTGCCACAGAGGCAGCTAAGCAGCAGCTGTATTCTATACACTCAGTATTCAAAACTCACATACTTTTAGCAATAAGGCTCGCATTTGCTCACTGGCTTAACTACATGCAAACAGGGAAAGCAGTAGAAATGTGTATCTCGCATATATTAATTTCTACATATATGTTCACTAGTGCACTATGGAAAGTACACAATAGCATATATTACTTTTGTTTATTGTCTATGTAGTCTTTCTGCCATCAAAGTACATGCAAAAACAATAACAACTGAAGGATAATTTTAAGAAAAAGTCACATATTTACACTGCAGCCATCTCTTACCTCCCCCCATACACTGTATACTCAGTACTTGTTCACAAATATATCAAGTACACTGGGTCTATAGTTACCCATTGAATGGTAACATTGTCATATGGCATATTCATTGAACATGTTCATCAAGCCATTTTGACTAAGATTGCATTACGGTAAGGATAAGGAAATTTGCCCCTTCCCCACTGTAGTCCGATTTCAGAGTTGGTGTATATAATTAGCAGAGGGTGTGTGGGGTGCAGCCCCCAACATGAGGAGGGTTTGGTGACCAGCATTTATGATGTAATGCCTGATGTTGCCATTCAATAGGTAAACATAGACTCAAGACACTACAAAAAAAAATAACAAATACTTTGTTATATACCATGCACATCTTTATAAAGTATACATGCACATTAGAAACACAACAGAAAATACTGCACTTTGCACACACGTCAAACTGGGATAAAGCAGAACTGTAATATTTTGACAGTTGCACATGCCTAGACATCCATTTCAGACAGGCCTCCCAACATCTTCTCTCCAAAATCCAATAATGATGTCATCCACTATAAATTGTCCTATAGCCTTACAGAAGTTCCATGTGTGACATTGCACTTGCGTTAAGTGCTGAGTTCTCTAGTCTGTGTAATTAGTTATGTGGGGATTCTAATCTCATTACAGTCAACTGATGTTTGTCCGTTTAGTCAGAAGAGCATAATGGTGTATCCTGCAGTCATTACTACAATCCCATGAAGTACCAATGCTTTGACAGTTGAACATGCCTAAACATCCATTTCAGATAGGCTTCCCAACATCTTCTCTCCAAAATCCAATGATGATGTCATCCACTATAAATTGTCCTGCAGTCTTGCAGACATCTCACTTGTGCAGTAGCAGTTGCCTTAAGTACTGAGTTCTCTAGTCTCTGTACTTACCTAGGTAGGGATTCTAATCTCATTGCAATTAACTGGATGGATCCGAGTATTCAGAAAAAGTATAATAATGTATCCTGCAGTCATCACTACAATCCCATGCAGTATCATTTTTTGAACAGTTGGACATGCCTACACATAGGTTCATAGGTTCATAGGTAGGTACTAGGCTATCGGCCCAAGGGCCTACATAAGTCTAGCCAGCAAGATTCCATAGCTTACACCACCCAAGAAAGTTATTTTCCTGTGCCACTGTCCAGCAGAGACACAGAAGAGATCCCCGGGGTGTATTTCCTATTTTCCATCCACTCATCAAGATTTTTCTTGAAGAGTGCTAATGAAGAGCTTTGCTTGACAAAGATGGGCAGCTTGTTTCAGAGTATGGGAAGTCACTGGGACAGGAATCTATCCCTCCAGCATGTCCTGTTTATTGTGGTGACAAGGTTTAGGTCCCTAGAGCATGTTGCTCAGAGGGACTGGGATTTCTTTAGGTGTAGCATGTTGAACAGCTCTGGGTTTGACATAGTATGTTAGGCAGAGATCACCTCGGAGTAGGTGATATGCTACAGAGTAAAGCTGGAGTTTTTTGAGGTGGTCAGTGTAGGGCATTTGTTTGAGGCCAGTAATCCTCTTTGTGAGGTACTTCTGTGGCCTTTCCAGCTGCTGCAGATGTCTTGTGAGGTACATTCCAAAATGGGTGTTGTACTCTATAATGGGTCTAATGAGTGCCGAGTAGAGGAGAACAATGACCTCTTTTTTCCTGGATGAGAACCCTTTTATGATGAGGTGTGCCATGTAGAAGGACTTGCTGTCTACTCTGGCGATGTGACTATCAAATGAGAGACTACTGTCCACCTGGGTCCCAAGGTCTCTTATCACGCATTCGGTGTTAAGTAGATTGCTGCCTATGTGGTAGTTCATGGGTGCAGAGTTTTTTTACCAAAGGGGATGACACTGCACTGTTTGGCATTGAGCTTGAGGCCATGGCTCTGACACCAGGCATCTGTTTCAGTGAGGCCCTTCTTTAGGATGTCCACATCATTTGGGGACTTGACTATGGCTCCTAGTTTGCAGTCATCTGTGAACTTTGTAAGCCAGAGGCCTTCTGTGTTAGCCTGTACTTCAGAGAAGTAGATACCAAACAGGAGAGGTCCCAGGATGGAACCCTGTGGTACTCCACTTGTCACTGCTTTGAGGTCAGACTTGGAGTCTGCAACTTTTTCAGTGTGGGTTCTGTCAGTGAGCCAGTTGGCAACCCATCTTGTGACGTAGGGATTTATACCTAGTTTAGTGAGTTTAGCTATAATTCCAGAATGGGGGATGGTGTCGAAAGCCTTGGTGAAATCAAGAGATGCTGTGTGAACCACCTTACCCTCATCCACAGCTTTGGTGACTGCCTCAAAGAAGTCAATCAGGTTCAGGAGGCATGATCTGCCTTTCACAAACCTGAACTGGGTGGGATCCAGAGTTTGGAGGTTACCAATGTCTTGGTTTATGAGTTCCATGATGATGATATGTTCCATGGCCTTGCAGACCAGGCTCATCAGGCTGATAGGTTGATAGTTCCCAGGATCAGTGGTGGCTCCCCCTTTGGGGAGTGGGATAACTGTTGCTGTTCACCATTCAGTGGGCACAAAGCCTGATGCAAGGCTATTATTGAACATGGTGCTTAAATGGGGAGCCAGTTCATTCTGAAGTTCATGTAAAATGTAGCCTGGGATGTTGTCTGGTCCCATGGATGCTGTGTTTTTGGCTTTAGAGAGTGCAGCTTTTACCTGCGTAGTTGTGATTACAGGGACTCTGTATTCTTCCTGTATAGATATGGGCCCTTTAGTGGGTGAGAGGGGGGTAAAGTTAGCACTGAACCGATCTGCCATGATATTGGCAATATCAGTTGGTTCTGTAATTTTCGTTACTTTGTGCTGCAACTCAGAGCAGATCTGGGTGTTGCCATCTAGATTCTTGACATAGCTATAGCATGTTTTGTGGTTGTCCTTGGATTTAGTGGCAATTTTGTTTTCGTAACTAGCTTTGGAGGATCTTATAAGGATCTTATAAGGGATGTCAGCTTCTTACTGAGGCTGACCAGGGTGCTCCTCCACTCATTTGATTTTTACTCTCTTTTGCAACAATTTCTTCCTTCTGTTGTACATTTTGTTTATGGCAGGGGACCACCAGACTAGCTTCCTTTTTTTGGAGGATAGCATCTTGGTTCTGTTTGGGATAGCACGATCCATGCACTCGTGTAAGTGCTTATAGAATGCATTTGTGTAGGATTCAGCAGTTGTAACTGTATTGTCCATCTGCATGGATATCATAAAGTTCACCACTTCTGTCTTAAGAAGCATGAAGTTGGCTTTGGAGACATTTTTTACTGTGGTTTGCTTAATGGAGGGTGGGGGCGGGATGTAGATATCAAGGGTGATAAGCTTATGGTTGGATCAGACCAATGAGGAGTTGACTTCAGGTGTGGAACACCAGTCACTCATGTTGGTAATGACTAGGTCTAGGATATTGTTGCCCCTGGTGGGGGTGTGGATAAGTTGATCTAGGCACTGGAGTTTATGAATTCCATTTCAGACAGGCATTCCAGTATCTTCTCTCCAAAATCAAATGATGATGTCATTCACTATAAATTCTCCTGTAGCTTTATAAAAGTCACTCTTGTGCCATGGCACTTGTGTTGTGTTGAATACAGAGGCTTCAAGACGATGTACTTAGGTAGGAATTCTGTTCTTACTGCAATGAATGACAATTGGAATGAGGAACTGGCAGAATTCATAATGCTAATTATTTAAGTTGCATTCACAAGATTACAAGATTGAACTCTTTTGTCCCTCATGGGGGACTTCATCAGAGTAACACACAAGAAATCGACAATACAATTTATAACCCGACAAAATAAATTAATAAATTGAAGACCTTAAAGTGTTTAATTAACATTGAATTAAAATTTAAAGAAACATGCACATTTTACTTCTACCTAGGTCTTATTCTATAAAAACAAAAAAGTATATTCACCAGAGAGTAATGAAGTGCTATAAATCCCAGTTTAAAAGTTAAAATACTATTTATAAACTTCATTTTAAAATTCATTTTAAAAGTATTATTGTAGGAATGTTTTTTAAGATTTGCAAAAAATAGAAAAAGGGGTGTCACAAACTAAAAGTTATATAAATAAATACCTTGTTTGTCAACAATACACAAGGTTTATAAATTTGAATGTAAAGTATAAAAAAGTTCTAAAATTTATAAATAAATAATGTAGAATACAGTAATAAAGTACAATACTAAAATGTGAATTACATATTTTTCAGAGCTCTTAGGTATAATGCTGGTTGCACAGTTATGTTGTCATTTAAACCCGGTGGGGAACACACATTCGGCCTAATCTGCCAAATTAGTTTAAATTTTTTTATTGTTTTAAGATCCATGTAGAAATAAAATGGGCATGTTTCTTTAAATTCCAACCAAATAGCGAACACAACTGTAGAAAATGCAAAGTGAGACAACACACTGTCTCTGCTAGGTAAGCAGTACGAGTGAAACTGGACCCGGGCAAGTAACCTGAGAGATTTTATTAAAAATATACACACAACTGTGATAATTGGTTAAGCGCTTTCATCTGTTGAATACAGACTTCTTCAGAACCTGAAGAAGTCTGTATTCAACAGATGAAAGCGCTTAACCGATTGTCACAGTTGTGTGTATATTTTTAATAAAATCTCTCAGGTTACTTGCCCGGGTCCAGTTTCACTCGTACTGCTTACCTAGCAGAGACAGTGTGTTGTCTCACTTTGCATTTTCTATGTTTCTTTAAATGTTAATTAATTGTTAATTAAAAGCTTCAAGGTCTTCAATTTATTAATTTATTTTGGGGGATTATAAATTGTATTGGCAATTTCTTGTGAGATATTTTGATGAAGTCACATTTAATAATAATACATATACCCCAAGGTTTAATAAAATCCATGTAGGCTCCTTGTAGAGCTTAGATGGAATGTTACCTTGTCCGTGTACACGGTTCTCCTCTGGCAGCGCATCGTGCATATTAATGATGGCACATTGCCAAGGGAGAGCAAAAGAACATAGCTTTTGAATCAGTGTAGGGAGTATTGTAGTGATAACCGTGTCCGCAGAGGAATAAGAGACTCCCTGCACAGTCCTATTGTTTTATTTTAATTTCATTTTTTTTTTTAAAAAAGCTTGTTTGTGTGACATGGCGTGGAGTGCAGCAATGTTAAGCAGCACCCACAGATATGACAGTAGACACCTGCCAGACATCTAAAAAATAGAAACCAGATGTAATTAATTATTTATTTAAATGTCATGTTTAAGCAGATTTAAACATGTTTGCACATTGTGGCGCAGTGCACAGCACTTTTTATAGGTAGCTCAGTGATATATGTGAAGGTATGTTGGATTTCTTAATATCCACGAAGCTAAATGGGTAGAGTAATGGCTTCATATCCAATAGGTGCAGGGTTTGAATACATGGAAGGGAAAATTGGCATGTCATTTTGATATACAAATGTTGCATAATAATTTAAAATATGGCCCCACTGCACTCTGCTAAGCTGTGCTAAGACCTGCTAATCATTGCATAAACAAGGTAATGGCTACCAATGTTTACGGCCTTCTCAATTCAGCTGCACTGGTTTGTGCGGAGCTAAGCGATGCACTTTTTTTGAATGTTGCCCAATGATGTGTAAGGGCTAGAAAACAACCTATATTAAGCCCATCAATTGGGAATACAGCAGAATCCATTGCAGTTCTTCCTGTGATGGATGCTATGGCTGGTGTTGGTGAAGGTGTCCACTTTAGGGTGCAGCATTGGGGCTTTTTAGAGTCCAGGGTCAAGGTTGGGCTCCTAGTAAAAAACACTGCAGACTGGTTTCCAGGGCTTGGAGTGTAAAGTGGAGGCTTGTGACCAGCTGGCCAGAGAACTCACCAGTGTTACTGGTATCCCCCTCACAGGTGAGCAGTGTCATCACCACCACTATGGTCATCCAAGACAATAAAAGAGGGGGCTCTTGGAAACCTGGGTCCAAGCACAAGTATCTGAGTAATTTTACCTCTGTTTTAACAATATGTAATCTGAATGTCTGCAAAACTGGTATGCATAACGGTGTACTTCTCTTCTTACAACTACAGCTAATAGGGCTCACAATGTTGAGTCACATGCAGGGCTCCTGGCCAGGTTGCTCCATGAGTGGGATGAAAAAGGATTTATTATGCTAACTGTAGTGAAATAAGCAAGAAAGGGTAAATCATTAATTGCATTAAAGTATATTATACAGTCAATAAAATAAAATAAAATAAATAAAAATATGCAATAAAATCTGTAATGCAATAAATGTGGAATTAGAGGTATATTGCAAGAAATTAATAATGCCAACTGTTGTGCAATAAAACAAAACAATACCAATAACACAAAGGAAAATGGTGTACATCAGGATTGTCTTATAACCATTGCAGTAGAGCTGTTTGCATTCAGGCTGTAAGGTAAAGTGCAGCAGTCAAGTATAACACTGTAATAGCTGTTGAAAGCAAATCTAATGGCTGCCAATTTACTGTTTAACTCATAGAGTACTGTTCAAGACTGTCTCTAGACAAATATTGTTCACATAATGCTCTGTCATCCACAGACATCAGGTACTAAAGGTGTATGGAGGAGGTAGCCCACTCCATGAGCTGATATTGTTTGCTGACTTCACAGATATTTCAACCCACTAACAATAAATTGTGTACACCAGCATTGTTTATACTGATATATAGCATACCTACTATCTGTGTTATGCTTGTATTTCATGCATGTGTGTTTTATTGTCACTGCAGTCTAGTACCACTGTAGTGATACTACCGGGTTATTTTTTTTGGTCCCAGGTAAGCTCTAGGCAAATATCAGTCAGCCAGTAATCAACAATGACTTAGTAGTTCAGTTTGCTAAATACTCTGTGTATAGTACATTTTGCCACACACAGACTAGGGACTGAATCCAGTGCTATGTAACACTAAATATTTCAGTAGCAGGCACATAATGCTCACATATTCTCTCTCCCCAAAAATTACAGGTAAATGGGTGAGGTAGCCCATACCATAAGCAGATAACTGCGTATTTAGATTTCACAGACTGTTAAAATCATTAGCAAGAATGTGAAAAATCAGCAATGTGCTGTCAGAAATTACATGTGTAATCCTGGTATGGCTCTATGCCTGGAGTGTCTGTTTAAAGTTGCTGCAGTCAACTAATAAATTCCATGTAGATGTCCCCTGCAGTCACTGCTATTGGGTTCTAGTCCGATGCCTGCCAACCAAGGTATGACTGCTGTTTAGTATCTGTACTGTACACATACATGTCTCTCAAGTGTCATGATTTCACATTATGTAATGTTGTTGTTGTTGTATTTCGGCTTTTCCCAGTTAGGGGTCGCCACAGTGGAACTCCGGTCCGCTAATGATTGGCAGTAGATTTTCACGGTGCCGAGTTACCAGCTCGATGCCCAACCTTCAACGAAGGCATGCCCATTCACGCATGTCTTTTGGAATGCCACTCGACCCACGAGGAAGACATGCAGACTCCACATGGAAGGCACTCCCCGCACACTAGCTGAGAATTGAACGGGAGAACCTCTTGCTGTGAGGCAACAATGCTACTGCTGCACCACCATGGAAGTATTTCACATTATGTAATAAATAGTGCATAATCTGCCTGTTACATGATTAACATGAAAATTAATGCCTAGATTGCAAAGTATCACCATATCAGCCCACAGAACACCTTGGTGGTTATATAGGTCCATCTAATGTGCAAGTGTTCTGTGTATGTGTGTACCCACAGTTGGGACCATTTGGCCCATAGTGTCCCATACAAATAGCTTGAGAGGTATGTACGTGGCATAGCAGCTATGGGAGACTTGTAATCACTGTACACATAAAGAAAATACAGACCCGTAGAATAAACAGTAGTACTGTTGTCAAGGAAATAATCTGCAATATTACTAATGAACTGTTTTTCTCTTTCTCCCCACCTCTTATTTTCATTTATTTATTATTGCTATTCATTGGTTATGGTTTACTTGTAATATATGTTGTTACATTAACTGTTTTTTGGGACATGTGTTTTATTATTGTTATGTATTATAATGGTTGCATATTAACATAGCTTGTTAAATTACCTATTTTGTTGGCCTTATGCTGTAACTGTTAGGGCATGCTGTTATACTGGCTGTTCTGTTATTTATTGTTGTGTTTCACATGATATGCATTGATATGTAATTGGGTTATTTTCAATGTTCTGGCATGCTTTTATTACTAACAGTGTTTTCTTAATAACTAACCCACACTTATTGCTATACCTGCATTACCACAGCACTTCAGTGTAGGTCAGAACTGGGTGATCTACCTACCTTGGCTCAACTGGCCATGACACTGGGTCCTAGCATGTCTGGGACCCAGGTTGGTGATGCCCCCTCTACTGCCCTGCACCACCTAAGGCATTGGGTGGAGCCATGTCAGGGGATGGGGCCCAGCCTCCCCCTGGGAGCAGTTGTGGAGGGCTGCAGTCAACCAGAATCAACTATCAGTCAAGGTGCGCAGGATTGTTCACCAGAGCTATGAATGTCACCTGCGCCAGATTGTGAGCATGCTGGCCAACCTGGTGGGGCAGGTGCACCCTGGCACCCAGCCTCCAGCACAGCCACCCTCAAGGCAGTGAAGCAGCCATGCTGACAGTTCCATGGGTGGAGAAGTGAGTCACGTTGCTGTTGTCTGGAGGTACGTGTGACTTGGATTCCACAACACTATCCTCATCCAAGGTGTTTACCCTCCTCATTTGCCACACACTGACCCTGTCTGCTGTCTTGTCTGTCTGCATATGCATCCTCTCAACTTACCTTCCCACATGTACCTATGTCCCTTACCCTACATTCTACTCTCACCTTAAAAAAAATGGGCACCTGTCCTCAAAAAAAAATATCGCCCCATACATAGCTCGCCATTTCACACACGTGTCCACTAGACACCATTCATTTGGTCTAATTGGCTTGACAACACAGTTATGTTGTCCTCACCCCTCTTCCTGGGGTTTGAGTGTCCAAATTCATTTACAAAATCTGTCAAAATGCATAGCTGTTGCTGTACAAGATTTGGATAGCTATGATTCTTTCCTACACCCTTCCTGCACATCCATACCTGCCTTTCACTATGTTTTCCCCTGCTTACCTCCATTTCACCACTGTCGTATCACCCCCTTTTTCTTTTCTTTATATTTCTTAGCACAGATTTGTGCATCACGCAATGTGGCACAATTCTGCTTAACTCAGCTAAATAGAGCTTTAATGATTAAATGTGATTATTACATTAACAAACACATGTGCCATGTTTCGAACTTGAGCCCATCACACCTACAACACACTGCATTAAACTGCCATGCCACGCAGATCTTAATTAAAACAGGTGTTTTCAGCAAAACATACTGATTGCCACTTACAGTCATTAGGCGTGTCTCAGTGGAGGTCCATGCTACACCACACTGTGCAAACTGGAATTAAACCTAATGGGAAAATGGGAGTGTACCTTGGACTCTGGTGCAATAATACACTAGCAGACAGCCAAACAGATAATAATGGAAGTAAGTGAGACCTGTGATAGCTGGTAAATGTGCCCTTTTATCAGCAACATGTTTAAACACACCTGCTAAGGCATCAATGGCAAAGTGCATATTTTCATCAGAGAACCTGGTGCAGAAATACAGCCACTGAATGGCATGCACATACTGATGGCTGCAGACAATGTGTCACATCCATCATTGAATGCCATGCACATACTGATGGCTGCAGACAATGTGTGCCACAGCCTGTATACCTGCACATATACCTTGCAAATGCACCTGCTGTAGCAGTGACTCAGTAGTTCAGTCTGTTAAATGACTTGCATGCAGTACATTTTGCCACAAACAGTCCTGGGTTCGAACCCAGTTTTGTGTTGCAGTTCAATTACATTATTGTGAAGACAGCTAGTAATGACTGAATCATGCAATCTTAATCCACACAGGTTACTGATAATTAATTAATTGGCACCCAGTTTTGCAAGTCAAAGGCCTGCAGGCAAGGACACACTGCACATATCCATATAGCCTAACTATATGTCCCCTACTACTCTGTTATTGGCACTGTTGCATAACAGATGTACCTTAATCACATGCCTTGATTGGGCTGTAAAGGGTACAGGGCTGACACAGCTGACACAGTTACACATACAGCTTGCTGTCCACCAAAGTGTTCACACTCACCCCTATGTGTTCTAGGCTGCAGTAGTATCTGCAGCCTGTAGCATACACAGCTGTATGAAAAGGTAGCTGCTACAGACCTAACATTCCTCCCAACCCCCTAGAACAAGGGATCTGGACACAGCCATACTTAATGGGGACAAAGGCTCAGAGATAGGGACATGTCTGAGAGTTTGCTCCTACAAAGAAGGTAGGTTGATAGAATAACAGCTATTGCATGAGCATGCATATTCTGAGGGGTATGAAGTCTGACACTCACATGTGTCTCTACCCTTACTGACTTCAACCCTCAGTGTTTGCCAGTGAACTCCCAGATGACCACAATGTCATGGGACACTGATCACACATATGAGGCAAAACTGTGGACAAACTTCATAAATCTCTACAGCAGCCAGTGTTTGTACCTAGCCTCTGCAGTGCTGTAGTCTCCACACCTCAGTAATGTCCATCTCAAAAACTAAGAAAGGGGCCAAAGTCTACATGAAGGCCTTATATATTGTACTGTGGAGGCATGTCATTGGTTAATGATAGTGCAATTCAGCTCGTTTGGCTGCAATTAGCAATTCTGAGCCACAGATTGATGCAGAGGCAATTACCTGCTAATGAGCAGTATGTTAAAAAGACAAGCAACTGGTTATGGGGAACGGGTCTGTATTAGACTGAACTCTTACAGACAGCATATTTCCAAAAGATTTCCAGAAGCAAAATTCAACAAAGGAGTGCTGTACTCCATCAGGTATGTAATAGATTTCTCCATATAACAGGATGCAGATGGGAGGACGGAGGTATGCAGAATAGGGATTACAAGAGTAAGCCTGTCGTAGATCTATGGTAATGACATGTCATTGATATTCTGCTGTCTTACACCTACAGGCATGCCTCTCAACTGTCCCTGATTTCAATCACATCTTAGCTCTGTCCCTGTCAATCCCTCTTACAATGGTTGGCTGTTGTAGGAAAGCTGGTGGGTTACATGTAATATATAATGACAATAAGTAAGGGTGTATACTCCTGTAACATCAAATGATGTAGTGTAATTCACCTTCTCTCATTCTGTCAATGTCTCACATAAATAGTTCTAACATTATAAAATTGTGCTTTAATGTCCCTGATGTACTCTGGCTAAGTCCCTGTTTCTGTTGACATTTGTCCCTGTTTGGTTGAGAGCTCTGCCTAACATACCTGTCAACCTCCTACAGCAAGGAATCAGGACAAAACCATAATTAATGGGGGAACAAAGACACAAACTCAGCAACAGTGTTTAAATATTGCTCATACAAAGTAAGAATGTGAACAGACTGAGCAGATATTACTGTAGCATAACTGTGTTCTGAAGGGTATGACATGTGAAACTCAGATGTCTTTCTTTATTTTCTGACATCAGTCATCAATGATTGACCAACCAGTTGTCAGAAATCCACAAGTTTTGAAAAGGGGCGTGGCCAAGGATGAACACAG
Organism: Protopterus annectens; assembly: GCF_019279795.1. Taxonomy (NCBI): domain Eukaryota; kingdom Metazoa; phylum Chordata; order Ceratodontiformes; family Protopteridae; genus Protopterus; species Protopterus annectens. The sequence continues at coordinate 1,241,900,941 of NC_056745.1, forward strand.
GATAGCAGCAGATTTCTTCAGCTCCACCAATTTCATTACATTGACAGGAATTAATTACTTAAAAAATTAATTCTTGAAGTAATTTTCTTTCTAAATATGTTTGTTTTATATAGTTCTTGAACTATATCTAAAAAAGAAAGGAAATCTTAATAATATTCCTGTCAGAAATTACTTTGGAAATTTTCCTGTCAGTTTATCAGTCTGAAATGAGTTCCAGTAAGACAAATTCTCAAGACTCCAGCATCAAGAAAGAACTTCAATCTCTGATAATTATAGTCCAGCAACTTACTGCTAAGATGGATAAAATGGATACTAAAATAGACACTTTCATAGAAAAACTACAAAACAAATAGACTTGTTACATATGGACCTGCAACAACAGAAGATCCAGATGACAGGCATAGAAGAAGCTGTGAATCACATGGAAAATAAAATACAAGAACAGGAAATCAACATTGAGTTTCTGCTGAAACAAAATACACATTTACAAACAAAGCTGGATGACCTGGAAAATAGATCTAGGCACAATAACATTAGGATTTTTGGACTGCCAGAAAATATTGAAGGTAACAATATTACTTCTTTTTTAACAACATGGCTCCCTAAAACTTTAGATTTACCAGAAGCATTCTCTTTGGTATTGAAAGAGCACATAGATCTATAGCTAATACTAACTCTAACAAAAACTATCCTAGATCAGTTATAGTTAGATTTCTATCATCTTTTGATAAAGAGATGGTTCTTAAATCTGCTTGGGCTAAAGCTCCTGTTAAGTTTAATGAGACAACTGTGCATTTTGACAATGACTATTCTTCCATGGTAATTGCTAAAAGAAAAGTTTTTCTGCCACTAATAAGGGAGCTTAAAAGCACAGTTTAAAACATACCTTCTGTTTCCTGCCAAGCTTAAAATCTTCCTTCCTGATGGTCCTAAGGTCTTCGATGATTTAGACTCTGCTTTACTGTTTGTCAAAGAAAAAGGATTTTGGATAAAATAGAAGAAATGGAATGGGCTAGTTCTTCATTAAAGTGATTGGCAACTGAAGCTTCCTGGAAGACTTCAGAGAAGAAGAAGAGACTAAAAACAAATGATTTGTTATATGTTTTTTTCTCTCTCATCATTTTAGTTCATTATTAATCTTTTTGAATATAGTTCCTGCATTTCCAGAAAGCCACAAATATTTTGGAAAAGATTTAATCAAAGTTATTCTCTATGTGCAAAGAAATGTTTTGTTTCATAACCAGTCAAAATGCCTGAGGATTTAATGGCAGGCTGTGACTCGATTTGTTTTTCTTTCTGAAAAAAGTAAGGTTAGTAATTTGATAAATTTTTTATCTTTACTTTTTTTTTTTTTCCTTCTTCTTTTATTATTTTCTTTGTTTAAACAATGACATTCTATTTAGATTATGTAGTGGGTAAAGGGTGGGGGAGGACAGGGAGAGAACAGTAATGAAAATATCATTAATAGAATAATAACATATTTATTTCTTGTAAAAGTTTATAAGTTCTTCAAATGCTATTTCTAATTATACTTTCTTGATTATACTGCTTATGCTTGTTTGTAAATAATCTGTCATGCTTTAACTAATAATAATCAGAACTAAATAAGAGTAAATAATATGTTTTATTTTTAACTATATTAATATAAACAGTAAGTAACATTCCATTGTATATACTTCTTACAGCTTTCTCTTACATTTTCCTATTTGTGCCTCACTCCCTTTTATTTTCTACTCTCTTTTCTTTTCTTTATTAATATATAGAAATGCTTTAGACTGTGTGGGCACAGTGAATAATAGGATTTGTATGAAAATTGAGTTGGGAGAAGAATGCTGAGTTTTATTGCTTGTTGGTAATTTTGAGTTTAATTTCACTTGCATAGAGGCTGTGATGATCTGTGGAATACATTGTGGAGGTTCTGTCATGTTTAGATGCATTTACACTGCTAAATGAATGTTTGTCACTAGTTTTTAATAAGTTTCCCAAAATGTTAAGAGAGACAATCTGGGATGTGGGCTGTCTTATGCACAATGTCCTTGAGTTACCTCAGAATCTTCAAATCACAGAATTCTCACAGAGAAACTGAAAGCAGTTAGTATAAACATTGACAAGGTTATCACACTGACACACCACAGATTCAGGAAAATACTCTGTTCATAAAATATGTCAGTTATAATGAGTTTAAATGATGTAGTTTCTTGTAGTAAGTAAATGTCTTATTTTAGAAGGCATAAAAAATGAAACATTTATTTAAATGTTTTTCAAAATCTACTTAACAGCAGCATAATAATATGTGTTAAAAATTTGTGTTCCAAACATATACTTTACTATAACTCATTTAATTCATCTGATTGACAAACATAAATAATCTTATAACTCTATTCTGGAAGAAATGTCATGTGATATATTTTAAAGCAGTAGGTTAGCATGATTGTAAAATCTGGTTACCAATATGTGTTTGCTGTGCATTATTTTGTATAAAGCAGACAGATTTATTCTAGGGACAGCAAGTAGGATAGTGCTCTACTAACACACAACTCAGTGAGATCAGATATATATATATATATATATATGTGTGTGTGTGTGTGTGTGTGTGTATGTATGTGTGTGTGTGTGTGAGTGTGATGGCTTTTTTCTGAGAATCTGCATAACTATCCAATATGATTTATAATAATTTCTATGAATACAATATTTTACTCTATTGACAAAATGAATGTTTGCCACAAGTTTTAATAAGTTTCCCGCCAAAATGTTAAGGGAGACAATCTGGGATGTGGGCTGTCTCATGCATAGTGTCCATGAGTTTCCTCAGAAGCTTCACTCACAGAATTTTCACAGAGAAACTGAAAGCAGTTAGTATAAACATTGACAAGGTTATCACACTGACACACCACAGATTCAGGAAAAATACTCTATTCATAAAATATGTCAGTTATGATGAGTTTGGATGATGTAGTTTCTTGTAGCAAGTAAATATCTTATTTTTAGAAGGCATAGAAAATGAAACATTTATTTAAATGTTTTTGAAAATCTACTTAACAGTAGCATAATAATCTGTGTTAAAAACTTGTGTCCCAAACATATACTTTACTATAACTCATTTAATTCATCTGATTGGCAAGCATAAATAATCTTATAACTCTATTCTGGAAGAAATGTCATGTGATATATTTTAAAGCAGTAGGTTAGCATGATTGTAAAATCTGGTTACTAATATGTGTTTGCTGTGCATTATTTTGTATAAAGCAGACATATTTATTCTAGGGACAGCAAGTAGGATAGTGCTCTACTAACACACAACTCAGTGAGATCAGATATATATATATATATATGTGTGTGTGTGTGTGTGTGTGTGTGTGTGTGTGTGTGTATCTATGTATATATGTGTATGTGTATGTGTGTGTGTGTGTGTGTGTGTGTGTGTATATGTGTGTGTGTATATGTATGTGTGTGTGTGTCTGTGTTTATGTGTGTGATGGCTTTTTTTTTTTTTTTTTTTTTTAGGTAATAACGCAGGTGTTTCTGAGAATCTGCATAACTATGCAATATGATTTATAATAATTTTTATGAAGACAATATTTTACTCTATTGACAATAATGAGTTTAAGTAAATGCTCATATACAAACAATTCAAGATTTTTTTGGAAGCTGTTGATAGAATTCACATGACAGAAAATAGATGCATCTTAATGCATGTAATGTCTGAATCATATTAGCCAAAGTTTTTGATTTAAATGAATGTTAGAACATAATTTTCTCTTCTCTTGATTTCTAACATTAAGATTATTTGAATGCTATTAGAATTCAAGTGTTATATATTACATAGATCTATATAATAGTATGAACAGTTTAAAAAAAAAAAAAGTTTATTTTAGTTTATATGATGCTGTTTTACCAAATGTGTAGTTTTGTCTTGATAGATAATTGAATTGAAAACTGTTAACCTCAGTTAAATATAACTAGTATTAAATTGATAAGGTGGTAGCTGAGGTACTGCTGCTTAGGGTAGGGGTTAACTTGAGTAGTAAATACTGCTCTAAGTTGGAGTTTTCAACTCAGGCGGATGCAAGGTTTAATCCTTACATTATTTTCACTTGTTCATTGTTATATGTATATAGTTTTGACATCCACAATATATTTTGTACACTCATTGTCACTACAAACAAAATTGAATCCTATACAAAATCCCATAAGAGATTTAATAAATACAGCTATATTTAAAGGTACACCTAAAAGAGGAGATGTAACATTATTTATCTTGTTATTTGTTATTTCGATCATAAGATTCTTGAGTTTTAAAAATGCCAAATGACATCTTTAAAAGGAATTTCTTTAAACATTAATGGATTGAATAATCCGTGTAAAAGGGCAAGCCTAATAAGATACATTAATCTACACAAGGCCAATCTAGTCTTCCTGCAAGAAACCCATCTCTTGAAAAAGATATTGATAAACTAGCCACTAATAAGTATGCAGTATTGGTTAGTTCAGAGCACACTCAGAAAAAGAGGAGTGGCTATTTTATGGAATAAAAGTATGCCCATTCCTAAAACCATTAAGTCTTATCAGGATGACAAAGGAATGTTTTGTATGGTTACAATACAAATTAATGGGAAGACTTACACTTTAATTAATGTATACTGGATACCTGGAATTGGTATTAATACAGTGAAACATCATATTGATAAGATCATATCATTCTCTATAGGGGATATTATTTTAGCTGGTGATTTTAATTGTATACTACATGAAAGTGATACTACCACTATAAAGAAAAGAAGAATTACATCTAATGCAAAACATTTAAATGATTTTGCTAATTCTTATCATTTGAATGATATTAATAATCAGATAGAGTCAAAATCATTACCATACACCTTTTTTCTAACAGATACAAAACTTATTCAAAAATAGATAGGGTCTTTATTTCTAACCAGATGGTAACAGATTTAATTAATTCCAAAATCATTTCATGTCCTATATGTGATCATAACTCAATTGTTTTTGAATTCATGATAAAAAATACTCATAATGTTCAGATCAAAAGGATACCAGCATACTTAACTCAGCTAAAAGACTATAAAGAATATATACTTTCAGAAGTACAACATTTTCTAGACATAAATAATACTCCTGAAGTCTCCATTGTCTATGTTTGGGATGCCTTAAAATCATATCTATATGGACAAAGTATCAGATGGTATAATAACAAAAGGAAATCTTGGGATAAGGAATTGTTAGATATTCAAAGTAAACTAGACTCTTATAAACATAATAATAAAGAAAATATTATGGACAAGAAAGTTATTGAAGAAATAAACAAACTAAATGAGAAATACAAAGAAATTTTAACTCATAAAGTTAAAATAACTTTAGAGAAATACAAGTTTTGTCTTATTCAATAAGCCCCAAATACTTACATAGACTTAAAAATAAAACAAAAGATTGAATAAACAAAACCATATCAAAGAAATCTTTTCTCTAAGGAAAAGAAGAATGTTTCTAGTATACCAGAAATACTGGATGAATTTAGAAATCACTTTCACAAGATTAACCATAACAACATTAACATGGAACCTAAAGATAAAATAAAGGAGTTTATAACCACAAACAAGAATAAAAAGCTTAATAAACAACAGATTAAACTATTGGACAAGAGTATTTCATATACAGAAGTTATTACACAAATAAATAAGCTTAAATCAAACAAAGCACCGGGTAATGATGGTATTATACCAGAGATATATAAAATCCTTTCTAAAACTACATATTCATTAATACATAAGGTTTTTATTCTGGCCCAAACTGAGTTAATAACCCCCCCATCTTGGCAATATACATTTATTTCACCAATTTTAAAACCTAATAAAGATCCAACTAGATGTTATTCATATCGACCCATCTCATTACTTAATGTTGATTATAAAATGTTTATGAGTATTGTTGCTGATAGATTGAAGACAATTATCCCCGGCATTATAGACATAGATCAGACGGGCTTCATTGTAAATAGAAATACTTTTGATAATATAAGAAAAACTTTAACATTAATTGATTTTGCAAATAGGAAAAAGAAAGATTTAACACTTATTAGTCTTGATATAGGTTCAGCATTTGATTCAGTAAGTTGGGACTATCTGTTTACCTTACTGAAGTGCACAAATTTCTCTGATGCATTTGTAAATTTAATTGAGCATTTATACAAAGGAACGCTGGCTTATATTAAGGTAGGAACATATGTTTCACATAAAATACCCATTCTTAAAGGTACAAAGCAAGGATGTCCACTTTCTCCACTATTATTCACTTTAGTAATGGAGCCTTGGGCTAATTTGATTAGAAACAGTACTGACATAGAGGGTTTTGAAATAGAAGAAAATACAACATCAAAAATTCAACTTTTGCAGATGATGTTCTAATTACATCAGCAGGATCTAATTCTTCTATGCAGTCTTTATTTGATAAAATGATGAATTTTAAAAGTATTTCTGGTTTAATATTCAATGAAGAAAAAACTAAAATACTACCTATATATACACGAAAAAATACTCTCATTAGTGATTTTACTAAATATGTACCCAACTCAGGTCAGATAACTTATTTAGGTATAATACTATCTAAAGATATTAAATCTATTATATATAATAACTATAATACCTGTTTTCTTAATATACAAAATCTTTTTAATACCTGGAATGATGTTTTTACTATGGAGGAGAGACTTACAATTATTAAAATGATAATATTCCCCAAGATTTTATACTTAATACAATCAATAATGCTTTCACCTACAAAAATAACTATCAAGAAACTGAATACACTAATGTTAAATTTCTTATGGGCACCTAATAGACCTAGGATTGCATTAAAGAAACATACTAATAGCTGGTCTCAAGGGGGTATTTCTTTTCCAGACTTTAATTTATATATTATCTCTTCTATTATAAAAGTTATTACTTTATTAATAGATCGGTCATATGTCGCAAAATGGAAAGATTATTGGGAGCTAATTAGTATGCACTTCATGAAAATCTCCTTAACACATAAAAATATGATTATAAATAACTCCATGTTGTGGTTGCTAAAGGAATTTTGTACTTCACCTATTACACCTAAACATATGGTCTGTTACCCATTAAATATTATTATTAGTTATCGTAACTTTATATTCATGCACCCTAAGTATAGGGCATGGAATTTTATTGTATTCCTATAATTTATACTCAGGGTATGCTTATGTCATCTACTTCTGAAGGAGCTCATTTAGCTATAGATAATAATCTAAAGTACTGGTATCAGCTGATATCTGATAATAAAGTTAAAAATCTAGATTTCTTAAAACAAGAATTTGATCTAAGAGAAACTTGCTGGTTAGAGGTTCAGATCTTTAGACAACATCTCATTGATAGAATAGATCTAATGTCTATAACAGTTAAAGAATCTATTCCAAAACTGATTGATTACTTGATAATAAATTTACAGCATAAAGTTTCTGATAAAGGTAAACTTTCATATATACATAAAATTATCAGACAAGAAACTTTTTACAATGTAGATTCATACTGGAATTATTTCACCTCTATTAATGGGGACCCACCAACTCAACAAGATAAACAATATATATTGGAATCTGCTTATAGAACTACATCTTCCATTGTCTGGAGACTTTATACATGGAAATTTTACATAGATCTTTTATACACCTTTGATGATGAATAAAATTAATAATAAAGATAATCTATGTAAGAGATGTAATGTAGAAATTAATGCTGACTGGGCTCATATGTTTTATGACTGTATGAAGTTGAAAGAATACTGGAAGTCAATTAATGAATTTTGCAGGCTCTTTTACAGATAATTTCATTATTTCTAAGTCTCTTATATTATTCAACACACCTGTACCTTAATGTGTTAAAAGATTAAGCTTCCCTTGTTATGGTCTATCCTAGCAGTGGCTAGGAAAATAATAACTAGAAATTGGATTTCAGATACACCTCCTTCGTTCAATGAATTTAAAAATGTTATGAATATAATGTGTCATATGGAAATAAGCACAATTAGAATGAGAACAACTAGAAAAACATCACATTTTATTGTATGGGATAATTTACAAAATTTGTTAAAAAAATTCTAATTTCAATAGCACAGTATTTTAGTTTAATTAATTGATCTGATTGTAGTGGATGTCTTTGTAAATACTTTAGTTGTTTTGTTGAATATTATAATAATACCTATTTTTAATTATTTGTATAAAATTGTTATGATATTTCTCTTATATGTTAAAACAATAAATTTGTTTTAAAAAAAAAAAAGAAATCCACAAGTTTGTGTGAAAATGACCAAAACTATGAGGCAAGCATGTTGTCATTTTACAAACATTTGTATAGTTGAGAGGTATGATGCCCACAGGGAACACATACTACAGTAGGTTTGCATTGTTTTCTGTCATTGTGGCACACTGGTGCTGCTGGACTGTCCCCAATATAGTCGTTGTAATAACACATTGCTATTTGTCTGCCATTGGCCTTATGACATATTAGTGGGAGTTTACCCATAGGAGACACACCACAGTAAACTCCAGTGATGGGTGTAGGAACATACAGCTGAATATGTTACGGCACAAAGGGACATACCCCAGTATTGCTACTGTCTTGGTGGTATCCAGATATGTAGTGTGTTGCCAGACTGAGGGGTATGATGTCTGAGGGAGAAGTGGATAGTGCAGGCCATTATGGACGTGTTGGATCTGTACATAGTGGACATCCACATACCTGGTCCTGTAATGTGCTCCCCTTTTGTTGTCTTTCAGGAACCATGTACCACAGAAGACGCCTCCTTCTCAACTGCAGAGAATGACATAATACTAGATGGACTGAGACAGAACTATCAGATCTTGCTTTCCAGAGGTAGGCACAATTGAGAACAGCGGGCAGCACTGTGGGCAGACCTTGTGTGGGCTGTCAATCAGACTGGTCTACAGGACAGGACCTATAAGCAGGTCCAATACTGGGCCACATATATGGTGAATGCAGCACGACAGATGGCAGCTGTTATTACCAGGAATCGTGCCACCACCAGTGGAGGGCCTGTGATGGGACACCCACTCTCAGGCACAGAGGAATTCCTGGTGAACCTAGGAACACCAACAGCGCCCAGGCATCCATCATGCCATACATCATGGAGATGGGTGCCACATTGTCAGCAGAAGGGGAGCATCCAGGTAAGCTTACTGTGTTCAACAGTGTAATACTATATCAGTCATTGTGGCAGGCTGCAAATACTGGTATATGGGTGTCAGGACTATCTGCATTGGGGGAGTTGGGGTATATGCTCAGTTGTGCACACATACTCAGAATGTCAGCAATATAGTCATTATCACAGTAGCTACTGTACATTTGGATATATGCACATATTACCATGTAGTGCTGCAACATTTGGTGGTGCTGACAATACCTCTCCCTCACTTTTACATAAGTCCGTCAGGTTTGGCCCAAGTTGTGGTCCTGTACCTGCTAAGTGTAATACTGTTTTTTTTTGGACGAAATATACCCTATGAAAGTTAAGGGCAGTCATATTTACCTATGTACAAATATTGTGCTTAGCCAGAGTAGAATATCTGTGTGTTCCAGTCTGGAACAGTTAACTACAGTGCATAGACTGGGTATTCACAGGTGTGCATTTGAACAAACATTAACACATTTGCACTTATAGTTATGGGTGACTATGCAGCCTGGTATATATGAAGCAATTACTCCAAGATGCCTGTTCCAACACAACAGAGAGATGGTACATACCTGAGGCAGTGATACTACTGCTGGCATATCATTCTCAAGATAAGTGTATTGGGTTTTATGTGTAGTTCTGTCACATATACTATCATATTGCATACCTTACAGGTTTATTGTACTGGCAACTTTAACTGGATGGAGCTGAAGTGCATGTTATAAAGGGCTTGACTTGTTTGTGAACATTGTTGTGAGGTTGTCTGTTGTGCATAGGAGTGAAGATGAGAAGATATGGGACTGGTGATACAGTTGTTGATCCTCATCTGCATGAATCTGTGCGGATTATCATACATAATAGTGCAGGTAGCAATGTCCTGCTTTTGTCTTGTTTCTCACAGGTGAATGGGGGGTTGGAGTCTGTCCCCCTCACAAACTGATGTCAGTGTCTCATCGAATTCTGATGATAATGGTGGTCATAGTGAAGCACAGGTGGGGTTGTCAGGAGCTGAATCTGTCCCAGAGGTTGACATCCCTCTTTTGCCCCCATCATCACCGCACACAGTCAGTATGCCCACACATACCCTGTCCCCAGAAGCCACATATATTGGACAGTCAGAGGTTGGCAACATTGAACTGAACAGTGTGACAAATATGGTGTCAGTGAGTGTAAACACTGGCAATACCCAGAGAGCTGGTGAGGTCCCATACAGGCAGACTGACAGGGGAGCTCATAGGAAGACTGCTGTCCATCCACCACCTGTTGCAAGTGTCAAATCATGGTCCACTCGATGCATGTTTCAGGCCATCATGGAGGCACATTCTGAATGCAACATAAGATGGATGCTTAGGGTTATGGATGCAGCACAGCCTGACATCTGTAACTTCCCCCACCACATTGGAGACACCCTGGGATGGTTCAATGATGTAGTGGACAAATGGTGAGCTGAGACAGTGTTTGTCTTGGACCACACATTGTGCTGGAGCATCTGGTTGGAGTCGGGCATTGGACATGTGGATGTAGGTCAGCAACATCATCTGCTGAGAGTCCATGTGGCTGTGCACAGTCATGTTCCCGTTGTAGCAGTACCTCCAGTGCCACAGAGGGAAGTGTGCTGTCCACACCATGATGTGGCCAGCCATGGGCATGTGGTCCTGGGAATTGAGGGACACAGCCCCAGCAGACAGCAGTCAACATCAGCTACTAACACCGCATTTGACCTTGGACATGGTGGTGCCAGTGCTACTCCTAGCAGAGCCAGATCCCGTGTTTGTGGCCGGAGACTGTGAACTGTCCACTCTACCATGTACAGTCCACAGCTGTTCAACATACAGACATGTAGGGCTTGCACTGGGCTTGACTATGTACATGCACACACTCAAACACTACTGTCACATGCAGGTTACCAACAGACACACACAGCACCTCTCCATGGCCCATCTAACCCATACCCCCTTCCTGAATCACTGACATGCTGTCAACTGTTTGGCACATCCTAGGCTTCTGGAACTTCAACACCACACCCTGTGCATGTGATGATACCTGTGCCACATCCCTACCATCCATGATATCAATATAGGGAAATGCAACTATTTGTCTGATGCACAGGGTGACTAAGTTACTTGACATATACTTGTGTAATGCAGCATTGTTTTGCCATGGCACATGTTGTGGGTGACAACAGCTCCTGTAGGGTGGCATGTGTCATGACTACACATCAGACTTTGTGTACCTTTGTTGCATGATGTTGGACTAGTGATAATGTTACAGAATGACAGGTGTATCATGGACCTCTGTATGTTTCTGTTCCAGGAGTCTGAGGGACTAAAGTATGGACACATGATTGCAATACAGCAGCACAAGATGGCATGGCAGCACAGCAGAAATATGACATCAGCAAGGGATGGCAGTATACATGCATGGCTCCTTAGGTGCATATGTGTAGAACAGTGTATCAGTGACAATGGGGCAGTCAGAGTAATCATGCATTCATATTTTGTGATAAGGTCTGCTACTCTTGATATGTGTCACCTGGGTTTTCTGAATGTACAAATCTAGAAGGTGGCGGACATCAGTTATGCCTATGCACATGAGGGCAATCCAGCAGCTAGTCACAGGGCTGTAAAATGCATAACCATTGCATGGAAATAGCTCATATGGGCATGTTGGTACTGCACAAACACACACACAGAGTTGGCCGATGTGGATGTGCGATTAGAACTCCTACTTACCTACTATTACACACTATAGCTTGCAGCACTTATCAAATGTGCCATGGGGTTTATTTGATATTAGATTGTCAGCCAGTGCTTTTAAGGTGGATGATATCAGCAGGACTTGTAAAGGAGGGCAATGTGTAGGTCAGCAGCTAGTCATAGGCTGTTAGAAAAATATGTATTAATGTGTGTATGCTTAATGCTAATTAGAAGCTAAATGAATTAACACGTTTTTCATTCTATTTTATATGCACTGTTTTATATATAAATTGAGTTTCATATGAGACTGAAAATATGCTTTTTGAAACTGCAGTATGCTTTCTGAAACTTGCAAGATGCCTCTGACCTAGCACAGCAATATTCATGTTTATGCCTTTTGGAAATGTACTTGAGAAGCAGGTGCTTATCTGCTAGGTCAGGAATGAATGAATGAACGATGCTATATTCTGTAAATGTAATGATTCTAAACAATCAGCTCTGTTCGAAGTATGAGAACATGTACAGCTGCAGAAGCTTAGAGATAAGACAAAGGATTATTAGAGAAATGAACTGCTGGCTTTGTGCTTGAATTAGCCATAGTACCTTGAATGGTAACAACATAACATGTATCTAACCGGTGGCAACCAAGGCCACGTTGTTTTCCTTAGGAAGTTTCTCACAAAAATTGATAAATCAGCAGAAATTCATGAGACTAATGGTCAACAAGTGATAATGTAAAGACTTGTGATTTGCTACGTCAGTTTGGTAGGCAATGTCTTATTAGAAAGTGTAAAAAATTAAAGTATTTCCTGTTTCTAGTTAGACAAACTCTGTAATAGCACATTTTTGTCTCCTTGCTGCAAGATTAAAGTGCCTTAACCTGAACCTACCATGTTTTGATCATTTTTAAAGTATATTTTTCCTTTGAGAGTTTGGTCCTTCGGACCAGAAGGTACCTTTCGCTCTAGGCCTAGGTCAGAATTGGGCCCGGTGGCATGTACCCATATGGAGAAGAGGCCAAATTGGCTCTTCTGTTTTGAAAGACCTCCGACTGAATTGTCGTTCGAAAGAGGCCAGCCACTGTTTCTGATCTGGGATTGGAGGACGAGTCAACGATCCGGTGGATCAACTCACAGAGGGTCAGGTAAGGAGGAATTTACCCTTTTCTGTTTTAGATCAGGGACTAGTTGCAGAACTGTTTTTGTCAGGAAGATTTGCATGCGCAGATCAGGGACAAAAAGGTTACTGTCTTGTCATAGATCAGGGAAACAGAATAGGTAGACAGTTATTCTAGATAAACTGTAAAAGGTGTAAAACCATGGTACCATGTGATAAGAAGGGTTACGTAACAATTTACAGCTTAGCTAAGGCAACATAGGAAATCAGTGTACGAAAACTTCCCGAGACCCGCCCCTAACTGAAGATGCAAAATATATGCAATTACAGCATGCCGATAATGTTAAGTACTATATGAAATGGGTTGATAAATATAAATTTGATGGTAATTTAGATAAATCGTCACTTATTAAACTCATCAGACAACTTAAAACAGACGCGAAAGGTCAGCTAAAAAATCAACGGCAATTAGAAGTCCCTCAGGCACATAAGTGGCTTGAATCGCAGAGAACAAAAGATTAAAAATTCAAAAGCAATGTTCTTAGACAAAGAAGATAACTTGGTAATAGCAACAGCCCCTCTGCTTCCCTTACCAGAATATGAAGCAAGTGGACAAGCTGATCCACCTCTGCTATACCCAGCTGTTCCTGCAAAATCAAAACCATTTGTCAGGGATCCTATTGAGACTAGGTCTCAAACACGTAACTTGAGAGGGGAAATTGAATTATATGAAATGAATAAAAATTCACAAGCTATGAGTGAGGAAGAGATATGTCCACTCATAGAAGTACCAAATCCACAGGCAGGACAGGCAGGACAGGATCCAACTCTCTTAGTTTATAGACCGTGGACACCGGAAGATATCCGGAAAACCACAGAGGGAATTCCCCATCCGAAAGTTAATTTTAGAAAATTCTTAGAAGACTTACAGGGTATGAGGTTAAGTTACCATTTGAATGGAGAAGAAGTAGAAAAAGTAGTTAGGCAAGTTGTAGGTCCAGATTGGCACATGATCAGTGGCAACTGGAATCCCTGTGATGCAGAGCTCAGACCACTCCCACATAGTAATGCAGAACTGGATAACAGAGTAAAAGGTCTGACAGACCGAATCTCTGAAAAATGGAAGCCTAGGGCTGATTGGACTTGCATTAATCAGTGCATACAACAAGAAGGTGAAACTGTTGATAGATATTATGCTAGATTATTAGAATGTTTTAATAACCATTGCGGAATGCAGGTACCTCAAGCTCAAACACATGATTCCCCATATGAGCAGCAGCTAAAGAATGCATTCTTAAAAGGCAGTATTGCGCCCATTAGCAGCTTTATTACAAAGCACATGGTAGATCATCGTACAAGTAGATTACAGTCACTACTGGAATATGCAAGACATGCCGAAAGGTATTTTAATAGCAAAAAGAAAAAGAAAGCTCAGGTATTTGCAGTAGAAGATGGGTCAGATGTTTTTGTAGTACAAACCAGGAAAAAGGGTAAGAAAAGTGCCCAGGGAAACAAACAATCTGATAAACAATCAGAAGATTTTGAAGAAAAAAAGAAAAGGGGTGAATGTTTTAAATGCGGAAAAAAAGGACATTTGGCAAGGGATTGCAGGCTAAATAAAAAGGTAACTATGGAAGATAAGGAGGGTGAGGAATGACTATATGATAGTCAGGAATCACTGGATAAGGACAAATAGGAAAAGACAAATGCAAATGTGGTAGCAAGGGTAGAGGATGTTACAGAAGGGGTAGAGGATGTACATGAATTTATAGATGATGAAGAAAATGAAATTTTGGACTTAGCATTATTGAGCCTAGAACTCTACTTAGCAGACACAAAACCAGAAGTTACGCTTCTGGTAGAGGGGAGGGAAGTCAAATTTTTGTGTGACTCAGGGGCTTCACGGACCCTGATACATCCTTCCAAACTACCAGAAGATTCAGAATCACCAGATTACATACTAGTGAAAGAAGCTAATGGACAGCTGTATCAGGAGCCACTATCCCATGACATAGCAATAACTGACCCCGTTTCAGGAATGACCCAGAAAAGCAAAATTGTTGTTTCTGCAAAATGCCCAGTAAACCACTTGAGCAGAGACTTAATGCAGATATCTGGCATAGCTGTAGTTCCAACCATGCAGGGCTCAGTGACAAATGGATACTTTTGTAGTGTGACCAGAGGGTGAGACATATTATTGGTACAGCCAGGACTTGGTTACGACTGGTCCAGGGGCAGTAACCGAAGAACTGATGAACATAGCCATCAGTAAATCTCCCTCCCTTGACACTGACAAACATCATTTGTTGCATTGTACTCTATATTACTGTAATAGACCAGGACCTGATAAAGAATATGAGCAAGAGTTATTTAAAAACCATGCTAATAGGCTAGTATTACAGAATTTATACTGGGACACAGAAGGAAACAGTGTAATAAGATGTTCATTGCCCCAGGAGTTTTTAGCACTTTACAAATCTAATCGATTGCCACATGTGAGTTTAACTAAAAATAGAAATTTGAAGTGGGCAGACTTAGGAGAAAAAGTCACGAGGTGGGAAAAACAGACAGAGTTAGAACTCTCTGAACAAGGAGTACAGAAGCAGAAATTGAATTGGATAACACAGACACACCCAGCTGTGCACTCACAAGCAAGTGAGGATAGCTGAGTATTACTCTTACTGGAGGAAGAGGAAAAAGCCTTACGAGACATACCAGAGACTTTCTGGTCAACAGGGAAATCAGATGTAGGACTTATTCGTGCAGCAGGACCAGTTACTATTATGCCAAAATCAGCATTTAGACCTCAGAAAAGACAGTGTCCCTTGAGAAAGGATGCAGAGATAGGGATCAAACCTATAATAGCAGCCTTACTTAAAGAAGGAGTCTTGATAGAATCTTCTGATTCACCATGTAATACGCCCTTATTTCCTGTTAGGAAAGCAAACGGGGAATGGCGTATGGTCCAAGATCTACAAGCTATAAATGACACAGTTATACCCAGGGCACCAACGGTGCCAGATCCACACACCTTATTGAATGATTTGAAACCTCAGCAGAAGTATTTTTCTGCGGTAGATATTAGCAATGCATTTTTCTCGATACCGATACACCCAGACAGCCAACATTGGTTTGCATTTACATTTCAGGGGAAATGGTATACATATACGAGACTACCACAGGGATATTGTGAAAGTCCAATGATATTTGCACAAGAAATGGCAAGTAACCTGGTGGGATTTATCCCACCAAAGGGTAGTCAGATTTTACTTTATGTAGACGACATTCTGCTGGCAGCCCCCACCCAGCAAGAATGCAGAGAGGATACCATAGCATTATTAAAATTTTTAGCTACTCAAGGACACAAGATAAACAAGAACAAAATGCAACTTTGGAAAAAACAGGTAAAATACTTGGGATATGTAATATCCAAAGAAGGCAGAATATTAGATGAAGACAGAAAAATAGCAATACTACAAGCACCTAAACCAACTACCAAGAAGGAAATGATGTCCTTCCTGGGAACTACTAACTTTTGTCGGAGTTGGATACTAAATTATGCTTTGGAATCTGCTTCGCTGACTAGTTTGATATTCAAAAAGCCGATGGTAGCACAGGATTTATTACAGTGGACACCAGAAGCAGAAGCAGCTTTCTGCAAGCTAAAACAACTAATAGCATCTTCCTTAGTTTTAGGACTACCAAACTATCATAAGCAATTTTTCCAAACTGTAGACTGTAAGCAAGGTTATATGACATCAGTATTGACACAGCAGCATGGGGACAAACAACGCCCCATAGCTTACTATTCATCACAGTTAGACCCAGTGGTGCGATCCTTGCCCCACTGTGTACAAGCAGTAGTTGCAGCTGCAATGGCAGTGCAGGCTTCAGCCTCGGTAGTGTTGTTCCACCCTCACACATTGAGAGTGCCTCATGCAGTCGCAATCATTTTACTGCAGGAAAAAGTAGCATATCTTTCTCCTGCTAGACATCTTTCCTGTATGACTATACTGTTGAGCCAACCTCATATGACAATTGAACAATGCACAACTTTTAATCCGTCAACTTTGCTCCCGACCACTGCAGATGGCAAACCACACTGCTGCCTGCAGGAGATTTAGCAAAAGACACTACTTATGAAAGACCTTACAGATGTTCCCTTGGATGATGCCGAGGTGACATACTATGTAGACGGCTCGTGCAGGAGGGGGCCTACAGGACAGAATCTAGTGGAGTATGCAGTAGTTTCTGATACCGAGATTTTAGAGGCGAAGTCTTTACCACACAACTTATCTGCACAAACAGCAGAGTTGATTGCCTTGACGAGGGCATGTACCTTAGCAGAAGGTAAGAAAGTGAATATTTTTACTGACAGCCAGTATGCTTTTTCTACTGTAAATGTTTTTTGCGCAGCAGTGGAAAAATAGAGGAATGATAACATCTACTGGTAAACCAATTAACCATGCGCAATTTATTTTAGATTTGTTACCTCAAAAAGTAGCTATTTGCAGATGCATAGCTCATACCAAGCAACAGGATAGAATTTCAAAAGGTAATGCGAGGGCTGATACAGCTGCGAAACAGGCAGCTTCAGCTTCAGAAGATTTTCTTTTGAGTTAGGAATTACAACCTTCTGAGATTTTAGATTTAGAAATGTTAAAAACAATGCAGACACTTACTACAAATGTAGAAAAACAAAAGTGGATAAAACGAGGAGCAATCCTTGAAAAGGGACTGTACATCTCCAAAGAAAAGAAACCAATCTTAACATCTAACTTGTTTAGATATGCAGTTTTGTTGAGCCATGGGCAGAGCCATGTCTCAACAGGGGGGATAGTACAGTTAGTGAATCGAGTGTTTGCAACGTATGGATTTACTAATTATACAAAATATTTTTGTGCAGCATGCCATGTTTGTAACAAGCATCATGCACAAGGGGCATTGAAACCTAAGCAAGGGAGTTTCCCTACACCACCGTATCCGTTTCATACTATTTGTATGGATTTTATAGAACTGAACAAATTTGAAAATAAAAAGTACTGTCTTGTCATTATAGATATGTTTTCCAAATGGGTGGAAGCTTTTCCAACTAAAAATCCAGATGCAGCTACCGTTGCAAAGGTCCTTGTTAAAGAAATTATACCTAGATTTGGCATACCGGAAAAGATTTATAGTGACAACGGTACACATTTTGTAAATCAAACAATACAACAACTTAGTCGCTATTTCGGGATATTGTTGAAAAACCACTGTGCGTACCACCCCCAATCTGCAGGATTAGTAGAGAGGCACAATGGGGTGTTGAAGAACAAGCTTAGGAAATTGATTAGTGAGACACAAAAGAATTGGGTGCACTGTTTACCTCTGGCACTGTTGAGCATGAGAACTGCTCCAAATGCAAAGGGATTAACTCCTTTTGAAGTTTTGTTTGGGAGGGCATATTATACAACTCAATGGAAACCTCTCATGTCAGCAGAGCAGGAGGCTGACAGTTCACTTGCAGGGTATATGAGGCGATTTTTGAATAACAAACTTTTGCAGTTAAATTCTGTTTCAGATAAAGGGCAACCGAAATCGGAAGCAGCAGTAGCTCCAGGCACCTGGGTCTGGGTGAAGATTGTGAAGAAAAAGAACTGGAGTTCTCCGAAGTGGGAAGGGCCGTACCAGGTACTACTGTCAACACCCACTGCAGTCAAGATCGCAGAGCGAGCATCCTGGATTCATTTTACACACTGTAAACTGGTTAAGAACTTTGAACTGGGCAAAAACCTTGTTACTGTTGTGCAATGAGAACAAAATGGCCAGGTATAGAGTGAATAGAGACATTGAACAACCTCAGAAAACTTGCATAATCATTTTGTTAGCTATCCTAATTACATTGTTCTTTCTGTTGTGGCCTTTCCTTTTTCCTGCCACAAAAGTTGAACTGATTAAACGTGATGGGCCAAACATAGACTGGCATCCAAACTTTAACACTTATCAGGCAATTACACGTGTGTATGCTGAGACTTTTAATGTTTCGAACTGCTGGATCTGCACAGCCATACCAACAGCATACGGGGGGTTATTAATGACTGCTATCCCCATAGGGGTCAATGAGACCTGGGAAAATCTGGTTTTTGACACAATAGCTATTAAAGCATATGATAAGGTAGCACTGTATTTACCTGTGACACAAAAGGGAATTGTATGTTTTTATAAGAATGATACCATAGAAGTGGGTTGGAGCAAGTGTAATGTGACCGTACAATATAAATGTTATACAAAAGCAAACGATCTAGGTGGATGTTGTAGTACAGATTATAACTCATTTCTTAAATCTATGCATAAGACTCTTGACCAGGTACAACGTAATCCTGTACTTTTTAAACAGTTATCTGTAATAGATAGGAAAATGTTTCATGCAGGGCAGTCATTTCGTAACAAAGTAACCACTAAAGTAGAGGACTGTTATTTTGTGTGTGGTAAAAAGGCATATAAATGGTTACCTGAGAATTGGTCTGACAGTTGTTTTTGGGGTACCTGGTCCCGGCCATACGACACACTGCAGTATTGCCTCAGGGAAATATTAGAAATACCCGAGATGTGACCAAAAAGACTGTTAAAAAACCTGAGAATCCAATGGGCAGATCGAGGCGGGCTGGATAGACCATCATAGTGTTGGTACCAAACTTACGCACATGGACTTGAATGACACTGTCATTTCGTGGGCAGGCATATTACCTGCATATGGTGCAGTTAAATCGATTTGGAAGCGGCGAAAACTGTCTAAACTTCTCGAAGTGATGAGTAATGCAACTTTCTCTGCTCTTGAATTGATAACTGATGAACTGAATGCAATGAGAACTGTAGTGCTCCAGAACCGAATGGCTCTTGACTTCACCCTAGCGGCGAGGGTTGGGACATGCGTTTTAATCAAAGAAGAATGCTGCGCGTTTATACCAGATCATCAGCACGAGATCAATGACCATCTTGAGGTAATTCAGCAAGTGTTGGCCATGACCAAACCAGGCCCATACCCTCCGACGGACTTTTTCCAGAATTTGTTTGGGGGGTGCGGTTCTATCCTAATGAAAATCTTGATTGCCATTGGTGTGGGATTACTCCTAATCAGAGATTGTGTTTGTTGTGGAATCCCCTGCATGAAGAAATTAATCAAAGAATTTATAGACATATCAGTTTCTGAGACTATGTATCAGAGTACTGAATTTGAAGAGCTGCTAGAAAGTGAAACACTTTCATAAAGTTTAAACTGAATGACTTTCCTAACTGCAAATCCTGATTGGAAGAGGTTGGGAAAAGAAGCAAACTGTTTATTATTTTTGAAAATAGAATTAAAAAGTATTAACAGGGGGAAATGTTAGAAAAATATGTATTAATGTGTGTATGCTTAATGCTAATTAGAAGCTAAATGAGTTAACACTTTTTTCATTCTATTTTATATGCACTGTTTTATATATAAATTGAGTTTCATATGAGACTAAAAATATGCTTTTTGAAACTTCAGTGTGCTTTCTGAAACTTGCAAGATGCCCTCTGACCTAGTAATTGCTAGCACAGTAATATTCATGTTTATGCCTTTTGGAAATGTACTTGAGAAGCAGGTGCTTATCTGCTAGGTCAGGAATGAATGAATGAACAATGCTATATTCTGTAAATGTAATGATTCTAAACAATCAGCTCTGTTCGAAGTATGAGAACATGTACAGCTGCAGAAGCTTAGAGATAATGTAGACAAAGGATTATTAGAGAAATGAACTGCTGGCTTTGTGCTTGAATTAGCCATAGTACCTTGAATGGTAACATAACATGTATCTAACCAGTGGTAACCAAGGCCACGTTGTTTTCCTTAGGAAGTTTCTCACAAAAATTGATAAATCAGCAGAAATTCATGAGACTAATGGTCAACAAGTGATGATGAAAAGACTTGTAATTTGCTACATCAGTTTGGTAGGCAATGTCTTATTAGAAAGTGTATAAAAATGAAAGTATTTCCTGTTTCTAGTTAGACAAACTCTGTAATAGCATGTTTTTGACTCCTTGCTGCAAGATTAAAGTGCCTCAACCTGAACCTACCATGTTTTGATAATTTTTAAGGTATATTTTTCCTTTGACATAGGCCCATAAAATGCATAATCATTGCACAGGGATAGCTCATATGAGCATGTTCAACAAATGTTAAATAAATAAAATAAAAATAAATAAATAAATAAATAAATTTTTCCTTTGACATAGGCCCATAAAATGCATAATCATTGCACAGAGATAGCTCATATGAGCATGTCCGTAGTGCTGCAAAGGGATATATTTAAACACACACACACACACACACACACACACACACACACACACACACACACACACACACAGTTGGCTGATGTGAAATTAGAACCGTAGCTATCTAATATTACACATTATAGCTTGCAGTACTTATTGCATGCACCACATAGTTTATCTGATATTATATTGTTAGTCAGTGCTCTTAAGGTGGATGACATCAGCAGGCCTTGTCTTCTTCTTCTTCTTTCAGCTGCTCCCGTTAGGGGTCACCACAGCAGATCAACTGTTTCCATTTCTTCCTGTCCTCTGCATCTTGCTCTGTCACAACAACCACCTGCATGTCCTCTCTCACTACATTCATAAACCTTATCTTAGGCCACCCTCTTTTCCTGTTAACTGGCAGCTTCATCCTTAGCATCTTTTTCCCAATATACTCTGCATCCCTCCTCAGCACAAGTCCAAACCAATGTAATCTTGCCTCTCTGGCTTTGTCTCTAAACCTTCCAACCTGGGCTGACCCTCTAATATACTTATTCCTATTCCTGTCCATCCTCTTCACACCCAGTGCAAATCTTAATATCTTCAACTCTGCCACGTCATGCTCTGACTCCTGCCTTTTTGTCAATGCCACTGTCTCCAACTCGTATAACATAGCTGGCCTCACTACCCTCTTGTAGACCTTCCCTTTCACTCTTACTGGTACTTGTCGTCACAAATCACTCCTGACACTCTTCTCCACCCCACTCCATCCTGCCTGTACTCTCTTCTTCACCTCTCTTCCACACTCACCATTACTCTGAACTGTTGATCCCAAGGACTTAAACTCATTTACCTTCATCACCTCTACTCCCTGAATCCTCACCATTCCTCTATCCTCCCTCTCATTCACACACATATATTCTGTCTTAGTGCTGCTGACCTTCATTCCTCTTCTCTCTAGAGCATATCTTCACATCTCCAGGGTCTCCTCCACCTGCTCCCTACTCTCACTACGATCACAAAGTCATCTGCAAACATCATAGTCCACGGGGACTCCTGTCTGATCTCGTCTGTCAACCTGTCCATCACCATTGCAAATAAGAAAGGGCTTAGAGCTGATCCTTGATGTAATCCCACCTCCACCTTAAACGCATCCATCACTCCCACCGCAGACCTCACCACTGTCACAGTACCCTCGTACATATCCTGTACCACTCTTACATACTTCTCTGGCACTCCCGACTTCCTCATACAATACCACAACTCCTCTCTAGGCACCCTGTCATATGCTTTCTCTAAATCCACAAAGACACAATGCAACTCTTTCTGACCTTCTCTGTACTTCTCCATCAACACTCTCAGAGCAAACATTGCATCTTTAGTGCTCTTTTCTGGCATGAAACCATACTGCCGGTCACAAATCATCACCTCCCTTCTTAACCTTGCTTCCACTACTCTTTCCCATAACTTCATGCTGTGACTGATCAGTTTAATCCCTCTGTAGTTACTACAGCTCTGCACATCACCCTTAGTCTTAAAATCGGTACCAAAACACTTTTTCTCCATTCCTCAGGCATCCTCTCATTTTCCAAGATTTCATTAAACAATCTAGTTAAAAACTCCACTGCCATTTCACCTAAACACCTCCATGCTTCCACAGGTATGTCATCTGGACCAACAGCCTTTCCATTCTTCATCCTCTTCATAGCTATCCTTACTTCCTCCTTGCTAATCCACTGCACTTCATGATTCACTATCCACACATCATCCAACCTTCTCTCCTTCTCATTCTCTTCATTCATCAACCCCTTAAAGTACTCTTTCCATCTGCTCAACACACTCTCCTCACTTGTGAGTACGTTTCCCTCATTATCCTTTATCACCTTAACCTGCTGCACATCTTTACTAGCTCGGTCCCTCTCAGGCCTTGTACAGGACAGCAATTTACATGCCAGCAGCTAGTCACAGGCCCATAAAATGCATAACCATTGCACAGAGATAGCCCATATGGGCATATCCACACACACACACACACACACACACACACACACACACACACACACACACACACACACACACACACACACACAGTTAGCTGATGTGATACTAGAACCCGATTAATCTACTATTACACACTGTACCTTGCAGTACTTTTTGCATATGCCATGGAGTTTATCTGATATTACATTGCCAGCCATTGCTCTTAAGGTGGATGACATCAGCAGGCCTTGTAGAGAAGGGCAATTGGTAAGACAGCAGATAGTCACAGGCCCATAAAATGCAGAATCATTGCATGGAGATAGCCCATATGGGCACGTCCATAGTGCTGCAAGGGGCTATATTTATACACGCACACACACACACACACACACACACACACACACACACACACACACACACACACACACACACATGCAAACACAGTTTGCTGATGTAAGAGTAGAATTTCTACCTGTCTACTATTACACACTATAGCTCACAGTACTTATTGCACACACCACAGGATATGTCTGCTGTATATGTGCTTGCAGGCTCAATACTTGTTGAGTATGTAAAGTAGCCTTTTGTTAGACAGCATGTATGGCCTGCAGAGTGAAATTGCTTGGCACTGTTATTGTATCTCATGTCCTAGGAGTAGGATACCTGTTAATATCCCCGCTATGCCTGTACAGTTACCACTCTGGCCATATGTGGCTGGTTGCAGTTAGATAGGCAAATGTGGCCAGGGACAATATGGACTGTCCAAGGCATGCATTGACACCATTGTATATTACACCACCTGCTCACCTGTCTGTCTACATGGTAACATTCCACAGGCACAGAGGTCTGTGGGTTTTGTAATATTGCTGCTGCGGTCTGGTTCCTTTGGACAACTGTTGTGATGTGTGAGTGTAGATAACCTCAACATTCTGAGGGTATGTGGGGACATTCATACATCCCCACACACACAAACACACACACACACACAGATATATATATATATATATATATATATATATATATATATATATATATATGAAATGTGTAAATGTGTATAACCAAGGTTCTCTCTCTAAATGCAGCTGTGTGTGTACATTACGTATATGTAGATACATGTGGAGAGTCTTATGTATCATTGTAATTTATATATATATATATATAGATAAATAGATATTGGTATCATACGTATTTGGGGTACATACTGATAGATACAGTAATCATGTGAGAGGCAGTCAGGAACAGCAAATATGTGTAGCTAGCTGTCTGTATGTACATATGCATATCCACATAGCAGGTCTTTGAGATGAAGAGGCAACAGACTTGCGCTCATGTTAGCTAAGTGTAGGAACATGTCCAGTGGGACTGTCAGTACATACAAACTGACTCCAGTCCTGGATTATGTGTGCTGTAGATATTGGCAGCTACACCTCTTTCCACAGTACAGCACTTCCCTGAAATTTTCCATGGCTGCGTGCTGCATTTTATATGTGACTGGGGTACATAATGTAACACCACAGACATGGCAACAGTTTGCATACCTGTCACTGTACATGTTTTTGCAGAATGCCCAGCATTATGCCCAATATGTCTCGTTTGTTACTCATACATTTCTGGTGTTCTGGTACAATATTCTATAATGCAGTAACTGAATTGTAATAAGCACTGACACATTTAAGTGATGGCCTTTATGTCCTGCAGATATTCTTTTATGTTACAACTGGCTGTTTTACTAGTCACCTTCTAGGTTAACCAGAGCATGTGTGATGTCTGTCTGTAGTTTTGGCCCTTTGTCCCCCTATTGTCTCTGACTTTGTCCAGCTTTCTTGCAGTAATAGATTGAGGGGAATAACAGTCTGTGGGAATGCCACCATATGAGTACCTCACATGCAAAAGATGTGGATGCTGCCAGATTCAAACCATCAACACCATCATCAATGCTACAGTCCCTAGCCAAATGAACCACACCAGCTGCCAGACAGAGAGGTGTCATTCCTCACACAATCAACAGCATACAGACATACATTGTCACCCCTGCATTATGTGAAACATACACCATGTAGCCAGGTTGTATGTCACAGCCTTGGAATTGGCTGGTCTGCTGATATATCACTGCAGACTTACTGTTACAGCAGTTGTATGGGAACACTGATGTGTTGGAGGTGGGGGACGACCAGCCCATGCTCTGCTGACATAGACAGTTGTGCGACTGCCATGTGACCCTCACTGTTTGCCATCTCTCTTGAATAATGTAGTGGATTTTCCAGCCATGTGGCATAGTGAATATTATGGAGCATATACTATTACATAGAGTACCTGCTGTCCCAAGTGGCTGTTAGATCTCTCTGTATATCCCAATAGCCCAATATATTCCCTTGCATACATGCGGCAGGTCCATACATATGCTACCATATTCTAGTGCTCCCTTACAAGTCGTGTATAGTTGAGTGACCTACTTTGCAAATGCAGCTGTTGACAGAACTGTAGTTCGGGCCTGACTCTGTCTGATGTATGCAGTACATAGCCAATACACGGTTAGGTACAGCATGTGTGGGATGACTGGCATCCATTTTACTATATGTATGCGAGTTGGAGTAAGGTGTCAGTCCCTAGGGCTCTAGGTTGTCAGTGCATGCACTATGCATTTTCTCTTGGCCAACACCAGGGCATACTGGGCATTCCTACTTCTGCCTGCAGGACATCCTCAGAGAGTTCCTTCTCAGAGTACCCCTGTGGGTGTGGCTGCAGGGATCTAGGCACTGGTGGAGGGCTGTGTAGCCCTTCTCTTTGCTGATCCTGCTGCAGCTGTTTTCACAGGATCATATTGTGTAGCATGGCATAAATTTGAAAATCTATGCACATGTGACTGGACAGTGCTGCAGGGCTCTACCAGATATATCAAGGCACCACAAGCATGACTTCAGCAGCTCAAACACATGCTCTATGATGTTCCTAGTTTTTGGGTGTGCCTCATTATGGTGTTCTTTGGTGGGTATGAGTGCATTTCTGATGGGTGTCATCATCCATGGTTTAGTTTGCAGCCAGCGACCCCGAGTAAATGGCCATGTGGGATGTCCCCCCTAGCAAACATCTGGTACAGCTGTGATGCATGGCAGATATGACCATTGTGATAACTGCCAGGGCTGCCAGTACACACATTCATGATAATGCCCTGGGCATTTCACATGACCTGGCAGTTGATGCAGTGATACCCCTTAAGGTTGACGTAGATTCTACCCTCCTCACTGGGTGGTGCCTTGATGTGTACATGAGTGCAATCTATGGCACCCAGTACCTCAGGGTAGTGTGCTACATGATAGAAAGTGTGAGAGGAAAATAAATATGCTCACTGGCATGTGGTAGTGTGGCATCCAGGAACTGGTGGAGTACCCTGGATGCAGATGCCTGTTAGGCCCCCATCATGTCCCCATTTGGTCTTTGGAAAGTACCTGTAGCTAGTATTCTAAGAGCTACACACACATTTGTTTCCGCTGGGATGGGTTCCCCTGTTTGAGTTCTTGTAGTATGTCCTTGTCCACCCTGTAGCGCTCTACAATCTCCAGCTCATGTAGTTCCTGGAAGGTTACCCTGGGACGGAACACTCTTCTCCTTATTAGTCTAGGCCTATTGTCAGCAGCAGCAGTACTGACCTCAGCATGTAGCACATACAGCTGTAGCAGGCCTGCAGCAGCCCCTAGCATTCCTTCAGTTACAAATCCCAAGCCTGTACTTCATTGGTGCAGAGTATGGGGGTGAAACCGATTGTAGGGTGTATTCAAAATGTATAGTGCTCTGCTGTAGGTACAGCCTGTGTGATTGGCTACCTATAATGCATTCCACCTGCCATGTACATCATTAAGGATGTTAATGGCCACAGTCTAAGTGAAACAGGGGTCATTAGTAATTAATATATCATTGGCTTTCTCAGCCAATTTTTTTGACAGCCTTCCTCACTCAGCACAGTGGTGTGCTGCACAAACATGTGCCACAAGCAATGCTCAGCAGTCAATGCACACACCCCCATGAAAGGTCAGCTACCTCTTCTCTGGACAACAACATGGTTCTGTGCCTACATGGATGGGATCTGTGGACACGGACACCCGTTTGCGCTATTCATACCCGCAGCAAATGTACATAGAGAACCATGTACACAACCTGGAAACTACATGGTTCCATCCTCTGCCTTGTTAGCAAGAGCATCATTCCACCATTGTAGATACTCAATGTAGGGTCCTATAATATATTATAGTCACATACTAATAAATTTCATTTTTACACTTTTCAATTTTTGTTTCATAACATCATGTTTGCACACTGTGGCGTGCTGTGAAAACATACCCAAATTATTAAAAAAATATTTTCGATTATTTTCCATACTGTTTTGGACAGATGGTTGATAGTTTTGCACATATCTGTGTCTGCTATGCTATTTCTGCCCTTCTAACTGCTGTTTTATAGCCCCTGTTGTCTGTTTTACAGCCTGCATACAGACTTTTTCCGTGTACACTACAGGCACCAACACGGGGTCTGCAAGACTGCCTATCTGCTTGCTGGATAACTCTACCTCCCTCATTTGCATGTAATTCACCTGCTTATGAGGTGATTTGCATGCCATGGATACTTCTGTGTTGGCGCGCTCATGCACGCTGCTCAGCTCTGTTTACTGGATTGCTCATCTGCTTTCTTTCGTGTAAGCAGTGTGCCACAATTCCTACATGGAAAAAAAGTTTGTGTAGGCTTTATTAAATTCCCCCATAATGTGAGATGTATAATTAATAAATACTGAAACATTCTACAAGACATTCCAGAATTAAGTTCCATTATCTCATCTAGACTGAGTTTTGGATATAAAAGAAGTAAAAATTGAAAGAATATGCTTTGTTATAAAGAACAAACACAAAAACATGAATTTAAAGCATCTCAGAAAAAGAGTACTTTTAAATGTGGTAGATGCTCATTCTGTAAGTTCATGTGTGCTTGTAATTCCTTTGTTCATCCCGTTACAGGAATAGAATACAGACTTAGTAACTATGGCAATTGTGACACCGGAATCTTGTTTATCTAGCCAAATGTTAACTATGCCAAGCATACTGTGTAAGGGAAACTAATCATTTAACTGAAACACCTGATATCCTTAAAGGGTAATTTACATATATCCCATGTTGCCTCCGCTTCAAGAGGTTTAAGGTATCACACAGTGGAAATTCTAGCTTTGCTAGATTTTTCTTTCTGTGTTTTCAACCAATTGGTTTTCCTGTGTGACCTTTTTAAACATTTGTTTTACTTTGTTAGTTGGGATATTTTGTAGACATCCTTAGGTTTATGGATATCAGTTGGGTATGACTACCCTGTGTTTCCAAAAGTCAAACATTCCTCTTATGCTGTGCTGATGATGTCATAAGAAGGCAGAAACATGTATGTCCACAGCTAGAGGGGGGTTGGCTTTATTAGCCTGCAATTGTCAATAAAAAGACTTAAAAGTGAAATAAAAAAGTCATGGACATTCAGAATTGCCATTTAGCTGAAACACCTGATAGCTTTAAAGGGTAATTTACATATATCCCATGTTGCCTCTGCTTCAAGAGGTTTAAGATATCACACAGTGGAAATGTTAGCTTTGCTATGTTTTTAATATTAAAAGTGGTAAACACAGAGGAACTTTACTGGATACTACATTTAAGAACACATTTACCACCAGGCTTAAATGGAAATGTTTCTTTAAAACCTCTGTTAGTGGAACTTCAAAAGCAGGTGTAATTACTGGTATCAGTTGATAAACACTAATAAAGTACTAATGACAGAGCAAATTATTAGTGAGTTCAACCTTGAAAATAACATGTGGTTAGCACTGCAGGGATTAAGACAACAGTTTCAAACCAACAGGCAAAAATGCAGAAGTCTGTTAGGGAAAAAGTTCCTAAGTTCGTAGAGCAGTTAATAATGCTGATGGAATTCCCCACAAATGAGAAAGGAATTTTATCAGTATTGTACAAATTAGTTAAAGAAACAAGAGTTTATAATAAACAAAATATATGGAAATACTATGAAACAGTTAATGGTAAAATGCCAGATGATAAAGATAAAAAACTCATTTTTACAGCTCCACAACTAATGTCTTTATCACTGTACTGGCAACTTTTCACTTGGCAATTTATACATAGAACATACTTAACACCACACAAATTAGAACTAATGTATAATAAAGAAAATAGATGTTGGAAGTGTAAATCACAATCAATAGCCAACTGGCAACACATGTTATTTGAATGCCATTTACTTAAACAATATTGGGAAAGTATTAACTATTTGTTACAGGCACTGTTCACTGCTTATTTCCAACTTACAAAATCTCTAGTTTTGTTGAATACACCTGTGCCATTTTGTGTTCCAAGGCAAAAATATGTAATTTTGTGGACTCTCCTTGCTATTGCAAGGAAAACTATTACATAGAACTGGAAAACTGCAACTCCTCCCAATTTTAAACATTTCAAGAACATAGTTTTATCAGTCTTGCAGTTGGAATTGAAAACAATCAAGGAAATAGAACAACCTACTTCCTTAAGCATTCCCTAGCAGAAAGCAAATCAAGTAAATTGTAATCTTATTCAAAAATACATTATCCTATGTAAATAGTTGGTTTTGTAATGTTTGTTTTGGGAATTGTTTCTCCACTTTAAGCTTTGCCTACGTAAATATTTCTTTGATATACATACTGTATATATGCTTATGTTTCTGTAAATCAATAAAAATGTATTCACTAAAAAAAGGAAGGTTTAATTGATTGTGCTGTCATGTGATTTACGAAATGCCTAAATAGCTGTATAGTTACTTATCCAACTGTTCTTCCTGATGAAACCTTACTAGGTTCATAGGTTCATAGGTAGGTACTAGGCTATTGGCCCTAGGGCCTATATAAGACTAGCCAAAGGTACCCTGGCTTTCGCCACCCAAGAAAATTATTTTCCTGTGCCACTGTCGAGCAGAGCCACAGAAGTGATCCCCGGGGTGAATTTCCTATCTCCCATCCAATCATCAAGATTTTTCTTGAACAGTGCTAATGAGGAGCTTTGTTTGATATAGATAGGTAGTTTGTTCCAGAGTATGGGAAGTCTCTGGGACAGGAATCTATCCCTCCAGCATGTTCTGTTTATTGTGGTGATGAGGTTTATGTCCCTAGAGCATATAGCTCAAAGGGATTGGGATTTCTTTAAGTGGAGCATGTCTAAAAGCTTTGGGTTTGACATAGCTTTGTGTGTTAGGCAGAGATCGCCTCTGAGTAGGCGATATGCAATGGAGTAAAGCTGCAGTTTTTTGAGATGGTCTGCATAGGGCATCTCTTTGAGGCCAGTAATCCTATTTGTGAGGTATTTCTGTGGCCTTTCAAGTTGTTGTAGATGTCTTGTGAGGTACATACCAAAAGGGGCATTGTACTCTATAATGGGTCTAATGAGTGACGAATAGAGGGGAACAATGACCTCTTTTTTCCTGGATGAGAAACCTTTTGTGATGAGGTGTGCCACACAGAAGGATTTCCTGACTACTGTGGTGATGTGATTATCAAAGGAGAGACTACTGTCCACCTGTGTCCCAAGGTCTCTTATCACACTTTCAGTGTTAAGTAGACTACCACCTATGTGGTAGTTCATGGGTACAGAGTTTTTACCAAAAGGAATGACAGTGCACTTTATGGCATTGAGCTTGAGGCCATGGCTTTGACACCAGGCATCTGTCTCAGCAAGGCCCTTTTGTAGGATGTCCACATCTTTTGGAGTTTTGATTATGGCTCCTAGTTTGCAGTCATATGCAAACTTCATTAGCCAAAGACCTTCTGTGTTGGCCTGTACTTCAGAGAAGTAGATACCAAACAGGAGAGGACCCAGGACTGAACCCTGTGGTACTCCACTTGTCACTGGTCTGAAGCTGGATTTGGAGTCTGCTACTTTCACAGTGTGGGTTCTGTCAGTGAGCCAGTTGGCAACCCATCTTGTGACATAGGGATTTATACCTAGTTTAGTGAGTTTATCTATAATTCCAGAGTGGGGAATGGTGTCAAAAGCCTTGGCGAGATCTAGATAGGCTGTGTGAACCACCTTACCCTCATCTACAGCTTTGGTGACTGCTTCAAAGAAGTCTATCAGGTTTAGGAGACATGATCTACCTTTTACAAACCCGAACTGGGTGGGGTCCTGAGTTTGGAGATTACCAATGTCATTGTTTATAAGTTCCATGATGATACGCTCCATAGCCTTGCAGACCAGGCTCGTTAGGCTAACGGGGCAGTAGTTTCTGGGCTCTGTGGTGGCTCCCCCTTTGTGGAGTGGGATAACTGTCACTGTGCGCCATTCAGTGGCCACATAGCCTGAGGTGAGGCTATGATTGAACATAGTACTTAGGTGGGGTGCCAGTTTGTTCTGTAGTTCATGTAGAACACAGCCTGGGATGTTGTCAGGTCCCATGGATGCTGTGTTCTTGACTTTGGATAGTGTGTTTTTTACCTGTGCAGCCGTGATTACAGGAACTTTGCATTCTTCTGGTATAGAGATGGACCCTTTAGGGGATGACAAAGGGGTAAAGTTAGCACTGAACCTATCTGCCAGGATGTTGGCAATATCCATTGGTTCTGTATATTTAGTGCCATTGTGCTGTAACTCAGAGCAGATCTGAGTGTTGCCATTGAGATTCTTGACATAACTATAGTGGCGATTTTGTTTTCATAACTAGCTTTGGAGGATTTTATGAGGGATCTCAGCTTCTTACTGAAGCTGACCAGGGAGTTTCTTCAATCATGGGATTTTACTCTTTTTTGCAACAGTTTCTTTCTTCTGTTGTAGAGTTTGTTTATGGCAGGGGACCACCAGATTGGCTTCCTTTTTTTGGAGGATAGCATCTTGGTTCTGTTAGGGATTGCACGATCCATGCACTCATGTAAGTGCTTATAAAGTGCATTTGTGTAGGATTCAGCAGTCATACCTCTATTGTCCATCAGCATGGGTGTTGTGAAGTTTGTCACTTCTGTCTTAAGAAGTGTGAAGTTGGCTTTGGAGAAATTTTTTGCTGTGGTTTCCCTAATGGGGGGTGGGGGAGGAATGTGGATATCTAGGGTGATTTGCTTATGGTTGGATCTGACCAACAAGGAATTGACCTCTGGTGTGGAGCACCGGTTGCCCATGTTGGTGATAACCAGGTCTGGGATATTGCTGCCCCTGATGGGGGTGTGGATAAGTTGTTATTTAACTTGCATGTGGACTTTAGTTTGTGATAACCTGTGGATTTTACATTGGCATGTGGATTTTAATTTGTGATCTTTTATTTTGGACAAATTAAAGAGACTTGAAAGTGGTTTGTGGTTCCAGTGACATTTTATTCTTCAGTCTTCTAGTACACTACATTACTTACCTCCTCCCTACCTTACCATGTTACTCCTAAGCCTCCTCACTTTATTCCTTTTCTGTCCCTTTCTTCTCCATCATCCTACCTTATCCCTATCCCATCGAGAGTAATATGTCCAACCTCCACATCCACTGTATTCCACCACTCTCCTCACTACTCTTTACCAGTTGCCCATAGCCTTTTCAAATCTCTCCTCTACTCTTTAGTAAACTCAAAATACTCTATTACCCCACTATCCACCAAAAGCCAAACTCATCTCCTGTAACCCCAGAATGAAAACTAGTATTTATTTATTTATTTATTTTATTTTACATTCGTTGACCGGGCTAGTCCAACTGGATATATGTCCATTTTCAGTAGAGGCCCAGGGAGAAAAGCTCCACTACAGATAATAGCAACATCAGATACAGTACATTTTTAAGACTAGAATACAAGTTATTTACATAGCAGCTTAGTATCTCTCAGCTGTTCAGCCATCTGCTATTACTATGTGGGAACATCCACCCCAGTCCAGGCCCAAATAACACTCCCCCTCTTTCCTCTAGCCATAAACCATCAAAACTCAACAGACTCAAATTATTCTCTATAACTATAGGTAGTATATGCAATAAAAATCACTGAGCTCCATGCCTGGTTAACCGTATATTCTCCAGACATACTTGTAATTTCTGAATATTGTCTCAAACCTCACATTAAATATGCTGAAGTACTTCTCCAAGGATTTAACATGCTGAAAACAGACCAGCTAAATAAAAGATCTTGAGGAGATGCTATAATTTACCCTACCCATAACTCCCTTACCCCTTATAGTCATCCCATTCCTAATTTTAGTACCACTGAACTACTCATCTCTAACCTTAAGCTAAATAAACACAAAAACCAAAGGACAACTGGTCCCTATATCCCACTAGGCAATAATTTATCTTCTCTAGAAAATATATTGTCCTGGATTTCCTCCAATTTTTCTCATGAAACTATAATCCTAGAGGATGTTAATACTGATTGGCTGAAACTCTCCACACATTTTCCTATTTATAGTATCAGCCTCTTTTGCTTTTCCCAACTAATATGTCACCCCACTTCTAACCTTTTTGGCTCAGCCATAGACTGGATTTTAGTATCCTACTCAAACAACCATATAGAATCAGCAGTACTCCCAGATGCGCTTAGCGATCACCAGCCTACCACTACTACTAGATTTGTCTCTCAATCTAACAAACAACATGCTTATAAAATCATTTGTGACCTAACTAACTTCAATCCACTTATCTTCACCAATATTCTGATATCTATAAAATGGTTTTCCTTAAATACTTACCTCTTGACAAAGCAGTAGATAATTTCAGCTCAATGTTTCTAAACATATTAAACAGCCTGGCCCCTCCTAGAAGAAAAAGAACCAAATCTAATATCTCACCTGGGCTCTCATCCCATACAAAATCCATTATGTGCAGCAGAGATAAGGCCTGGGAAAACTTACATGAAAAATAAACCCCCTACTAATTTATTACATTATAGAGAACAGTGAAATAAAATCCGCAGTGGTGCAGCGGTAGCATTGTTGCCTCACAGTAAGAGGTTCTCCCGGTCAATTCTCGGCTGGAGTGCGAGGAGTGCCTTCTGTGTGGAGTCTGCATTTCCTCCCTGTGGTCACATGGCATTCCAAAAGGCATGCGCGAATGGGCGTGCCTTCGTTGAAGGTTGGGCGTCGAGCTGGCAACTCGGCACTGTAAAAATCTACTGCCAATTATAAGTGGACCGGAGTTCCGCTCTGGCGACCCCTAACCGGGAAAAGCCGAAAGACAAACAACATAGAGAACAGTGAAATCTAGCCAAAAACACATAAGCAAAGATAAAAAAACAGTATTATTCAGACCCTCAACATATCAACAAATCCAGTCCTAAGGTATTCTGGCAAACTATCAAAAACATAACTCCACCCTGGTACAAACTCTGTACCACAACCTTCTACCAACAACACCAACACTGACGTTGCATCCCAATTTAATACATATATCATAAAAAGCATTGCAGCCATAACAACTTCTCTTCCACTTCTATTACCCCTTATCCCTCATATCCTCATTTTAGTCTCCTTTCTCTCTCAAACCTGTTCCTACATCACTCATTAAAAACCTCCTTAGTAATCTCAAGCCCTACTCTTCTTCCTCTGATAATTACCCTAACAAATTTCTAAAAATTGCTGCTGGCTCTATAGTCTACCCCATCTCTATACTCATCAATAGGTCATTCCGTAAAGCTTATGTCCCCTCTCTTTGGAAAAAAGTTTTTCATTATTCCATTTCCCAAGGGTGGGAAATCATCTGAACTAACTACAGACCTACTGCTATACTGTCACCACTATCCAAAATTCTCAGAAAATGCATCCACAAACAACTCTTTAATCACTTGAGTGAAAATAAACGTCTCTCTCCCTGTCAGCACAGATTCTGACCTGCACATAGTGGCATTACAGTTCTCCTGACCTTCAAAGATATAGTCAATAAAACCAGAAATATGGGTAATTTTGTCTCAACCTTTTTCCTTGAGCTCTCTAAAGCTTTTGATACTGTTACTCATCCCAACCTCTTATCATAACTTTCTCTCCTTGGCTCTACTGACAATACCATATTGTGGTTCTCCAGTTATTTATCCAGTAGACACCAGTCTGTTAAATGGAACTCTACTCAATCCCCTTATCTATCTGTCAGCGCTGGAGTTCCACAGGGCTCAATCCTAGGTGCTCTCCTCTTGACCATATTCATTAACAATGTTTCATCTGCATCCAAACAAGCTACGCTTATTCAATATGCAGATGACTGTACTCTAATCTACTCCTCCAATAACCCTACTCAACTACAAACCTTAACACAACATGTCTTTAACTACACCAAGAAGGGGTTTACCAACAACCAAGTCATGCTAAACTCCAGGAAGACAAAGCTCCTATTCTTTCTCAAACAACATTCTCTAGACAAACTAAACTTTAAAATAACATCATTAAACAATACAGAAATTGAAGTTGTTCCTCATTCTTAGTATTAGGTGTCTCAACTGACGACAATCTCTAATTTGATCTGCACATAAACAACATCATCAAACTAACCCACCAAAAGCTAGGCAGGTTATGCAGGGCTAAATGATTGCTAACTAATGCTTCTAAAGCTATCTTGCCACAGTTTGCCTCTTACTTTCCCTTCTCTATGCCTCCCCTATTCTAAGTAATCTACATTCCTCCCTTAAAAACAAATTAAGTCAATGTTACAACGCAATCACAAAACGTGGTGCAGGGCAACCTTACAAGTCACACCACTGTCTATCCATTAAAACTAAACTGGCTTGAATTTCTACATCAACCTACTACCTACCATGAATCAGCTACTACTAGCTCACAAAATACTTTACAATCCCTTATTCTCCACAGCCACCTCTGTTCTATTACATCACTATACTCCTCAGTGGGAACTTTGCTCTTCACACAACCAACTTTCTATCTATTTACAAACCGCAAAGGTCAAACAGACTCTCCCTCTACTCTTACTGTGTAGCCAAAACCTGGAATAGCCTGTCAGTATCTATCAGTCAAGTATCTCATTATCAAACCTTCAAGCCCCTCCTTAAGGAACAACTTTCCAAATCCTGGATTTACTCGTGTTCTTCTCCTGCCTAGTCTATTGTTACTGCAAGCTAGACCTCAACCTATACCTCAACTACTCCAAAACCTTTCTTTCAACCTAAAGCTCTTTCCTCTCAACTACTAACTTAATTCTTCAACTATCTCCACAGCAGAAAGAAGGAAAAAAACAAATTAAAAAAAAAAAAAAAATATATATATATATATATATATATATATATATATATATATATATGTCGTATAATTTACTTAAAGACTAAGTTTTTTTTCTTCGATGTAATATACTGTACCAATTTATGTACTTTTTCCTGAAATGTCAACTTATCCTCACTTGTAGCTTTTGTATATTGTTGCTGTTTCTGTCTATTTGTGGAGCTTTTCTTCCCAGGACTCCACTGAAAATGTGCATTCTCTGGCCAGTAGGGCTTCCTGGTTACCAAATATCAAATAAATAAATAAACAAATGAATGAATAAAATTATATTAGATTGAAAGAGAACTAACCAAACTGGACTAAAACAAAGCACAAGAAGGAAATGGAATTTGAGAACACTTGATGAACTTACACTACCATTATATCACAAGGTCATTTAGGTATGGGGAGATTCCTCAATAAAGGGCATGTGCTCTTGTTTAACCCATCTTTAAGGAAAAGGGGAAAATGGACAAACTTAGATCAATAAGTTTACTTTCTTGTTGTGGAAAAGTAATGAGAAGGTTATTTTGCATAAACTATTGTCAGAATTGGAAGGTTGTGACTTGAAAGCACATATCTGCATGAATACATTGAAAATTGACCTTTACCTACCTGTAACATGATATTCTATAACTGTGCTGCAATGTAATTTATATAGACTTAACTTCAGTCTTTGATAGGGTTATACACAAAACATCATCATCATCATCATCATCTGTGGGCAGTATAGAGGTATCAAACTCCTGTCACACGGTAAGAAAGCAGTACAATTGATCCAATGTATGCAGTCAGATAGATAGTTGAGATACGTGAGATGAAGCTAGAGATAAAGAAAGTCCAAATGGGCATTCCCATACTTGGAAAAAGCATATGGCAATGCCCCAAAAAAGCTGATATGGGAAATCATGTGGTGGTTTGAAGTCCCCAAAACATTGGTAGAATTAATGCAGGCTGTATACAAGGACCCAATGACTCAGGTACAAACAGTGTTCAGTCTTACAGATGGGTTATTAAGAAGTGGATGTGCATCAGGGTTCAGCTCTGAACCCACTGCTGTTCATACTGGTGATAGAATACATTAGCAAACAGGACAGAGTGGACAGATCAACAACGTTGCTGTATGCAGATGTTGTGGCATTACAGGCAGACTCTGACCAAGATCCTCAACAAAGGATAGGTGAATGGAATGCAAAACTAAAGGCACATGGGATGAAACAGAGTACAGATAAGACAGTTGTAATGGCTGCAAATGGGGGAAATCAGAAGAAGTTGAGAACTGAGATAGATGGGAAAGTAGTGGAATAGGTTAACAGATTCAAGTGTCTGGTATGAGTGGTTGAGGAGAAGGGAAGTCTGAACGAGGAAGTCAAAACTACAATCAGAGAGGCTGCAGTCAATTGGCACAGGATGCCAGAGGTAGTATATGGCAGAAGAATGCCAAAGAAACTAAAAAACAAAGTGTACAAAACAGTGGTGAGACCAGTACTACTGTATGGTATAGAAACCTGGGCAGTGAAGGCAGAGTGGAACAGGATGCTAGAGGTGATGGAGATGAAGTGCCTGAGATGGGTAGTAGGATACATACTGTGGGACAGAAGAAGAAATGAGGACATCAGAGCAGAGGCCAAAGTAGCTTCAATTGCAGATAAGGTAAAAAAAAAATGATTACAGTGGTTCAGACATATGTGCAGAAAAGCAGAAGACACACTGGTGAAGAAGATTTGGAACAGACAGGAAGAAGGCAAGAGGAAATGTCAATGTCCAGCAAAGAGGTGGATGGACTGTGTGAGAGAAGACCTGTGACAGTCAGGTATGAGTGTTGAAGAAAGAAGAGTAACACTGAATCGAGAGAAATAGTGACAGTTGACACGACATTCTGACCCTTATAGAAAATGGAAGAAGGGGGGTTGATGAGGATGATGATGATGATGACACACAAAACACTGATCAATAAACTGCATGTCTTATAAATAGAACATGACAAGTATACAACAATTAGACAGGTGACATTCTAGGACACAGTCAGGGCATCCCAAAGGGCTCTGTTCTAGGTCCATACTTGTTTAGATTGTATGTTTCAGATCTGCATTTTTATCTGAAGTGTTGTGTAGTCTGCATTTAAATGACTTGAACTGGTAAACTGATTACTTCTGTTACAGACAGGGCATATATGCAAAAGAGCTCTGCTAAACTGATCATTTGGGCAAAGAAAAATAATTTGCCAATAAATACATCAACAACTAATCATTTAAGATTTGGGAGACATAGACTGAATGGTGAATATTTAATACCACATGCAGTGATAAAAACTGTATTTAGATTTAAGGATCTGGGTTTATGGATTGATCCAACTTTGAGTTTTCCTGGTCATATCAACAAATTTGTTAAAGATAGTTATAAAATATATCTTGTATTAAAAGATTTAAAAAGTATTGGAAATCAGAAATAATGAAATCATTATTTGTAAGTTACATCAGACCCAAAAAGGGAAATGGAATAATAATATGTAAACCTTATAAGAAAACCAGCATGAGTAAATTTGAAAGAGTAAAATGGGAATGCACCAAGGGCATCTATGGATGTGAACATTTAAGTTGTTAGGAAAGATTAAAATATTTGAACTTTTACAGTGTTTTATATACATATTTAAAAGGAAACCATGTCCAGGTGTACAGAGCATTTAGAGGCAATTACCTCTGGAAATGTTTGGGGTTATCAAAGAGTAGTAGACAATCATCAGACAACCTGTGTAGGAAATTATAAGAATGAAAGTTGTACTAATTGCTTCTCTGAGAGAGTAGTTAATACATGGAATAGACTACCAAATTATATTACAGCTAACACTAGTTTAGATATTTTAAAGGACAACTTGGACACATTTCATGGGAATGATTGCTCTGGTATACTGGCAGGCTAGAAGGGTATTATTGCCTTTGTCTGAAATATTTGTTTTGATGTGTGTATGCATGTATATATAACACTAGATGTACTAGATCACTGCTGCAGTAGCCATCTTCTCCCTCACTCCTTGTTTTGTTTTTGAGGTATTGCCAGAATATGTCTGTATAATTATTTTATTTACTTTTTTATTTATTTTATTTATCCTTTTGTTGACGGGGTTAGTCCCATTAGGCTAGTTGCCTCTTTTCAGGGGAGACCCAAGGTGGCATTTATACTGCTAGGGGAAATTTGGTCAGGGCACTGAGGGAACTTCCTTTTCTCCTTTCGATAATTGGTGTAGGATCTGTTACTCAAGCAGATGGGACCTTGGGTTAATGTCTCATAGTGGGATCTGTTAATCAAGCAGATGGGACCTTGGGTTAATGTCTCATATGAAGGACAACACACTCAGGAGTGCAGCACTTCCCTTATGCTGCACTGCAGTTTTGTATATACAGGTTTGCATATTTTACTGCTGTTTTTTTCCTTTCCTTTCCTTTCCTAGACATTTTCATTAATAGCTATAGCCTCACTTCTTGAGGCAAGAAAGCTCTGATGGTTTTGTCCACAAACTGGCTTTTTATTTATTTATTTATTTTATTGACATTTGATTACCAGGAATATCTGACTGAAGAGGTGCCCATATTCAGTGAATGTAAGGAAGAAAAACTCCAGAGTACTGCCAAAAAATTTTAAGAAAAATAATTTTATAATGTTCAGAAATAATACAAAAACATATATGGTTTAGGCAGAATGTGAAAACACTGACTAAGAATAGCTACAATATATATATGACAATGATTTGGTATTTAGTGAAATTGTAGCCATTTTATGGAGAAATTAAAGGTAAGTTAATATAATACAAACATGAATTGTAATATGAAGTGAGATAGAAAAAAATGCATTGCTATGATGGCTTAGCGGTTAACTACTGTGACTGTAGTGTACAGGGTCCTGGGTTTGAGCCTTGCAGAGGCAATTTATTTGGTTGGGGGGGGTGGCCTAATGGTTGAGGTGTTTGCCTTACAAACACAAGGTGCAGGGTTTGAGTCTCACAAGGCATAACTGGCTAGGCTTAAGATGGCTCTCAAGGGCAGTTAGCCTAGTATTAATCTATGAACCTATGAACATGGTTATGGCATATTTAGAAAGAAAGTCAGGGGAGAGAAACTGATTGAAGCAAGGAAATGAGTGAAGAAGGTAGAGTAAGGAGCTGTAAAGGTAAGGTATAATATGTACTTGCTCATATTTAGGGATATGGTTCATCTTAGAGTTGAGCAAAAAAATTAATCTGATGGATATAGGTAAGGAGTTCCAGTCCTTAGCAACATGGTAGGAATACAGGCCATGCACAGCAGATTTGATAGGTTTGTGGACAGGGAGGAGCTTTTGGTTACTGGCTTGTAACAACCAATTGGGAACGTAGTTACGAAGAATGGTATTTAAAGTTGGACAAGCAGATGGTTGCTGGATAATTTTGTAGGTGGTAAGAAGCTATGTATATTTTAGTTTGTGGAGTTGTTCAAACCATTTTAGGCTTTTAGTGCTATACAGTGGTGCATTCTGAAAGAGGCATTTGATACAATTTAGCCACTTCATTATAACATTTTTCAAGTTTTCCTTTTTGTAATGCCTGGGGGTTAGTAAGGACTGGAACTCTTTAAAGTACTGAGGGGATGATATAAGTGGTGACAAGTGAAATTTTACTTTAGTTGGTGACAAAGTTTTTGGCTCTATAAAACATCCCTAGTTTTTGATGTTTTGTTTATGCAATTTTGTATACACAGGTCAAATTTAAGATCATCATTCACCATCATCCCTAATAATTTGCTATGACAAGTGACTTTAATGGTTGCATTATTAAGATGGAGGATTTTAAATGTTGTTTTTCATGAGAAAGGGATTTGGGGGGAAGAGTTTTTTTTTGTAGGGGGGGGGGGCGGGTGAGCGTAAGTTGTAAGTTACAAAGCCATGTTTTAGTGGCTGTTAAAGTTTCCTGAGTAATTTTTGCAGAGGTCTGCTGGAGCTACTGACAATGAAGGTATGTAGAAAATGTCCTAAAGCTTTGAAAGTTGGCGAAGTCATACCTCTTTCAGGATATAACCCGTGTAGCTTAGGCTACTGCGACAGTGATATATTACAACATATGCAATCATAGTAAGATTACTTACACAACTGCACTAACCCTGATCATAACCAACTTGCAGTGAATGGAATGCAGTGGTTATTCGTTGATATTCTGAAAAGATAAATCAGTTAAGTGTCAGAGTGATGCAAGAGTCAACTGTAACAATTGT
This sequence comes from Protopterus annectens, assembly GCF_019279795.1. Classification (NCBI taxonomy): domain Eukaryota; kingdom Metazoa; phylum Chordata; order Ceratodontiformes; family Protopteridae; genus Protopterus; species Protopterus annectens. Next base: position 1,241,942,670 of record NC_056745.1, read on the forward strand.
TAAGCACTGCCAGCTAAAGTTGTTTAAGTCAGGTCTAGTGCTAAGCAGTAAAACCAGCCCGCACTGATGAGCAAATAGCAGCAAAAATAAATTATTTGTTTTTGCCTGCTGCCCATAGAAATAAGTTGCCCCTTCCTCTAATAAACTAACAGAATGTGTGTGTTCGCCTGCATTTTCCAAAGGATACCAGCTCTGAAACTCAAATGAATATCATTTTTAGTGACTTTATTCCTCAATGGTTTGTCTGCCAACAATAGATTTTATGAAGAACAGACCAAAAATATGAAGCAATAACTTGAGCATTCTGTGAAAATCTTGACAGCTGAGAGGCATGAAGGGTGAGTGTAAACGTAGCAGATTGCATTACACTACCTTTCTGACAGCGAACAGTAAGTGCTTTATGGATTTGAAAGTTGGCAAAGCACTTTGCATTTTTTTTCCTATTTCCCTATAAAAGCATATAGGGCACATAAAGCTGCATACACTACAAAAAACTATGACTGGGTCATCGATCATAACCTAATATTATATGTTCTTGGCATTGATGCCAAGATTCATGTCTTGAGCTTCACTCTCGAGGTGAATTTCTTGGCATCCATGTCCCGAACACATTATATGCAGGTTATGATTGGTGACCCAGTCATAATACCCAGTATAGTACATGGAGTGTGGTGATTATGCTCTGATATTGCAAAAGACACAAACCAATTCATCACTTCCGTAGTGTAACTCCATACCTTAACAATTAAATGCTCCTACCTTTGCTGTTAAGATGGGGTATTCTGCTATGCAGTAAAACCTGAAGGTACTGAAAAACAAAGAACACCAGCAGAATGAGAAACAGCTTTCTTTCTGCTTGCTGCCTGTTCAGGTAATCTGTCATCGACTTTCTTTCCCTAATTTAAGACATGCAATGCTGCTTTTTTGACAGTGCTCACTGTTTTATTGCTTTAAAATCTAGCAATTCTAGCTAGCACTCATGTCTCAAACACGTGTTACCATCAGATACCTGATCAAAATCCTCTGTGTAGTGCAGGGAATACTCATATTATGTTCCAATATCAGGAAAATGATGAACTTGTCAAGCACTTCCTTAGCAGAAGATTCAATCTTATCAGTGATTGGTAAAGATTGTTGCATCCTCTCAACTGCTCTTACAATCAGTTCTTGTCATAGGGACTAACAATTGATAGTGTCTTCTTGCAAAGATCAGCAGGAGTAGGTAAAACAAATTAAGTTCAGTGTCCTGTGCCTCTCACCTGTCCCTGAGTTTATCTCATATTTTTATTCTGTCCTTAGTATTTTTTCTGGTAAATACCTTAGGATTACAGTCAGTCCAATGCCAGAGTTAGAGTTTCATACTTAGTATTCTTCAGACAATTTATACTGATGCAAAACCTATTGATCTGTTAAAAGTTTAAGTGAAATAGAGCAACATTTAAAACTGTCCCTGATTTTGATTCTTGCTCTCCCCAAAAAAATAAATAAATAAAAGTAAAAACCTAAGCAATAGTGCTGGTTCTTTGCTTAATTTCAAAGGCAGTGAAAACATTTTGTACTTTTTTTGTATCTAGCAGTAAATGGAATAGACTTAGCTCTGTTCATGCACTACAAAAATTATGTTTGAGTCACTGATCATAACCTTTGATAATGTGTTCTCCATATGGATGCCAAGATTCACCTCTTGAACTTTGGTAAGTTCATAGTATCCATGTCTGGTATGTATAATAAACCAGTTATCATCAAAGACCTGATCATAATCCTAAATGTTATGTTCCAGATGTGGATGTCAGGAAATTTACATTGCGAGAAAAGCAAAGCTCAACAGATAAAAAGTTATGAGTGACAACGTCTGCAAGCTCACTGTGCCAAATGTAATACACTTGACTAAAGCATCTCTGGTTGACATAGGTATCGGCCATGAGGATAACAACACTTACAAGCAACACACTATTATGAGTGTATTTCCTACACACAGCTGTGTAATGCATGCATCTGCCACATTTAATAGCAATGGATACATTGTCTGAAGCATCTGCAATAGATGTTTGAATTAAGAATTGGTGTGTTATAATGAATAATGCAGCAGTATGTGAGACTATGCCCATATGCATGGAAACTACAGCAGTGTAAAGTCTAGCATCAATCAGCAAGGAAGCTGTCAATATGATAATTTAGTCACATAACAAACAATGCAATGAACACACTGTATAAGAACATGTCAAGCCTCAAGATGTGCCACATGATCACTGTCCCCTTGACATTGCCAGTGAAATTGTTATACTGGTATGAAATCCTAACATTCATGCATATCTGTTCATGCAAACTATCAAGTGGGAATACTGATGTGATGCACTGTTACACCCATGAATTTGTGCAGTCATACTGAAGCTGAACCTAGAATACAGTTGAAGTTTATAGGTTCATAGGAGAGTACTAAGCTAATGTTCAGAGATGACATAAAAGCCTAGCTATCTTTAACATGGACCTCAGTGTTTTGAATATCTATGTGAATGAAGTTCACACAGTTATGAGCCCATGCTATATTATTTACGCCAACTGCCTCTATCCATGAGGGATGTGAGTGCAACACCAGGATTACAATAAACATCCGGGATAATTCAATAAAGCTTACACAGTCTTTTTTCCTGTGTCTGCATTGCAGCAGGAGATTTTAAATTCAGTAAGTACCTTGTAGACATGCACACCCCCAGGGAAACCATGGTGACCCTTTGGACACCATGTAAACAATATGCAGATAAAGCAGGGAAAGAGACCAGAGTGATTCAACATGGTGGGAAGCAACCATGTAGGCTCTGTGCTGCTGTTCCGGCTGTATTTGAAAACTTTTAAAATACAGCCATGGAACCATGCTTCTCAGCCCTGTTATAGTGGTTCTATTTTAGTTCATCGACAACTTAGGTTGACGAATCTGTAATGATCGACACCTAAGCGTCAAACTTGCAAAATCGTGAATGGCCATTTAAGCAAATTCTTTCCTCGGGAAATAATTCAGTAGGCCATCCGTGAACAAAATTAACTTTTCAACCTAAATAAAGTGGGGGGCTGTGCCACCCACACCCCCCTAACTAAATATACTAACTCCAAGATCGCTCTACATTGCCAAAAGGGCAAATCCCTGATAATGGCCAAGCAACTTCTTTCTCAAGGAAATAATTTGCTTAAATGACCGAGATTTTGCAAGTTCGATGCTTAGGTGTCGATCATTACAGATTCGACAACCTAAGCTATCGATGAACTAATATAGACCCATTACAGCTGAAATTCCTGGACACAGCCTGACAAAGTGGTGGGTAAAAGGCACAAAAACAGTGACAAATTATAAATATTGCTCATATAAACTTAGAAAGCTACTCGACCAGAGTTTTTGTTAACTTGCAGTTTCCGAAGGATTTGAGGTCTGAAACTCAAATGTATGCCATTATTTAAAGATGCCAGTCTTAGGATTATCTGAGTGATTTGCCAGAAAGTTGCACATTTTAAAAGAAACACAACAAAATGTGAGGCAAAAAAGCTATCTGGACAGTTGAGAGGTATGCATGGAACTGCACTACAGGGCATACATCTCAACCTCTTAGATCAAGAAATCTGGAGAAAGCCATCAGTAATTGGGTGAGAAAAGGGGCCAGAATTAGAGATACTTTTTAAATATTGCATACCCAAACTTAGAAAATTGAGAGGACACTAGTTTTGCAGAAAGCAGCTTTTAGCTGCCACGCCCCCAAGGCACAGTACATATTGTAAGTCTAGCAGATCTCTCAACCTCTTAGAGCAGGAAATCTGGACAAAGCCATCAATAATGTGGTAGGGAAAGGGGGCAGAACTAGGGACACTTTATAAATATTACTCTTACAAAATTACAAAACTGAGAGGGCACTACCTTTGCAGAAAGCAGCTTTGCTGTCATGGCCCCCAAGGAATGGTACACATTGCAATTGTAGCAGATCTCTCAACCTCTTAGAGGAGAAAATATGGACAAAGCCATCAATAATGGGGTGAAGAAAGGTGCCAGAACAAGGGATGATTTATAAGTTTTGCTCTTACAAACTTAAAATATTGAGAGGACATCGACTTTGCAGAAAGCAGCTTTGCTGGTACACCTCCAAGGAATGGTACACATCGTAAGTGTAGCAGACCTTTCAACCTGTTAGGGCAAGGCATCTGGACAAAGGCATAAATAATGGGAGAAAAGGTCCATAATAAGTGTAACAGTTAAAGTCCTTGCTCTAACAAACTTAAAAAATTGATAGAATCAGAGGTTTACAGCAAAGTAATATCAAGTCTATGTTCAACATTCCTTTCCCCATTAGTTTCCCTAGCTACACGGTTGCCTTTTCATGTTGAAGTCTGTGTTGTTTCCAGGCCTTCAACATAATGAATATGCAAATGAGGTCTGAAATCATTAGAACTGCTGAATCACAAATAGTTTTCTCCCTGTAGGGACGTTCACATCATGTAAACACTCCCTTGGTGTTTGTGTTGTTTTATGTTGTTGGGATGGCAACTGCGCTTGTTTACATCAGGTGAGTATTGCAGGTTAGAGGGATGGCAACTGTGGTTGTGTACAGCAGGTGGGTGTGTCAGGTTAGACTTACAAATTGTTACATTTAGGTTTGTCAGGTTTTGAAATGCAAGGAACAGTGCACAATAGGCTTCTATTTCATTAACATCCAACCTCGTTTTCATTTGTCGCAAATTTTCTCTGACAGGTTTGTAGTATTATTTATTATAAATGAAAAGAAATAAAAAGGAGAAATATTTGAAATGAGGAAAAGCAATTTGACATATACACAGTACAAAATGTTAGGACACGGGATGTGTCTACTTAGGTCTGCATTTCAACTCTCAGTCCAATGCACCTTCAGAAAACAGGATGGGTGCCTTATCCTCTTTCCCACACAAACATCTTGGAAACAAGGAACTGATGTCATTCTTCACACAACCAGCTTCAACAGAATGTACACTGATATCAAACCATAGAACTGCTATTTTCACGCACGTGTTATTGTATTTTGATGTAAGTGCACTTAGTAAGCACACAACCTGTTATGACTATTGCTGACATATTTACAGCTTTGTCTTACCCTTATATTCTTCCTGGTCATTAATCATTTATCTGCCCAGTACTCTGAGAGATGCAGTCTGTAAGCCATGCTATATCATTGGCCTTAAAATGTGTGAGGATATTAACTGACAATAATAGCATATGAATTTACCAACAACTGAAGGCCAAGTCGGATGGCACAAACTAGTACAGAATGTTCTTTTGGAGAGGGGCAAAGGTGAGTTACTCTTATCCCACATGCAAGGGCACAACTGTTCTGTTGTGGGGGGCAAATCTGAGTTACTGTTGTGGCACATACATGCACAGACTGTTGTTTTGCTGCAAGCAAAGGGGGGTTTGCTATTATGGCACAAACAAGGATATTCTGCTCTTGTTACTCTTCTTGTTTTGCATCCTGCCTGTTGTTTGATCACGTGAGGGTTGTGAAGTCAGAAACTGCAATGTGTGCCATTACTTTCTAATTTCTGTCTTCAATGATTTTCCAGTAAAAATGTATGGTGCTAAACTGAGGGCATGCAGTGATCATCAGTACTTTTGAGAGTTATGACTGTGTGAATCCTTGATGCCTGAGGCCTACTACTTACTAATGGACACATATAAGTCAAAGACATCTCTGCTGCCACATGTTTACGTAATGTTTGTACAAATCTTCCACCTTGTACTTCCTTACCGTAACAGCCAATGAAACCCAAGGGTATGCCATAATATTGTTAAACAATACACTCCAGGTTCAGGACTTACCTTGTAAATGCAAATGCTGCCACAGTGTTAGTCCAAGGTTGGCTCTGTCTGATGCAAGCAGTATCAAAGACAATACATGGGAAGGTAAACGTTGTGTTAATTGCCTGGCATCAATGTTACTACATGTATTGGAGTATGAGGAAGGTTTATTGTCCTAAGTGGTGAGTGAGTGTGTTATGCATTGTCTCTTAGCCAATGCAAGACCATACTGAGCACGCCTGTGTCTGCCTACACCCACATCAGCTGGAAGTTCCCCCTCTGACTCCTCATCTGCCTGTGGCTGTGGTGACCTTGGCATTGGTGGTGGGATGTGTGCCCCTTTCTCTTCCTCAACCTGCTGCAGTTGTTCCCTCAGGATTATGTTGTGTAGCATGGCACAAACTGTGAAGATTTATGCACATGTCAGTATAGTGCACTGCAGGGCTCCCCCAGATGTATCTAGGCTCCAGAACTGTCACTTCAGCAGGCAAAGCACACACTATATGAATGTTCTGGTTTGAGCATGTGCATCATTATGGTGTTCATCAGAAACAAAGTATGTGCATTTCTGATGGGTGTCATCAGCCACAGTTCCAGTGCATAGCCTGCATCCCCCAGTAGATGACTCTGTGGGATATCCCCCCAGCAAACATTTGGTACTGTTGGCAGGTGTGCCAGATATGTGAGTTATGGTAACTGTCCTGATTGCCAGCACACATGTTCAACATGATTGCCTTGGTATTACACATGGCTTGCCAGTTGATAGAGTGGTAGCCCTTTCTGTTAATGTACAGCCTACCCTGTTCCATAGGTGGCGCCTTTATTTCTACATGAGTGCAATCTATGGCACCCAGTAGTGCAGGTTAGTGTGCTACCTGCTACAGCTGTTGCATTTCTCTGGCCCTCTCCTCAGAACTACTGGGAAAATATATGTGCTCACTGGCAGCTTTGAGCATAGCATCCAGGAATTGATGGAGGATCCCAGCTGCTGATGCCTGTGACACCCCCAGCATGTCTCCTGTTGGTCTCTGAAAGGTACCTGTAGCTAATATTCTAAAGGCTACATATACCTTAGTCTCCACTGGGAGGGGTTTCCTGTAGTTGGCTCTGGCTCCAAGTTGAGGTCACCAGATGTTGCAGCGTTCCTGTACTATGTCCCTGTCCAGCCTGTAGCACTGCACAATTTCCATGTCATGTAGGTTGTGATAAGTTAAATATGGCCCAACAACTCTTATCCTTATTGAACTAGGCCTATTGGCATCAGAAATAGCACTGGCTATAGCCTCTTGCACATACAAATGTATTAATGCAGAAGCAGGCCATAACATTCTCTGTGTGTAGACTTAACATGGCTGAACTCCATCTGCAAGAGAAACCAGCATGGAGTCTACATGGATGGCTTGTTGAATAGCTCCACTGTTTTGGACTGGTTGATTAGCATGCAATTCAGCTGGCTATGCTGTAATTTGCATCTTTGAAACACAGACAAAGACAGGTGCATGCCATTAATAATCTACACCATTATTAAAAAAACAAATGTGCAGCTGGCCAAAATGATGGTGAGGAGAGTTATATATGTTTGGAAGACTGCAAAAGTGCTTTTTCTTCAGGATATACCTGTACAGATAAGTACTGAACCTCAGCAGGTATGATCCCCTTTTGTTACCTACATCCTGCATATGCTGGAATGTATGTAAAACTAGTGTGAAGCAAAGATTTTTACACTTTTATCTGTATGTATTAGTTAGAAGTGTACTGATGTCATGGGCCTGTCTTTCAAGTTTGATAAAAATGTACAAATGTGTCAGGGGTAGGTCCTTTGATAGCACTTTTGTTTAAAAGATATTTTATTAGCAAAATGGGTCATTTGCCTGTTCTTATTTGGGGGGAGGGGCAAGGATAAGTTACTCTTATGGCACAAACCAGAATGGACTGTTCCTTTTTTGTGGGGGCAAAGTTGACTTTACTGTTCTGGCACAAACAAGGATATGTTGCTCTTGTTACTCTCCTTGTTTTGCATCCTGTCTGTTGTGACTATTTCTCATGTCTGGACTGCTTTATGTTGCTTCAGTGGGTAATACTGTCTGGCTACCTTTTCTGTTTGATCTGGAAACAGTTATTTTGTAGATTTGTGATACTTATGCATATTATACCTCTGTTGTCTTTTAGGACACCTAAATGTATATCACTCAGGTGTGTCAATCTAGGGAGACCCCCCCCCCTTTAATGATACTAAAAATCAAGTCATAGTCAATGGGTTTTGGCAATATGTTGCTTTTCTCCTGGAAAGGGGATGGTGAGATATGGCCCGGAGGATGTGAATATGGCAACAGATTGTTCATGATGTCAGTGCCATGGGTGGCCCCAGCAGAATATATGAACAGGTCTGCCACAGGCCACGGACATGACAAAATCTGCAAGGAGGTGAACAGCTGCAGTGGTCTGTGACCAAATGGTGACTGGCATAGGGCCAGCTAAGGAACCACCACTAACCCCCAGTGAAGAGTTTCTGGACAATCTGACAGGTTCCGACAGATCCCAGGGCAGTGTAGTGCAGCATGGATGTGGGTGCAACACCTGAGACAGCAAGCACATCCCAGGAGGAACTTCCAGGTAAACTTTGATATCTCAAAAATTGAATACTGCTGTTTAGTAAAGCAATTGAAATGAATAAGTGAATTCTGTATCATCATATCTTGTTTTGGGTGGGGAATTGAAGACTGCGACAGTTATAACCTTCAACATGTCTTGTTTTGGGTGGGGAATTGAAGATTGAAACAGTTCTAACCTTACTTTGGAATTGTCAGCCACATTCATGTTAAAAGTACTGTTAATGCACATATAGAGGGGTAAATGTATTACCCCTGTGTTATTGTTAATTGTGATGATGTTACCCTTACCTCTTCCTGGCCCATCTGAAGTACAGTGCAGTATATCTTCTGTGGTGGAAAGCCAAATTTTTATGTCAGTAGTGCTGAGCAATTGAAAGAAATATTGTAGTTTGTGATTTTGATCTGAGGCCTATTGTGTGTATTACAGAACTTCTTCAGAATCATGATTCTGAAGAAGTTTTGTAATAAATGGGACAAAAGCACTAAATCTATTCTGGCTCCAGTCTGTGGTTTATTTTTAAGTTGGTTCTGCAATTTTATAGTTTTCTATTGTGTGTATTGCTGTACTTTCTGTAATAGTAGTAGCACTGTTAGTTAGCATATATTGCACTACAGTAGTGCAGATGTTAATGTAGCTCTGTGTTTCATGCTTTTTACCACAGGTGATCATGAGAGTGGGAGTGTGTGTCCTGTGCCATTCAATGACAGTGGATCTGAAGGCTCTGATGATGATGGTGGTGGAAAAACTAGGATGCATTTGAGGGGTGCAGAGGTTGAATTTGACACAGAGGTTGACATACAGCCATGACTTGCATTTTCATCAGATGCAGCCAGTAGGCCTACACCAACCCAGTCCACTAAGGCCATAGATATTGTACAGATGGAGGGCGAGGACATTGATCATGGAAGTGAAGTTACTGTGAATTCATTGCATGTTGAGTAAGTCTGTAGCCAAAGTGTGGGCTGGGTGCCACACAGGAGGATTGATAGGGGTGATTGTAGAGGGGCTGCTGTCCCTCCTCCACCTGGTGCAGGTGTCAACTCCCATGCCACTCAATGTATGGTTAGGGCATTCATGGAAGCACAGAAACAATCCCTTAGCTGCTCCAGACAAATGCTCAAGATTGTGGATTCAGAACAGTCTGACATGCATGACTACCCAGACTGTATTGCTGATTCATTTTATTAGATGAATGACACATTGGAACAAGGGGTGTCTGTGATGGACCAAGGGGTGACTGTCATGGAGCGAGTAGTGTCTGTGATGGAATGTCTGTGGGGAGGAGAATGGTATCCTCATAGCCATAGGTCAGCCACATCATCTGCTGTCAGCCAATGTGGCAGTGACCGAGCAAGCTCCCATAGTGGCAGTAGTTCCACTGCTCCATCAGTGAGTCTGCTGTCCACACCTAGACATGGCAGGACATGGAGTCATGGTTCTGTATGTCCCCTTGTAAGGAGCTCATCCAGCAGACATCATTCAAGTTCAGGTAGCAGCAATGCATCTGACTGTGGGTATGGGCATGAGAGTGCAATTCCTGGCAGAGCCAGTTCTCGTTCTCAGGGATTAGAACAATGAACTGCCACCTGTACCATGCATGACTCACACCTTTCCAACAGACTAAGATGTAGAGCTAGCATAGAGCTTGGTTGTGTTCATGCAGACACTCACACACCAGTTTCACCTTGAGGATCCCTACAGACACACACACACAAAACACTTACTCAGTAAGTCTCACTGGCCATTTGTTTTATTCCAGTGTCTGTCTTCTTCTCCTTCCTACTCATGCACACTCACTGACCTTCTGTGTTAGCCTATGCTTCCTGACTCCCCCTCCCAACACCCTTTAAAAGTGATGATAACTGTGCCATATCCCTTTGTTCTGTATTTGGAGTCAGGGATGCAAAAGCTTAAGTCTGATGCTCAGGATGCATAGATAACTTCGTGCTTAGTATATCTGCATTTGTATTGTTGAACTGGTCATTGTACCTTTGACTTATATTGGCCTTTGAAAGTTAGACAGTTGCTAGCATCAGCCTTTCACAATGTTATAGTGAATGCTCTTGTAAGGATGGTGATGTCAGAAACTGCAATGTGCAGCATTACTTTCTAACTTCTATCTTTAATGATCTTCCAGGACAAATGTATTGTGCACATCATAAGTCACACCATCATATTCAGACCTTAGGAATGTATGACAGCACTGGAGTCAAACCTCATTAGAACAGTAATACAGTAAAATTTTCTCTTTTTCATGCACCTCATCAGACACATGCAGCAGCTGGAAAGGCCACAGGGCTTTCTCAGGAAGATAACACAGGGAATACAAATCATGCCATGATGTATGGGGGTAGATTAAAAGCCATGACAATGTCATCCTTCTGGTTTAGGATGAGGTGACATCTGACTGGCCTCCATGCCAGTGTCTGACCATGCCTTGCTAGGATGACTGCATACCCAGTCATCTGGAGTGGGAGGTTGGCATAATGGCTAAGGTGTTTACCTTACAGACACAAGGTGCAGAGTTTGATTCTCACATGGGGTAATTGGCTAGGCTTAAAATGGCCCACAGGAGCACTTAGCCTAGTACTAATCTATGAACCTATGAACTATATACCTGATGACATCAGCAGTGTCTGGTGAGAACATGATAATAACAGTGTTCCACATGCTGTGATAAAATGCTCTCTGTAATGTCAAGCATATGCACACACTCCCACCTTCAGTAAGAATAGAACCTCTACCCATCTAAGTACACAGACTAGAGAACACATCACTTAGTGCAAGTGTCACGGGACAAGTCTGATTTTGCAAGGATGCAGCTGAACTTACAGTTCATTACATCAGCAGCCCATGTGTGTAACAAGATGTTGGCAAGCCTGCATAGGTTCATAGCTTCATAGGTTCATGCAAGGCTACTACCATAATGGCCCTAGATTGATAGGTTCATGGGAGGTTACTATGCTAAGGAGACCCTGGATTTCTTTAGTGAGAAACCTTTGAGGTTTCTCCACCTGCAGCAGGTGTCTGGTGATGTATATGCAAAAGGCAGAATTGTACTCTTTTATTGGTCTGATGAGGGATGAGTGCAGTGGAGTGATAACATCCTTAGTCTTGGATGGTATGCTCTAACGTATGAGATGTGCTTAGCCTAGCCAAGTTGTGTTCTCTTATAGACCAAGATATGTAGCTCATATTTGCAAATCCATGATAATCACTGGTTGACCATGTCTTCGGGTGACATAGGTGAAACCCCTGGGGTAAATTTATGATTTCCCATGTAATTGTCCCAGTTACCCTTAAATAGAGTCTTTGAGGAGCTCAGTTTCACATGAATTGGGAGCTTGTTCCATAGGAGTGGCAATCTCTGGGAGAGATATCGGTCTCTCCAGCATGTCCTGCTGATGTTGCAGGCTAGGTTAACTTCCCTAGAGTGAGTGACTCTTGTCCCATGTGATTTGGGGAGGTGTAGTATTTCTTTTAAGGCATGGTTTGAGACTGCTCTCTAGACCATCCACAAATTGCCTCTCAGCAGCCTGTAGGATACAGTGTACATTGACAGGGTTTTAGTCTTTCCATGTAGGTCATGTTTTGGAGACCCTGGATTTTCTTAGTGAGAAACCTTTGAGGTCTCCGCACCTGCTGCAGGTGTCTGGTGAAGTACATGCAAAAGAGAGAATTGTACTCTTTTATTGGTCTGATGAGGAATGAGTGCAGTGGAGTGATAACATCCTTAGTCTTGGATGCTATGCCCTAAAGTATGAGGTGTGCAACATAAAGGGCATTTATTACCACTGTGGACACTTGATCAAAGGTGAGGTTGCCAACAACCTGCATTCAAAAATCTCTCACCATTGGGTTAGAGCATGGGTGGGGGTATTATTAATAGTGTAACTAGCACGGACTTCTCCTTTGCTGAAAGGGATAATAGTGTATTAATTTGGGTGAACTTTAAGTCTATGGCTTTGGCAACAATCATTAATGTATGTAAGCACATTTTGTAGTATGTTGACATTGTTTGGGATTTCAATGATTGCCACAGTTTGTCATCATCAGCAAACTTGCTAAGCCACAGGCCATATTTATTCCCCTGATTTTCCGAGGAATACATTCCAAACAGTAGGTGGCCCAGCACAGACCCTCATGGGACACCACTGGGAACAGGTCTGCTGGTAAAGATGGAATCCCCACCTATGACTGTATGCATTATGATGGTGACCCAGTTGGCTACCCATCCCATATAGTAATGTATGTGTTAATCCCTTTGGGTGAGATTTGCAATGCCTCAGTGGGGGAGTGTTTCAAATCCCTTTGGCATGTCAAGATTGGCAATATGTAATGATTTGCCTTAATCCAGGGCTTTGGTGACACTTTTGAAGAATTACACTAGGTTTAACAGGCATGATCCTCCCTTGACAAACCCAAATTGGGTCAGGGAAAGAGTTTGAAGGTCACCAATGTCCTTCTTGATAAGGTCCAAGATGATTCTCTCCATGGCCTTACAGGCAAGTCTGGTGAGGCTTATGGGCATAGAGTGTCCTGGGTCGGTTGAGAGACCCCTTCTGTGCAAGGGTATTACGGTTGCTGTTTTCCCTCTCTGCTAGGAAAAATCCAGTACTTAGACTGTAGTTGAAGGGAGTGCCCAGTGGTTCTGCTAACTCTTGCTTTACACTGTTTAGTAAGCAGCCTGGGATGTTATCCAGTCCCATAGAGGCTGTGTTTTTGGTACTGACAAGTGCAGTTATGACAGGATATTTGGAGATAATAGGTAGAGAACTGTTGACAGGTATGCTGCGGGGTATGATCTGTAGAGACAGTGGTGTAAAATTGTTGCCAAACCTTTGTGCTAACAGGTTGGCTGTGTCCTCTGGTTCAGTATGAGTGGCACTGTCCACTCTGAATTTGGTGCAATGCTGGGCCTTCCATTTTACATTACAGCCATAGGTAAATAATACCTTATAATTATCCTTAGCTATGGATGCTAATATAGTTTCATAGTTAACTTTAGAGGACTCTAAAGCTGTCCACTTTGCTTATTCAAGCTATGGAGGGTGTTCTTCTGCTGAGACTGTTACCTGTTCTTTCTGGACATCTGTTTTTTCCCATGTTATACAATCTATTTATGCTAGATGTCCACCATGTTGGCTTTTTTCCGTGAGCAAGTTTTGATCCGTTCTGGCACAGCTAAGGCTATAGATTTGTAAGGCTGTTTATACAGCCCATTTGTGTACACCTCCACATTGAAGTCTTTTCTGTCAGTGGTGGCAGTAGGTTTGAAACTATATATGCCATTGCTTAGAAGGCTATAGTTTGCTTAGTAGAGAATTTTCCACCTTTTGGATCCTGAAGAAGGGGGGTCAGGTACAAATGTTACATTGAACGTCACTGATTTATGGTCAAAAATTACCAGTGAGAATCTCACATGAGATGGTGCAATCTTCCATGTTGGTGAGTTCTAGGTCAAAGGCATTTGAAGCTCTTGTGGGTGTGCAGACTAACTGTTCCAGAGCCTTCATGTTTACAAAGTGCTGCAACCTTAAGGAGAGCTTGTTTGAGCACATATATGTATCTCAATAGATGGAAGAATAGTTACAGTGAACCATGCCTAGGGTGTTTGGCTGTATTATGACTGACTCAAGTAGGTCCATGATGGCACTGTTTGGTTTTCATGGTCCATATTGGTGGACTGCAGCTAACAATGATGTGGAAGGGGTTTCTCCTACAGTTAGTTGTACTTGTAGTAACTCTAGAGAGTGTTACTACTGAACCACTCTTGAGGTGTACTTGTGTTTTTTAAAGACGTATACACCTCCTCATTTGGTTATTTCACAATCTTTTTGCTGCCTGAATGTGTGGAAGGCATTATAACCTTTCATGGTCAGAGTACTCTCCGTGGTCCTTGTCTCTGTGGTTGCACAAACATCAACATCTTCCCAAGAAAGAAGTGCCTCCATTGAGTATAGTTTCTGATTTAGACTCCTAGTATTAAGCAGCATAACCTTGGGTTTGTCTTTTTGAGGATATTTTCACTTCAGGAAGTTTGTTCTTATGACATTGTCTAAAACATTTACTATGGGTGAAGCAAGTACCCAAGTAAGTTATTCCAACATGGAGTCTGACAGAGGTGTACCTGTGGATGTCCTTACATTCACTACTGCAGTGAACATATGGGTATCCTGTAGTGGAAGGCTAACATTTGGCCAGTCCTCCAAAGACTCCTGCTGCTTTATAGGTACGCTGAACATCACCCAAATGCTGCTTGTGTAGCATGGAGTATAAAGGTGACATTCAGGTCTACCAAAAACAGAACTTTTTTGTTGCCGATTTGATGTATGTTTTCACCATCAGTCTGTTTACCTGCATCCATTTCCTGCCAGTTGAACTCATTTTTGTTCTACAGCGAGTACCTATACCTGTTTGTTGATTTCTTTGTAATTGCAGTTAAGTGCCCTGTTGGAAAGTCTGCTTTTTCTTGCTTTTTTGTGCTCCTTGGGGTTAATGTCATCCAGGAAGGGTAAATGCCACTCATCCAAGAAGGGTAAATGCCAGTGTGAGAGACAGATTTACAATAAAGACTGGCACAATAAATGTCTTTTTTGCCTAGGAGTTCCTCAAGACCGTACGTCTTGCTCAAGTTGTCAGGCATTTGTCCAGAAAATCCTTCCTAGGAGATATTCTCCCCTTTCCTTGTATCTTGAGAAACAGCATCTTAAGATTCTCACTAATGATACAATGGATGTAATCTCCTGCCCCAAGGGTCAACTGTTAGGGAAGAAGAGGGTGAAAAGGATACGCCCAGAATTTTCTGCTGTCGAGTATCTGCCAGGAGTTTCTCCTGAGGTCATTACAAACCCAGAGGCTTGCCCAGCTGTGTTATTGGATTTCTCTACTACAACCATCTTAGAAGCCAGTGAGGATCCAGCTGGCAGCACATACGCAGAGGCTTTGCAGGCATCCATCTTGCACATACTGGGGAACCACAATTTTTTTTCTGAGGTGCCTAAGGAAGCTCCACAGTCATTATTTGGAGAAGTAGTTCCTACTACTGCCCTCGACTGTCATCCTGGGTCTGAGCTTTCTCAGTTTGGTGGGGATGTCCTCTTAAAAAGAAAACAACAAATTAAACATGTTTCTTTTGCTTACAGGAATCCACAAAGTGAGGGGAAGGCCTTCAGTCAGAGGCTATTTACCATTTTAATGTCCTTAGAGCATCCTCAAGGGGTTTTGGTACCTTCTCCTTCTTGGTCCTCTACTCCCCTAAAAGGTCTTGAGAACAAGATTCTTCTGAGGATAAATCAGATTCTGACAATGATTTCCTGTGTTATTCTACTTAAAGTCCTTCTCCTCTGGACTATGTGTCAGAGAGGAGGATTATATTAGTCCTGATGTTCCTTTTTTGAGGAAATTTCCTTTGGGTACACACTCTCTAGGATGATGATTTATATATTTATTTTTTTAACTGGGATTGTGTGCGAGTCTCTGATATCCATAAAAGATTGTATGACTTGCTGCAGCTGGTATCTCCTAAACCTGTGACTATCCCTCCTGTTTTGGCTGCTTTGTTGGATGATTTTTTCCAATGCCTGCCATGTGCCTAATTCTCTGCCCCCCTGCTCCCAAGATGCTTGACAGGTTTTAGAGGGTGCCTGAGGATTGTTACTTTTTATATCAATGTCCTACTGCTGACCCCTCTGTAATGTCTGTAGCATCTGATAAACTATCTCAGTTGCTTCCTTCACCCAAGTTATTGCCTTCTGATAAGGACAGCAGAACTGTGGAAAGGCTGGGTAAGAAGGTTTACACTTCTGCTACCCACTTATTTTTGATTTTCCAGACTCTAAGGAAAAAACATCTGTTGTTTTCTTGCTAGGGGCTTCCTCTCAAATCATTCATCATTATATTATATGTCCTTATGATGCAGTAGATGCCTTTTCAAAGGCTGCTGGTTTTGGTTCAGTGTTGAGGAGGTATTCTTGGCTTAAGCTTCAACCTCTACCTAATGACATTACAGCTAAGTTGATGGATACTCCTCTGGATTCTAGACTTTTTGTTGGGGAAGCTGTTTCTAGTTTAAGTCCCTTCGGTATAAGGATAAGGCCTTACAGGAGCTTAAACATGTGTTTTTTTCTCCTGTGCCTAAATGTCAGAGAAACTACCCTGCTATGCCTGCTTTTGTTTGTAGGCAATCACACGGCTCATCCTGCTAAGGCTGTTCAGTTTTCGGGGACTCCAAAGTCTTCCTTTCCAGACAAACCAGGTACTGTATGACTATTTGTCTCTTCCCAGCAACATTCTTCTTTTTCGTCACCTTGCTTTTTCTCTTCCTGTTTGGCTTCAGATCACTTAGGATGTTTGTGTTCTGTCAATCATTTGTCAGGGATACTTCATGGTGAGGAAATCCCATTCTCCTTTTATGGGCATTCTTCAGCCTCCTCAGGATCAACTTCCCTTTTTTCCCCAGAAGTTTTTCAAAATCTCTTGACTCAGGGTACAATTCAAGAGGTGCCTGTGTCCTAAAGGGGGAAAGGGTTCTACTCCAGATTATTTCTAGTGCCCAGAAAAGAAGACACTTGGAGACTTAATCTAGACCTCTCTCATGTAAACACTTCTTTAAAAGTGCCTTCCTTTTGGATGTTGTCCTTTCAGATTCTATTTCCTGTCTTGCTGTCTCCTCAGGGCTATACTGTGTCTCTGGATCTCAAGAATGTTTATCTCCATATTCTGAACCATTCTCTTTTCATGGAGGTTTTGTGCTTCTCTGTTGCTTCCTGGCATTTTCAGTTTTCTGCTTTGCCATTTGGCCTTTCTACTGCCCCAAGTGTGTTCCCCAAATGCCTTGCTCCTGTGATTGCTCCTTACTAGCTTCAAAGGATACAAATATTTCCTTACTTAGACAACCTATTGATTCAGGTGTCCTCTCCAGACATCCTTTTGCCAAATCTTCAGTCATTTCTCTTCTTCAGTGCCTGGGGTTTACTATAACTTTCAAAAAAATCTTCTCTAACTCCTTCTCACGATTATGTTTTCTTGGTTTGCAGAATTCAGGCAGTGCAAATGTTTCCATCCCTGCCACCTCCAAGGCCTTAACTCTCATTTCTTTCTTTCACATTTTTCTTCCTCTGTCTTTCATAATCACCAAAGAGTTTCTGAGAGATCTCTTTCATGGAATCCACTATTCTGATGTTCCACCTGTCCAAACTTTACATGAGAAAGTTTCAGTTGTTTCTGAAATCTGTGTGGCTCAAACATGAACATCCTTTAGACTTTGTAGCTTCTCTTCTTCCTTGTTTCTGATAGGAACTTCAATGGTGGACTCAGTAGTTGCCTCTGAATCCAGGTATCCTTTTTCATCCTCCTCTTCCCTCTCAGGAATTGTTCAGGGACACTTCAGACATGGGATGGGGGACATTTCCCCCCAAAGGTACAGGGGGTTTTGTCACTTCATCAGCAAAAGGAGCACATCAGTGTCAAAAAGATGAGAGCTCTTCTTATCACAGGATCATAGGATCATATAAGGTTACTAAAGTAATGGCCCTGATGGTCTTACAAGCCTAACCAAGCTTTTCCCTATTGTAATATGCAGTAAGTAGGCCTGGCTCAACACCTGCTGCCCTTGTCAAGAAAGGAGGCAGGTGCCATGCAAGGGGTGAATTTGTGATTCCCCATCCAATCATCCAGGTGTCACTTGAAAAGGGTCACGGAAGGGCTCTGCTTTATTTTCATTGGAAGCATTGGTATCCTCAGGGAGATGAACCTGTTTCTCCAGCAGACTCTGTTACTATTACATGTCATGTTGAGACAGTGAGGTTGTTGGTGCAGGTACAATAGGTACCATTTGTCTTGCTAATGTGTAGCATTTCCATCATGATGGGATCCACAGTTGCTCTATATGCTAGGCAAAGATCACCCCCGAGCAGTCTGTATTACAGAGTATAGTGGCAGGGATTTCAGTCTATTATTATAGGACAGGTGCTGGACACTTTGAATTGTCCTTGTAAGGCACCTCTGAGGTCTCTCCAATTGTTGCAGGTGCCTGGTGAGGAACATGCCAAAGGATACACTGTACTTCATAATAGATCTGATGAGGGAGGAGTACAGGGGGATTATAACCTCTGTTTTTCTGGAGGCAATGTCTTTTTGATGAGATGGACAATGTAGAAAGCTTTCCTTGCCACTGTGGAGACATGGTGGTCAAACGAGAAGATGCTGTCAACCTGTGTCCCCAGATCTCTTACTACAGATTAGGTATTCCAGGTGGTGGTGTTAATGTTGTACTTTGCAGAGATATCTCCCTTGCTGAAGGAGATGATGATGCACTATTTAGCATTTAACTTGAGCCTGTGGCTTTGGCACCAGTGGTTGAGTAAGACTTTTTGGAGGGTGCTAATGTTGCTAGGAGATACAATGATTGTGCCATTTTGCAGTCATCTGCAAATGTTGTTAACCACATGCCCTTTGTATTGGCCTGTATTTCTCAGACATAGAGTCCAAACAATAGAGGCCCCAGCACCAAGCTCTGTGGTATACCACTGGTTAATGTTCTGAAAGTTGATGAAGTCTCTATGTTAACTGTGTGTACTCTATTGATGAGCCAGTTTGCTAACCTCCTGACCATGTACTGGTTTACTTGCAAATGGGTGCATTTATCTATGATACCCGAGTGGAAAATGGTGTCATAGGCCTTTGCTAGGATTAAGAGAGGTGCAGCTGATTCTTGCTTTAAGTAATTTTGATTACAACCAGGGATGTTGTCTGGTGCCATAGATGCCATATTTCTAGCCCTAGAAAGAGTATTAAAAAACATTTCCTTAGTGATTTCTGGATGAGAACATGAAGGACAGATGTCTTGTGGTACATTGGGCAGAAACAGAAGGGGAGATATTCTCATTGAACATGGCAGCCAGCAGGTTAGCAATATCACTAGGTTCATTATATGTTATGCCATTTACAACAAGGTCTATGCAACTCTGGGATTTACCTTTGAGGTTTTAGATGTAGCCAAAGAATGCCTTATGATTATCCTTGGCTAGAGTGACCAATTTGGATTTGTAGCCAGCGTTGGATTTTTTTTTACTAGGTGCCTTATTTCCTTATGTAGGCCAAGGAGGGATTCCTTTAAGTTAGGGGACTGTTTCTTACTGCTTTTGGACAGGAGTTTATTTCTCATTATATAGCCTGTTTATGGTGGATGTCCACTAAGCAGGCTTGTTCTTAAGTGATGAGATTACTTCTGTCCTTTCAGGTACAGTGGAGTCGATGCAGCTGTGAAGGTGTTTAAAGAAGGCTTAGGTATATGCCTTGGCATTGGTATACTTGCCATCAGTAGTGGTAGGAGCTGTGAATCTAGTAATCTCCTCTTGTAAGTGATCTTAGTTTGCTTTGGTGAAGTGTTTTAGTCTACTTCAGCTGGGGAAAGCATTGGTACAGATGTATTCAGACCAGTTTATTGGAGGGTAGTTAAAGTCTGCCAGAATTAAGGTGTTAGGCATTATATTGAGGGACTCCAGGAGATTCAGGTAGGCATTGTGGGTGTTCTGATTCATGGAGGGAGACATATAGCTGGTGATAATTTGGAGGGGGGGTTAATCTACAGACAGTTGTAGTTGGAACAGTTCAAGGGACTCATTTGGTCTTAGCAATCTGGAGGAGTATTTGTCTTTAATAAAAATTGCTACTCCTCCTCCTTTGGATTTCCAGTTCTCCTTTGATGGTCTAAATGAGTGGAAGGTGTTGTAACCTGGTATGGTCGGGGTGCTCTCCACAGCCTTGAAGCAGGTTTTTGTGATAGCACAGGTGTCAGCATTCTCCAAGGTAAGGGCAGCTTCCAAGTAGTGCAGCTTTAGGTAAAGACTTCTAGCATTTAGCAGCATGACCCTGATGTTGGTTTTTGAGGAACATTTTGTGTTGAAAATGTTGTACTTGTAACATTGCCTACAAAAGGCACTATGGTGGAGAGAAAAGCCTTTGCCAGAAGGTGAAAACCTAGGGGTGACAGGTGGAGACTGTCTCTGGCAAAGCATCAAGGTCTATCAACTATATCATCCCAGGATGATATGAACTGGATCCTTTTGGAATGACACCAGAAACTAAGCCAGTTGTTAAAGTCAATCATCTTTTGCTGGTATTGGGGCATAATCCTAGGTGAGAGTAGTATGCTGCTTAAGGCTAGGAAAATACCTGCCTGGAACACATAATTGGACAGCTCAATCATGTCTCTCTTCATATAGTCCAGAGAGGTATGACTCAAGTCTTTAACACCAACATGTGCTATGACAGAGTCATAACAGTACCTGCTGTTGAGAGAAAAGTGCGTGTGTGATGTTGTGAATCTTGACAACAGACAGAGAGCTGACCGTGACCTTCTCCTTATCCAGCCAGATGAGTAGTACATCATTGTGTCTCACAATAGAGTCACCTATGACTAGTGTATTTGGTTTAGTGTTGTGCCTTAGGGGCTTACTTAGTGAGACACTTTTATGTGAGTTTTGATACACCTTGTGTTTATCTGCAAGTGAGCTATGTGTGGTGTGCTTGTGTTTGGGGGGGGGGTCTCTGTGATTTGGGATGACTTTTAGAGAGAACCTCTGCATATGTAGAGTTATATGTTGGTTGTATGGTAGGTGGTGTGATGTCCATGCACTAGCCCAGTAATCAAGGAGCCTCAATCCCACAATTAGCACCAATGAGAGGTGTGCACATTGGGAAGGATAACAAGTACACACACAGTAAAGTACAATTTCCCTTAAGAGCACACAGAGATCACAATCAGTTCCAGGACTGGTTTCTCCCTTTCTCTCCAGATCCCTAATAAGACTCCCCACCGGCACATCTATAGGGTACAAGTCTCAGCCTAGTGGTCAAGCTAAAACATCCAGCACCCTCTCTGTCCAACCAGTGCTTCATGTCCCTGCCCAAGTAGCTGACACACACACACACACACACACACACACACACACACACACACACACACACACACACACACACACACACACACACACGCACACACACGCACACACTTTAAGATATGAGTTATATACAAACACACAGACACTCCTGGGGAAGGCTGGCACAGGTTCTCTAGCTATGCCCCTTCCTGCCAGGCTATAAGTTATTAATCCACTGCCACCAACCATTAATATCAGCTACAAATAAGGCCCTTACAAAAGGGTGTCCACTTTTACTGTGTAATATTATTATCCAGTTAGTAAGTGTGACCAGAACGTTTAAGGCATATTGGAGTGGCTTTGTACAGTATCACTATATATATGCAATGTACTCTACAGCTTAAATTATGTCTACACAAAACAGCCATAATTGAAAGGTTTAAAAATGTTTAATAATAAATAATAAAAACACAAGACAAATCTCCACAATTCAACACAGTGCTATTCAAGAGTTCAGACACAGGAGAATGCTTAAAATAATACACAGCTAGACTAAACTTACTATTTTCTATCTATTTCTAAGATAAATAATGTTATAAACAACTTATATAGATACAGAGCAAAGGCAGAGTACTGGTGAGTAGATGTGTTCAGGTTCAGCCAAAATCCAAAATGCTCTCATTTTCTCTCTCTCTCTCTCTGAGAAAGTCTTAAATTGATAATATATCACTGCTGACTCATTTTAGATTATATCATTCTTGACACTTCTCTGTTTTTTAATTTCCCAGGCTAACAGAAATTCAGAGGTTAACATATCTTTGTAATTTTGCACCTGACCAGGAAACCAAAGCAGTAAAAGACAATATACATGTAAAATCTAGCAGTTAACTCTGGTCTCAAAACAATAGAAAGAATTTGCTGGTTCAGACATGATGTCTCAAACAGTCATACAATGCTTGACTTATCAGCTTTCTTCCAGTAGAGTGCATTGTGGTTACGTTTTTGAAGCTCAGTACAACATATAGTTTAATCATAACATATAGTTCTCTTTTACATTTGTAAAAACAGCCTGTGGATTACATCAATATTTACAAATTACATAGAATTATTTACAAAATGATATCAGGTTGGGCTGGCAGCCTTTCAGTTTTTCACAGGTGGCTCTTCAGGCCTTTCATCATGTCTTCTCTCCAGGGCCTCTCAAGTTGTTCACAGAAAATAGTACAAGTGATGTGGTATATAAACAAACAGGGAGTAACAGGATTGTATCATCTTTGCTGGCTGGAACTTCTGATATGGGATATTGCTGTCAAGTGGGTCTTCAGGCAGTTTATATCCTTTCTGGTCAGAACACTGTGGCAGATACTCTGAACAGGGACTTAACTCAGTCCCATGAATGGATGCTTCACAGGGATGTGTTTCTGGACATTATTCACCATTGGGGTACTCCTCAAGTGGATTTTGTTGCCTTCTCTCTGAACAGACAACTTCCTCTGTTTTGTGCCAGAGTCCCAGGTCCTTTGGTATGGAAGGTGAATGCGCTCTCATTTTCTTGGAAGGGTATGTTTATTTATACATTCCCTCCCCTTCCTCTCATTCTGAAAGTCCTGTTCAAAATTTCACAGGATGCTCCCAAAATTTTATTGCTGACTCCCATTTGGCTGTGACAGCATTGGTTCCCTCCACTTCTGCATCTAGTCAGGGGCAGTCATACCTGACAGGGTGGATCTAATCACACAAGTCAAGGGATCTCTCATCCATCACCACCTGTCCACTGCAGATGATAGGATTTTGATTCCTCATAGAAACCTTTTGTCTAAGGATGTGCTGCAAATTCTGCAGGAGGCCAATAAACATACTACTAGGAAATTCTACTTATCAAAATGGAAGAGGTTGTCTGTCTCATAACCCCACTTACTGTGGATGTTCTTTTGGTTCTCTCTTATTTATGCGAGTTGCTCAATGCTAGTTTGGCCTATTCTATTAAAGCCACTTATCAGCTTTCTCTGCTTGTCTGCATCCTTAATATTACACCTCACAGGAAGCCTTTTCCTCCTCTCTGGGATCTTAATTTTTTGGGAGAAGTTGACTCAGGCTCCTTTTCAGCCTGCTGCTTCAGCTTCCTTGCAACATTGTTCTTGGAAGACAGTTCTTTTGTTACCTATTACTTATGCCAGACAGGTGTCAGATTTGCAGGCCCCTATGGCTTGTCCTCTTTTTGTGATCTTTCATGAGGACAGAGTGTCCTTGCACACTAACTCTTCTTTTATGCCTAAGGTGGTTAATAAGCTATCACTTAACCAGTCTATTAGTCTGCCTACTTTTTCCCCTCTCTGCAAGCTGACAGTGAGAGGGTGCTGCATACTTTGGATGTCCATAGACAACTCAGGGATTATTTGGATGACACTAAGGCTGATAGAAAATCTGATCAGTTTTTTTTTATTTTCATCGAAGATCTTTGGGACTTGCTATATCCAAGCAAACTATCTGTTCTTGGATTTCTAAGGCTATTTCCATTTGTTACACTTTTCATGGGAAGAGCCTTTCTTCTTCACTTAATGCTCATTCTACTAGAGCTGTGGCATCTTCTAGTGTTTTTTAAGGGCTTAGATGCTAATCTGATTCTTGAAGCAGCTACCTGGAGTTGTGTGCATATCTTTACCAAGGACTACAAGTTGGATGTTATCTATAGACCTAGGACGGGTTTTACTAGTCTAAGTCTTCAGGGCTTTTAGGGAACTCTTCTGCTCCTACCCCCTCCCAAGTTTTCTCTTGAGCTTTGGCACTCTCCCATATGTTAGAATACTGTAGCAGTGAATGTAAAGACATAGTGCAGTTGTGTAAACTCTTAACATAACAGTAGCTGTCCTTGTCCTTACTGCTGCAGTATTTGCTCCCTTCCTCCATCTCCCTAGCCCTTTGCCTTCCTGGATGTACAGATTACCTCCTGGATTCCTTGGACTGGTCTTCCTCCTGGGCAATCAGTTCTGTTTTCGGTAGGCCTGAACATCACCTTTATGCCTGATGCTATGCAAGGAGGATTTGGGTGACATTTGCCATATCTCTAAAGAAACTGGAGTCTTTGGTACATTGGCCAGATATCAGCCTTCCATGGCAGGGAATCCCATATGTAAGAATATTGCAGTAGTAAAGGCAAGGACATATACCATTATGGTAAGATTTTACATGACTGTACTTTTTTTGTTGGGAGACTTGACCGTATGCATGACTTTGCAGACCTTAGCACCTGACAGACAGCTGACTGTGACTTTCTCCTTGTACAGCCTGGTGAGGAGCACATCTGTGTCTCACTATAAATTCACTTATGAACACTATGAAAAAGACATTGGTTCTGAGGTGTTTTGCCTTAAGGGCTTAATGGGTGAGACACTGATATGTCTGTTTTTATGTGTAGTGGGTTCTGTTGGGACTGCAATGTGTGCAGAAGGTTTGCATTTGTGAGGTCTCTGCTCTTTTGGTAAGCTTCTAATGAGTACCTCTGCATATGTGGGTTTATGTGTTGTGCATTTTGTTTGTTGGGGAGGTGAAGTGTGTGTGATGGCAACCTGTTTGATATCTGGCTCTTTGTTACCTGAGAGAGACAGCATTTATTTTAGATTCATTGTATATTTGCACCTCTCACATATTGTATTGGTAAGTTGTAGGGGTACATAGTTAACACTATACATGTGGCCATAGGCATCTAGCTGTGTAAAAACACAATTACCCTTATTAAGCATATGTAGATAGTCATTGTTAGCAGAGCAAGTTTGTGAGCAGGATCAATTGGGCCTGTCTATGAAGGACATGGGTGCCACACCAAAAGCTGATATAGGCTGCCATTGTGTGTGAAGTAGTACTTCTCAATGACCCTGTTCAATGGCTACCTTAGCTATTGGATGGGTGATTGTACAGTCACCTCTGAGCTGGCACCCATGTCCCTCATGAACTGGGTCAGCTGGTGCTGCTCACAAACAAGCTCTGCTAAAAATAACCATCAAACTATGCTCAGTAAGGGTATTTGTGTTTTTCCACAACTAGTCTTCTACAGGACCTAGAGCTAATAGGCTATTAGCCTTATATGAACCTATGAAGCTATGTGCCTATGCAGACCTCACAACCTGTTGTCTCCCACATGGCCTCCTGATGCCATCTACTATATGTTCACCTGCATTTATGTCTAAATCAGACTTGTGTTATGGTGCATCTGTTAAGCCTTTTGTTCTGCAGTTGGCATGCTTAGATAAGCAGTGGTTCTGTTTTTATTGCAGTCAACTTGGTGTGTGTGTCTAGATAAAAAAGCATAAGTGTGTACCCTACAGTTACTTCTCCAATGGCATGAATGACCAGTATTTTGATACCCAACCTCTTGTCTTCCACATGGCCTGCTGATATCATCTACTATAAGTTCACCTGCAGTCATGTCTAAATCAGACTTGTGCTGTAGTGTTCTGTTAAGTCCTTTGTTCTGTAGTTGGCATGCTTAGGTAGGCAGAGGTTCTGTTTGTGTTGCAGTGGACTTGGTGTGTGTGTCTAGATAAAAGAGCATAAGTGTGTACCCTACAGTTACTTTTCCAATGGCATGGATGACCAGTATTTTGATACCCAACCTTTTGTCTCCCACATGGCCTGCTGATGTCATCTACTATAAGTTCACCTGCAGTCATATATAAAACAGACTTGTGCTGTGTTCTATAGTCAATGTGCTTAGATAAGTAACAGTTCTACTCTCACTACAGCCAACCTTAGGCTGTGTGTGTGTGAGCTGGGGTCTGACATTACAGACAACCTTTTTGTTGTTACCATATTGTCCTCCCTAGAAACTGCTGATACCATGAGCTATAAAGGGTTGTTTGACATGCTCCAAATCAGACTTGAGCAGTGGTGCATGTGTTAAGTCCTGTCATCTGTAGTCAGTGCACTAACATAGGTAGAGGTTTTATTCTCAATGCAGCCAACTTTGGGGGGTGTGAGCTGGTGTCTGATGTTATTATCATATTCTCCTTCCCAGACAGTGCTGATGTCATCAGCAATAAATTGTTGTTTGACACACACCAAATCAGATTTGAGTAGTGACACGTGTTAAGTCCTATGGTCTGTATTTTATGCACTTAGAGAGGGGTTCTACTCTCACTGCAGCCAACTTTGTGAGCTGGTATCTGACATTACTGAATGCCTTCTTGTTATTACCATATTCTCCTCCCAAGACACCGCTGATGTCATCAGCTATAAAGTGTCATTTGACATGTTCCTCCTCAGGTTTGAGCAGTGGAGTGTGTATTAAGTCCTGTAGTCTGTGCACTTAGATAGGTAGGGGTTCTATTCTCACTGCAGCCAACTTGAGAGGAGTGTGTGTCTGTGAAAGAGCTGTTGTTTGATATTATATAGAGCATTTTCCACCAGTATGTGGGACACTGCTATCTTGTTTTCAGCAGGCACTGCTGATGTCATCTGCTCTATTACATTTTTGGATATGAAGTACTCCCACGGGTGCAGGGTCAGAGACTGGCCTGGGGGCCAGGCAGAGGTCACGTTGTCTTATACAATAAAGCTTATAGTGACATGGCTTTTAATCTATCCACATACATCATGGCAAAGTGTGTAGGCCCTGAGTTATCTTGCTGAGAAAGCCCAGCGGTCTCCCCAGCTGCTACATGTGTCTGGTGAGGTACATATAAAAAAACAGCATTATACTCTATTAGTGGTATAATGCAGTTTGACTACAGTGCTATAATTCAATCCTAAGATATCAGTTTGATAGTGTGACTTATGATGTGCACAACACATGCTATCATTAGCAGTTTGGACACTTGGTGCTAAAAGTTCAGATTGCTGTCTAAATGTGTTCTAGTGCTTGCATCACTGGGTTTCTGCATAGCAAGACTTTTGTCAATGCTGTGAGTAACATCGAATTTTACTTTTCAGACCAGCAACATTACAAGCACACATTTCTGCATTTATTTGTAGATCTTGTGCCTTTGTCACCATTCAGTTGTATGTGATAACTCCTCCTGTACTATGTTTTCACCATTGGTGGATTCAATGATTGCATAAAACATGCAAGAATCAGCAAATTTCGTAAGCCAAAGGCCATCTACTTTAGCCTGAACTGTCAAGAAATATAGTTCAAACAGTAAATGGCCAAGAACAGATCCCTGTGGGGTTGAAAATGTTGACAGCTGTACTGGTACATGTTGATTCACCAACTGTCATGTGATGTGTTTTGTCAGAGAGCCAATTGTTTACCCATCAACTGATGTAAGGCTTAATCCCCAGCTTGGGGGTTTTGTCAATTATACCTGCATGTGTGTTTGTGTCAAAACCCTAGGGCAGATCACAACAGGCAGTATGCACTATCTTAGCTTACTCCAGGCCTATCACATAGAATCAATGTGCTGTGACATCACAGATCACCTGTGACCTGAACAAACACATACACCTTCCTGATATGGTGTAATACAAAGTTCAACACACATTCCACATGGCCTATGTTTCCATACAAGGGTGTACATCAACATGCATCCACCTACACTGGGGGGACAACACCTGATGCATGCATGGATAGATACATCCTGACTATC
Source organism: Protopterus annectens (assembly GCF_019279795.1). NCBI lineage: Eukaryota > Metazoa > Chordata > Ceratodontiformes > Protopteridae > Protopterus > Protopterus annectens. Next base: position 1,241,970,554 of record NC_056745.1, read on the forward strand.
TTTGACTGTGAGGTACACCAAAATGTCATAATGGACCTTTTCTATATGTATACTAGTAATATTCCAGGTGTATGCAACAGACTTGTGGGAGTTGTTATTGCTACATCAGGCCCTTTACATCTGATAGACATCCGCAAAAGGGGTCATCAATGGCATGCATGATGACAACAGTATCATCTTATGTAGCTTGAACAGGTAAAGGCATTCGACAAAAAGTCACACTGTGGTATTTAATCAACACTGTCACGTGTCAAGAAACACTATATTAGCAAATGGTTAGACCAGTGTATGACATATGTGGCATCGCAATATTTTGAAATGTGTGATGTGGCATATATCTCAGATCCAGTGATCAGGTCAGTGTATCTGGGGTGTCTGCTAGATCCTTGCATGCCTTTTAGTTAAGTAATGGATATCACAGACATACACATGCTGTGTTCAAACAGTTGCCTGAAGGACCACAGCTTGTGGGCAATCATAACAGCTGTGATATTAGTAAAATACTCACAGTATCAACACACACCAGATACTGTTGCCACAGTCATAATACCTCATTGACAAGACACATGGAGGGATGTGTTGCATCAGAAAACAGACACAACACCTAAGTATAATGTGGAAATCACACCAATAGGTATGTGACCAGTTTCCTGAGACAGAGAACAAGTGGTACATCCATCAGCATCAAACCTCTCAACTGTCCAGATTTTTGAAGAATGACCATATTTTTGCCTCATATTTTCAGTCTGCTCCAATTAAAATTTGTGATTTTATAGTTAATCACTGAGGACTGAAGTGACTACATAGTGACATAAATTTGAGTATCAGACTTCATAGCCTTCAGAAAATGCAATCTAACACAAACCATGTTACCACAGCAACTTTCTAACTTTGTAAGATCACTACATAAAATTGGTCACTATTTTTGTGCCTTTGTCCATCATTATTTTAGACTTTGTCCTGATTTCTTCTGTGAAGATGTTCTGATGTATGACCAGCATGTGGTCAACATACTGCCTCCTCCATTGGCTGTAACACAAATGCTGGTTATGTGAAGGCCGTGCACATCAGAGGGCATAATAACATCATGGTTCCCAGCATTCATTACAATAACTGAGTACAATGCACCCTTCTCCATGTAACTCCTTACATATGTTCCAGTGATATGTAAACTGAAGTGTACCACATTTGCCACAGTGCATTATCACACAGCTTACTGTCCATACCTAGGTATTCTTTCTGTGGAATATACATGACTGTCTGGTGCAGAACACCAATCAATTTGTTACACCAAATGCAAGTGTGATACCTGTTCACTTTATGCATACACTGCATGCATCTTAGTTTGACAACATTGATGACATGTATATCACTTGTGGCAGTGTGAATTGTATCATTGATATATGCCACGCACACAAGGCAACAAGCCTGTAGTGCTCATACTGTCACATACAGGTAGAGCAGTGTCCCTCTACATGCCTCCTGCAGATATTATAGTACCAGGACAGTGTGCATGGCTACCCTCATAAATCATGGATGTCTGATACTAGTTATGCTGGAGACCTCTGCTGAGAGTGCAGTCATATTCAGGTATATCAGTCTACACAGCATTCCAATATGCACCCAACCTCAGTTGTATGTCATATCCCTGATAGATGTCCTCTGCATTTTCTCATGTAAAGATGCTTATCTCAAACACACATCCTCCCCATTGTTATGTCACCTTGTGTGTCAGTCACAGACAACACATTTCACTGTACCACATAGACATATGCTTGGTGTTACTGCTACAACCATCTTCCATTGACATTCCCTCCTCTGCTGTGCATGCGGGAGTTACATCTGTACACTTTCCCTGTGCTCATTCCTACAATTCATCCGTGTGACCCTATTCAATACACACACACATCCCCGAGTGATCATTTTACATGGCAGTCCCATGTCCTGTTACAGATCATTAACACAGCTTCAGTACAGAATGGCAAGAATGGGGTGTGACAATACTCTGCACTGTAGATACACTGTTCTGTACTGTGTTTGGACCATATACTTCACATTCATACCTCTCAAATGTCCAGATATCCCCAGTATGTCCAGATGTTTTCCTTATCGAATATGTGTCTTTCTGCCATATCACTGGGATGATCTCTGGACTGCTGTGACTCAGTATTACAGACATTTGGGTTCATACCTCTCAACTGTCCTGATCTGTGCAGAATGACAAGTTTTTTTCTCATATTTGTGATATTTTCCTCATAACGTTGTTTTTCTGTAAAATCATTGGCATGTCATTGCAGAGTGCAGTCAGTAACTGATGAATGACATTTGAGTTTCAAACTTCATGTTCTTCAAAAAGTTCATGCTAATGTACAACCTATATATCCTATCATCGTCATAAGTTTCAACATGGAAAAGTATCATTCTGTCCCTATTTATGGCCCTTTGTCCCCTATTTTTATGACTTTGTCCACATTTCTTGTTCTAAGAGGTTGAGGGTATTACATTCAAACACATTCCCATGTGACATATCTTGTCATATATGTCTCTGTTACTGGTTATTTCTCCTCCTGTTAAGTTGGCCTCTCTGCAGATATGTTGCACTAACAGAATGGCAGCTATTTGTACAGCCATACCTTTCAACTGTACAGATTTTTCAGAATGTCCAGATTTTGCTTCATATTTTGCCCCATTTCTCATACAATTGTGGTTTTCTGGCAAATTCATTTTTAAAGTATTGAGGGTTGAAGTCGGGAAATAGTGACACACATTTGAGTCTCAGACTTCATAGCCTTCTGACAATTCATGGGAAATGCAAAAACTATCATTCTATCAACTTTCTAAGTTTTTAAGAACAATATTTAATAAGTGAGTCTCTAGCATACCTCTCAACTGTCCAGCTTTTTCTTATTATTTTTGGCCTCTTCCTCATATACTTCGTGGTTTTCTGACAAATTACTAGTATGATCTGAGGATTAAAGTCTCTAAATAATGACATGCCTTTGAGATTCAGAGTTCTTGACCTTCAGACAATGCATGCTAACACAAATTCTGTTATTCTAGCAACTTTCTACATTTATAGGAGCAATATTTAAAAATGTGTCCCTATATTTGGCCCTTTGTCCCCACGTTATGTCATGCATTGTCCAGATGTCTTGCCCTAAGAGGTTAAGAGGTATGATCAGCATTACTTAGAATGTGTACTGTTCATTTGGGGGTGGGGCAGCAAAGCTGCATTCTGCAAACCTGTCCTTCTATCCATTTTTTATGTTTGTAAGAGCAATATTTAAAAAAAAAAAGTATTTTGGTCCTTTCACCCACCCTCCATTATTGATGGCTTTCTCCAGATTTCTTGCTCTAAGAGGTTGAGAGATTTGCCATGTAGACTAATTGCATACCTCTCAACTGTCCAGATTTTTGCAGAATGTCCAGATTTTTCCATCATATTTTTGGTCTGTTCCTCATAATATTTGTGATTTTCTGGCAAATCACTGAGATGATATTTGGATTGCAGTCACTAAATAATGACACACACATTTAATTATCAGAAAATACATGTTAACACAAACCCTGATCTAACATCTTTCAGTGTTTATATGAGCAATATTTAACATTTGTCCCTATTATTGGGCATTTCCCCCCATTTTGTCAGGCTTTGTTCAGGCGTGGTCCAGATTTCTGGCACTAAGAGGGTGAGCGCTATGATTTGTATGGCCCTGGTAATCATTATGGCATTTGGCAGAAATCCAAATACCGTATGTGCTCTACTTTACAAGGACACAATGTCTGTGTTTTGGTTTACAAGGTTTTGTAGCCCACAATACTGTTATGAGCCAAGAAACCTAACTTAGGTGCACAGTGCCTCATTAATGTGTATTGAGTGTTGCCACATGCTGCCCACCATCGTGTACATGAATACATTCTGTGTAGGTTCTATACAGAGCCTACACAGAGTTTAATGAATCCTGACAATTATCTATCCATTGATATAGGTTGCACTTGAATATAGTCAGAAAAGGCCTTTGCTTTACTTGAGTATGAAACTTCTTCCAGAGAAGGGGTAGTGTCAGTGACACGTTTGTATCTCTCCAACATGATTTATTATGTCACAGACTAGGTTATCATCCTTTGAAAGAGTGACCCTTGTGCAGTTTGATTACTAATGTGAAACATTTCCTTCAGAGTCTAATTGGAGACTGCCCTGTAGACAAGGCATAAATCAGTCCATATTAGTCTGTAGGGGACTGTGTACAGAGACAGGAGTTTCAATTTTTTCATGTAGGGCTTCTCTAGTACACCATGCATCTTCCTTACATAAAATCTCTGGTGTTGCTCCATCTGTTGCATATTTGTGGTGAGTTACATGCAAAAAGGTGTATTGTTCTCAATTATTGTTGTGATGAAGGCAGAGTACAATGGAATTATACTGTCCTTTCATCTGCTTGACATGCCCATGGTTATGACTTGTGCCACATATTAGGGATTTCTCACCACTGTGGGCACATGTTGTCGAACTTCTAATTACTATCTACCTGAGTAGTCAGATTATGTGCAACTGGGTCTACTAATAGGGTGTGCTATCTATATTGTAATTAGCTTGGGTATTTGCTTTACAAAAAGGAATAATTATGCTTTTTTGACCATGTATTGTGTCCTCATGGCTCTGGCATCAATCAGTTGTGTGCATTAATACTTTCTGCTGTATATCATTGACATTACTGGGTTCAAAGATTGTCCACAATTTGTAATCATCTGCAAATGTTATTGGTCAAAAGCTGTCTAAGTTTTCCTTGACTTCTGTGAATTAAATACCACCAAACCGGAAAGGGCCTAATACAGAACCCTGTGGTACTGCACTGCTCACTGCCTTTTTGCTACAGGTGAATTCAAACACTTTGACAGTATGCGTCTGGTTGGTGATCCACTGGGATGCATACTTGGTGACGCAGTAATTTATGACCAGTTGGCACAGTTTCTGTGTAATACCTGAGTGTGGAATTATTTCAAATGCCTTGGTCAGGTCAAGTTGTATGGGATGCACATTGTTTCCCTCATCCATGACCTTAGTGACATCCTCAAACAAGTCTACCAAATGTTATAGACATGATCTAGCCTTTAACAAATCAAAAATTAGTTGGTTACACAGTTGGGAGACTACCAAAGTTCTTATTGGTAAGCTCCATGATGATTGTTTTCATTAGATTACAGATGAGGCTAGTCAGGCTTATAGATGCATTAATTATCTTTGTCAAGTGATGGTCTATCCTTGTTCAGAGAGATGACTGTTGCTGTTCACTGTTGTGCCAAAAATAGCCTGTCTAGAGGCTGTGATTAAGTAGGGAGTGAAATGTGTCTGTTAGGCCATGCTTTAACTTACTGATAAGGCAACCTGGGACATTGTCAGGGCTCATTGATGCCATGTTTTAGCCTTAGAGAATGCACAGATGAGCTGCTGTCTTGAGAAAATATACTGAATAATGTTTGTATATATACTTTGGGTGGTGAGCGCTGTGGACAGGGGGCTGATGGTTTGTCCTAATCTGTCAGCTAGCAGGTTGTCTATTGCCTCTAGGTGAGTATTGGTGGTGCCATCCACAGCCATCTGTGTGCAATGCAATGTATTCCCCATAAAATGTTGTACTTACTTAAAAAAGATGTGTGAGAATACATCTACATAAAACCTTGGGTATGCATCACATGACACACAGTGGAATTGTTAACATAATTGTACAACTCTACCTAATTCACATCATTGCATCACTTGCACATGATACACCTATATGTTTATCACTGGAAAGGTGTGCGTGAGGGCTTTGAAAACATATATGGGCACATTACATATGAAGTGGATGTGGTCATGCAAAATAGTTAATGACACAAATGCTGACAGTCACACAATGCTGCTGGGTAACACCTCAATAATCTTGTGAATAGCAACACAATTGGGCATACAATGAATTCACCACAGTTGCAGGTGAATCTGAACTGGCTGTATGGTTGTGTGTATACTAGCATTACAATATGTAGATGAAATGAGGCATATGTGCCCATGTAATTAGTATGATGCAATATTGCTGCATGTCAAATATCATTTCATAATGGTAGTTATACACCTGCACACATGTGACATACTGCAAGTGTCATTGTGATGGCTGAAAGAGAAATGTGTAGAATGTTAAAACGCTCCACTAAAAGATCACAGGTTTTATTAAGGCAACAGTATTCATAGCATTATCCATGGCAATAGTCTTCAGGGGACATATTACTACAGCTGTTATGGAAGGAAAATTTAATCAAATGGCAGAAATGGCCATCAAAATATTATGCCAAATCTCCGGTTGGAATACACTGCTGTAAAGCTACCGTACATCAACACCTCAACACAACACATGTGGATGACAGCAAAACCGATGTGCAATCTTCATAGGATCATAGGACATTATTAGGCTAATGGCCAACATCACATAAAATCATAGCCATTACTCTAGTGTTTAAACCAAAATCAGTATCTCTGTATGATGTAAAATAGTACGGCTGTGTGCATATGTGTATGTTTGGTTATATTGCATACTGCCTCTGTCCACATGTGACATATGCACCGCCCCACAACAGAATTAGCAAATATCTAATGGTCTGCAGATGGCTTGAAGAGGGTCATGGAAAGGATGCTGTTCACTATGTGTGTATGCATCTGTGAGACATCCTCCAGTGCTCTGCAGAAATCATGTTATGTTGACAGAAAGAAAAAGGGGATGGTGGATTCATGGGGCTATGTTAAATGTTCTGAGTGCGATACAAATGAAAAGAGATTCAAAAGGTCATGTACTGGTCATAATATACTACCAATGAAACACACAGCAGTTGAATGAAGTCAAATTTGAACATTAGGCCTATGTATGTATACAAATTGGATTCCATACAATGCAACATTAGCACCACCACGATGTCTGACTTTACATTGTCACAGTGCACTTTATAGAGGATGACAGCATCACTGTATGCTAAGAAGAAGATATTGGGAGGAGTGTATGACATAGATGTGAAGCCACATCTTGGTGTAAAATTGTCTTCACACTCATATTTGAATGAGTACACACATAAGTTGTCTGCTGCTGGGTGATTAGAACCAATCACTCAATTCCTGAATGCTAGGATACAGCGTACCAGTGACTACATATATTTTCCCTGTAGCCCCAAGAACAGAGCTACAACTATGCAGGATTTCCATCCATAGCACACTTCTTGAAATCTTGGGTGCCATAGACTTCCCACACATTGAGATCAAAGCACCATCCAGGGAACAGGGAATGGTCTACATAAACAGAAGAAGCTTCCACTGAATTAACTGTCAGGTCATGTGTAACGCTAAAGGAATCATTCTGAATGTGTGTGCTGGCAACCCAGCAGTTGCCGTGACTCTCATATCTGGCAAAACTCACAGCTCTACCAGAGATTTCCCAAGGGTGATATCCCACAAAGCCATATACTGATGAATGCAGAGGATGCACTCAAACCATGGCTGTTGATGTCCATTAGAAATGCACACACACCCACTGAGAAATGCTATGATGAGGAATATGCTCAAACAAGAAATATCATATAACATGTGTCTGGGCTGCTGAAGTTATGGTTTCTGGGCTTAGATACATCAGAGGGCCCTGCAGTACAATCCCAGTACTTGTGCCAACATTATCACTGTTTGTGCTATCCTACATAATATTATCCTGAGAAAACAACTACAATAGGAAGAAAAAGGGAAGGAACACACATTCTACCACCACCGCTGGCAAGGTCATGACAGCCACATGGAGGTGAGGACTCAGAAGGGAAGGTGTAAGTAGACATAAGTATGCACAATATGCCCTCACCCTGGCCAACAGGCAATGGACAGCACACATGCTGACTACCTAAGGGATTCAACTTTCATCCTATGCACATATATAAAGTAAGGCTGATGCCAGGCAATGCACACAACCTTTACTTATCCATGTAATGGCTGTGTACTGCTAGCATCACATACAGTCAGCTCCAAATTAAAACAGTTGAAACTACAGACTATCAAGGTAAGTGTTGAACCTGGAACAGGAATATAAATGGGTAAGAACACATATAAATGACAGATACCTGCATACTGTTACTTGCAAATGTACCTAAGTAGAAAGTGTGTGAATTGTCCAGCAATGACATCAATATGTGACAACACACTGACTTATGGCAATAGATTTCTGCTGTTTATCAGCTAATAGGCCTCATGCATCAAAATACGCACAATACAAAAACATTCCCAAGTCTCTAATTATCCCTACATTCTCACAACTGGAGCAATAATCTGCACTGATGTATCAACGGTTTCACGGTATCAATCACAGCAGTTAAAAAGCTGTAAGAAACGAGTGCAATTTTCGAAACAGCATCACCATAACATATACACTAAGCATCAGTCAGCTATGCACCCTCTGCATCAGAAAAAAATGCAAATGTATCCCTGAATCCAAAAGATAGAAAGGTCATGGCACAGTTATCATCATTTGCATGTTTTTTTTTTTTTTTTTTGAGGGAGCGGGAGGCCAAGGCTGACATAAAAGTAGTGAGGGTGTATGAGCAATAAAGACAGGCAGGCAGGCAGAAATGAAGCTAATTATCAAATGACCAATGAGACAGAATGACCTGCAACCCTCACGAATGTCTCATGTACCTGTTATGTGTGTGTGTGTGTGTGTGTGTGTGTGTGTGTGTGTGTGTGTGTGTGTGTGTGTGTCTGTATTTGCACTTGATGTGAAATGTCGGCGTGAGTGTCTGCATGAACACAACTAAGCTCTGTGCTAGCTCTATGTCCAGGCATGTCAGACAGGTGTGAATTGTGCATAGTAAAGGTATCAGTTTATTGTCATCACCCCCGACCATGACAACTGGCTCTGCCAGGTGTTGCACTTGCGTGTCCATGCCCATGGTCAGATGTGCTGGTGCTACCTGAACATGAGAAATATCTGCTGGATGAGCTCTCCTCTTGACTAGGCCCAGGTCCATGACCCTGTGGCCTACCATGTCTGAGTGTAGACACCTCTACCACTGAGAGAGCAGTGGATGTAGTACCACTACCAGTGATGGATCTGACATTACGATGTTGGCTAATAGTAGATGATGATGCTGCTTATGGCCACATGGATGCTGTTACCCTCCCAGCAGATGTTCCCTCACATACACTGCCCATTCCATCATGTCATTCATTCAATCCAATGAATCAGCCACACAGTGGAGGCAGTCATGCATGTCAGACTGTGCCACATCTAGAACACTAACCATGTCCTCAGAGGCCCTTGTGGAACATGCATGTGCCTCCATGATGGCCCTAAACATACATAGAGTGGCACATAATGACACTCCAGGATAAGGTGTAGGGTCTTCTCCAAACACTCCTAACAACCCTCCTGCATGACACCTAGCCCACACTTTAGCTATGGCCAGAGCAATCTGCACTGATGCCACAGTAACCACACTACTCTGGTCAACTATGTCATCTTCAACCTGTCCACTATCTGAGGGCTCAGTGAAATGGGTATGCATAGGCATACTGACTGTGTCTGAAGGAAGTAGAGGAGATGGGTGAGTCACAACCTCAGTGTCAGATTCAACCTCTGCACCCTGTGACTGTGCCTCTATTTGGCCACCATCATCATCATCATCATCACAGCCTACTGATACTCTGACATTAGGTGGTAGGAATCTTACACTTCCACTGTCAGGATCACCTGTGATAATAAACAGCAAACACAGGAACTAAATTACTATTACACTAACTATTAAACCAATTTATATGATAACAAAGTAATACTGGTCACACAATCTCAGATGGTACAGCAGTACAGACACTCATTACACCCACCTTACACATACAGATCATTTATATATCTAAAGAATGGTCATTAATAAGCAAATAAAAATTGCTTGCTATGTGCAGATGGCTCCACACTTTGTAGGGAGGATGGTCCTGGAAAAAATGAAGCAAGGAAAGGATGGTAATTAACCATCAGAATGGGAATAACACAGGGGGACAATGAATACACAATTGCCTATATGTCCTGTAAGAAATAGCTGACACTCAAACTTGGCTAACAGGTCCACCCACACCAATGTCTACTGAACAACTGTATCATATAACTCTATTAACTTATAAATGGGTACAGAAATAGATATCCCAGAAAGTATTAGTCAAATTATATATTTTAGTATATAAGCAAATGTTAAACTTGCCATATGTAAGCTTACCCGAAAGCTGCTCCTGGGACACACTTGTCCTCCCAACAACATCAACACCAACATCAAGCACATGGTGTGCAGTTTCCACTCAGCTGTCTGAAATCTGGATCTCTGATAGTAGACAGGAAATCTTCACTTGGTGTCAGTTGGGGCTCAGTAGCAGGACCACCCTATATACCCAGCTGTTCTCGGGCAACTGCAGCTGCTCTCCTCTGGGCTGATGAAATCATATCAGTGGCTTGATGATGCACTTGGTCATAATTCCTGCTGTGACCTCCTACCTCATTGACATTGTTCACTAACTGGTTCAAAATCTGCATTCTGGCACTTATATCCCCACATCCTCTCTCAAGCAAAAAGGATCCATAGCCCCTGAAAGCCTGAATTATCACTTCATTTTCAGAGTCACTGAAAGAGGGTTTAAGTGGATTTGTAGGCTTGGCGGCCATAATCCTATGTGACATAGAGCAGGATAAAACACATAAATATCACATAACTAATGTCTTGGTTACATACACATTTGCCAACATTAAGCACTGGAAACACACTTTTCCTTTAGTAAAACTGAAGATTATGTAGTTGTCCAGCCTCACCCTCACACACAAAACAAGGGTTGACCAAACCAAGGAATACCAGCTAAGTAATACATTATGTTTCCCACTGAAACACACATTTTCAACAGAAAAGTACTGGATACACACTTTTGTTCTTGTAACCCACAATGGTAGGTGGTTAACCAACCCACAAAAGAACAAACAAAGGTTTGTACAAACCAAGGAATACTTTAGAACTAATTGTATATATGCTTTCCACACAATTATCAAGATGTGTACACATTTACAACATTAAAGTCAAATTATGATTGGCAGTCATTTTTTCATTGTACCCATGACTGCCCCTAAGTGGCCTTGAGCCATCTCAGAAGCATAACACCTGTGTCAGTGACACATATATTACATTTCTCTCCAATAGCATAGAATATAATACCGGAGATGACCTGTCTATCTGTGAAATGTAAATGTCTTCCAAAAATACCTATGCAAACAGTGAAGTATAAGTGTATACAGATAAGTTCTATTGTCCCCTGCAGATATAAATAGATTTGTAGCATTTTACTAAATGTAGAGTGTACTTTAATAATACAAGCATACCTTAGCCAAATTAGATGCCTTCCCTACAGATAAATCACCTTCAAGAGAATACCAAACTTCTGTTTTGTCCAAATACACAAGTCTCCTCACTGTCAAGTTCCCTCTTTATTTATTTATTTGAAATTTGTTAATCGGGTTACTCCAACTGAGCCAGAAGCCCATTTTCAGTGGATACCTGAGGAGGAAAGCTCCAGTATAAGACATAGAAATTGCAAAATATATATTTAAAATTAGCAATGCTTTAAGAAAAAGTAAGCTGGCTGGTATACATTAAGCAGAACTGAGTAGTTACATAAGGCAGAAAAATAATGCAAAAAATAAGCAGTAAGTAATATTGAAAAATTGAGAGAAAGATTATGTGCAAGTATAGGTACAGATCTAATATCTATTGCATATATATATATATTTACATAGGTAATAACTACAAATGGAAACATGTGTTGAGATGATTGATATGACTTCTAGTTACCAGAAGAAGAAGAAGAATCCTGATGGTTATAGTCATAAAAGAAAGAAAGGAAAAGGAGAAAAAAGAATAGATAGGGAGGGTAAGGGGAATTAAATAGGATCCTGGCATGGGGAGGACCATGAGTTTAATTGGTAATGTTTTACTTCTTTTTTGAAACAGTGTATGTGTGGGATGTTTCTTATATTGGAGGGGAGTTTGCTCCAGGCCTGATTGTTTGCATAAGAGTTTGCCAATGTTTTTATTAAGTTTGTAGATATCTAAGAGATGTTGGCTGGAGCTGTGGAGTGAGCAATTAAGGATGTAGAAGGAAACTAGGGAAGAGACGGAGGGGCAGAAAGATAGTTTATAGAGTAAGAAGTGAGTGTTTTTTTTAGCTGTAATAGTAGTAGCTGCAGGGGGAATTCTAGCCATTGGAGTTGCTTAAGTGCAAGGCAATGGTGTGATTTGTAGGGCTGATTTGTCATAAATCTAACAATTTTATTATAAGTTTGTTCAAGCTTGATGAGTAATGTGGATTTTAGGTTTGTAGGGCTGGGGGCGGCATACAGTAGGCAAGGTAGTAGGAACGCTCGAGACAGAGATAATTTGGAGTCTGATATTTGGAATTTTTTGCTCCTATAAAGTAGTCCCAGTTTTTGTGTGTTTTTTTTTTTTTTAATACTGTGTTGGATGTGCAGGTCAAATTTTAATTGGTCATCAATTATGGTACCCAGGAGCTTAGTGTGAGGTTTGACTTTGATGGTAGTGTTGTTAAGTGATGAGATAGTAAAGGTAGATTTCAGATGGGAGATGATATAGGAAGGAACAGAAAGTGTTTGATTTTATTTGGATTTAAGATGAGCTGGTTATCTGTAAGGAACCTTTCAAAGGATAAGAATGTGTTTTGGGTAAGAGTGTGAAGATGAGAGATGTTGTCTGAGATGGAGATAATTGTAAAGTTTTATACATATTGTAAAAGAGATTAGATGCCACAGGACGTATGAAGGTTGTTAGTGAAGATATTAAATAGAAGGGGTCTCAGGATAGAGCCCTGGTGGACTCCTTTTTGAATAAGTAGGAAGGGAGAGCAGGAAGTGTGCCATCTTACAAATCAAAGCCTATTGGTAAGCTAGCTGGAGAACCAATGGCGAGTAGAAGATCAGAGGTTGAGATCAGCAAGTTTTGTTAGTTGTTTAGAGTGGGAAACAGTATCAAAGGCTTTAGAGATATCTAGAAAGATACAAGATTAGTATATTTTCTGTTATCTATTCTGCTACAGTTTGAGTATAGGATAGAAGGGTGGTGGCTGTGCTGTGGTTAGGCTGAAACCTGTGGTGGCTAGTGGTCAAAAGGTTTTCCTGGTTTAATAGTTTTAGAAGCTGTGTGTTTATACATTTTTTGAGAATATTTGAAAGTGGGGAAATAATGCCTATGGGTTTATAGTTGGAAGGGTCAGTAGAGTTTCCTCCTTTATGTAGAGGTACTGTATAGAATGATTTCCAGATGTCAGGCACTGTAGATTCTTGGATTGATCCATTTACTAGTATAGAAATAGGGTAAGCTATAGAACCTGTGGCAATCTTGAGAAATAGGGGAGTTAAGTTATTAGTAGAGGGAGAATATGGTTTAAGTTTGTACAGGAGTGATTTGATGTATGCTGTGGGGAATGGATTTAGTGAAAAAGAGTTTTTTTTTAGTATGAGTAGGAAAATGAGATGTACTGGGATTGGTATTTTGGGCTGTGTAAGTTAGTTTACTAATGATGTAAATGAAGTAACTGTTAAGCACTGTGGCTGTTTCCCAGGGAGTGCTGTTTGGGTAGGGATTAGGGGTTGTTGGGCTTCCTGGGTAGAGAATTTTATTGATGGTGCTCCAAAATTATTTAGGATTAGAGAAGTGGTCAGTTTGTGCCTTATGGTAGAATTGTTTCTTGTCTTTATTAATTTGCTTTTTGGTGAGGTTCCTAAGTTCTTTGTAGTTTTGGAAGTGTGAAGGGGGATTTGGTTTTAAGCCAGGTTTTTGAAACACAGTGGGCCAGATTCAGGAAGGCTTACACGGAGTTTAAGAGTAGTGTAAGCCTCCGTGTAAGCCTCCTGATTCAGCAACAGCCCAAATCTCCGTGTAAGAGACAGCTAACACGTCTCTTACATGGAGTGGGCGTGGAAATGCTCAATACCTCATTTGCAGCTCCAAGATATGCAAATGAGGTATGTGAGCGATCCACGAAGCCCAAACCAGTCCGTGTAACGGACGTGTTAGCTGCAGAAATGTACTCAGCTGACAACTGAGTACATTCCTGCAAAATTAAAAACGGAGCTATGTCAGCTCCAAATAAAGGGTGCATTTGTTACATTAAGCATGCCAATGGCCAAATATGTGGCCATTGGCATGAAAGTGTTGCAAAAAAGTTATATAACTTTTTTTTTCCACGGATTTATGTGTTTAACTGTAGCGCACACCCGCAAACGGGTGCGCTACCTAAAACTGAAAACCGAAGCTTATAAGCCCACAATTGTGGGATTTATATATTACATGAAATGTCAATGGAGGGACTTGCAGAGCAAAAACAATATGGCCTCCGTTTAGTGGTTGTCAAGGGGAAGCTCCGTGTAAGATATGTAACTAAGCATTACTAGGCAATCCTATGTAAATGAGGCTTACAATACTGAATCACACTGCCACATAAGTAATGAGCACTTTCTGAGTCATGTAAGAGTTAGAGAAGGGGAGGAACAGAGTAAGAGGTAGGTGACATCATGGGGGGGAAGGATAGAAAGAAATGTACCAGATTGGAGGGCAATGTAAGGTAAGAGATGACAGACAGACATCAGGGAGGGAGGTGTGTCCCAACAGAACACTGGGAATGTCAAGAAATTGAGGGCATACGCTATCCCTACACTCTAAGTTTCTTGATATACGTGCATCCGCGCGTGTGCGCGTGTGAGGCAGGTTCTACATGTGGGAGCGTGTTGCAAACTGTTTACAACGGTTTGCGCGGGCGTGCACGTGTGTAAGGCGGTGTGCGCGCGTTTTAGCATGAATCAGCCTAGCTAACACCGTGTAAGGATGTGTGCGCGCGTGTAACACCGTGTAGGGATGTGTACACGCGTTTAAGTTACTGTGAGCGTGTTTAAGCCGGTGTGCACACTGCTCCCACTCAGGAAACAGAGAGGAAATAGGAAACAACCAAATACAGGGAAACTGCCAGAAGATACTACTAAAGTTAATTGGTGGAAACAATTAGAAGCAGGCAATTACACAGGCAGACTAGAAGCCCAACCCAGCACTTAAAACACAACAAAGAGCAGTGCAGGCTGTTTCTCACAAGAGATACTGCCAGAAACTAAGCTATCAGAGTTGAAACCTGAAAAAAGCTGAACTCAGAGCAGAAATGCTAGGGGCTGCCATAGCTGTTATAATCAGACATAGGCGAATTGCCGAGGGTGGTGATAATGCAGATGCTGACAGACAACCCAGAGTGAGGAGAAGGAGAAGAGTATACAGGCCTAGGGTCACCTACCGTGGGTAACATGAGCTGGAGATAGTAGAGCGCTATAGAGTGGACAGAGAGCTCCTGCAGCAGATTGTTGAGCTGTGCAGGCCACGCCTCACACACAGAACCAACAGAGGGGAACCCATCCCAGTGGAAACCAAGGTATGTGTTGGCCTAAGAATACTAGCAACAGGTACCTTTCAGAGACCAACTGGCGATATGATGGGGATATCACAGGCATCAGCCTCCAGGGTACTGCACCAGTTCCTGGATGCCATGTCACCACATGTCAGTGATCATATATATGTCCCTAGTGACCGTGAGGTTGTGTCCAGCAATATCGTCTCTTCCAGCAAATAGCGGGATACCCTGAGGTGCTGGGTGCAATAGACTGCACGCACATACGCATCAAGGCACCAGCCGGTGAGCGGGGTAGAGTCTACATTAACCGCAAGGGATACCCTCCATCAACTGCCAGGTCGTGTGTGATGCCCAGGGCATAATAATGAATGTGTGTGCTGGCTGCCCTGGTAGCTACCACGATTCCCACATCTGGCATCTGACGCAGCTGTACCAATCATTTGCCAATGGGGACTTCCCACACGGACACCTAGTGGGGATGCTGGTTATGCACTTGAGCCGTGGCTGATGACACCCATCAGAAATGCACACACACCCGAACAGGAACGCCATAATGAGGCACACGCACAAACACGTAATATCATAGAGCGTGTGTTTGGGCTGCTCAAGTCACGGTTCCGGTGTCTGGACACGCCTGGTGGAGCTTTGCAGTACACACCAACTACATGTACCCAAATGATCATGATATGTGCTATGCTACATAATATGATCCTGCGGAAACAGCTGCAGCAGGACCAGCACAGGGCTGGGCCAAACATCCCCCCACCATTGCCAAGGCCACCACAGGCAGGGGGTGACTTGGAGGAGGAACAACCTGACCTTGTCCCAGTAGGCAGAAGGAGGCGTGCCCAGTATGCCCTGGCCTTGGCAAAGAGGCAATGCATAGCACATATGCTTGGTCAGTAGGAACACTGGGACCGATACCCACTCTGACTCACTCATACAGTAACAGGGATGCCTAACATGACACAACCTGCTTCCAAATGTACAGGGAGTGTAGTATGTGCATCCGACAGAGGCAGCCCTGCAGCACCACCCGAGGCATGAATGCCATGTGTTAAGTAATGTAATACCATGTATCATATGCACACCTGAGGACCATGACTAACATCCACCCTCACCAATCATAAACCACAAAACACAAACCCACCTCATAGCTATCACAAGGGATAGGAACCTAGATGTAATGCTACCCAATGGCAAAGGTATAAACAGCAAGATGTGTGCAGTGTAAATGCACACAGTATAGGGAATGCACATATCAGTGCTGTAATAGAAAACAGGGTCAAAGCGCACATCAGCACCCTGACACTACCAGGGTCACACCTCATACAGTGATGTACATGTGCAAAAACATGGAACAAGATACAAAATGAGGGTGACTACCAATAAATGGCATGGATAACCACACACCCCTGTTGTTACCACAACAAGAAGCAACATGCATTAGCCATGGTCAAACACCAATGGCTAAAACTGACTACTACTATATAGCTTGCTGCAGACCACTGTCCTAATAGCAGCAACTGCCCCAGGCCTATGTTCACAGGTTCACAGGTTCATACTAGGCTATCTGCCCTAGGGCATTTATAAGCCTAGACCAGAGTTCCGTGGAGTCTGCCGCACCTTCACTCTGACGGATAATTTGCCCATTATATTGCTGTGCCTCTGACAAGCAGTGATACTGAGGTTATCCCTGGGGCATACCTGCAATCTCCCATCCATTGATTAAGATCTCACTTGAACAAAGCCAGTGAGGTACTCAGCCTCACATGTACCAGGATGTTGTTCCACAGCATAGGGACTCTCTGGTTGAAGAATCTGTCCCTCCAGCACATCCTATTAATATCTGTGTTGAGGTTTAAATCTCCTGCCACTGTAGTTCTGATGGATGTAGAGGTCTTGAGGTGAAGCGTGTACATTAACTCAGGTTTGGACATGGCCTTGGATGTCAGGCACAGGTCACCTCTGAGCAGACGGTAAGTCACGGAATCAAGCTGGAATTCCTCCAGTCGGGCAGCATAAGAAATATGTTTGAGACCCTTTCTCCTCCTGTCGAGGAATTTGTGGGCCCATCCAATTGCCATAGGTGTCGGGTCATATACATGCTGAATGGGGCATTGCACTCAATCAATGGTCCGATGAGTGAAGAGTACAGGGGAACAATGACCTCCCTGGATCTAGATGTGAATCCCTGCATGATGAGGTGGGCAATGTAGAAGTTCTACCTAACTACCCTGGCAACGTGAGTGTCAAACAAAAGGTTACTCTCAACCTGGGTGCCCAGGTCCCTGATAACCTCCTGTGAGCTTAGAGGATTGCCACCTACATGGGAACTAGTGGTAACCTTGTTCTTCCCAAAGGGTATGGCTATGCATTGTTTAGTGTGTAATGTAAGGCCATGGCTCTGGCACCAGTTATCCGTGTCTATGACACCCTTCTGAAGGATGTCTGTGTCAGATGGGTGTCCAACTATGGTTCCCAGTCTGCAGTCATCTTCAAACTTTGTCAGCCATAATCCTGCTGTGTTTGCTTGTACTTCTGAAAAGTAGATGCTGAGCAATAGTGGGCCCAGGACTGAGCCCTGTGGGACACCACTTGTGACAGTTGTGGAGTGTGACATGGCACCAGCAAGTCTGAACCTGTCTGTTCTGTCACGTAGCTGGTTTGCAACCCATCTTGTGATGTATGGGTTCACATTTAAGCTGGTGATGTTTTCAATGATACCCAAGTGGGGTATTGTGTTGAAAGCCTTTGCCAGGTCAAGGTAGGCTGTGTGGAGTGCCTTGCCCTTGTCAATGGCCTTGGTGTCTGTTATGAAACAGTCAACCAAGTTTAAAAGGCATGATCTGCCCTCAACAAAGCCTAACTGGGTTGGATCTAATGTCTGCAAGTCCCCTATGTCCTCATCTATGACTTCCATTATGATCTTCTCCATAGCTTAGCAGACCCTGCTTGTCAAGCTGATGGGATGGTAGTTTCCGTGGTCGGTGGAGGCACCCCCATGTGAAGTGGGTCCACCATTGACATATGCCACTCCTTGGGAACATATCCTGAGTTGAGGCTAAGATCATACAGCTGCCCTGACTGCGGGTTTAATTCTTGAGTGAGTTCATGGAGCACAAAACCAGGGACACCATCTGGTCCCATGGATGCTGCGTCCTTTCCCTTGGATAGAGCAGTTCCCACCTGAGCATTTGAGATGTTTGGGGGGCTACAATCCTCTTTCATACATATCTCTCCAGTTGTGGTGGAGGGGTGGGTGGAGAAATCTGCACTGAACCTGTCAGCCAGTATGTTGGCAATGTCTGTAGGTTCAGTGATATTTACAGCATTCTGAGCCTATTCTGAGCATATCTGGGAGTTTCCTCCCAGGTGTGTAACGTATGTATAAAAGGCCTCATTGTTGTCCCGTGAGCCCTTAGTGGGTTTACTCCCAATATTCGCCTTGGATGATTTCATGTGGGAACTCAGTGTTTCACCTATATTGAGCAGGGTGTCTACCCTTCCACGGATATCGCTCTATCTTGTAGTACCTCCTTCCTTGTGTTGTAGTGCTTGTTTATGGCTGAGGTCCACCACACTGGACGCTTGCCTCTGGTACAACGAGTCTGTGTTTTGTTTGGGATTGCCTCATCCATGCAGTCTTGAAGGTGCTGGTAGAAGGCAGTTGTAAGTGATACAGTGGCTTGGGTAATGGTGTCTGCTGGCTTTGGGTCTTTGAAAGAGACCACAACAGTCATTAGAAGTGTGTAGTCGGCTTCTGAGAGGTTCTGCACTGTGGTCTTTTCTATCTGGGGTGGGGGTGGGATGTGGACTTCCACTGAGAGTAGGTCATGATCTGATCTCACCAATGATGGGTATACCTCTGGTGTTGAACATTGTGAGCCCATGTTTGTGATGATGAGATCTACTATGTTGTCTCCTCTTGTGGGGATGGTGACTAGTTCTTCCATGGCATGTGAGTGTATGAACTCTAGGAACCTGTGGGCTAGAGTGTTGTGGCTGTAGTACTGATCCCAGTCTATATTTGGATAGTTGGGATCACCCAGTGTGATGGTGTTTGCAGGTACATGTATCCCCGCCACTGTTTTCATGAAAGCTCTGTGAGGTACCTGAGTTTCAGAGGATGGCCTGTAACATGCTACAAACTTCAGAGCAGTCTTGCCTATGGTTAATTGCACCGGATGGTGTCCAATGCATCGTGTGTTGCCACCAACCATGAGGTGAGGGTGTCCTTGATGAATATTGCTATTGCCACCCCTCATAGTGGTAATATGTGTACTGCATAGATACGAAATATTGTGCCTCTGACTTAGTAGTGACACATTATGACCACCTTACATAATTGAATAATGTGACTATGCCTCTGTCCAGTCTGTGCCCCTGTCCACATGCAGCTGTCCAGATGTCTCTTGAAGAGAGTCAGTGAGGTACTCTGTCTAACATGAACTGGGATACTCTGCTAGAGTTTGAGATGCCTCTGAGTTATGACTCTGTCCCTTCAGCATGTCCTATACATGTATGTGCTGAGGTTCAAATCTTTAGCTCCCATGTTTCTGGTGGATGTGGATTGCTTGCAGTGGAGCATGTCTACCAAATCCTGATCGGACATGGTCTTGTATGTCAGGCATAGGTCACCTGTAATTATGTGGTATGACACTGAAAAAGCTTGTTTTAGTTATTCTGGAAGTATATGACATGTGTTGTAGATCCCTGATCTTCATGGTAAGGTACTTGTGGGGTCTCTCCAGCTGCTGCAAGTGCTGGTTGAGGTACATACCAAATGGGGCGTTGTATTCAAGCATGGGCCTGATAAGGAGAAGTATAGTGGTACAATGACCTCCTATGGTCTGGATGGAATACCCTCCATGATAAGGTGGCCAAGATAGAAAGTCTGTCAAACAACTTTGGCAACATGGGTGTCAAATGAGATGTCACTATCTACATGTGTCCCCAGCTGTCTGATTTGTTTCCTGTACTCATTGGGTTGCTGTCTATGTACAGATCTGTGGGTACTGTGTTCCTCCCAAAGGGGATGGCTACACATCAGTCGCAGTCAGTTTTAGGCCATGAGTCCAGCACCAGCTATCTGTCAGTGTGATGGCAGTCTGTAGGATGTGTGTGCTGGCTGATGTATTCACTATGGTGCCCAGGTTGCAGTCATCTGTAAACTTTGTCGGCCACAACCCTCCTATGTTTGCTTTCACATCTGAAAAGTAAATACCAAATAAGAGAGGTCCCAGGACACAACCTTGTGGGACACCACTTGTGACTGGCTTCGAACCTGACAAGGCACCTGCAATGTTGACATTATGGGTTCTGTTTCTGAGCCATTTTGCAACCTATGCTGTGACATATGGTGTTATATTTCAGCTGTTGAGCTTGTCTATGATGCCTGAGTGGGGTATTGTGTCAAAGGCCTTAGCCAAGCACAGGTAGGTTGTGTGGACTGTGTAGCCCTCATCAACGGCTCTACTGACAGTTTCAAAGTAGTCAACTTGGTGCAAAATGCAGGATCTGCACTGTACAAAGCTGAATTGGGTGTGATCAAGGGTCTGTAGGACACCAATGTCTCTGTGTGGAAGCTCCATAATGACCCTTCACAAAGCTTTGCAGACAAGGCTGTTTAAGCTTGTGTGGTGGTAGCTGCCAGGGTCTGTGGAGGCATCTCCTTTGTGGAGTGGGACCACTGTTGCCGTACGCCAGTGTTCAGGTACAGATCCTGTAGCAAGGCTAAGGTTAAATAGGATCTGCATATACAGGTTTATCTCCATCTGTAGTTCACATAGCATGCAACTGGGGATACCATCAGGTCCCATTGATGCTGTGTACTGCCTTTTGCTGACTGCGGCTCTCACATGGACATCCAGGATGACAGTGAGGTTACATACAGCTGTGATAACTATCATGTCTTGGGGTGAGGGAGGGTACATTGCACTGAACTGGTCTGCCAGGGTGTCAGTAATATCTGTCAGGTCCCTGGGATATAAGTTGTTGTGTACCAAATCTGAGCATATATGAGGGTTCCCACCCAGGCGTCAGACATAACTGAAGAAAGCAGTGTGGTTACCTTCATCGCCTGTGGTGATTTATGTCCCCAAGTTGAACTTGGGTGTCTTTATGTGAGAATGTAGCTTTCTACTACTGCTGATCACAGCTGCCTTACATTCTGGAGATGTAGCTCTGTCTTGCATTAGTATCCTTCATCTGTTATACAGTTTGTTTATGGCTGGGGTCCACCAGACAGGCCACTTTCCCTTGGTGGTGAAGGTGTCATTCTCATTTGTGATTGCATGGTCCATGCTTACCGGAGATGTCCGTAGAAAGTGTCTGTGCAGGAGTCACCATTGTGTGTTGTGGTTTCCACTGGCCCAGTGGGCTTAATGGATACCATCTCAGTCCGAAGAAGTGTGAAGTCAGCTTCTGAGCTGTTTGTCACTATACCCCTGGTATCATACTAGCACTGACACAGGTGTAAACAATTCCCCAGAATCCATCAAACAAAATGGACATGCAGGCTTACAGATGCCCTAGGGGGTAGCCTAGTATGAACCCATTATGATACAGATTGTACAGGACACTACAGATAACCCCAAGGCTGTTGCAAATGATGGTAGTAAGCATGTTGTTGATTCCTGGATATGCTCCGGATCACACCGATATTACAAACAACATACCAGACACACACAGGTATGGCCAACATACATCCTGACATGTGCAGTGCAAACCCCCCCCCCATAATGCCAAATACCTTCCCCAGCAGACTCGCGCCTCCCTGACATTATGTCACCCTTACCACAGGGTAATGCACCCAAAGAGCAGTGTACAACAACAGTGGGTGTTCTCAACAAAGGTGTCTCCTGAATGGATAGGAAAAACAACCACCACAGAATCATGAGAGGTTTGGTCTGCACAGCTATGGAAAGGACCAGCATGTACCACAGACATAATGATATTGTGGATCTATTGACACCCGACCCTACCCAGTGTGGGTTTACAAAGTGCAGACCCCACCCCTAAACATGTGTGACTCAGTTGAAACAGTACTTGAAGTCAGTGATGAGGGCAATGTGGTCCACACAGTGTAGCCGGACCTTGCAAAGCCTTCTGTACAATACCCTATGTGTTCCGTATAGATTTGCTCACCAGCTGATATATACACCCCAATGTCATGGGAGGGGTTGCAAACCAGACCAACGACAGAACTGACATGGTCAGACATGCAGCAGCCATGTCAGACTACAAACCACATATAACAGGCATCCCACAAAGCTTGGTCCTGGGACCTTCACCATCTGGTATATATGCCCCATAGGTACAGGCCAACAAGTAAGGACTGTGCTGGAACATGTTTGTAGAGGACAACAAGTCGCCTGACATATCTGATACACCAGCTGACACAAGCATCCCATAAAAGGGCCACATAGAAACAGACAGCTGGTGCCATAGCCATGTCAGCATGTTAAATGGTGAAAACAGTATAGTCAGCCTCTGTGGATAATCCAGTAAGTGACCACCAATTCCCACATAGGTGTCGCACCCATGACATACCTAACATGTAATGCCAGAATGGGGACACAAGGTGATAGATATCCTGCATTGGACAAAAATGTGGCTGTAGGGTTAACAGCAACAATCCATATACCAACCTAATCATGAGGGTTATGACATCTAGCTAAGTGGAGGTCATTGTGGTTTTGCAGTTATCTTTCAGCAGCATTACAAATGACCACAACAGCGCCTGTGTGGTGTACCTCAGCAGATACATTCAGCAACTGTAAAGTCCACAACAGTACCTCACCAAGAGTATCAAAGAGCTGGAACACATGTAATGTGTCGCCTGATTAAACAGAATGCAGTTCCACACACTGCCATGCTGGCCACCCAGACACAAGCTGTGCCTGATGTAGAAAGCCATGTCCAAGCTGTCAGCAATGCACATGCCGTACCTTGTACAATGTGAATGGCAGGAGATATGCACATGAGGGACCTGAACCCCAGCACTGACATACATAGGACAAGCTGTACTGCATTATCCATAACACAGAAGCCACCACCACGCATGAGTAAACTACCAGTACAGGTTATCCATAGAGTCACTCATTTATTCTACTCAACAGGGATCCTAACGAGTGGATGGGAGATGGTAGGTATACCCTGGGTATCAATGTTGTGTCACAGGTAGACAGAGGCACAGTATACAAAACAAGACATATGTCATGCCAAACTGCACTTATGATGTGTTGATGGACAAACACACTATCCAATAACCATTAGAAATGGCCTTGGGCACATCGGTAGTGTTTGCCAATGTACACCCATGTTGTGGAATACACTACTGCAGTTGGTTGAGGCCGTTGTAAGTAGTTCACATCTGAACATAATGCAACATGGTCAGATAGGTTCATAGGTTCATACTAGGCTATCTGCCCCAAGGCAGTTCTAAGCCTAGTCCAGAGTCTGGTTGCGTACGCCACCCCTTATATGGAAACAGTACTGTGCCCATTAGTTTGACGTGCCTGTCTCCAGCAGTGACACAGTGACGATCCCCGGTAAACCTATGATTTCCCATCCACAGGTCAGGATACCTCTTGAACAGAGCCAGCAAGGTGCTGTGACTCACATGGACCGTGATTGTATTCCACAGCATAGGGAGTCTCCGAGTGATAAATCCACCCATCCAACATGTCCAATGTACATCCCTGCTACGGTGTAAGTCACTTGCACTAGTGGTTCAGGTGGATCTGAAGATTTTGAGGTGGAGCATGTCCATTAATCCCTGGTTGGACATGCTTGCATGTCATGCACATGTCACCTCTAAGCAGACAGTATGTGACTGAATAGAGCTGTAGTGTTTTCAATCTGGCAGCATATGACAGATGTTCATGTCCCTTTATCCTTTTGTTGGGGACATTCAGGGTCTCCCCACTTGCTGCAGATGTCAGGTGAGATACATCCAGATAAGGCAGTGTACCAGATCACCGGTCCGATAAGTGAAGAGTACAGGGGAACAATGACCCACTAGATCTGGATGTGGATCCCTTCCTGATCATGTGGACAATGTAGAAGGTCCTACTAGCCACTTTAGCAATGTGAGTGTCATCAGAACAGTGACTGTCAACCTGGGTCCCCAGGTCCATGATAACCTTCCCTGTGCTTAGAGGATTGCCACCTATATGGTAGCTTGGGGTTACCTTGCTTTCCCTGAAGGGTATGACTACACATGTTTTGCAAGTTGACTTCAGGCCATGGCTCTGGCACCAGCTATCAGTGTCCGTGAGCCCCTTCTGAAGGATATCCGTGTCTGATGCACTGTCCACTATGGCACCCAGTGTGCAGTCATCTGCAAACTTTGTCAGCCAAAGTCCTCCCATGTTGGACTGTACTTCTGAGAAGTAGATAACAAACAATAGGGGCCAAGGACTGAGCCCTGTGTGAGACCACATGTGACTGGCATGGTGTCTGACATAGTGCCAGCAACTCTAACCCTGTGGGTCCTGTCCGTAAGACAGTTTGAAACCTGATCTTGTGACATATGGGTGTACATTTCTGTTGGTAGGGTTTCCTACAATACCTGAGTGGGGTATTGTGTTGAAAGGGTTTTCAAGGGCAAGGTAGGCTCTATGGACTGCCTTTCCCTCATCAATGGCCTTAGTTACTGTTTTGATAATGTCAACCAAGTACAAAAGGCATGACTTGCCCTTGATCAACACAAACTGGGACAGGTACAATGTCTGCATGTCCTCCATATCTTTCTTCATGAGCTCCATTATGATCCTCTCCATAGCTTTGCAGACTACACTTGTTAAGCTTATGGGGCAGTAATTACCAGAGTCCATAGAGGCACTGCCTTTGTGCAGACATGCACAACTGGACCCTAAAGAGGCTGTTGTGCACAGTATGGAAATGTAAATCAGTGATAGGACTAAAGCCCAGGATAATGTCCACCACAGTGAAAGTACTGAACCACTACACTATACAGTACAACAGTGCTAGGTCAGTATGAATGGATGTTAACAATTGTATGCAAAGTATCCCATGCAAAAGCTGCAGGCACAGTATAATCCCTGTTGTGTTCACAGGAAGCATCTGGACAGTAACTACACAACATGTCACAGAACACACAACCTTAAACAGGAGTTATTTGTGGAGTTCACACTCATCCACAACTGTGATGGGCTGCATAGTTCAACATATGGAAAGCTCACACTGGGCATGCTCACACACTTTGATAAATGAGACATCATTCACACAACATGCCATGGGAAGGCTGAAGTGGGCATGCTCACACACTTAGTTCAAATGTTCCTCTTAACAACTGTGAAAACACACCACAGGATGCACATTCCCATTCCAAACAATGAAGATGTCAGCACCCTATAAGTAGATCAGTAGAAATGCTACCTCCCAGTATTCTGAATAGCGCTCTGCTAATGCGTCTGTCTCTAGTGTCATAACATAGTTAGGTAGGGGTTTGAATCCAGCAAGTGGCATGTGTGTGTGTGAATGGGGGTAAGTGTCTGTATAAGTGTGTATGAGAAGCACATCCCTTTTGGCAACTGTGGAAACACACCACAGGGAGCTCATTCCACTTTCTAAACACTGATGATGTCAGCACCCTATAAGTAGATCAACTGAAATGAAATCTCCTAGAAATGTGAATAGCGCGCTCCGCTAATGCATCCGTCTCTAGTATCATAACATAGTTAGGTAGGGGTTTGAATCCTGCTATGGGAATGTATGTGTGTTAGTATGAGTGGCGTTTGTGTGTGTGCATAACGCTGTGGAGGGAAGGTGCCTTTTGCCAACTGGGAGAACACACTACAGGGTGCACATCCCTCTTCGTAAACACAGATGATGTCAGCACCCTCTAAGTACAGCATTGGAAAAGATTGCTCCTACTAATGCAAATAGCACACTCTGCTAATGTGTCTGCCTTTAGAGTCATAACACATCTAGGTAGGGGTTTGGACCTTGCAAATGGAACGTATGCATTTTACTGTGGGTGGGGTTGGTGTGTGTGCACAATGGCGGGGGTGGGATGTCTCTTGCCAAATGGGGCTATGCACTGCAGGGTGCACATTTCCCTTAACAAACAGTGATGTTGACAGCACCCTGTACAAACAGAACAACAACACAGAAGGTGTTGTTACCAATGATGCATGTAAGGTTACACTTCAAGTAATGTCCACAAAACAAAGTAGGATAAACAAATGCTCCTTTTACTCTATCCAAACAACATGGCAACAGACAACTGACACTACTCAGTATAGTGCTACATGCTACTGTAACATGCATATGTACCAGAATATACCTAGATAGTGTTTTGAAGCCTGAATGTGGCAAGTGTGTGGATGTGTTATGTTACTGTGTGTGCATTTCCGTATGGAAAACATGTTTGAGATATTGGCAATATTGTTGCAGACAGTTTAGGTGCAGATATCCCCCCCCCATTCTCCTACACAAGTGGAATTAGTTATCACAGATGACTGTAACCTCCCTATCCTCTCACATGTCCAGGTGAGGGCCACCTCAACATTGCAGGACACATAGCATCACTGTTACAGAATGGTATCCCTGGATGTGTGCTACATTCACCCCAGGAGGACATGGCACCACATTACAGACTGATATTACTCCCTGGCCATACTACAGGATGTGTACCTGAAGAGTGCCATACATACACAGTGGTCCCACACCAATGAGGAGTAACCTCTACTGACCCTGGTATGTACTGCATCATATGCACAACTGGCCTTCTGTTCTAAGCTACAGAAGTGTCACGTATGGGCAACATGTACAGCAATATTACATATGTGTATATTTCAGGACTATGCACACAAAACCTATCTCATGGACAGAGCTATAGATAGTGAACTATGATACATTTGAGGTGTCACAGTAAACACAGTATTAACCTGCTACTTTGCATTACCTGTGTTTGTGGCAGCTGTTGCTGTGTCAGTGGTGCTTGCTTGCTGCTTGCTGTTTGCTACTCATGGTTTTGCTGCTGGCTGTCTGTATATCTCTCTCTCTCTCTCTCTCTCTCTCTCTCTCTCTCTCTTCTCATTAGGTTTGTGCAATGACTGTATTGCATGAGTGGAGTGTGGGTACTGAATGCTTTTGTAGGTATCTGCATAGGTCCATGTGATGGCCCCTGCACCAATTGTAAGGCAGCATTTGCTAATTGCATGCAGCCAGGTGTGTGTTGATTGCATGTCTCACTGTGATTTCAGGACACTGCTATAAAAAGGTATGTGAGATAGGCGTAGCCCTTTCAGATTGTAGGGCGTGGACGATGCTGGTATGCTGTTGACAGTGTTCTGTGAGTGTGAAGGTTAGTATGGGAATCCAGTGATTTGGCCATTAAAACTTTGCCTCACATGCTTTGGATGGTACATCTCCTATATTGCCTTTATACTAATTCCTACTATTGACTGTTATATTTATTTTAGCAGAGTGCTTTTGTATGGCTGTCATGGCTTAGTGGTAGGTCATACAGACTAATATTACCAAGGTCCTGGGTTCGAGACTGGCAGTGGGAATTTATTTTTGTCTCCAGACTTTCAAAATGAGTACAAGACATGTCAATCAAAGTGCCATAAAGGCACTTTTAAGCACTTTAAACCAGGTCTGCACTCGTTAGCATGAATGAAGAAGGAGGCGTGCCCAGTATGGCCTGGCCTTGGCAAAGAGGCAACGCATAGCACATATGCTTGGTCAGTAGGAACACTGGGACTGATACCCGCCCTGACTCACTCATACACTAACAGCGATCCTTAACATGACACTACCTGCTTCCAAATGTACAGGGAGTGTAGTATGTGTATCCGACAGAGGTGGCCCTGCAGCACCACCTGAGGCATGAATGCCATGTGTTAAGTAATGTAATATCATGTACAATATGCACACCTGAGGACCCCAACTAACATCCATATCCACTCATATGACCCTGTGGAAACAGCTGCACATCATACAGTGATGTACATGTGCAAACACATGGAACAAGATACAAAATGAGGGTGACTAGCAATACATAGCATGGATAACCACACACCCATGTTTGTACCACAACAAGAAGCAACATGGAATAGCCATGGTCAAAACCAATGGCTAAAACCGACTACTACTATATAGCTTGCTGCAGACCACTGTCCTAATAGCAGGAACTGCCCAAGGCCTATGTTCACAGGTTCATACTAGACTATCTGCCCTAGGGCATTTATAAGCCTAGCCCAGAGTTTTGTGGCTTCTGCCACCCGTGCAAGTTGATGGATAATATGCCCATTATTTTGCTGTGCCTCTGTCAAGCAGTGATACTGAGGTTATCCCTGGGGTATACCTGCAATCTCTCATCCATTGGTCACAATCTCACTTGAACAAAGCCAGTGAGGTGCTCAGCCTCACATGTACCAGGATGTTGTTCCACAGCATATGGACTCTCTGGGTGAGGAATCTGTCCCTTCAGCACATCCTATTAATATCTGTGTTGAGGTTTAGGTCTCCTGCCCTTGTAGTTCTGATGGATGTACAGGTCTTGAGGTGAAGCATGTTCATTAATCCTGGGTTGGACATAGTCTTGTATGTCAGGCACAGGTCACCTCTGAGCAGACAGTAAGTGACTGAATACAGCTGGAATTCCTTCAGTCGGGCAGCATAAGAAATATGTTTGAGACCCTTTCACCTCCTGTCGAGGAATATGTGGGCCCATCCAATCTGAATGGGGCATTGTATGCAATCATTGGTCTGATGAGTGATGAGTACAGGGGAACAGTGACCTCCCTTGATCTAGATGTGAATCACTGCATGATGAGGTGGCCAATGTAGAAGGCCTTCCAAACTACCCTGGCAATGTGAGTGTCAAACAAAATGTCACTGTCAATCTGGGTGCCCAGGTCCCTGATAACGTACATTGTGCTTAGAGGATTGCCACCTAGATGGGAAGTAGTGGTAACCTTGTTCTTCCTGAAGGGTATGGCTATGCATTGTTTAGTGTGTAATGCAAGGCCATGGCTGTGGCACCAGTTAGCCGCCTCTATGAAACCCTTCTGAAGGATGTCTGTGTCAGATGGGTTTCCAACTATGCTTCCCAGTTTGCAGTCATCTTCAAACTTTGTCAGCCATAATCCTCCTGTGCTTGCTCGTACTTCTGAAAAGTAGATACTGAACAAATGTGGTCCCAGGACTGAGCCCTGTGGGACACCACTTGTCACAGCTCTGGAGTGTGAACTGGCACCAGCAACTTTGACCCTGTGTGTTCCGACACTTAGCCAGTTTGCAACCCATGCTGTGATGTATGGGTTCACAATTAAGCTGGTGATGTTTTCAATGATACCTGAGTGGGGTATTTGGCGAAAGCCTTTGCCAGGTCAAGGTAGGCTGTGTGGACTGCCTTGCCCACGTCAATGGCCTGGGTGAGTGTTTTGAGAAAGTCAACCAAGTTTAAAAGGCATGATCTGCCCTTGACAAAGCCAAACTGGATTGGACCCAATGTCTGCAAGTCCCCTATGTCTTCATTTAGAATTCCCATTATGATCCTCTCCATAGCCTAGCAGAACAGGCTTGTCAAGGGATGGGATGGTAGTTTCTGGGGTTGGTGGAGGCACCACCTTTGTGAGGTGGGTCCACCATTGATGTATGCCACTCCTTGGGAACATATCCTGAGGTGAGGCTAAGATTAAACAGCTGCCCTAACTGCGGGTGTAATTACTCATTGAGTTCATGGAGCACACAACCGGGGACACCATCAGGTCCCATGGATAAAGTGTTTTCTGCCTTGGATTGAGCAGTTCCCACCCCAGCAGTGGAGATGTTTGGGCCGCTACAATCCTCTGGTGTGCATAACCCCCCAGTTTGGGGGGGGAGAAATCTGCACTGAACCTGTCAGCCAGTATGTTGCCAATGTCTGTAGGTGCAGTGATATCAACATCATTCTGAACTAAGTCTGAGCATATCTGGGAGTTTCCTCCCAGGTTTCAAACATAGGTAAAAAGGCCTCATGATTGTCCCTGGAGTCCTGAGTGGGTTTACTCTCTAAACATGCCTCGGATGATTGTATGGGGAACCCAGTGTTTTACTCACAATGAGCAGGGGTGTCTTCCCCCATACGGATTACACTCTATCGTGTAGTAGCTCCTTCCTTGTGTTGTACAGCTTGTTTATGGCTAGGGTCCACCAGACTGGATGCTTGCCTGTGGTACAAAGAGTCATTATTATTTTGGATTGCCTGAACCATGCAGTCCTGGAGGTGCTGGTAGAAGGCATTTCTAAGTGATACAGTGGCTTGGGTAATGGTGTCCGCTGGCCTGGGGGCCTTGAAAGAGACCACACCAGTGCTCAGAAATGTGAAGTCGGCATTTGACAAGGTCTTCACCGTTTCTTTTCCCATCTGGGGTGTGGGTGGGATGTGGACTCCCACTGAGAGTAGTCCATGATCTGATCTCACCAATGATGGGTATACATCTGATGTTGAACAGTGTGACCCCATGTTTGTGATGATGTGTTCTAGTATGTTGCCTCCACTTGAGGGGATTGGGACCAGTTGTTCCATGGCATTTCAGTGTATGAACTCTTGGAACCTTTGTGTTAGAGTGTTGTGGCATGATTAGTGATCCCAGTCTATATGTGGATAGTTGGAATCACCCAGTAGGATGGTGTTTGGAGATACATTTATCCCCTTCAGTGTTTGCAGGATAGCTGTGTGAGGTACCTGAGTTTGAGCGGGTGGCATGTAACATGCTACAAACTGCAGAGCAGTCTTGCCTACGGTCACTGGCACCTGGATGGTCTCCGATGCATAGTGTGTTGCCACCAACCATGAGGTGAGGGTGTCCTTGATGAATATGGACACCCACCATCCTTCTTGTTGTTGTCGGGATGCTGGTGCCGGAATGCATGAGATGAGGTAACACCCGATAGTGCTGGGGTGCTGTCAGAAACTGTGAACCAGGTTTCAGGCACAGCACAGACATCAATGTGCTACATACTGAGAAGGGCATAGAGTGTGTGCAGCTTGAGGTAGAGACCTTGGGCATTGAGCAGCATCAGCCGTAGTGTCTTTCCTTTACTGTGTTCTAGGGTGGTAGGTGTAGAATCCTATTTCCAGTTGTGATTGTATGGTCCATGCTGTCTGACATCTAGCTAAGGGGAGGTCATTCTGGTTTTGCAGTTATCTTTCATCACCAGTAGAAATTACCACAACAGCCCCTGTGGGTGTACCTCATGCACACACATCCAGCACCTGTAAAGTCCACAACAGTACCTCACCAGGAGTATGACAGAGCTGGAACACATGTAATGTGTAGTCTGATTAAACAGAGTGCAGCTCCACACACTGCCATGCTGTCCACCCAGATGCAAGCTGTGCCTGACGAGAAAGCCATGTCCAAGCTGGAATCAATGCACATGCTGCACCTTGTACAATCTGAATGGCAGGTAGCTATGCACATGAGGGAACTGAACCCCAGCACTGATATATATAGGACAGGCTGTACTGCATTATCCAAAACACAGAAGCCACCCCCACACATGAGTAAACTACCACTACAGGTTGTCCATAAAGACACTGGTTGAGTCCCTCAACAGGAATCCTAATGAGTGGATGGGAGATGGGAGGTTTACCCTGGGTATCAATGTTATGTCACAGGTAGACAGAGGCACAGTATACTAAACAAGACATATGACATGTCAAACTACGCTTACAATGTGTTGATGGACAAACACATTCTCCGACTAGCATTAGGTCAAGATACCTCTTGAACACAGCCAGCAAGGTGCTCTGCCTCAAATGGACCAGGATTGTATTCCACAGCATAGGGAGTCTCCGAGTGATAACTCCATCCCTACAACATGTCCAACATACATCCCTGCTAAGGTGTCAGTCACCTGCACTAGTGGTTCAGGTGGATCTTCTGAGTCTGAGGTGGAGCATGTCCATTAATCTCTGTTTGGACATGGCCTCGCATGTCAGGCACATGTCACCTCTAAGCAGACGGTATGTGAGTGAATAGAGTGTGAGTGTCTTCAATCTGGCAGCATATGACAGCTGTTGTGGTTCCTTGATCCTTTAGGTGGGTGACAGTCAGGGTGTCTCCAATTGCTGCAGATGTTGGGTGAGATACAGCCAGAATAGGGCATTTGACTTGATCACCGGTCTGATAACTGAAGAGTACAGGGGAACAATGACCCACTAGATCTGGATGTGAATCCCATCCTTATCAGGTGGGCAATGTAGAAGGTCTTCCTAGCCACTTTAGCAATGTGAGTCTGAGAAGAATGGCGACTGTCAACCTGGGTCCCCAGGTCCGTGATAACCTCCTCTGTGCTTAGAGGATTGCCACCAATATGGTAGCTTGGGGTCACCTTGCTTTTCCTGAAGGGTATGTCTACACATGTTGTGCACTCTGACTTCAGGCCATGGCCCTGGCACCAGCTATCAGTTACTGTGAGTCCCTTCTGAAGGATATCTGTGTGTGATGCACTGTCCACTATGGTGCCCAGTGTGCACTCATCTGCTAACATTGTCATCCAAAGTCCTCCCATGTTGGCCTGTTCTCATGGGAAGTACATGACAAACAATGGTGGCCAAGGACTGAGCCCTGTGTGACACCACCTGTGACCAGCCTGGAGTCTAACATAGTGCCAGCAACTCTAACCCTGTGGGTCCCGTCCTTAAGCCAGTTTGCAACCCATCTTGTGACATATGGGTTTACATTTCAGTTGTGAGGGCTTTCCACAATACCTGAGTGGGGTATTGTGTTGAAAGTGTTAGCAAGGCCAAGGTAGGTTGTATGGACTGCCTTTCCCCAACAATGGCCTAAGTGACCAATTTGAAGATGTCAACCCAGTACAAAAGGCATGATCTGCCCCTGACCAAGCTAAAATGGGATGGGTACAATGTCTGCATGTCCCCTATATCTTTGTTTATGAGCTCAATTATGATCCTCTCCATAGATTTGCAGACTACACTTGTTAAGCTTATGGGGCAGCAATTAACAGGGTCTGTAGAGGCACTGCCTTTGTGCAGATGTGCACAACTGGACCTTAACCAGCCTGTTGTGCACACTATGGAAATGTAAATCAGTGATAGGACTGAAGCCCAGGATACTGACCGCCACAGTGAAAGTACTGAAACACTACACTAGACAGTGCTACAGTGTTAGGTCAGTATGAACGGATGTTGACAATTGTGTGCAAAGTATCCCATGCAAAACCTGCAGGCACAGTATACTCCCAGTTTTGTTCACACAAAAAGCATTCGGACAGTAACTACACAACATGGCACAGAACACACAACCATAAACCGGAGGTATTTGTTGAAGGTCACACTCATCCACAAATGTGATGGGCTGCAGAGTTCAACATATGTAAAGCCCACACTGGGCATGCTCACACACAGATAAATGAGACATCTTTCACACAACATGCCACAGGAAGGCTGAACTGGGCATGCTCACACACTTGGTCCAAATGTTACCCCTAGCAAATGTGAAAACACACCAGAGGATGGTCGTCCCCCTTTCTAGACACTGATCATGTAAGCACCCTATAAGTATATTGGAGACAAGGATTCTCTCAGTAATCTGAATAGCGCGCCGTGCTAATGCGTCCGTCTCTAGTGTCATAACATAGTTAGGTAGGGGTTTGAATCCAGCAGGTGGCAAGTGTGTGTGAAGGGGGGTAAGTGTGTATGAAAGAAACATCCCTTTTGGCAACTGGGAAAACACACCACAGGATGATCATTCCACTTTCTAGACTCTGATGATGTCAGCACCCTATAAGTATATTGGAGGAAAGGATTCTCTCAGTAATCCGAATAGCACGCCGTGCTAATGCATCCATCTCTAGTGTCATAACATAGGTAGGTAGGGGTTTGAATCCAGCAGGTGGCAAGTGTGTGTGAAGGGGGGTAAGTGTGTATGAAAGAAACATCCCTTTTGGCAACTGGGAAAACACACCACAGGATGATCATTCCACTTTCTAAACTCTGATGATGTCAGCACCCTATAAGTATATCAGGGGAAAGGACTTTCCCCAGTAATGCGAATAGCGCTGTGCTAATGCGTCCGTCTCTAGTGTCTTAACATAGTTAGGTAGGGGTTTGAATCCGGCAGATGACAAGTGTGTGTGAAGGGGGTAAGTGTGTGGGTATGAAAAAAACATCCCTTTTGGCAACTGGTAAAACACACCACAGGATGATCATTCCACTTTCTAAACTCTGATGATGTCAGCACCCTACAAGTATATCAGGGGAAAGGACATTCCCCAGTAATGCGAATAGCGCGCTGCGCTAATGCGTCCGTCTCTAGTGTCATAACATAGTTAGGTAGGGGTTTGAATCCAGCAGGTGGCAAGTGTGTGTGAAGGGGGGTAAGTGTGTATGAAAAAAACATCCCTTTTGGCAACTGGGAAAACACACCACAGGATGATCATTCCACTTTCTAAACTCTGATGATGTCAGCACCCTACAAGTATATCAGGGGAAAGGACATTCCCCAGTAATGCGAATAGCGTGCTGTGCTAATGCGTCCGTCTCTAGTGTCATAACATAGTTAGGTAGGGGTTTGAATCTGGCAAGTGTGTGTGAAGAGGGGTAAGTGTGTATGTAAAAAACATCCCTTTTGGCAACTGGGAAAACACACCACAGGATGATCATTCCACTTTCTAAACTCTGATGATGTCAGCACCCTACAAGTATATCAGGGGAAAGGACATTCCCGAGTAATGCTAATAGCGTGCTGTGCTAATGCGTCCGTCTCTAGTGTCATAACATAGTTAGGTAGGGGTTTGAATCCAGCAGGTGGCAAGTGTGTGTGAATGGGGTAAGTGTGTATGAAAAAAACATCCCTTTTGGCAACTGGGAAAACACACCACAGGATGATCATTCCACTTTCTAAACTCTGATGATGTCAGCACCCTACAAGTATATCAGGGGAGAGGACATTCCCCAGTAATGCGAATAGCGCGCTGTGCTAATGCATCCGTCTCTAGTGTCATAACATAGTTAGGTAGGGGTTTGAATCCGGCAAGTGTGTGTGAAGGGGGGTAAGTATGTATGAAAGAAACATCCCTTTTGGTAACTGGGAAAACACACTACAGGATGCACATACCCATTTCTAAACGATATCACAATTATGTATGGCTTTTGATTACAGACATGCCATGTGTGTTGTGCACACACAGAATACCCATGTGTGTGGGTTGTCCCTCACAATAATGCATGACATTGATTACACCGGTTATGGCAATGAACACATGATGTATGTGTGTGCCAAATACACATATGTACCTGAGACTTTCAATATTTACCATGTGTGATGCCTGCCACATGTGAATACATGGTATATGCACAGGGTAACATTATGACCGTGGTCTTCTGTGCAGATGCTGCATATGGGATGTGTATATACAGTGTGAGATGTAGATGCTATCAGCCTAGTAGTGAGGGATGCACACCTGGTCTGGGGCATAAAGTCTACATGTTGTTAATGTACAGGAGCTGCATGTTCTCACCTTTTGTGGGAGTGGTAAGACAGTATTCCATAGCAATGCAGTGACTGCATGCTAAGAACCATTCAGCTATGGTGTTGTAGATACACTTATTCATTAGCATTCAGTAATTTGTCGGAATCCCTGGTGAGGGTCTGATGCCAACCAAGGTCAGGGTCTACCAGCCTGTGTCACTTGCTCAGTGATCCCTTCCATGTTCCCTATCACGATCCCAGTGAGCGACATGCCACATCAGCTGTGGTGGCATGGACAATGACTGAGTCATATGTGTCCATGCATCAGACTGACTTGTATGTTGCTGTTACAGTTTGGCCATGTGTTTCCATCTCATACATGTGGTGTACATCAATGGGTAGGGGATAGGGTTGACTGTGTACATGTGGCAGCTGTGACATTACTACATGACACACATATTCCACAACTGTGCCATAGAGGTGACTGACAACTGACCTTGC
Source organism: Protopterus annectens (assembly GCF_019279795.1). Lineage (NCBI taxonomy): Eukaryota > Metazoa > Chordata > Ceratodontiformes > Protopteridae > Protopterus > Protopterus annectens. The sequence goes on from NC_056745.1 coordinate 1,242,007,007, forward strand.
ACATGCTACCGAGTATTGAGATTACATTGGTGATTGACAGCACATAGGGCCAATGGTGAAAAAGAGACATAGGTCCATAGGTTCGTACAGGGATATCTGCCCAGGGCATGTATCCACCTAGCCAGAATGTGCGTGCCTTTCAACATGCATTGTGAATGTGTCTTGCTATGCCCTTTTCCAAGGTTAGTATACTGTGCCTCTTTCTCACAGTGACACATAAGTGATACCCAGCGTAACCCTACAATGTCACATCCAGTCATTACTATCGCTCTTGAAGATAGTCACTGAGTCAGTCCACCTAACCTCTATTGGGATAATAATCAGGAATGAAGGGTGCCTCTGAGTTGTGAATGTGCCCCTCCACCATGTCCTATGTATATCACTCCTGAAATTCAAGTATTTCCAGTGTGTATCCTGGTGGGATCTGGACATTCTGGGATGCAGCATGGCCATTACATGAGGGTATGACCTGGCCTTCTATGTCAGGCACAGATTGCCTATGAAGAGGCAGTATGTCACTGAGTACAGCTGCTGCTACTTTAACCAGTCAGTATGTGGCATCTGTTTGAGCACTTTGATCCCCTTGTCGAGGTAGATATGTGTTAGCCCCAGTTGCTGCAGGTGTCTGGTAAGGTGCATGCCGACAGGTTCATCATAGTCAATTATGGGCATGATGAGGGATGAGTAAAGGGGCACAATGTCCTCCCCTGGCCTACATGTGGATCCCATGATGATGTGGCCCATATCACATGCTTACCTAACCACTTTGTCCATGTTGTTGTCAAATGGTAGAATGCTATCAACCTGTGTACCCCAAGGTCCATAATTCCTTGGTCTGCACTTACTGGATTAAGACATATGTGGTACATTGTGGTCATTTAGTGTTTGACAAAGGGGATGACTAGACTCTTTCTGTCATTCACGTTGAGGCCATGGCTGTGGCACAAGTCATGTGTTTGCAAGAGTCCCTTTGGAGGATGCGTGTGTTAGCTGTTGAGTTGATTATGGTGTTGAGTCTGCAGTCACCTGTGACTTGCTGAGCCACAGTACTTCCATGTTGGCCTGTACCTATGACAAATATATAATGAACATGACAGCCCCTAGGGCTTTGCCTTGTGGGACACCACTTGTACCAGGTTGGAGGCTGACATGGCTCCAGCAATTCTACCATGTGTGTTCTGCCCTTGAGCCACTGTGCAATACCCATAGTGACATAGGGGTTAATATGTACACTGGTGAGCTTCCTAGAATGCACAAGTGGGGTATTGTAGCCAAGGCTTATGCAAGGTCCAGGTAGGCTGTGTGGACCTCCTACCCCTTGACAGTGGCCTTGGTGACTGTTTCAAACAAAGCAAACAGGTTTGATAGGCAGGATTTGCCATTGACAAAGCCAAACTGTGTATGGTGACATGTCTGTAGGTCCACAATATCTAGATATGTGAGGTTCTTGATGATTCTTGCCATAGCTTTGCAGACAAAGCTAGTCAGACATATGGGGCAGTAGTGTCCAGGATCCGTGACGGCACCACCTGCATGTTGAGGGACCACTGTTGCTGTATGCCACTCTCTGGCCACATATCATGTATTAAGGCTGGGATTGAACAGTGGTGTTATGTCTGGGTGTAGCTCTTCTTGTGGTTCATGTAGGACACAGCCTGGGACACTGTCTGGTCCCATTGATGCAGTGTTTACTGCTTTGGGAAGGGCATCTCTTACCTGAGCATCTGTGATGTCAGGGGAAGCACTGTGATGCGAGACATATGTTCCCTTTGGTGTGGTGGGGTGAGAAGGCAGCATTGAACCTGTCCACTAGGATGATGGCAATGTCTGTGTGTTTTATATTTTGTGTGACATATTGTATTACCTCTGAGCATATCTGGGTAGTACCACCCAGGTTACTAACATAACTACAGGCAGCCTTGTGATTATCCTCAGTGGCTTGTGGAATCCTCTCTCAAAGATGGCCTTAGACAATCATATGGGTGCCTGTAGTTGTCTTCCAATACTCCTCAGTGGTGCCTTCACATTTTGGGAGGTTGTTGTATCATGTAGTGGCGCCATCCTTCTATTGTATAGTGTGTTTATGGCTGGTGTCCGCGCCCAGGACATCTGCCTTTGGAGAATTGGGTCATGCTCATATGTGGCTTCATGATCCATGCATTCCTGAATGTGTCCACAGAATGCCTCTATACAGGTATCTGCAGTCTGGTCCATATTTTCAACAGGCCTAGGGCCTTTGAAGGTTTCCACATCATTTATGAGGGGTGTGCAGTTGCTTGACATGAGCTGTTGACAGACGTGCCGCCTCCAGACAGAGCAAGGGAGGGTCACAGTCAGCTACCTGTTGGGACGCACCTCCCTGGACCACATGGAAAGAGACACAGAGGAGCTCTTACAGCACCCTCTCAAACTCAGGTCTCCCACACAGCCTTCATGCTGACACAGGAGAGTTTAGATTACTCTGCAGACACCATCATACTGGGTGATGCCAGCTACCCGAACAGACTGTGTACATTACACAGGCCACAATACCCAAGCTCTAAGATTCCCATTGATCAGACATTCTTTGGCTATGGAACAGGTAACCAACCTTCCCACAAGAGGGGCAGATATACTACAGCTGATCTTTACAAACATGAGTAAAAACTAATCACCACTGGGAGTATATCCCTCATTGTTGCAATCAAACCATATACTAATCACACTGGTGTTCTGGATCCTCCACATATGCAAACCTCCAACACATCGATGTGTGTGTGTGGAAAATGTCCCTATTAGCAACCGTGACAGTATCGCACAGGATGCAGATCCCCCTTGAAATAGTGATGATGTCAGGACTGTATAACTATATCACCTGTAGTAAAGTCCTCCAATAATTTGCATAGCGTGCTCTGCTAATGTGTCTTTCTTCAGTGTCATAACGTAGTTAGGTGGGGGTTTGAATCCTGCAAAGGGAATGTATGAGTGTGGTTTATGTGTGTGCACTATGCTGGGAGGGTTAACTGCCTTTTGCCAACTGGGAGAACACACTACAGGGTGCACATCCCTCCTCCTACACACAGATGATGTCAGCACCCTCTAAGTACAGCATTAGTAAAGGTTTCTCCAACTACTGCAAATAGCACACTCTGCTAATGTGTCTGTTTCTACTGTCATTGCACAGTTAGGTGTGGGTTTGAACCTTGCAAATGGAAAGTATGTGTTTTACTGTTGGTGGGGTTAGTGTGTGTGCACAATGATGGGGTGGGATGTGGCTTTGCCACATGGGGCTATGCACTGCAGGGTGGTCATTACCCTTAACAAGCAGTGATGTTGATAGCACCCTATACAAACAAAACTACAAAACAGAAGGTGTTGGTACTGATAACACATGTAAGGTAACACTTGTTCAAGTAATGTCCACAAAACGGAGTAGGATAATAAAACATTTCTTTTATTCTATACAGACAACATGACTACAGACAACTAAGTGCCAGTACTCAGTATAGTGTTACATGCTACTTGAACATGCACATGTACCCGAATATACCTAGATAGTGTTCTGAAGCCTGAATGTGGCAAGTGTGTGGATGTGGGATGTGTCTGTGTGTGCATTTCCGCATGGGAAGCATGTTTGCTGTGGCAATCAGGGTACTACAGTACCTGATGCACATTACATCTTCCAACTGATGAGGTTGCCTGCACCCTGTGAGTACAGGTAGAGAAGGGGATGCCAGTAGTAAACAACATAGTGCACTTCTGAAATGTGTACCTGTCATGTATCAACAGCTACTCATGTAGGGTGATAAATAATGGGAATGGCAGGTGAGCGTGTGCATGTGTGTGGGTAGCAGGGTGTGTATAAATGCATGTGTGACAGAACAGATACATGTAGCTGAATCTACATAACAGCACAAGATGCACATTGCCATAGTCAATGTTAGCATGTGATGGTGTGCAGCAGGTACACTTTGTTAAGTAGTATGGGTGCAGATAACAATTGAGGACATTCATACAGTTACTGCAGCAGGACTGATGGGATATACACACATTTATACTGCAACACACAACAGTTACCAACATGTTACTACTTATACACATCTATAGTCACCCTGTGCATCAGCAACGTGTTTACCTTTACCTGCACCGATGTTGTAGTATGCAGGAGGTGGCACAGTGTCATCATATGCACAGGGTGTGGGTTAGATATGCCCAGGCCGCCGACTGATAACACCAATTCACATGGCCGTCTATGTGTGTTTGTGAGGGGCAGCAGTACAGGGTAGATTCACATGACGGTACGGCATCTGTTGTCTGCAGTGTTAAGATGCTTCACATTCACCAAATTCACAGATATTGCCAACAATTTTGCAGACAGTTTAGGTGCAGGTACCCCCCCCATTGTCCTACACACGTGTTATTAGTTATCCCAGATGACTGTAACCTCCCTATCCTCTCACATGTCCAGGTGAGAGCCACCCTCATCATTGCAGAACACATATCATCACTGTTACGGAATGGTATCCCTGGATGTGTGCTACATTCACCCCTGGAGGACATAGCACCACATGACAGACTGATATTAATCCATGGCCATACTACAGGATATGTACCTGAACAGTGCCATACATACACAGTGGTCCCACACCAATGAGGAGGAACCTCTACTGACCCTGGGAACTACTGCATCATATGCACAACTGGCCTTGTGTTCTAAGCTATGGAAGTGTTAGTTATGGCCCACATGTACAACAATATTACATATGTTTATATTTCATGACTATCTACACACAACCTATCTCATGGACATACCTATTGATAGTGAACTGTGATACATTTGAGGTGTCACAGTATACACAGGATTAACCTGCTACTTTGCATTACCTGTGTTTGTGGCAGCTTTTGGTGAGTCAGTCGTGCTGCTTGTATTTTGCTGCTGTTGCTGCTGCTGCTGCTGCTGTTTTGCTGCTGGCTGTCAGTATATTTTGTTTTCTCTCTGTCTGTCTCTCTCTCTCTTTCTCATTCGGTTAGTGCAATGACTGTATTGCATGAGTGGAGTGTGGGTACTGAATACTTTTGTAGGTATCTGCATAGATCCATGTGATGGCCTCTGCACCAATTGTAAGGCAGCATTTGCTAATTGCAAGCAGCTGGGTGTGTACTAATTGCATGTCTCACTGTGATTTCAGGACACTGCTATAAAAGGGTATGTGAGATAGGCGTTGCCCTTTCAGATTGTAGGGCGTGGACCATGCTGGTATGCTGTTGACAGTGTTCTGTGAGTGTGAAGGTTAGTACATCTCCCATGCTTCATGCTGTGTTGTAGATTCAGGTTGCTGCATTTATCTTGCCTGTTCCCTGTAGTGAGTGTGTATGCATACTGACACCTACAACTATATGTCATATGTATTGCTATATGAATATATATATATATATATATATATCTGTGTACATATACATACTTTCATATATGTACATTAGCTGACATTATTGGGTACAAGCTAACAATTAGCAGGGCTGTTTCCATTAACACTACTCTAGTATGGGAATCCAGTAATTGGGACTATAAAAGTCTGCCTGACATGCTTTGGGTAGTAGACATACTATATTGCCTTTATCTTCATTCCTACTATTACATGTTCCACTTATTTAGCACTATATTCCTGTATGAGAGTCATGGCTGCGTGGTAGGTCATACAGACTAGTGTTACAATGGTCTTGTGGTAGGGCCTACTAGTATGCTCATATTCTGCTTTTGAGTTGAGTATAGGGCCTATCAATCACAGTGCTAGAGGCACCTTTAAGCAGTTAAAGGGCTTAGTAGGTCTCACAGGAGCCAGGCTGTGTTGCAGATTCTGGTTGCTGCATATATCTTCACTGTTTCCTGTAGTGAGTGTGTATGGCTACTGAGACCTACGATTATATTTCATATGTATTAATATATATTTATATATATGTATGTGTTGATATACATACCTTCACATATGTACATTACCTTACATTTATATGTACAAGCTAACAGGTAGCAGGGCTGTTTCTGCTCACACTGAACTAGTATGGGAATCCAGTAATTTGGCCATTAAAACTCTACCAAACATGCTTTGGATAGTACATCTCCTATATTGCCTTTATACTGATTCCTACTATTACATGTTATATTTATTTTAGCAGTGTGCTCTTCCAAAGCAGGCATGGCTTAGTGGTAGGTCAAGCAGACTAATGTTACCTAGGTCCTGGTTTCAAGACTGACAGTGGGAATTTTTTACTTTGCAAACTTTCAAACTGAGTACAGGACCTGTCAATCAAAGTGTTGAGGCCACCTGTAAGCAGTTAGAAGGGTAAGTAGGTCACACAGGGGTCAGGCTGTGTTGCAGATTCAGGTTGCAGCAATTATGTTAACTTTTTCCTGTAGTGAGTGTGTATGGCTACTGAGACCTACGATTATATTTCATATGTATTAATATATATTTATATATATGTATGTGTAGATATACATACCTTCACATATGTACATTACCTTACATTATTATGTACAAGCTAACAGGTAGCAGTGCTGTTTCTGCTCACACTGAACTAGTATGGGAATCCAGTAATTTGGCCATTAAAACTCTACCAAACATGCTTTGGATAGTACATCTCCTATATTACCTTTATACTGATTCCTACTATTACATGTTATATTTATTTTAGCAGTGTATTCTTGTAAAGTAGGCATGGCTTAGTGGTAGGTCATACGGACTAATGTTACCAAGGTCCTGGGTTCGAGACTGACAGTGGGAATTTATTTTTCTTAGCAAACTTTCGAACTGAGTACAGGACCTGTCAATCAAAGTGCCATAAAGGCACTTTTAAGAACTTTAAACCAGGTCTGCGCTTATGCTGAGCTCACGCATGCGCACTGGCGGTGAGCTCCGCTAACACAAGCGACACCCGCTATTTTCTTTGAAAGAAAAGAAAAGGGGTGACAGGAAAGTGGTGAAAAGGGGTCACAAAGAGGGTAAGACAGTAGGGAAAGAAGCGTGGGATTTGCAGGAAGGGTGTAGGTAAGGCCCATAGATGCCCATGTCTTTTGCAGCAACAGCTGTATATTTCTATGTATTTTGGTGAGACATTTGAAACCTTCCACCTCTGAGAGAGGTGTCAGGACAACATTAATATTTGTTGTACAGCCAATTGTAATTAACAGTTTAGATGTCCAGCGGACATGTCTGCGACATGGACAGCTATGTATGGGGTGTAATTTTTTTGTGGGACAGAGTGCCGTGTTTTTTTTACAGGTGAGAGTGGTATGACAGGTGAAGGAAGTCGGTAAAGCTGGGGAGGTAGGTTGGGTAGGTTAACAGACAAGACAGACAAGACGCATACAGGGACGGTGTATGACACACGTGGGGGGGTTACACAATTGACGGGGACGGAGGTTGGGATATCCGAGATGCACGAGCCCACAGATGGCAACAGTGGAACTGATATCCCACCCATAGGCAGTTGCCACTGTTCCTTCACAGCCCAGGACGGGCTGTGCTGGGGCTGTGTAGGCGGGCAACGGCCGGGGCTAGCTGTGCCACACGAGCCTCGAGCTGGCGAGGGGTCCAAGAACAGTGTCTTGGATCTCCCACGCACCACAGACCGGACACCGCTGAGGGTGAGTGGGCGAACCCCTCCGGCCACACTTGCAGAGGGGACGGGCCCCATCCCCTGCAGCGCTTCCACCCGAAGGTGGCACAGGGCCACCGGAGGGTCCGCCTGGGCACTAGTGCCAGGTGCAGTCACCAGCTGAGGTGGGAGAGGTGGGTCCGCTGGGACCTGCCTTCCCAAGCGTTCTAGGTTTGTGAGTAGTTATGTTAGTTTGGGTTAGTGGCATTTTATTCCATTCAGATTAGTTGTAACAGCATGCATTGGTATTCCCATCAAACAAACACCCAGATATGGACACCATTGAACAAGGGGCATATCAATATCACATGCATTATTTGAACAGCAAAACACAGTCAAACGACATGCAGGGTTGATTAATGGCAACAGGCCATCGTATTTGCAGGTATGAACAGGGCACATGCATGAACAGACATGCATATATGTTTGGAACGGACAAATGTCCATGATTAATGAAATGTTCACATACCATTATTTAGTGGATGTTGTTATATGGAATTACAGGGTTGGGTGGGGATAGAAAGTGATGACACATTCATATGTTAAACATTAATTCACATTTATCATAGATACACAATTAAGTTGAGGCTGATGTTTCAAAATAATCTTTATTTGACTGTCATGCTACACCTGTTACACATACATCACTATCCTACTTATTTTGAATTTGATCAGATACATCATCCTGCTACACTTTGATGACAGGACAGGGGACAACTATGGCTGTTTAGTCTGTCAGATAATCATTCATTCTATCTGCAAATTGTTTACTGTTATCACCATATACAGATTTTGAGCTAGACATTCAGATTCAGACACACTGAAATCAGTTTGGGATGTTAATTTGTACTTCCCACATGCATTTAGTTCTGTAAAACACACTGAGGCTTATATATTCAGGGGTTATTACTACTTTATTTATTCATACATGAGCATTTCTGTCACTCTCATACATTCTGCAACTTCACAGTTCAGGTTGGTACTTCTAGGCTTTGTTCACATATTAGACCTGTGGTGATTCAAACACTTTCCAACAGCCTCACTTCTGTCATGATTCAGCATTTCAACAGGGGATATATCTCACATGTGACTACCTCAGATTCTGAAGCTGTACTCTTGAGACTATACTGCAGGTTACAGTATATTTAATTAATGATGGGACATCTGTATTACAGCACTGTTTAATTCTATCAATTATATTTCCAGTTACACTTGCATACTGATGAACTTGTTGCAGCCATACCTGCAGACGTTCAATTCCTGCTTGCACATTATATTACTTTTAATCAATACACTGCACTGTTCTGATACATGGTACATAATAATATTTATTTACAAGTACTGGGTGGGGTTACTAACCTGCATGGTGGCGCAGCCGCACCAGCCTTCTGGCGTGCATCTCAACATTCGCAGAGCGGACACCTGCAGCTGTAATACAAAGGGAATAATATTGGACTACACATCTCCATGGTATCAGCTGGTTGAAATCCTTACATACATGGGTAAAATGTGACTTAGTAGTGGGGCGTTGGGCATTTGCCGGGCCTCCTGGATCCAACGGTTCAATTGGTCCTGCTTGCGTCTTCAGGTCCGCATGGTGGTGACGGACCTGCTCACCAGTGCGTGGAATGCCAGTAGCACTGGTCAGCTCACGAGCCAACTGGTCCCACGCCTCAGCCCTATATACTCCCCATGAGACCTGGCCCTGCATGAGTTGGGCCTCGTGATTATGGACAAGGAGCCAGACCATGTATCTGGACTCCTCAACGCCCCAACGCTGTGCTCGAAAGCAACGTCCCTCACCTACTCCACTCATGCTGACTGCAAGTCTGTTCTACAATCAGTTATGCTGTGTATTCCCGCCTATGGGGCTTATATATGCCGCTTTTCCCGCACATTTCTCTGATTGGCCGTTTTGGAATTGTATCTACTTCACTGAAAATGCTTTCTCATGCTCCATTCTGGGTTTTATCCCATATATATGCTATTTCTGCTTTTCTAGGTATTGCTGTCATGGCTTGGTGGTTTAGTTCCTTGACTCTAGTGCATGGTATCCTGTGTTCGAATCTGGCAACTGCTTTTTGCTTTTCCTGACAGAAATGAGTTGAAGACCTGTCAATCAAACATGCCAAAAGCACTTTTAAGCACTTTAAACCTGTTCTGCGCTCGTTTGCGCGGAGGTAACGCATGCGCACTGGCAGTTAGCTTGTGGGAGCGGCGCAAACGGTGTGCGCTGGGATAAATCTTAATTGGCTAGTGACACACATGTTCAGCTAATTGCACACAGTTTCAGCCTGTTTACCTGCTGCTTGGCAACGGGCACGCAGTTTGCAGCTTTTTAAACACTACTCAGCTACGGGCACTCTGTCTCACGGCAGCTTAGCTATCAGTACATTTCTGACTATTTTTATTCTTATGTTACTTCAAAATATATGCTCTATTTCATTCCATTTTACAAAAGGGAATACATTTACATTTGTACAATACTGTCTGGGGGCTTTTTAGTGCTTATTTACAAAAATAAAAAAAAGGTTGTTGTAGGGGCTCGAACCCTGCCTGCCTACTCATAGGGCGGGTACTCTACCACTAAGCTATTATTTCTTGGCTTACTTTGCATATTTAGTTCTTATATCCTTTTCCACTGACTGCTAACTGTGATTGCGCTAGTAGCACACCCGCGCACACAGTAGCAAACATTTACGGGGTTTAACAAAAAAAAAAAAGGTTTTCATTTACTTTTATGACATCTCTTCACTTTATACACTGATGGCCAGTCGGGGCATGTGTTGTATAGTGTGTTTATTCACATTTTCATGGCCTTTCTCGTGGCTGTTTACTTTCAGCCATTCTAGTTTTCCGGGGGCGTGTCCACTTGCAGAGCTTAGCCTACAGACACGCCCCCTACTCTCTTACACGGACCGTGTAAGAGTTACTAGTGTGATTCAGCATGCCTCATGCACCTCATGCATATGCATGACATGCTGACATCACACAGTTTAACTGCAGCCTCCGTGTAAGAGTTATAACTCTTACACGGAGGCTTCCTGAATCTGGCCCTATCTCTTTTATGCAAAAGGGAGCAAGTATCTTTAGAAAGCCAGGGGGAATAGTTAGCTTTTATACTGATTTTCCTGAGGAGTGCACGTGAGTTTAGAATTTCAAGGAAAATTTGGTTGAAATTGAGTACAGCTTCATTGAAGGGACAGTGACGGAAGCAGGACCAGTTGATAGATGAAGGTCTGTTGTTAAATATTTCAGAATTAAAGGAGAGTTTTTGACAGTCTCTATATAGATCGATCCTAGGTGGTTGGAGATGGTGTCTTTGTATGTGGATGGGAAGATGGTCACTAATAGTGTCAGGTACAAGGGTTGTGATAAAGGTTAGGATCAGTTGTAAGAATCCAGTCTATGATTGAACTGGTATTTGGGTTTTTATTTATATGTGTGGGGGATGTGATAAGTTGTTTGAAACCGTGTAGGTTTATACTTAGATTTGGGGAGTTAGTAATTAGCTTTGATCATTCAATAGTTACATCTCCAAGAATAACTGGTTCATAGGGTATATTGCTTGAGATCCATGACAGTATGTTTTTGAGGATGGGGATTTTATTACCTGGTGAGATGTAAATGGAAGCTATAGTAAGCTTTTTGTGGGAGTTTAAGTGACAGTTGAGTATTAATCGTTCAGCTAGGTGGAAGTTAGGTAGAGGAGTAGGTTGGTAGGAAGGATATATTGAGTTGCTCATAGTAGAGGATAGCATGCCACCTCCTTTTTTTGGAATTCTGACTGACCAGTATATGTTGTATCCATGAGGTAGGATTTTGTTGTTTTAAATATGTTGTTTTAGCCATGTTTCAGATAGGGTTAGGGTACGTGGAGTGTTGTGAGCTATCCATGAGTGTAGTTCAGTGGTTTTATTGAACAGGTTTTGCATGTTAATTGAGCAAAAATGTAAAAGTTTGAGATAAGTGTAGGTGGGGGGAGGAATTTGGTGGGAGGAGGTGAAGGTTGGGGAGGAAGGGGAAGGAGAAGGAGGTGAGTGAAGAGGTGGAGGGACCAGGTTTAGGGTGAATATCTCCAGCTAGGGGAAGAGTTCTAGTGAATAGGGTAGGTTGAGGATGGTGGAGGTAGTAGGTGGAGGTAGTGAGTATGGTGTTTTAGCATTAGTTTGGCGGAAGGGAAAATGTGAGGTAGTATTCTGATTTTGATAAGGTGCATGTGGGAGAATTTTTAGGGAGATGGTGAGATAGAGTAAGAATGGGTAGTTTCATTATTAGTAGGGGAAAGGGTAAGTGTAGGCGATCATTTAAGGTATAAGAGTAGAGAAGAAGTATACCCCTCATTGGTAAGATCGGACCATAAATTAATCTCACTGGAAATACACATCCCGCCCCCACTCCCAGCACAGAAGACCACAGTGAAGAACTTCTCAAAAGCTGACTTCTCACTTCTTAAAACCGAAGTGGAATCCTTCAAGGCCCCCGGGCCAGTGGAAACTGCAGCCCAATCTGCTGAATCCTTTATAAATGCATTCTATGGACACCTTCAGGAATGCATGGATCATGCAATCCCAAATAAAACCAAGACTCATTCCCCCAAAGGCAGGCGTCCTGTCTGGTGGACCCCAGCCATAAATAAGCTATACAACAGAAGGAGGAAGCTACTACATGATAGAGCAAAATCCCTAAAAGGGAAGGCATCTCTGATCATTACTAGCAAAAAACTACAATCACTCATAAAATCATCTAATGCCAGTTTTGAGAGAAAAATTGTACAAGACACTAAAGATAATCATAAGGCTTTCTTTAGTTATGTTAAAAACCTGGGTGGCAACTCCCAGATATGCTCAGTGTTAGTCCATAATGACAAAAAATACACTGAACCCACAGACATTGACAACATCCTGGCAGACAGGTTCAGTGCAAACTCCCCCCCCCAAAAGGACAAATATCTATCACAGCAGAGTGTTGCCTCCCTGACATCTCTGATGCCCAGGTGAGAGCCGCCCTCTCCAAAGCAAAAAACACAGCATCAATGGGACCAGACGGTGTTCCAGGCTGCGTGCTACATGAACTCCAAGAAGAGCTGAACCCACACATAAGGCTGCTGTTTAATCTCAGCCTTACTACAGGATATGTACCCAAAGAATGGCGTACAGCAACAGTGGTCCCACTCCACAAAGGAGGTGCTTCTACGGACCCTGGAAATTACCGCCCCATAAGCCTGAATAGCCTGGTCTGCAAAGCTATGGAGAGAATCATTATGGAACTCATAAACAAAGACACTGGGGACCTACAGACACTGGATCCTATCCAATTCGACTTTGTTAAGGGCAGATCCTGCCTCGTGAACCTGGTCGACTTCTTTGAAACAGTCACCAAGGCCATTGATGAGGGTAAGGTAGTTCACACAGCCTACTTGGACCTCGCAAAAGCCTTCGACACAATACCCGACTCGGGCATCATAGACAAGCTCTTCAGCTTAAATATAAACCCCTATGTCATAAGATGGGTTGCAAACTGGCTCAAGGACAGAACCCACATGGTCAGAATTGCTGGAGCCATGTCAGACTCTAAACCAGTCACAAGTGGCATCCCACAGGGCTCAGCCCTGGGACCTCTCTTATTCGGTATATATTTTTCTGAGGTACAGGCTAACATGGGAGGACTGTGGCTGACCAAGTTCACAGATGACTGCAAACTGGGCACCATAATTGACTCACCAGCTGACACAAGCATCCTCCAAATGGGTCTCATAGAAATGGATAACTAGTGCCAGAGCCATGGCCTTAAACTAAATGCCAAAATGTGTATAGTCATACCCTTTGGGAAAAACAAAGTGCCCACAAATTACCACATAGGTAGTAATCCATTAAGTACGGAAGAAGTAATTAGGGACCTAGGGACCCAGGTTGATAGTAACCTCTCCTTTGACAATCACATTGCCAAAGTGGTTAGAAAGACCTTCTATATTGCCCACCTTATCATGAAAGGATTCACATCTAGATCAAGGGAGGTCATTGTGCCCCTTTACTCTTCCCTCATCAGGCCCATAATTGAGTACAATGCCCCATTTGGGATGTACCTTACCCGACACCTGCAGCAACTAGAAATACCCCAAAAGTACCTCACAAAGAGAATCAAGGGACTCAAACAGATGCCATATGCTGCCCGGTTAAAGAAACTCCAGCTCTACTCAGTGACATACCACCTACTAAGAGGCGATCTATGCCTGACATACAAAGCCATGTCCAACCCGGAATTAATGGACATGCTCCACCTCAGAAAATCCAAATCCCTCACAGCTACGCGATTGAGAGAATTGAACCTCAGCACAGAAATAAATAGGACATGCTGGAGGGACAGATTCATAACCCAGAGGCTCCCTTCACTCTGGAATAGAATCCCAGTACATATTAGGCAGCGCCCCTCACTGACTCTTTTCAAGAGGAATCTTGACGAGTGGATGGGAGATCATAGGTTTACCCCGGGGGTCACTTCTGTGTCACTGCTAGACAGAGGCACAGTAAACTAACCTTAAAAAGGGCACAGTAAACTCATTCCAAGGGGTGGTGAAAGCCAAACACACTCTGGCTAGGCTTGTAAATGCCCTAGGGCAGATAGCCTAGTATGAACCTATGAACCTATAAGAGAGTGTATAGTGGTAAGAAGTTAGGAATGTGAGTAGGACTAGTAGAAGAGTGGTTGGGTAGATATGAAGCATGATTTGGTTGGGTGATATGAAGTATGATAAGGATTGTGTAGTGTGATAGAGTCAGGGTGAGGGGTTAGGTTGAATTATTTATTTATTTATTTTATCTTATTTTACATTTGTTTACTGGGATAGTCCGACTGGATACAAGACCATTTTCAGCGGAGGCCCAGAGAGAAAAGCTCCACATAGACAAACTTACATAGATTACACAGAAGGTAGCAAACAATTATAAAAACAAAGTGATTATACACAATGGGTTAGTAGTGTTTCCTAGTAGGGACTCACAATTCTCATGGACAGACAATTAAAAGTAAGAGACATCAGATTGGAAGCAGAGCTTGTTGATGTAGTTACATGTTATGATAATTGCAGAATATGCTTTTAGTTTATAACTTAATCAGAGTTGGTACATGGGCATAGTCAATTCATTCTGAGATACTGTTTGAGTTTTTTTTTTTGAAGAGACTTTTGGAGGATTGTAGGGTTATATAGTTTGGCAACAAATTCCAGGTTTTGCCAATGAAGATGGCAAACAGGGATTCATTAGAAGAGTTATTAGCTTTTTGGGTTTGGACCAGTAGTTTATTGGCTAACCGTAGGGATCTTAGGTTGCTATATGGCTTAATAATATTTTTAAGTGAGGGGGTATCCTCAGGGTGGTACAAAATTTTGTGCGCTATTAAGAGTTGATTGAATTGAATTAAGCTGGCAGTTCTAGCCACTCTAGTTGTTTAAGATTCTGGCCGAGTTGGGTTCTTTAGGTGGAGCCAGTGACAAATATGGCAATATGATTGTAGCTATGGGGCAGCTTACCTAGTTCAGATTTGTTGAGGTTTGAGAGTACAGGCGAGGCATATAAAAGAGTAGAGAGTAGGTGTGATCGGGCGATTGCAGTCCCAGCCAGTGGGGTTAAAAATGTCTTTTTTCTATACAGTGATCCAAGCTTCTTTTTGATGATCTGTATGGTTTTGTTGACCTGTAGGTCAAATTTGAGATTATTGTCTATGATAACCCCTAGCAGTTTGGTGTGATTATCTGGGGAAATAGTGGTACCATTGTTAGATATAACAGAGAATGAAAGTGTGGTGGATCTACTAGTGGGAGAGAAGAGTAGAAGTTTAGTTTTATTGGGGTTCAGAAGTAGACGTTGGTTGGTGAGCCAGTTCTCAATAGTGTTAAATGTATTTTGGGTTAAGATTTGCAAGTCAGATGGGGAGGTGGCTGACCAGATGAGAGTGGAATTGTCTGTGTATTGAATGCAGGTGGCTTTAGGGATAGCAGTGTGGAGGTTGTTGATAAAAATAGAGAAGAGTAGTGGACCTAGTATGGACCCTTGAGGGACACCAAGTGTGAGAGGTAACTGGCTGGAGAGTTTGCCCTGCCATGGTACCACCTGCTGTCTACCAGTCAGGTAGGACTGAACCACTGGATAGCAGGCTTGTTGAGGTGAATAGATTTTTAGTGAAAGAATGAAAAGTTCATGGTTGACTATGTCAAAGGCTATTGATAGGTCAAGAAAGAGGGCAGAGGTTAGTCTAGAATTAGATTTGGAGGAGATGCTAAGGATGAGGAAAGTGGGAAGAGTGTGGTTAGAGAATGGGTGAGGAAGTTGATTGGGTGTGGGTTAGAAGGGGGTAAGGTAATAATCAAGGTGAATAGAGTACAAATGTATTGCATGTGGGGGTGGGTGGGAATTGGGAGTAGGGTAGAGGGGCAAAGTGAGTCTGAGTGAATCAAGGGTGATCAGAGCAGGTAGAACCATGAGACAAAGACCAGTAGTTTAACAGAACTCATTGTCTAAATCAGAATCTACAGGTCACTGCAATGCAGTAAGCAGCAGTGCATAGTTTGTTTTTGATAGAGTGAAAATAAGAGTGATTCCCTTCAAGTTATTGGTAGTATTGCTAATATTATAATGAAATAGTTGAAGCTAGCAGTAAGGGCATAATTATATTTGCAATTAAATAGTAGAATCTAGCAGTAAGGGGATACATGGGGAACTTATGGTTTTAACGTTCCTGGTAGCATGGACAATGAATATACCAGTAGGCAATTTAATACAGAAAACATGTGAAAGTAGCATACACTTCTCGTCCTTTAAGAAGTGCTTACTTGCACTTTCTTTTTCCTTAAGTAGTTTCCATTTTGCTTTTCCTGCAGACTATTTCTTAATTCTGTAGAAAAATCTACTTTTTGTGCCATGCTGCAGTAAGGGGGAGATTTTCAGGCAACCATGTTCTGATTGGGGTAATGCTGACAGTGTTGTAGACTGAGGGCTGTATGAAGAGAAAAACATAAGAACAATGAGTGTACTGACTGGGGAACTACAGAGAAATAATATGGGGATTAATCAATTATCTAGTATAGCTGACTGAAGTAGCTAGCAGTATAGGGTGAAGACAGAGTAATATAGAATGTGTATAGCACGGTATAGAGCAAGCTTAGAATTCTAATTAAGGCAACAGGTTAAAACCATATTGCAACATATGCAGTTAACAGAAAAGTTCTAACAGCACACTTAACAACACAGCGCTTGTATTCTCACCAAATAATTCTATTTTGGAAATAAGAATACAAGAGACGCTTAGATCATCATCATCTTTCGGGTTTTAAATAGATACAATATCAAAATTAGGCTTTGCACATACATCAAACTGAACGCTAGTACACAATGATTCCTTTAGCAAGAGTTCACTATGCTCACCACACAACAAATAATAGTTCAGAAGTTGTGGAGGCCATTAGACCACACTAATATGTATGTGTACAGCAGTAGTCAGGTACATGCTACTAGCCAACTGAGCCTCTTCAGAAGTAAAATCCACTGGCCCTTTTTAGTTTAAGATAAGTATTTGTCTTTATGGATCTTATAACTGAATATCATGGTTGTTTTGCAGATTACCAAGTACAATACATAACATATTGAGATCTTGCCTAATTAATCTTTAATCTTCCATTTTACAACAGATGCTTGCTTAGTAGTTGTGAAAAGTAAAAAAAAAAATAAAACAATTAAACAGCTAAATTCAAAGCCACAGTATTAGGAAAAAACAAGACTGCACTCTATGATTTAAAAGTAGATCACTTACTTGGTGAGCACACTTTAACTGGGACTAAACGCAGATGTAAACCTTTTAAAATGGTGCCAGTTGTTATGGGAAATTAAATAAATAACCTCCGTAAGTAAGTTGGTCAGGGAGGCGCTATAAGTGATTTTAGACTTTCTTAAAGTGAAAAGAGGGAAATGTAGTTCAAACATACTAAAAGAGGCAAACCACAAGACTGAGACCAGTAGTCCAACAGAACTAATCAACTAACCAGGAATCTACAGGTCAGTGCAATGCAGTAAGCAGCAGTGCACAATTTGTTTTTGTTACAGTGAAAATAGGAGTGTTTCCCTTCAAGTTATTTGTAGTATTGATGATATTATAAGGAAATAGTGGAAGCTAGCAGTAAGAGGATAATTATATTCATAATTAAACAGTAAAATCTAAAAGTAAGGGGATACGTGGGTAACCTATGGTTTTAGTGTCCCAGGTAGTGTGCACGCTGAATACACCAGTAGACAATTTAATACAGAAAAAATGTGAAAGCAACATACACTTCTGATCCTTTAAGAAGTGCTTATTTGCACTTTCTTTTCCTTAAGCAGTTTCCCCTTTGCTTTTGCCACAGACTATTTCTTAATTCTGTAGAGAAATCTTAATTATCTTGTGCCACGATGCAGTAAGGGGATGGGGGGTTTCAGGCACCCAGTTCTGAATAGGGTAATGCTCACAGTGATGTAGGTAGAGGGACATCTGATCCTTTTAGAAGCACTTATTTGCACTTTATTTTCCTTAAGTAGTTTCCCCTTTGCTTTTGTAACACACACTACTTCCTAATTCTGTAGAGAAGTTTACTTTTCTTGTGCCACTATGTAGTAAGGGGAGGATTTTTAGGCACACAGGTCTGAAAGGGGTAATGCTCACAGTGATAAAAGTGGAGGGTTGGTGAGCACACTTCATTCGGGACTCCGGATTAAACAGTTACCTTTTTACAGTGTAGATTCAGCCTTCTGAGAATGGCAAAGATGCAAATGAGGAGTGAACACATTAAAAATCACGGAATATCAAACTTTTATCTTTGTGTTGCAAATGTAAACATAATGTAGACTCTATACCACTGTTAGTTGCTATTAGCTTGCAACTGTGAATGATTAGTGTGAGAGAGAAGGCAAACAGAACAGCAATTCAAAAAACACGAATAGTCACCACAAATAAACACTTTATTGTTTTATTCAACATCACTTTTTAAAATAAAGTAGCAAAACAATAAGATTAAGTGCTTTTGACTCTGCTTATACAGAGACTTCTTCAGAAATAAAATATTTTTTATTGATTTTGGTAAAAATTGCATGTTATTGTGTTCTCCAGCTCTGCTAGTGCCTTCAAGTGTTTAGAACAGCAATTCAGACAACCTTGTCTGCAGTGGGTGTGTCAGTGAGGATACACTTTCAAAGTGTGGAACTAACTTCAGCAAGCTTTCAAATGAAACAAAACAGTACACGTTTATCATTTTTCTTCAGTAATAGACAAACTCTCCTGCCTGTACTGAAAAATGTTTTTCACTGTCATGTATTTTTATAATACAGTTAAAGGAGAATGATACACAATGCATTATAGGCTGCATGTCTGAGATTACAGCAGAGATAAGAAGTCAGATCTGCATTTATGCAAACATATTCATAAATGGTTGTCTGGTTAATAATTTTACTAAATATGTAAGCCACACATGTACAACCAGCTGAGAATGTGCATGTATATGTTCTATTAATACTGTAGAGGAAATGTGACTTGTTTGCATGCACATGATTTCATTGCTGTTGCAAAGTTGTGTCTGTGGCAAAGAGAGATAACACACCCACACTGTGTTATGTTATTTCATTACTATGATAGTTCAAACCTTTTGATGCGTAATTCTTTAATATGTGTTAAACTGTTTATTTTTCTTTTTTTTCTGTAATTAATATTTGTGTGGTGTGTGGCTTAGCACACTCATGGTGAAATGAGTAAATATTTAAAAATTAACTTCAGTTGCCTTAGGAAGTGCAGTCAAGCTTAGCGGTATTGCATGACAGTCAGCACCTAGGATAATAATGACAGCATAAATTACATCTGCGAACCAACTGTGTGTGTAGATTACATTGTAAAGACATTCAGGCACACAACACATAAGACAGATAGACCACGGTTTGAGTCCTACATTTTTTTTACTGATAAGTGATCATAAACATTCTTTACAAATTTATGTATAATCATTTTTTTTCTAATATCTGCTTGTTGCTCACCTGTGTACAAACAGGGTTCACTATTTCAGACAAAACAGAAACATTGTTACTTGTAGAAAAGAAACTTTGTAACTTGTTTCACCTTCCTTTGTGCAAAAAAGCTAAGTGACACTGCACAGAGGTAAGAACTCTGTACAGTACTCAGTGTAGAAAATACACTTGCTGCCCAACTTTCCCTGTGGCACCAGGTATAAGTTCATGGCCACAGGACAAGTAAGACAAGGTTCTTATCCAGTGTACTCCATTTTTTCCATTGGTGTTCCACTGTAATTTATAACAAAAATGACAATATAACAATAATTTTACATAACAACTATGTATAGCAGGTTGATTTTAGCACATACATGATATCATATAATTTATATGTGTAACTGGAGTAATCATGATAATTATGGATCTGTAATTATTTTTTTACTGCCCTGAGATGGACTTCACGCTGGCAGCTGTCTGCACAACTTGCATAACAGAAGCATAGCTATAAAACAGAATGTATTGTGTGATCTGACCTAGAACTCAGAAATCTACTCTGAAAGTAATACGGGTATTTGCATTTCCAGTATATTGTCACACATTACTCCTGCATCACACCTAAGAATGCATAAACCAGGACCTTGTCAGGTCACACAGATACTTGATTAATTGCACCAATGACCATATTTTACAAATACATCTTCTGTGGCAATGAAGAAACAAAATCTATGTAGAAGTATATGTATTCTTTAATTTGCATATGTTTGAATCCTACATTGTACAAATTACTTTTATCAGTGTGTAAGGCCCCACAAAATATGTGTCAAGTCACAAAACTGATCTCCCCCATTTCAGATCTTTAAAGTCAAGTCATTTAAAATATCAGTATTGACCATTGGACAGAATTTTGTCTGGTATAGCAGCAGGCAAGCCATAAATTAATGTCAAATTTCACATTATTCTTCCTATTTCATAATTGCCTTCCTCTCTGTTTAGTAATGTTGCTCTCCACTTAATGTCATGCAAACGTGAATGGCATAGTTGTGTGGTTTTGCACACTGGCTGTAAAATGCCATATCACAAACTGACAGGAAAACACTTTAACTGTTATTTCATGACCTGCGAAGACATGGCAGGAACTGGGAAGGATGGTGCCCAATTCAGGACTCAAAGATGGGGTGTGAAGTCAAAAATATTCATTGCACTCCTCGTAAAGCACTGCAGCCACAGGCTGTTGCAAAGGGACTATATTGAGTCTCAATATAAGGCTGAGGCTTGGAACACTCTAGTCAAGGATGTCTCAGCATGACTGGCATAACACACACTGGGAAGCCATGCAGGCATCATTATAACATGAAATGGCACAAGCAGGCACAACTCAACCAGTGGCTGGATGACTTTAGGACTGCTGACGTTCCTCAGTTGTGTAAGTACGTTTCTTTTTGTTAAGTAATTCATGCCACACCGGCTTACTCAACCCTTAAAACAAGTTTGATCAATGGCAGTAAATCTGAATGAAGCAGAAGGATGCTTGAGGGTATTTAAAATTAGGATTTCCAAACATTTAAGTGATACTAGAAATGGTCATACATCTAGTGCTTTATACAAACATACCCTCAAGCATCCTTCTCTTTCATTCAGATTTACTGCCCTTGATTGAAAGGAACAGAGTTGGATTATTAGGTTGGTTGCTTTGTTTTCTCAGGGACTCGATGCATTATGATTGATCTTTTTGAAACTGAGGGTGGGGGTTGAGTGTGTTTATATATGGGCTATATTTTGAAGTGATTCATCCTTACTGCTTTCTGGCACTGATGAAGCCATTTTGCCTTGGCTGGTTTTATATGTATTATGTGTTTTAAATAATATGAACTGTAAAGTGCAATGGATTGCTGGTGTGTAGTGCTGGCCATTTTTTGCTTTTGAAATGCAGATAAAAGTCAAGCAATCCAATGGGAAGCTGAGGAAGGGGACAGAGATGACAGCTCTGAGGGTGAAGACTAGATTCTCAGTGTCCCCATGATTGATGGGCATGTGCCTCTGATATCCCCAACTATCTCCAATCATTGTGTCCCCCAACCTTTTGTGTCCGTCACCATCCCTGTGTCTGTCTTGTTTGCCCTGTTAATCTTCACTCACTTCCTCACCTACACCCACCTTCCTGACTCTGACATTTCTATGTCCCTTCCCCAAATTCCTCTCTTTTTGAATCCAAAAAAATGGGCATCTGTCCCATAAAAAAAACTGTATCATACATAGCTCTCCACTTTGCATATGTGTCTTCTTGACACACTTGATTCAGTCCAACTGGCTATACAACATGATTTAATTATTGTTACCCATCTGTGTTGTGGTGACAGTCCATATTCATCCAATTTTCTATCCATGTTCACATTACACTGTTAAAGAAGAGGATAGCTATGGTTATTTCCTAATTTATTCCTGCAAATTCCTATAATGCTTAGCCTTTGTTCTTCTGCCTGCTTTCCCCAATTTCACCACTTTCCTATCTACCCCATTTTCACACCTTTAATATGGTCAAAAAATAGAATCACATACCACACATGGCTGAAATGCCCCCTAATAAAGCCTTATATTTTGTCCTCTGCATTTGCACAGTGTTTGGCATCATGCACCAATGCAGAGTGACAGTAAATGGCTCTTCATGTTCTACAGCTAAAACTGGTGAGTTTTTACCATTGTCCGCTCTAGTCCAGTTATTTTTGCGCTATGCTGATTAAACACAGCTCTAAAGGAACACAGTTAAAGCAGAATAAAGGCAGAAGTTTGAAACATTTACTCTGGCAGTTATTAAACTGCTGAATGCATAAAAATGCAAATTCCTATGTGGAGTGTTGACATAAATCACCTGCCTGATGATTTTTATTACACAGTAGTTTCAAGGGTTTGACTGCAGATGCATCTCTCATCATTTTTAGTGTAATAATATGTGTATTACATATTTCATCATGCACATATTAAACATTTCTCCTTGTATTCATCCCATCCATTCAAATACTTATCTAATGTTACATGTAAACTGTCCTTACTGTAACAAAACATACAGCACACACTCTTTAGGATATATGGAAAGACACAAATAGTTAACATGTCTATTTAAACAGACTCTGCCTGAATTTTGATGATATCTGTCTGCATTTTATTTTGAATTTAAGTTTTTCATTTAAGGTTTGTTCACTTCTATTTTGTATCTTATTCTTGTATTACATTTGTTTTGTTTTACATTTTCTGTTCTGTTGGAGTATTAAGAGGTCTTGGCTAGGATCAGTTAGAAAAGTTCACAAAAATTTAATTTGCAAACAATGAATAACATCAGCTTATTAGTGGGAGAAGCAGAGAAATAACAGTCCTTATTTAGCTAGAAATACATCTATTTAGCTGGAGGGCTTGTTTGGCTTGCTTGTTGTACTCTGCCTGAATATTGCTGATCTCTGCCTACATTTTATTTTTCCCACCCAACCAACTGTTGTTGTGTTCTTAAACTTGGTGGATTTATAGTTTCCTGCACCTGCTATAAATCTGATTTTGGATGCTCTTCCCAGTCCCATCTTATCAGCTCATTCTACTGAGTACAGAGAGATCATTTAGGAAGGCCCACCCCACCCTTAGTTTCTTAACCTTGAATTGTCTTCTGTTTCCTCCATTCCTACTTAACTTTTAAAAAAATGCATTTAAGTCAGCTGCATTTACTGTATTTGTGTTTCTTCCTACTTCATTTTATTTTGCTTTTGCTGCTTGTTCTCAAAATGGTTTAATTGCATCTATTCCACTGCATTTATTACTGCTTGTTAGTAGTCTGATTAAATTGTAACTGTTATTCTAAGCCTCTTAGTTTTGGTTTAAGCATTTGGGCTTCAGGATAGTTGTTTTGCATTAAGAAGGTTTGTGGTCTACACTATTGTGGCAGAAGAGGTAGCTTACATCCTTCAAAGTTGGGAATTGCTAGTTGAAGGCTTAGTGTGTCTGTTATTCTAAAGGTGTTTTAGTTCTAGTTTAAGCATTTAGGCTTCAGGCCATTTTTTTGCATGAAGAAGGTTTGCAGTATACACTCTTGTGGGAGGAGAAGGTAGCCTCTGGCCTTCTGAGCTAGGAGATGCTGGTTGAAGCCTTATTGCACCTGTTTATTTGAGCTTTTTTCTGAAATTGTTGCACTTTGTTTGCTGTAGCATAGACTAGATTCAGACCTGCTGAATCTAGTTCTGTTTATATAACTTGAGCACTAAACCAGGCCATCTTTTGTTGGAGAAGGTTCCCCTGCACCCTAGTGGCAGGAGTGTGCAGTTAGAACTCATCTGATAGAAGGTTGCTGGAGCAGGGCTCAGTTTTGAGATTTTTATTGGTTAATTTGCTTAAATCAGTTTGTTCTTGTTTGATACACAAGCACTGGGTTTGCACTTGTTTTAGCAAAACTCCACAGAGTTTGGTGACCAGCTACTTCTCTACAGTATTTATCTGATCAATCCAAGTCATCTGATAGTCTCTGCAAAACTTAAGAAGAAATTTTCACTGTATATTGCACTTTTGAACTGCATTTTTGCCATATCACTGCTTATTTGAACTGCTTCTTTTTCCTGAAATTGTTGCAGTTTGTTTGCTGTAGCATAGCCTAGATTCAGACCTGCTGAATCATGTTTTTTTTGTATAACTTGAGCATTAAACCAGGCCATCTTTTGTTGGAGAATGTTGTTCTGCAACCTAGTGGCAGGAGTGTGTAGTTAGAACTCATCTGATTTAAGGTTGCTGGAACAGGGCTCAGTATTGAGCTTTTTTTCTTGGTTAAAATTTGTTTAAAACAGTTTTCTCTCATTTGCTACATAAGCACTGCATTTGCAGGTGTTTGCTCTTGTTTGCACATTGAGCAATGCCGAAGAGTGATGAGCACCATTGGTAGTTATAGACACAAAACCTTCTGCCTGAAAATTTTCTCTTAGTACTTTACTGGTGGTCCATCAGTGAGTTCTCGAGATTGTCCCTCACTGACAGGTGATACATTCAGCAAAGCTCCTGAAATATTAGCACAGATCCTACCTACTAGTCCTTCATATTTTTTGTCCACTTCTCCTGTCCTCTACTTTACCTGGTCCTTCCTGTATGCTCTCTGTTTTCTGAAAACATCAACTTACCTAGTTTTATGGATGCACAATTTTCTACAGTTTCTCCAGACAGCTTTGTCAACATGGGCATCCTCAGGCAATGTAGCAATTGCCTCATGTACACTGACAACCCACTTCTTTTAGTCCACACAAATCATTATGTGAGAGATGTATCTATATCAAGAGCCTAGCATCCAGGCTGTGTCGCTCACTGGTCAGATCATATGATACTAAGCAGGTTGTCAGCATGCACACTTCACCTCCTGCGCCTACCATACCAACAGGACATAAACCTACATATGTGGAGGTCATTACAAGAAGTTTATCTAAACATCAGAGACCTCCCAAATACAAACACAAGCATGATTCACATAATACATCCTCTGCAGAACATAGTACACATAATATGTCACACACCAGTGTCTCACCAGTCAAGCCCCTAAGGCATAACACAAAAACATACATCTTAGTCATAGGCGACTCAATTGTAAGACACATAGATGTCTCTCTCACCAGGCTGGATAAGGAAAAAGTCATGGTCAGCTGTCTGTCAGGTGTCAGGATCTGCCAGATCACACACGCATTTAAGTCTCTCAACAGCAGGCACTGTTATGACTCTATCATAGTCCATATTGGTGTGAACAACTTGAGATGTACCTCACTAGACTATATGAAGAAAGAAGTGACTGAACTCTCTGATTATGTGTCTCAGGCAGATATGTCCCTAGCCTTAAGCAGCATTTCACCTTTGCCTAGGATGATACCTTAATGCAAACAAAAATTGATTGACTTCAACAATTAGCCTGGGATGACATGGTTGACAGACATTGATGCTTTGCCAGAGATTGTCTTCATCTGTCACCCCTGGGATTTCGGTTACTGGCTAAGGCTCCTGCCACCCCATAGTACCTTTTTAGGCAATGTTACAAGTACAGAATTCCTGATGTAAAAATACCATCTAAAAACAACCTTAAGGTTATAATGCTAAATATTAAGAGTCTAAAACAGAAACTGCACTCACTGGAAGCAGTCCTCATCTTGGAAGATGGTAAAATTTGTGCTGTCACTGAGACCTGGTTTAAGGCTGTGGAGAGTACCTCAGCTATACCAGGTTATATTTCCTTCTACATGTTCAGACCACAAACTGAAGGCATGAGAGCTAAAGGATGTGGTGTATCAATATTCAACAAAGCAAGATCTTCAAAGAAAAACAAGCCTGCCTGGTGGACAACTGCCATTAATAAGCTATACACTAAGAGAAAGACATTGCTGCCTAAACTTAGGAAGGAATGGTTTCAAAACTGGAAACACTCCCTCCTCACATTAAACGAGCAAATTAGGAATCCTAGTGAAGTCCTCCAAAGCTAACTACGAATCCAATTAGCTTCCCTAACTAAGGATAACCACAAGCAATTCTTTAGTTGCATCTGTAACTTCAAAGGTAAGGCCCAGATTTGCTCTGAACTCATAGTTAATGGTACTACATATACAGAATTTGTGGATATAGCAAACCTGCTGGCTGACAGGTTCAGTGAAAACTTCACTCCCCTGTCCCTGACACATATACCCCCAAAGCATCCCTAACACCTGTTCCCCACCTAGTATCTCTGAGGAGCAGGTCTTAAATGCCCTCTCCAAGGCCAAAAACACAGCCTCTATGGGAGCAGACAACATCCTGGGCTGTGTTTTTCATGGGTTAAAACAGGAATTAGCATCACCATTGGGCACGCTTTTCAATCACAGCCTAAGCACTGCATTTGTCACAGCAGAATGGAAAACAGCTACCATCATCCCTTTGCACAAAGGTGGTGCATCCACAGACCCCAGGAACTATCGACCCATTAGCCTGACCAGCCATATCTGCAAGGCCATGGGACAAATCATCATGGACCTTATTAACAAAGATATTTGAAATCTCCAAAAGCTTGATCCCACCCAGTTTTGGCTTTGTCAAGGGGATATCATGCCTGTTAAAGTTGGTGGACTTCTTCGAAACAGTCACCAAAGCCATAGATGAGGGCAAATCTGTGCATACAGCCCACCTAGACTTAGCCAAGGGCTTTGAAGCAATCTCCCACTCAGGAATCATTGATAAACTCACCCAGCTGTGTATCAACTTATATATTGTCAGCTGGGTTGCAAATTGGCTCACTGATAGAACTCATATGGTCAAAATAGGAACCAGTGGTGTTCAACAGGGATTAGATCTGGGGCCCCTACTGTTCAGAATCTACTTCTCTGAAGTACAGGCTAAAACTAAGTGACCGTGGCTTACAAAGTTTGCTGATGACTGCAAACTGGGAGTGATCATTGAAACCCCTAGCGATGTCAACATCCTGCAAGAAGGTCTTACTCAGACTAATGACCGGTGGCAAAGTTATGGTCTTGAACTTAATGCAAAAAGGTATTATCATCCCCTTTGGCAAGGGTGATGTTCCTGCAAACTACCACATCAACAGCAATCCCCTAAGCACACAGTCAGTGGTGAGAGATCTGGGCACAAAGGTCAACACCAACCTTAACTTCGATCACCATGTCTCCACAGTGGTTAGAAGTACATTTTATATTGCTCATCTCATAATTATGGGCATTGCCTCCAGAAAAAAAGAGGTTATAACCGCCCCCCCCCCTGTACTCTTCCCTCATCAGGCAAAAAAAATAGAGTATAGTGTTCCCTTTGGTATGTTCCTTTCCAAACACCTGGATCAATTGGAGAGACCACAAAAGTTCCTTAAAAATAATATTCAGGGTCTTCAAGATCTGTCTTATGCAGACAGACTGAAATCATTGCCATTTTACTCTGTGTCATACAGACTGCTCAGAGGTGACCTGTGCCTTGCATATAGAGCAATCTCTGACACAGCTTTAATGGAAATGTTGCACATTCGCAAATCAAATGGCACATGGGTCACTCGCTCAAAGGACCTTAACTTGGTATATCCCTCATCAACAGAACTTGTTGGAGAGATAGATTTGTCTCACAGAGATTGCCCCACCTTTGGAACAAGCTCCTATTCATGTTAAACAAAGCCCCTCAATGGCCCTATTTAAGTGTAATTTGGATGATTGGATCAGTAACCTGAAATTCACCTCATGGGTTCCATCTGTGTCCTTCTTGGGCAGGGGCAATAGGTGCTGATTTTAGTGTCTGCTTGAACCAGGCAACCTTGGAAACACAGGTTGAACTTGGCTAGGCTTGTAAGGGCCCGGGGGCTATTAGCCTAGTAACCTCCTATGATCCTATGAACACGTATCACCCCTTCTCATCTGCAGAAAGCTGGACATGCTATTAAATTGTGATTTGAATTGAGGCCTGAAAAACAGGTAATAGCTGTACAACTGTATAGAGGTAGACATCAACAATAAAAATTGTGGAAGACACACACATACTTCACTGTAGACATTGCTTCTCACATTTGCAGGAATTATCACATTTACTTATGTAATGCCATCCTGACACCATGTTTAAAAAATTAATTGAGCTGGATTTTAACCCTGTGTCATTTGTGCACTGCTTGTACGCATGCTGCCACAGGGAAAGCTAGATCACATATTTATTTTTTGCTCTCAGTACTCTCGAAAGTGATGAAGGCCACACCTAGATGCTAAGCCTGTTTGTGAGAAGGAAGGCAAACCAATGCAAATATTACTATATTCCCATTTAAGCAGAAAACAGTGTCTACGCTTCACTTAACTCCATGCAAACAGGGAAGGCAATAGCAACTGTTCTTAATGTCATAAAAGTTATGACCCAACATTTAACATAAAAACTACAGTATGAACACCATATCTGTCAGCTATTTCTCCCATAGCATATATGTATAACTAATTCTCAAATTCGAGCTGTATTCATTAAATGTGAATTTTGCATGTGCAAGCACTTTACTATCATTCACACAAATCAGTTACTTGGTGATGCACTATGCAAAGAAGTGTTTGGCATGTATTAGTTTATTGCCCAGTTATTCTTCATTCCATCAAAAAGCATTTAAAATGCAACAAAATAGAAGGTACTTGTTATTCAATGAACACATATTTACTTAGACTCATGTGTGCCCTGCACTCATGCAATTGAAAATGCATATGTCAGTAATAGGTCTAATGTCAACTACAATACAGAAATAAAGAGCACAACTGTATTGCTGCATTTGTTAAAGATTTATACTGATACTAGATATTTAGATTTTCTGCTCTATGTCTTACTGTGGATATCAATTCATCACAATATAAACATCCATACATCGACACTTGCATTCATGCTGTTTACAAAATGCACACCTGTACGTGTGTGTGTGTGTGTGTGTGTGTGTGTGTGTGTGTGTGTGTGTGTGTGTGTGTGTGTGTGAGACAGAGAGAGAGAGAGAGAGACTGTGTTATGTACACAACATATTGAGAAACAGGTACATGTATGACTCAGTTTTGCAACATGCATTCATAACAGCTTATTGTATATAGGTTACGAAACTGTGTTTTAAGGTATTTTTGCTCACTGCAAGTGCAAAAGCAAATCTGAAGTCCACACTTTGCAGACCAATTTCATAACAGTGTATGTTTCCTGCAACATATTGATTATGTCAACCTCTATAAATAATACTATGACAAGTAAAAAAATCATACTTTATCTATTGCACAAATGTTAATAGTGTGTTCTTTACCTGGAATAAATAGGTAGAGGATCAAATTGTACAACAGACAAATTGTGGGCATGCCTGTATGTGTTACTCTGTTATGTGTGTAGTCAGAAGGTCATGACTATGTGTCCTACTGTCATCACTCAAATCTCATGGAGAGCAAAGTTTTACAGACATGCATGACTACACAGCAATTTCATACAGCACCCCTAACATACATTAATGAAGTTATCTGCTATAAATTGTTCTGCAACAGAATAAAATTCAGACTTGTGCTGTGGTGCTTGCATTTAGTACTGTGTTCTCTAGCCTGTGTAACATGTTAGGTAATGTGTGCATGATTAGAAGAGCATGAGTATGAGCCCTACTCAGATCTCATTGAGAAAAAGTTTTGCAGTCTTGCATATCTACACATAGCCCTCCCAACATCTTCTTCTCAACAGACACAGGAGATTATATCTGCTATAAAGTGTTGTCTGACAGTATGAAAGTTAGACTTGTGGGGTGGTGCTTGCATTAAGTATTGTGCACTGTAGGTAATGTAAATAGCTAGATAGGATTTCAATCTTACTGTGGTCAATGCGTGTGTGTTTGTGTTCAGTAAGATAGCCTTCTGAAGACCATTTTTGAGCAGCATGTGAGACACTCCTACTACCATCATCTTCTCACCAGACACTGATGATGTCATCTGCTATAAAGTGTTGTCTCACAATATGAAAGTCACATTTGTGCTGTGGTGCTTGTGTTAATTACTGTGTTCTGTAGCTAGTGTAGCTAGTTAAGTAGGGGTTCTAATCTCACTGTGGTTAACTTGTGTGAGTATGTTCATTCTGCTGTCAGTCTGGAGGCAGTTCTAATACAACATGTGAGATTAAAGCTATGCCACTCCTATTCACTTATTATCAACATACACTTTTGATGTGCTCCCCTCTAAAGTTCACTCTTACATTATTACACTCAGATATTTCTGCTGGCACAAGTGTTAGCTACGGTGTTCTGTAGTTTGTGTAGCTAAATAGTTTGGTGTTCTAATCTCACAGCAGATTACATGTGTGTGTGTGTGTGTGTGTGTGTGTGTTGCTATTCACAAGGATTATTCAGGTGTTGCCCAGCAGCATTGTATGGCTATCAAAAGAAGAAAAACTCAAAACTAGTAGCAAACCAGGTCCATGTGCAGGAAAGAACAGCAGCTTTAGTAAAACAACCAAACTGACTAAGTGCCTTCACTCACAATTGGGCTTCATCAGAAGAAGAAGAAGCCCAATTGTGGATGAAAGCGCTTAGTTAGTTTGGTTGTTTTAATAAAGCTGCTGTTCTAAGCCCAATTGTGGGTGAAATCACTTAGTTTGTTTTTTTTACTAAAGCTGCTGTCCTTTCCTGCACATGGACCTGGTTTGTTACTAGCATTGTGTGGCTGTCAGCATTTGTGTCATTAACTCTTCTGCATGCATGACATCCACTTCATTTGTAATGTGTCCATATATGGTATCAGAGCTTTTACACACAGCTTTCCAGTGATAAACATATAGGCATATGATATGCAACTGATGTAATGATGTGAACTAGGTAGAGTTGTACAAGTGTGTTAACAGTTCCACTATGTGTCACATGGTACAAACCCAAGGTTGTATTTGGCAGTGTTGTCACAAATCTTTTTTAAGTAAGTACAAAATCTTTAAGGGAATACACAGCTATGTGCACAGATGTTTTGTGAGTGGTACTACCAATACTCACCCAAAGGCAATAAACAACCTGTTAGCTGACAGATTTGGATCAAAATTCACACCCTGACCCCAGTGCTCACAGCCCAGTGTATACATACAAACATTGCTTTGCATATTTTCTCAACAGCTCATCTGTGCACTCTCTAAGGTTAAAAACATGGTATCAATCAGCCCTAACAACATCCCAGGTTGCCTTATCAATAAAATAAAACATGGTGTAACAGAGACATTTGGCTTCCTACTTAATCAAAGCTTCCAGACAGGCTATTTTCTGGCACAATGGTGAACAGCAAACGTCATCTGTCTGAACAAGGGAGGACCATTACCTAACACAGCTTATTATAGACCCATAAGCCTGAATAGCCTCATCAGTAAGCCAATAAAAAGAATCATTATGGTCCTTATCAACAAGGACATAAGTAATTTACTGACTGTGTAACCAACTAATTTTTTATTTGTTAAGGCTAGATTATGTTTGTTAAATCTTATTTAATTCATCAAGAAAATCACCAAGGCCATTGGTTAGAGACACAAAATGCATCCCACCTAACGTGACCTTGCCAAGGCATTTGACACAATTCCTCATTCAGATATTCAGAGAAACTGTCTCAATTGTCCATAAACATAAACCACTATGTGACCAAGTGGGTAGCACAATGGATCACCAACAAGACACATACTTTCAAAGTGTGCAAATTCACCTCTAGCAAGAGGCCAGTGTGGACAGTGCAGTACCACAGGGTTCTGTACTGGGCGCTTTTCTGTTTGTTATTTAATTCACAGAAGTCAAGGCAAAGTTAGACAGCCTTTGTCCAATGAGATTTGTGGATGACTGCAAATTGTTGTCAACCCTTGAATCTATTAATGATATTGATATACTGTAGAAAATATTAACTCACATTAATGATTGGTGCTAGAGCCATGGAGATATACTTAAATGTCCAAAAAAGCATAATTATTAAATTTTTTAAAGCAAATACCCAGGTTAATTACACTATATACAGCACACCCCAATCAGTGGACCCACTGATACATGATCTGTAAATTCAAGTAGATAGTAATTGGAAGTTTGAACACCATGTGTCCACAGTGGTGATAAATCCCTTCTACGTGACACAACTCATAAGTATGGGCATGTCATCCAGATTAAAGAATGTTATAATCCATTATACTCAGCCCTCATCAGAACAATAATTGAGAACAATTCACCCATTTTCATGTATCTCTCTACACATCTGCAACAGCTGGAGCAATACCAGAGACTTTGCACACGGAAGATACAGGTGTAAAAGACAAGTCATCTGTGAAAAGATTGAACGCCATATTACTGTATTCTGTCCCCTACAGACTACTAAGGGCCATTTTTTGTGTGCCTTATATGGCATTTTACAATCCAGCTCAGATGGAAATGTTACATATTGTTAAAACAAACTGCACAAGGATAACTCATTCCAAGGATTTTAACCTTGCCTCTGACATAATAAATCACGTTGGAGAGATAGAAACATCTCTCAGGCACTACACTTTCTCTGGAACAAGCCTCCCATTAACATAAAGTAAAGGCCTTTCCTGACCCTATTCAAGTGCAACCTACATCAATGGAAGGTTAATGGTAATTGTACTCATGGTGTTATGCCCATGTCCCTTATGGATAGAGGCAGATGGTCTTAGATAACATATCATAGGCTTATAACTGTGTGAACTTTCTTCACATAACTATTTAAAATTGTGAAACTGATGTTAAATATGGCTAGGCTTTTATGTCATCTTGGAAAATTAGCCTAGTACTTTCCTATGCACCTGTAAACCAATGATGATCAATTGTATTCTAAGTACAGCTATAGTGTGACTGTACAGCAGCACAGACATAACAGTACATCACATCAGTATTACCACTTGATAGTTGGCATGAACACATATACATGCAAGTCAGGATTTCATGCCAGTATAACATTTTCACTGGCAATATCAGGGGATACTGATCATGTGGTACATCTCTTGATATGTGACATCTGCTTATACAGTTTTCTCCACGCATTGTTTGTTATGTGAACAATATTACAGTGAAAACTTCATCATTTATTGATGGTAGACTTTGCATTGCTGTAATTTCTGTGCACATGGCCATAGCTGATGTATTACTATCAGTCTCACATAGTGCTATACCATTTATTATAACACACCACTTTTTAATTCAGTCAACATTTGCAGATGTTTCAAACAATATACATTGCAATTACATGTGGCATATGCATACAATAACCAGCTATGTGTAGGGAATCCACTCATAATATTGTACTGTTTGTAAATGTTATTATCCTTATGGCCAATACCTCTGAGAGCCAGGGATGTTTTAGTTAAGTGTATTACATTTGGCACAGTAAGCTTGTACACATTTTTTGCTCATACAGAAATATTCTTTGGTATGCATACCTATTAGGAATTGACAGTGCAACGTCTCTACAAAGTGTTGCACAAGATGCATGTGTGGTATGTATTTCTGTGTTGTACCCGATAAAAACATAGATCATTGACAACATTGTTCATAGGTTCATAGGTAGGTACCAGGCTATTGGCCCTAGGGCCTATATAAGCCTAGCCAAAAGGTACCCTGGCTTTTGCCACCCAAGAAAATTATTTTCCTGTGCCACTGTTGAGCAGAGCCACAGAAGTGATCCCTGGGGTGAATTTCCTATCTCCCATCCAATCATCAAGATTTTTCTTGAAGAGTGCTAATGAGGAGCTTTGTTGGATATAGATAGGTAGTTTTTTCCAGAGTATGGGAAGTCTCTGGGACAGGAATCTATCCCTCCAGCATGTTCTGTTTATTGTGGTGACAAGGTTTAGGTCCCTAGAGTGTGTAGCTTGGAGGGATTGGGATTTAAGTGGAGCATGCCCAAAAGCTCTGGGTTTGACATAGCTTTGTGTGTCAGGCAGAGATCGTCTCTGAGTAGGCTATATGCGACGGAGTAAAGCTGCAGTTTTTTGAGATGGTCTGCATAGGGCATCTGTTTGAGGCTGGTAATCCTGTTTGTGAGGCATTTCTGCAGCCTTTTCAGTTGATGTAGATGTCTTGTGAGGTACATACCAAAAGGGGCATTGTACTCTATAATGGGTCTAATGAGTGACGAGTAGAGGGGAACAATGACCTCTTTTTTCTTGGATGAGAAACCTTTTGTGTTGAGGTGAGCCACTTAGAAGAATTTCCTGACTACTGTGACAATGTGATTATCAAAGGAGAGACTACTGTCCACCTGTGTCCCAAGGTCTCTTATCACACTTTCAGTGTTAAGTAAACTACCACCTATGTCCACCTATGTGGTAGTTCATGGGTACAGAGCTTTTACCAAAAGGGATGACAATGCACTTTTTGGCATTGAGCTTGAGGCCATAGCTTTAACACCAGGCATCTGTCTCAGCGAGGCCCTTTTGTAGGATGTCCACATCTTTTGGAGTTTTGATTATGGCTCCTAGTTTGCAGTCATCTGAGAACTTTATTAGCCAAAGACCTTCTGTGTTAGCCTGTACTTCAGAGAAGTAGATACCAAACAGGAGAGGACCCAGGACTGAACCCTGTGGTACTCCACTTGTCACTGGTCTGAAGTTGGATTTGAAGTCTGCTACTTTCACAGTGTGGGTTCTGTCAGTGAGCCAGTTGGCAACCCGTCTTGTGACATAGGGATTTATACCTAGTTTAGTGAGTTTATCTATAATTCCAGAGTGGGGGATGGTGTTGAAAGCCTTGGCAAGATTTAGATAGGCTGTGTAAACCATGTTACCCTCATCTACGCCTTTGGTGACTGCTTCAAAGAACTCTATCAGTTTTAAGAGACATGATCTGCTTTTTACAAACCTGAACTGGGTGGGGGCCTGAGTTTGGAGATTACCAATGTCATTGTTTATAAGTTCCATGATGATAAATTCCATAGCCTTACAGACCAGGCTCGTCAGGCTAATGGGGTGGTAGTTTCCAGGTTCATGGTGGATCCCCTTTTGTGGAGTGGGATAACCATTGCTGTGTATGATTCAGTGGGCACATAGCCTGAGGTGAGGTACTTAGGTGGGGTGCCAGTTTGTTCTGTAGTTCATGTACAACACAGCCTGGGATGTTGTCAGGTCCCATGAATGCTGTGTTCTTGGCTTTGGAGAGTGTGTTTTTTTTACCTGTGCAGCCGTGATTACAGGAACTTTGCATTCTTCCGATATAGAGATGGGCCCCTTAGGGGATAAGAGGGGGGTAAAGTTAGCACTGAACCTATCTGCCAGGATGTCGGCAATATCAGTTGGTTCTGTATATTTAGTGCCATTGTGCTGTAACTCAGAGTAGATCTGAGTGTTGCCATTGAGATTCTTGACATAGCTATAGAATGCTTTGTGGTTGTCTTTAGAGTCAGTGGCGATTTTGTTTTCGTAACTAGCTTTGGAGGATTTTATGAGGGATCTCAGTTTATTACTGAGGCTGACCAGAGAGTTCCTCCATTCATGGGATTTTACTCTTTTTTGCAACAGTTTCTTTTTTCTGTTGTAAAGTTTGTTTATGGCAGGGGACCACCAGATTGGCTTCCTTTTTTTTGGAGGATAGCATCTTGGTTCTGTTGGGGATTGCACGATCCATGCACTCATGTAAGTGCTTATAAAGTGTATTTGTGTAGGATTCAGCAGTCATACCTCTGTTGTCCAGCAGCATGGGTGTCATGAAGTTTGCCACTTCTACTTTAAGAAGCATGAAGTTGGCTTTGGAGAAATTTTTTACAGTGGTTTCCCTAATGGGGGGTGAGGGAGGGATGTGGATGTCTAGGGTGATTAGCTTGTGGTTGGATCTCACCAATGAGTAGTTGACCTCTGGTGTGAAGCACTGGTTGCCCATGTTGGTAATAACCAGGTCTAGGATATTTCTGCCCCTGGTAGAGGTGTGGATAAGTTGATCCAAGGCATTGGAATTTATGAATTCTAGAAAATGTTCAGCACAAGAGTTGGTACATGAGTAGTTTTCCCAGTTAATGGTGGGGTAGTTGAAATCGCCCTTTATTAAGGTGTTAGGTTGTACCCTAATATTTTCCAGAGTATCAAGAAATGAGGAGTGGGAATTCTGGGGCATGGTGGGGGATCTATAGCAAGCTACAATTTGGATTGTGGTCTTGCCATAGTTAATTGCACTTGGATAACCTCAGATGCATTATGCTGAGCAACTAGCCTGGAGGTGTGGATATCCTTAATTTAATATGGACATGCCTTCACCTTTAGTGTTTTGGTCCAGGTTAGGTGGCCGAAAGGTGTGTTATGAATTATAGCCTGGTAATGCAGGGGTACTCTCTGGAGCCTTGAACCAGGTCTCTGTCACTGCACAGATGTTGATGTTCTCCATTTTAAGGAGTGCCTCGAGTGAGTGCATTTTGAGGTCTAGACTTTTAGCATTGAGTAGCAATACCCTCAGATTCTGCTTGCTTGTACCTGTTATGGTGGTGAATTTGTCATTTGAACCTTGCCTAGAAAAGGCACTATAGGGGTGGCTAAAGCCTTAGCCAGTATTCGGAATCCCAGGGGTGACAGGTGCAGGCCATCTCTGGCAAAGCATCGTGGGTTGTCGATCATGTCATCTCAGGCAGACAGATACTGGATCCCCTTAGAATGACACCAGAAGCTTACCCAATTGTTGAAGTCAGTCATTTTGAACTTGTACTGTGGTATCATTCTGGGTGATGGCAGGATGCTACTCAGGGCTAGGGTCATACCTGCCTGGGCTACAAGATCGGGCAACTCCTCCATGTCCCTTTTCATGTAGTCCAGGGAGGTATGTCTCAGGTCATTCACACCAACATGGACAATGACAGAGTCATATTTGTCCTTGTTGTGGAGTGACCTGAGTGCATGCGTTATGTTCATAGGTTCATAGGTTGGTACTAGGCTATCAGCCCTAGGGCCTATACAAGCCTAGCCATAACAATTCCCTGGCTATTTCTTCCCACACTATTTACTTCCCTGGACCCCTGTCTAGCAGGGCGACTGACGTGATCCCTGGGGTGAATTTCCTTTCTCCCATCTAATCGTCAAGGTTCCTTTTGAAGAGGGCCAAAGAGGCACTCTGCTTGACATGTATGGGCAATCTTTTCCAGAGTCTGGGGAGTCTCTGGATCAGGAACCTATCTCTCCAGCACGTTTTGTTTATTGTGATAACAAGGTTTAGATCCCTGGAGCATGTGGCTCTGAGGGATTGGGATTTCTTTAAGTGTAGCATGTCTAACAGCTCTGGGTTTGACATGGCCTTGTATGTTAAGCAGAGATCGCCTCTGAGTAGAGGATATGTGACAGAGTATAGCTGGAGTTTTTTAAGGCGGTCAGCATAGGGCATCTGCTTTAGGCCTGTGATTCTTTTAGTGAGGTATTTCTGTGGCCTTTCCAGTTGTTGCAGATGTGGTGGATCCTGGCATTTGAGAGGCAACTGACAGTAACTTTCTCCTTGTTTAGCCGGGTGAGTGGAACATCAGTGTGCCTGACTATAGAGTCACCTATGACTAGAGTGTGTTGGATATGTTGTTATGCCTTATGGGCTGTGGTTGAGTGGCACACTGAGCTTGTGGGCTATGTGTCATTTGGGTTGTGTTGGAGGGTGGAGGTTGCTTCTGCTTCTGCTTTGGAGGTCCCTGTTGCTTGTGCAGGTTTTTACTGAGAGCCTCCGTGAATGTAGGTGTGTGTTTCTATGTGCATGTTGTGGTGGTATAGGTTTTGAGGGACTATGTGATGAGTGTGGTATGGTGCAAGTGTTTACCTTCTCCTCTTGGCTGTCTAGTCGAGTCTTGGGTGAAGAGAGCTTTGCTTCCAGTTTGGCTATATAAGTGCATCTCTCACAGGTTGTAGTGTTGGGTGGTAGGAGGAGAGGGTTGTCTGTGTACATGAGGCAATTGCTGCATTGCCCCAGGATGCCCAGATTCATCAGGTATACAGGAGAAAACACCGGGAGCTGAACTTTAGACATGCCTGGATAAGTGCTTATTTGTTAAGTACTAGAAACTGTTTTCCTCTATGCAATTGATGAAAGTTGAGTGCTGTAGTAATTTTTAGCTTATTTAGTGCTTACAACGAGTTCTGAACAAGTGCTGAGCTCAAAGAAACAGACTTGAGTGCTGAAACTAAAAAACTGGCTAGTTCTAAGAAACAAAATTAAACTAGAAGGCTTCCCTCCAACACAGAAAGGTTTGGGGGCTCAGAAGCCCACAAACAGTCCTGGACACAGCAAATCTGTATCCAGACTAGACTACCCACAGGAAAGGCAGGAAACAAGCTTAGAATTTTTTTTTTTTTTTTTTTTGGCATTGGTCTGATTCTTGCATGTGTGATTTGTAGCTTATGTCTCAAGCAAACCTCTCAAATGGCCAAGATTGTCCCTGAATTCAACTCCAGGTGTAACACTGTCCCACTTAATCCCCCCAAAGACAATTTATTTTTGGAAAAGGGTTGTTGACTTCCCATTATTGAATACTGGCAATCATTACAGTTATACCTTTCTTTTCCTGCAGAACATGTATAATAACGTAAACTCACATATTCTGGCAATGTCACTGATCAATGTTTTTAATATTTTAAAATTGTTTCTGATTGTACCTACTTTCAGCAGTTGTCCATGGGTCTGTTGCTTATTTCTCCATGATTGTTTGTGAGGTATGCTGACATTTCAGTCAAATTCAAGTAAGTCATTTTGCAGATCTTCACAACCTGCACATACCCCCTATTATACATAACATCCTTGCTAAATGTCCTCTCCAGTAAGCATGTCAGTGATATTTATATCACAATGATTCAACTACATTGACATGTACCCTTCTATGACAGTCACATATATACTACCATGTATGATAATATGAATATACTCACACAGGAGGTGTAAGCAGTACGTACTGTGCTCTTTATGTACGTACTTAATGTTATGCTGACTTGTCTTGGAAGTGTGCATACATTGACATATCCTATTTTGTGGTCATTGCCATATTATACATGCCCTCTTCTTTCTTTATTCCTATCATTTATGTCTGTGGTCACTTTAATCAACAAACTTTCTCTGCCTAGTGTATTTATGTTGTGTTGTATTTGCCCTTGCTGATCATCCCAACAGCCAATATTTCTTTATGGAAAAACTTGTTGTAGTGTACATTGCACTGAGTACACTTTTTTGTAATGTTTTCTTACTGCAATCATTGCAGTAATTTCACCCCGGTAGTCATTGTGGCTGTCCATTCAATCTTGCAGAGTAGGTTTACCCATAGGAAAACTTGTATGCATGTTCCCTCTGCATTTGTGCCCCTTCTGCTGGTCATGAACTCTTGCTTGTATTTGTGTAAGTACAATGTGCAGCATGCATATGCAATTGGCACTGCTGCTCATCGCGCAAATGTGTAAACTCCATGTAGGTTTCACCCCGAAGCTTATACAGAGTTTATTGAATCCCCAGGATTATTTATTATAAAGTATCATGACACTGGGATATCTCAAAAATAGAGACAGTCAATCATATGCACAGAAACAAGCCTTTTTATATCTTCAAAATAAAAAAAACACATTGGTTCATACAAAGCTCAAAGCTTTCTCAACTGTTGCTATCTGTCCATAATTGCTAAATGTCCTCTCCAGTGAGCATGTCAGTGATGTCTACATCACAACCATTCATCTCCACTTTCATGTAACCTTGTGTGACAGTCACATATATATTATCATGTGTAGTGATATACATATACTCACACAGGAGGTGTAAACAGCAGTATGTGCTGTGTTATCTACACATGTTTAATGTTATGCTACTGACTTGTCTTAGAAATGTACATACATTGACATATACTATCTTGGGTACTTTGTTATATTTTACATGCCCTTTTCCTCTTTCTTCTTTCTTATCATTCATGTCGGTGGCCATTTTAAGCAGCACATTTTCTCTGTCTAGCATATTTATGCTTCATTATATTTGCCATTGCTGTTCACCCCACCAGCTATTATTTCAATCCACAAATACTTGTTGTAGTGTACATTGATCTGAGTATACTTTTCTGTACTGTGTTAATATTGCAGTTATTTCAGTATTTTTACCCCTGGTAGTCATTGTAGCTGTCCACACAATCTCACAGAGTAGGTCTCCCCATAGGCAAACTTGTATGCATCATCTTTCTTTATTCATGACGCTCTGCAGTTTACTGACCACAAAACATCACCTGAATTTGTGTAAGCATAATGCCCAGCTTAAATATGTTATTAGTACTGCTGCTCATCACATGAAGTTGACACAGAGTTTATTGAACCCCAACGTTTATCTGTATGCACTTCTTAAACTTTGCAGCTGGCATAGGCAGTGTTGGCAAGCATTTGCATTTGTGAGATAGACAGATTATACTTTCAGCATAAATATGTTCTTACCATTTGACTTTGAAAATTCATATGGTATTGAAGAAAAATGTAATGTATATGTCACTGAAACTGGTGTTATGCTTCTCAGCTGGTCCAGGGCAACTTCCACAGGAGTGTTTGGCACAGTGAAAATTGACTAGCATTCATAATTTGACTTCACTGTTTAGCAATGATAACTGTTGTCCAGTAATCAATGACATAACTTTTCAGTCATCACTATATGAATATTGACAGAATGGGTGCTTCTACAGACCTTTCTTTTTTTTTTTTTGAGTGAGTGGAGGTGCAGCCTACCATTCTGTTCTCCTAAATGAGGTGTGTTTCAAGTGCTTTTCTGTTGAAAATGTGTAGATGGCCTGATAATTTTGTTGTAAACATATATGGTACATTACTTATTCCTTGGTTTGTACAACCTTTGTTTGTGTGGGAGGGAGAGGGGGGAACCTAACATTCTGTTGTACTAAATGAGAACTGTGTTCCAAGTGCTTTGTGTTGACAAAGGGTAGACAGACTGATTATTTTTGTGAACAAATGCATTACTTATGTGATATTAATTTATCCTCTTTTGTTTTAAGTCACATAGGATTATGGAACTTAAGCCTGCAAATCCACAAGAAAACTCTTTTAGTGCCACTGAGAATGATGTAATCATCCAGACTGTGAGGCAGCACTGAGCCTTCTTACATGAGAGAAGCCTGGGGGATATGGATGCCAGAAAGATTTGGAACCAGTTAGTTGCCAATGTAAACACAGTTGGTGGTCATGGCCACAATTATGATCAGGTGAAATGCTGGGCCACTGACATCACTTCATCAACATGAAGGAGGGTGCTGTTGCCTGAGAACAGCTGGCTACACGAGGGGTAGGGGGTCTTGCTATCGAGCCACTACTGACACCATCTGAAGAATTCTTGTATACTGTCAGAGAATCCAACAGCTCAAGGGAGCCCTTGCACCATGTGCTTAATGTCACTGCCAATGTGGCTGGGAGGCAGATTCCAGGTAAATTTACATATGGCAATATTATATTTACTTGTAGACTGAAATATTTAATCTGTCTGCTACAGCTTGTGATGCATGTTTTTTTATTGATACCTATTGATAATTCATAGTCATATAAGAGATTTGTTGAGTAGACATGGGTGTGGGTGGACAGCTCAGACAAGTTTCAGTTAGAGCTATTTCTTACAGGGCATATAGCCCATTGAGTATTCACTATCCCTCTGTTATTCCCATTGTATGATTAATTACTGTCCTTTCATTGCTTCATTTCCTCCACACACATTCTCCCTACAAATTGTTGAGAAATCTGCACATGGTAAGCAAATTATTTGTTTGTTCTTACTAAGGACTGTTATATTATCTGTATGTGTGAGAAGGGTGTGATGAGTGTCTGTACTGCTGTAGCATCTGCAATTGTTCGAACAGTGCTACTTTTTGTTCAGATATTTTGGGTTAATATTTGTGGGTAGTAATTTCATTTCTGTGTTTGTTGCTTATCATCACAGGTGATCCTGAGAACGGAAGTGTAGGACTCCTACCACCTATTGTCAGAGCATTGGTAGGGTCTGATCATGATGGTGGCCAAGCCGAGGCACAGTCGGGGGGTGCACAGGTTGAATCTGACACTGAAGTTGTGACTAACACATCCCCTGCATTTTCTTCAAAAATAGACAGTATGCCTATGCATAACCATTACACCGAGCCCTCAGACAGTGAACAGGTTGAGGGTGACACAGCTGATCAGGGTATTGTGGTTACTGCAGTTTCACTGATTGTTGATTCTGCCTGTAGCTAAATTGTGGACAATGTGCCACACAGGAGGGTTGGTAGGCGTGATTGAAGGAGGCCTGTTGTCCACCCTCCACCTGATGCTGGTGTGTCATTACTTGCCACTCAACGTATGTTTAGGGCCATCATGGAAGCACAGGTACCTTCCCCTAGGGCCTCTGAGGACATGCTTAGGGTTGTATATAAGGCACAAACTGATTTGTGTGACTGTCTACATCATGTGGCCAATTCAATGGATTGGATAAATGCCACAATGGAATGGTAAGTTCTGTTGTGGAACATCTGCTGGGAGGGAGACAGCATCCATGTAGCCATAGTGCCACAACATCATCTGCTATTAGCCAATGTAGCCATGCCCGATCCTGCTCCTGTAGTGGCTCTACTTTCACTGCTCCATCAGTAGTTGAAGTGTACACACCAGACGTGGTAAGTCTTGGGGTTATGGACCTGGGTGTAGTTGTGAGGAGAGCTCATCCAGCAGACATCATTCAAGTTCAACTAACACCATTACATCTGATCATGGGCATGGATATGCCAGTGCAACTACTTGAAGAGCCAGTTTTCATTGTTGGGGTCAATGACGAAGAACTAATAACTCTACTATGCATGGTTCATACCTGTCCAACTTGCCAAGACATAGTGCTAGCCTGGGGCTTGGCTGTGCTCATGCAGACACTCACACATGCATTTCACAAAGTGTGCCCATATAGACAAAAAATACAAACAGCCAGCACAAGAGAGGAATTCAACCTTCATTGAAACATAAGGCAGACCAGTTTTGGCCCTGAAGACCTTTATCAATGCAAAAAGACAAATCCATGTAATGAAACACCCCTTTTGAATAAAATCCTCAATTGTTCCCTCAGTCAGAACAAGAAGATAATTAAGTGGTTCCAATGCAAAGAATACACCCACAACAATATGTGTACTCAAAATAGCTAAATAGACTAAAACACAAAAAAAAAATACATAAACATATTTGGCGGACTAAGGATGTTAACTTAGAAAATTAGTGAAAAGGGAAGCAGGCAATACTGAAAAATTATTATTAGAGCCCTGTAAAATAAAAAATATATATCTAACAGGGACCTATATTGGAACCTACTAAATTAAATATTAATATAATATGTAATATATATATCTAAAAATGTTCATTTAATCCAGGAGGAAGCAACCCCCCCTAGACAAATGATCCATGACCTTTCCTTTTTGTTAAAAAGTTCATGCCATTTATTTTTGGAAAACTTAGAACCCACAACCTTATCAATGATAGTAAAATGGAACCTTGCCATTTGGTGAACCAGTGT
Source organism: Protopterus annectens (assembly GCF_019279795.1). NCBI lineage: Eukaryota > Metazoa > Chordata > Ceratodontiformes > Protopteridae > Protopterus > Protopterus annectens. The sequence goes on from NC_056745.1 coordinate 1,242,050,606, forward strand.
ATGTTTGTATAAGGCATTGGTAATAACCTTGTTTCTAACATTACTCAAATGTTCTGAAATCCATAATTTGAAGGACCTGGATGTTTGACCTATATAAAATGCAGAGCAGTGACACTCAGCCAAATATATCATCCAGCTGCTACTGCAATTCATAAGGGTCTGGATTTCAAAAACACTTGTATTTTTAGTGGAAAACTCCTTGGTTTTAAGTACACATCTGCAGAAAGTACAATGGTCACAGAGGAAACAGCCAAACACTTTAGTACTATCTAAGGTACATTGAGTTCTCACTGGGGAGGATGAATGTCTTTTATAGAAACTTAAATGTCCCCCTAGATTTACCCCTCTTTGATAGGAAAAGGCACATCTGTTGTCCAATATTCTAGCCAAATATTCATCAGAAAGTAAAATATCCCAGTGTTTTTGTATCAACTGAGTAAGATGTTTAGTATTCCTACCAAAAGTGGTAGTGAACCTAATTTTTGATCCTTAATGGGATTTGGAACCTTGATAGGTAAGCAATTCCTCCCTAGGCATCTTGCCCACAATCTTCTTCTTTCGACTTTTTCCCAGTTAGGGGTCACCACAGCGGATCACTCTCCGCTCATGATTGGCAGTGGAGTTTTACGGTGTCGAGTTGCCAGCCCAGCGCCAAACCTTCCACAGAAGGCACACACTCACACCTAGGGCCAATTTAGAGTGTTCAATCCACCAACAGCATGTCTTTGGGATGTGGGAGGAAACTGGAGCAACCGGAGGAAACCCATGTGACCACTGGGAGGACATGCAGACTCCGCACAGAAGGCACCCAGCCGAGGATCAAACCAGAGAACCTCTTGCTGTGAGGCGGGCATTTTACCCACAATAGAATTGGTATATGACAAATGTTTGGCTGAATAACCTCATTCTACAAATCTATGAATTAGATCCTCATTGAGACAGGAAAGATGTGTCTCACCTAAACATATCCATTTTATCCTCATAAATTGGGATTTCGGAATATTCCTCCTGATGTGACATGGATGACAGCTGGATGCATGCAGTAATGAGTTCGAATGAAAGGGCTTCCTATAAACTGTATTGGCTAAACTGCCATCTTGTTGTTTATTGACCAAAACATCCAAAAATGAAATTGACCTCCTATTGGAGTTAACAGTAATTTGGATGCCCCATTTATTATCATTAAGATAACAGACAAACTCTTCTAAATATACTGCATCAGATTTCCAAATCATCCAGCAGTCATCCAGGTACCTATGCCAAATATCCATTTCATCAATAAAGATGTTATGGCTCCTATCATAAATCATATGATGTTCCAGATAACCCATGAAAAAATCAGCATAAATGGGAGTGAAAGCCTCCCCATAGCAGTACCTTGAACCTGTAAATAGCACTTTCCATTAAACAAAAAAACATTCTTGGTTAATATGTGCTCTACCAGACAAAGGAGAAAGGTATTGAACCCAGGACTATATAAATCAAGTTCAGTGAGCCACAAATCCAATGCCATAAGACCCGCCCAGGGAGGGATGCAAGTATAAAGGGATGTTACATCTAAGGTACACAATAACCATTCATCTTCTACTTGAGAATCAGCAATGATGTTGAGAAACTCTGTTGAATCTTTAATCCTAGCCCTAACTCCCATCAACAAAGGTTTTAAATATTGAGTTTGGTAGACAGAGATGGGTTCAGTTAGGGAACCCCTACCTGACACAATTGGTCACCCTGGAGGGTTATGAAGGTTTTTGGGTACCTTAGGAAGCAGATAAAGGTATTTTTAGTATTGCCTGCTTCCCTTTTCACTCATTTTCTAAGATAACATCCTTAGTCTGCCAAATATGTTTATGCATTTTGTAATTTGTATTTTGTGTTTGTCTATGTAGCTATGTTGAGTGCACATGTTGTGGGTGTGTTCTTTGCATTGGAACCACTTAATTATCTTCTTGTTCTAATTGGGGGAACAATTGAGGATTTTATTCAAAAGGGGTGTTTCATTACATGGATTTGTCTTTTTGCATTGTTAAAGGTCTTCAGGGCCGAAACCGGTCTGCCTTATGTCTCAATAAAGGTTGGATTCCTCTCTTCTGCTGGACATTTGTGTTTTTTGTTTCGGATATTTTTGGCCTTTGCACTTGCTGTCCATGTGTGGTTTTCTTTGGACTGCCCATATAGACACCCACACATACCAGCTACATGAGGCATTAATGAGGGTTGCAGGTCATTCTGTCTCAGTGGCTATTTGATATTCTCTCCCTTTCTGCCTGCTTGTGCTTCTTACACTCACTACGTTGGTGTCAGTCTTGGCATCCTGCCCTGTCAACTCCCACCCCCCCACCTTTGCAAATGATGATAACTGTGCTATCACCTTGTTTCTATCTTTTTGATTCAGGTTTACATATATGTGTGTCTAATTCACAGAGTGGATACCTGAGTGCTTAGGATATGTATCGGTGATGTTATCTTGAATTTTTTTTCTGATTTATTACAGCATTTTAGTTTTGTGATTCCTACTTTGAAATCATTGATACAGCAATCATGCTTATTGCTCCATTTGTGAGAATGTAGGGGCAAGTAGAGTTTGGACTGATTTTTCTATACTGAGTATTTTAGATGCATGAGTCATGTTAGCTAATAAACTGCATAAATACATATTATATAAGTGAGTCATGTCATATATTGATGTCATTGCTAGGCAACTCACACACATTCTACTTGGATACTTTTTTCCAGTAATAGTATGCTGGTAGCCGCCATTCATTCACGTTCCTACACATTTATTTTTCTTTTTCAGGTTCAGCACTTACCTTGATAGTCCTGCAGTTACAACTGTTGTCATTTGGGGCTGACTCTCTCTGTTGCTAGCACTACATATCCATTACATGGGTATGCAAAGATTGCGACCACTGCCTGTCATCAGTTTGACTGTATGTATGTGTGTAGGAAGAAAGTTGTATTTCTTAGGTAGTGAGCATGCATGCTATCCATTTCCTCTTGGTCACGGCAAAGGCATATTGTGCACATCTATGTCTACCTACACCCACATGACTGGGGGTTCCCCTCTGACTCCTTAACTGCATGTGGATGTGGTGACCTTGCCAGCGATGATGAAATGTTTGCTCCTAGCCCTTGGTGTTCTTGTTGCAGCTTATTTTAGCAGGATGATATTGTGTAGGATAGCACAGATTGTGATAATTTATGAACAGGTACTGGGATCATACCACAGAGCACCCCTTGATGTATCTAGGCAATGAAACCATAATGTCAGCAGACCAAACACATGCCCTATGATATTTCTTGTTTGAGTGTGTGCCTCATTATAGTGTTCCTCTATGGTTTTGTGTGCAATTTCTGATGGGTGTCATCATCCAAGGTTCAAGTGCAACCCTGCATCCTCCAGTAAATGGCCTTGTGGTATATCACCCCTAGAATACCTCTGATAGAGCTGTGAGTTGTGCCATATATGGGAGTGGTGGTAACTGCCAGGGTTGCCAGCACAGATATTCAGGATGATTCCCTTAGTATTACAAATGACCTGGCAGTTAATGGAGTGGAACTTCTTTCTGTTGATGTATACCCTTCTATGTTCCCTGGGTGGTGTTTTGATCTCAATGTGTGTGCAGTCTATGGCACCCAAGACTTTAGGAAAGTGTGCTATGGTGCAGAAATCCTGCAAAGTTCTAGCTCTGTCCTCAGGGAAAAAAAATATATATATCTATATATATATATGTATATATATATATATATATATATATATATATATATATATATATATATATATATATAAATATATATATATATATATCACTGGCATGCTGTAGTATAGCATTCAGAAATTGGTGTAGGATCCTGGATACAGATGCCTGTGACACACCCAGCATATTGCCAGTGGTCTCTGAAAGGTTCCTGTAGCTATTATTCTAGGTGAATAAATACCAAAATCCAGAGCAAAGGAGAAAAGCGAACCAGTTCAACTGTAGCTCACTGCCAAATTTATTCAAAATAAAAGACGAAAAACATATGAGATCAAGCGCTTTCGCCTGGATCAGTACCAGGCTTTTTCATGTGCTACACATACCTTGTTCTCCACAGATATTTGTTCCCCTCAGTTTGCCGTTGCTTTCAGGTGAGAAAGACAGAGGTTGCACAGTTTCTGTAGTGTACCTCTATTCACCGTGTAGTGCTCTATTATTTCAACATCATGTGGTTAAATGTGGTCTAACTATCCTTCTCCTCCTCGCCTGAGATCTCTCAGTAGCAGTAGCAGTATAGATTTGAGTTACACATACACATGCAGAAGAGCAACAGCAGCCCATAATATTCTTTCCCTCCAGTGTAATTTCCATGGCTGTATTCCTATAGGTTTTGGAATACAAGGCAAAAAGATACACTAAGTGTACATGATTGCTTTATAGCTTGTTGAATAGCCCTGCCATCTTGGATTGGTTGATTAGCATACAATTCAGCTACTTATGCACTAATTAGCATGCCGTAATGTTTACATTGTTTGCGTGGCTCTATACATACACACACACACACACACACACACACACACACACACACACACACACACACACACACACACACATACACACATATATATATATATATATATATATAGATATAGATATATAGATATAGATATGGATATAGATATGGATATAGTTATGTAGATAGATATAGATAGCTATATACAGATGTAACTCTCTCTCTCTCTCTCTCTATATATATATATATATATATATATATATATATATATATATATATATATATATATATATATATATACTGTCAGCAGGTTCTGATTATATCATGTTTTTTGTGCTTGTAGTTGTACTAATATTAATATATTTTAAAGGTCAAGCAGAACTAGATCACTTGCAGCCTTGCAGGCCAGGTAGAGGTCACAAAGTCACCACATAAAATTCTATAAGAGGCATAGTACAGTGAAATGACTTTTGGATGCTCTGTGTTACTTAGGAGCTCATACCTGAGATTCTTGGGGAGGAAATACTGTTTTTTTATAGACAAGCAATATAGTTAAATAGATACATATGAAAAAGGGTACTGGATTGCTTTATAGATTGTTGAATAGCTCTGCCATCTTGGATTGGTTGATTAGCATTCCATTCAGCTGTTTATGCACTAATTAGCATGCCATGATGTTTACAGTGTTTGCGTGGCTTTACATATCATGTACTGCCGCTTACCAAATACAAATCAGCATGCTATCATGTACGCCTTGTGTTGCGATGCACACACGGTTTTATCGAGCTGTGAAGGATTTATTGAATCCTGTCCTATATCTACTGTTAACAATTATGGGAGCTTTTTAACCATCCAGTGCTGGAATACCTCTCAACTGTCCAGATTAGGGTTGCCAACTTTTCAAATGCTCAAAGTGGGACAATTGTGGAACACACATCAAATTTTGCAGGCCAAAACATACCCACGGCCAGTACAAAGGACAGAACTTCACTTTTTTGCCTAAATAAAAGTTGATTCTTATAGCATTTTAGTTACTTATTCTGTTTCTAATAACATTTAGGTGTTTCAGATACAGAATAACTGTTTTATGCAACTATTACATAAAATATAGGAAATAATTTTGGCCTAAAAATCTCAGGACATTTGCCATTTTTACATTTTTTTTGCAGGACACAACTGCCCACAGAGGGACTGTCCCTCGCAAAGTCGGAGAGATGGTAACCCTAGTCCTGATTTTTTACAGAATATCCAGATTTGTGCCTCATATTTTTGGTCTGTTCCTCATAAAATTTGTGGTGTTCTGGCAAATCACTGAGGACTGAAGTAATTAAATAATAACATACATTTGAGTTTCAGACTTTGCATCCTTCAGAAAATGTATGCTAACACAAATCCTGTTGTTTTAGCAACTTTTAAGTTTATAAGAACAATACTGAAAATCTTTCCCTACCCCCCCCCCCCACATAATTTTAGGCTTTGTCCAGATTTCTTGCACTAAATGTTTCAGAGGTATGGCTGGTGAGTCATGTTCAACTCCTGTAGTGACCACATGAATAACTGACACTGTCTGTAGAGTTTGCTCATTCATTGCTTCAAAATATGTTCTTTTTATCCTGTTGGAGACTATTCACCTTCTGAGATGATGTTTGAAATAAAAACATGAATGATAATTATTATTATTAGTAATATTGATGGTTCAGTGATTTTTTTGACTCAAAGGTCCATGGAATGAGGTTGAGTCATAATCTCTGATCAGTTTCTATGTGATATTTTCAGTTCAGGGTTTCTGTGGGTACCTTGTTTTCATTTCACCTCCAAAAAGCTTATGGGTTGCTTGCTTACACAAAAACTGTTACACAGTTTGTGTTCACTCTTGCTAATGGAATCAGGGTCATGTCTGAAAAGGGTACAGAAATAATAATATTAATAATCATAACAATGATAACTGCGGTGTATTCATTTAACAAACCTTGTAGAAAAGCAGGGACTTAACTGCTTTCTGAGGATTCACTTTACATCTGAAGTCACACCAATATTTACTTCAGTATTTAAAATGTAATGATCAAAGTTACAGGTGATATAGTACTTTGGACATTCAGCTGTTAGTTCTAAATGCTACAACATTTTTCAGGGCTTTGTAAAGTACATGCAGTTTGTAGACAGCACAGTTGGACTCTGAGCGCTAATCACATCCATATATGCTATGCTTGCTGTATATCCAGATGTGTGTCAGCTTTAGAACTGCTCACAGTGTTTAGCTACTGCAGCTGCTATTGTGGAGCTTAGATTACTTATTAAAGTTGTTAATTCATTTAAAGCATTGTACTTTGTATTCCAAGTTATAATACAAGGTTTGAAGAGTTTTAACTTTCATGCAACATGAGAAGAAGGAAGTTAAATTTGGAAATAGATTGTATTTTGACTGCATTTGCTGTCAAAATCTAGTTTTGGAAGGAATATAGCCAAATACTTTACAATTTTTTTCTGATGAATAGAAATCTAAAGGGATTAACTTGAGAGCAGAGAAGGGCTCCAAACGTGCTTGAGTCTTGTTGGTGTTGTTAGGTCCCTTGGAAAGCGAACTAATACGTTACAACAAATAAAAACAAAATAAAAAAGAAGTTTCTAAGACTACTTCTCAAGTAATGTTTCTCAAAGGAGCTTTATTTGGATAAGTGCTTTAATTAATCAACTTAATCAGATCCAATATAATTCACATTGTGATTGATCATGGTGATTTAGTTATACTTGTTGTCAAAGTTTAAATTAGAGCCACATAACACAGGAGAATCATACATTCATAAGTATGTGTTAGTAATCAGTCTAGAAGGCCATTTGGAGCCAAGCCAATGCAGTTTCTGCTACTTGCTGCCTCTGTCCATAAAGGTCTGAGGATCCACACCAGTGATGAATTTATGGATTCCCATCCACTTAAAAAAAAGTTGATTTTAAAGAGTGTTAGGGAGGTACTTTGTTTGATATGGAGTGGAAGCTTACTCCATAAGTAGGGAATCCTTTGGGGTGATATATATATATAGATATATATATATATATATATATATATATACACACACACACACACACACACACACACACAGATATATATATATATTATATATTTATATTTATATATCTATAAAGAGAGAGACGGTGAGAGATATGTGTATATACATTCTCTCTCTCTCTCTCTCTCTCTATATATATATATATATATATATATTTATCTATATATAGATGAATCTCTCTCCCTCTCTCTCTTGATATATATATATATATGGATCTAGGACTGTTGAACTTAAGTTCAACATTCTAAATCCACTATCACCGAACACACTTTAGCGAAAGCTATTTTCCCCGAAAAAGTGTTTTCGCTAAAGTGTGTTAAAAAAAAACAGAAACAACAGTAAATTAACATTAATGCAGGGGGTTAAGCCCCCCCGCACCCCCCCTGTGGGGGTCTGTGCCCCCCACCCCCTACTTTAATATTCTCACTCCGAGATTGCAATACAATGAGGAGAAGGGAAGTTTTCCCTTATCCGCACTGTAGTACGGTCTCCGCAACAGTCATTCCCTCACAACTCCCTCTAGCTGCAGGCATACGTCCGAGAAAGTGCTTCTTCGGTGAAAAGCACTTTTGCATAAGTATGCCCGACCATTTTTGTTTTGGTAAAAAATTCTTTCAGGGATCAATATGGATCTCATATATATATATATATATATATATATATATATATATATATATATATACATACATATATACACACACACACACACACACACACACACACACACACACACAGAAAGACAGGGGTAATAAATTCCATTACCCTGGAGGAATTGGGCTTAGGATAATAATTTTCTAATGATATTAGATATATGATATTCAAATAAGAGTTTATTGTGCATTAATGTGCCTAAGTATGTAATGGCATTGTCATTTGTGAAGGGCTTATTATATAAATGACAGATATGGGGATGCTCATGTTTCCCAAAGAGAACAATACCCATATTTTTCTACTGAATTTTAGTTCATGGCCCTGGCACCATTAATTCAGGAAGATTAGGCCCTTTCTGTGGATATTGGTGTCATTTGGTGAATGACAACATCTCTGATTTTGCAGTAACTAGAGACTACTGATGTCCGCTTGGGCATCAGCTAAGTATATGCTGACAATTAGTAACCCAAAAATAAAACTCAGAGATGCACCAGTGGTGATGAGTCTTTTGGAGGAAAGTGAGGCACTGACCCTGACTGAATGGTTCTCTCTGTTTGCCAGTTCCCCAGTTGTCACCAATGCTGTGAACTGAACTACCTCATACCCAGGATGGGTGAACCAATATTGGCCAGTCACTTGAATCCTCCCCTGTCCAGTCTCTACTGCTCACAAGCTGATAGCCAAACACAGGTCATTCACAGTGAAGTCAAGGTTCCATCCCACTGTACCATGGGGGCCAAACCACTGTATTAGGGTAAAAGGACTTTGACATAATTTCAGGAATGCTTATCACATAACAGTTTCATTAAAGTATGATTAATTTTGTTATAACAGTATAATATGTAACTGTACTTTTAATTTGATTATTTTGTAAAGCATCATCCATAGAAGTAAATATAGATTTTTGTTTATGTTTAAACACCTTTTATTTTAGATAACAACTGGGGGAAATAGGTAAATAAATCATATTCATTTAAATGGTCAGAGTTGTATAAATAAGAATACTGAAAATGGGAAGACTGATCATTACACTAGAAGAAAATGCACAAATCGGAATAAAAGGTTATCTTTCTTTTTGCCTCTAAATGAACAAGTGCCCACCAAGACACATACTAAAAAACTGATAAATGGTACTTAACCCTCTTTTCTAAAAATGGTTTTACCTTATGTGCTAGTTTATTCACACAAATCATTAACAAACATATTTTATCATCTGCTGTCAATCAGAATGTTTAACATTCTGGCTTTTTCATAGGAAATGCTTTCTGTTTACAGGTTCACTAAAGATTAACATTAATCTAAGGGTAATGGCCTGCTTCTCATGTGTGTTGACTAGCTAAATATTTGGTATCTTTTTATTCATCAGAAGCTGTCTTATTTTTATCCATTGTATATTAAATTATTTCAAGTAGCTGTCTGCTCGTCCCTGGATTTCTGGTCATAGAACGTGGCTAGAGTAAAAATGGCTTGACATATGAAATGGTTATCTGTTTATGAAGATTTGCAGATATTCATTTTTGTTAGTGTATTATAGCACATATTGTAGTTTGCAAAATATGTTTTAATTCTTCTTATTTCCTCCAATTTGTAGAAGGACAGAGCAGTTTAATTCATACACAGTATGAGGTGTTGGAGATCTAGCACCTTAGCTCAGAGCTGTGGGAAACAATCACTTATTTTTTAGCAATGTATGACAAGTGCAAGCAATTCCGTTGCACATAGTTCAAAATTATATGTTTTTATTCTTCCCTCTATAAAAATATTTCATTACAGTTTTAGTGTCAAGAGGAGATAGTGATGAAGCATATGACATAGTAGCTCTTAAACTGATTCCATTAAGACTGTGATTTATTTAAAAAACACTGAACTGTTAACACTGAAGAACTTAACTGTAGTGGAGAAAAAAGCATGACTGTATACCTAAAAGATCATAAACTAAAAAGTAAACGTAATTAAACAAGTGACATAGGTAGGCTTAAATGGTACATTTTTTCAGTTGTCTGAATTTTACAGGATTAAGTACTTGATGTAAAAACAATCTCTCTCTCTCTCTCTTGCACTTCACCTTTTGGTTTCTTTTTATCTTGGCTTTGACTATTGCAATGCCCTCTACCTGGGTTTCCTGAGACAAAGAATGAGCGCTTATGGAGAACTTTGCTGTATGATTACTTACTGATATGCATTGCTACAAATAAATTACTCCAGTGTTGTGCAGAGTACAATGGATACCACTCCAGTTTCATATTATTTATATCATCATGGCATTACCTCTCCATCCCACTCATTTTTCTGCATGATATTAGTTCTTATAATATCTGAAGGAGTCAAATGTTTCCTACTGCCCTTTATGGGTGCTAGGCTCTTGTCCCCATGGGGCTACCAATACTTCCTAGAGTATGGTTTGTGCCATCTGAGGTTTGACATTTTACTGTTCAGGCTCTGTAACTTTGGGATCTTCTACCAGAGAGGGGACTGTTTTAAGAATTCTGAAGCTATAGATCTTCGACTAGGTTTATAATGATTACCCAGCTAATCAGTGTTTAGTCTTACCTTAACCTCAACTTGTTTTATGTAATTTATGTGCTTATTTTAGTGCCCATTTTAAAAATTATGTCACATATTTAGCGGTTCATCACAGAAATAATGCCAATGTAGAAAGTGAAGTTGTTTAAGCAATGAAAAAAGCAGCAAAAGTTCACCACACTGAAATATCTTAAAATAACACTTCACTGGCACCTCAATAAAGAGCATTCCAGAGACAAAGAAGAAAACAGTGAAACCATCACTTTTATAGATAAAACGAATTAATTTTAATAATAAATGCAACGTTAAGCAGAAACAAATTGAAACTTGCAATCGATTTAACCATAACAGGAGTGTAAAACTACCTTCCAGTTCTACTCCTGGATAAGTCCAGCAAAAACCAATATGCTGTATTTAAGTATAAATAAGCTTTCTTTATAGTGTAACTGCCTTTTTATGTCTTTACTAAAGGTTACCTGATTTTTAAATTCAAAATAATAGTATTCAAACCAGCATATTGCCTATTATGTCGATTTCTGATGTAAATACCATTGCTATTATAACTGGATTCATCCTTGATGTTTGCAATACATTTCATTAATCTAATGTTAAATGTTGTTTTAGTTTCTCCAAAGTAAAGCAACTTATAAGGGCAGGAAATATAAGATCCTATGTCATTCAGTCAGGGCCAGTGCTAGTATTTTGGGGGCCCCCAGAAAGTTTCAAGTTGGAGGCCCTACCCAGGAGAATATAAAAAGTGTGACCATATTGCCATCACGCCTCCCTCCCTATCAAGCTCATGCAGCACCATTTAACAATTACTGTGCAGTGTTATTACTTTCAGACCATTAAAAAGACTTGAAATGTCAAGGTACACACTGGCTGGCATTTAGTACCAATGTTACATTATGACAAGCCCCTGTACCACATGAAGGTAGCCACTCACAATAGTACACACACGCACACACACACACACACACACACACACACACACACACACACACACACACACACACACACACACACACACACACTGACTGGGACTGCACAGTGGTACAGCAGTTAACTTTGTCGCCCCCCCCCCAGCAAGAGGTTCACTGGTTCGATTCTCAGCTGGGGTGCCCTCTGTGTGGAGTCTGCACGTCCTCCCTGCATTCGTGTGGATTCCTCCCACATTCCAAAAACATGCTTCTGCAGCATTTCTCCTTGGGTCTCTGCTAAAAATAGGCTCTGTCCTAGTTGGACCTTCCCGGTCAACAAATGTTAAATAAATAAAATTTAGTACCAATAAATTATGACAAGCCACTGTACCACAGCAAGGTAGCCGCACACACAGGTTCACGCACTGACTGGCATTTAATACTAATGTTACATTCCGACAAGCCCCTGCACCACAGCAAGGTAGCCACTCATAAATACACACACACACACACACACACACACACACACACACACACACACACACACACACACACACGCGCGCACGCACACACACACACACACACACACACACACACACACACACTGACTGGCATTTAGTAGTAATGTTGTTACATTATGGCAAGCCTCTGTACAGCATCAAGGTAGCCAGTCCCACAGAGGTACACAAAGACACCCACACAGACTCCCTCATGCAGGACAGAGGCATGAGGCAGACAGTTACACAAACTCGCAGACAGGACATAAACACCCACACATGATGGACAGCACTACAGTAAGACTGAACATTAAGAATTTAAAATACTGGGCTTATGAACTAATAATGATGCTAGAATAAGATTTTGCAGTAGCATGCATTGTGTGACCTCACATTTTTGATAAAGAGACCAAAACTAACAAACATCTGGACATTGTGCAACATTCTCAAAGCCCCTACCAACCTCCTAACCTCTCAGTATAATTCCAAAGCTGAAAATAACTGCAGAACAAAGGTGTAAGATCAAGGATAGTTACAAACATTGCTATGATAAACTTTGAAAGATATTAGAATAACAGGGATTGCATTAGCATTCATTACAATAATCAGTACATTCTGCAGATCTCTCATAGTCCCCCCAAAAGTCTCAGCACAATTCCAGAGGAGGTACAAAAAAAAAAAAAAAAAAAAAAAAAAACAAGACAAGGAAGTAACATTAGGGGGTTTAAAACATTGTGGTTATGAACTAATAAAGATGGTAGGATGGTAGAATAACAGATTTTTCCAATACCATGCATTGTGTGAATTCACATTTTTGATGACTAACAGACCAAAAATACAGGTCAAACATCTAAACATTGTGTAACATTCTCACAGCTCCTACCTCTCTCTTCTAACCTCACAGCTTAACAATTCCAGACAAAAAACAAAAAAAATAAAATAAAATTCAAAACAAAGGCATAACATCAGGGATAGTTTGAAACTTTGCTATGATCAACTTCAATAGTAGAACAGGGGTTGCACTGGCATGCATTAAGACATCAGTACATTCTGCAGAATTGTCACAGCCCTTACCTCCCAGTATCTCAGCACAATAAATCTGGATGAAGTGAAAGTAAAATAAAAACACAAAGGCATAACATAAAAATCAATGTGCTTATCAGCAAATATAGATGCTGGAATAACAGATTATGAAGTAAAATGCATTGCGTACCCCACATGTTTTAATGAAAATAGATAAATACCAGGCAAACATCTGAATATTGCACAACATTCTCACAGACTGTAACCCACAGCCACTAACTCTCCTCCCAACCTCTCAACACAATAATTCTGGACAGAGCAAAAAATTATCATAGAACAAAGTTGTAGCATCAGGCATAGTTGTAAACATTGTCGGTATACACAAAACATACTAGCAGAACAGGGTTTGCACTGGTATACATTAAAACATCTATATATTTTGCAGCATTCTCACAGCCACTATCCTCCCACTACCAATATTTCATCACAATTGTACACAAAACAAAAATGCAATACTGAATATTCTTATGCAAGACTAAATAAAAAAACTACATCAAATCTGGACATTAATTACAAACAAGCCTTCCTTCCTCAGCCTCTTAGCAGAAGAATTCTGCACAAAGATAAAATAAAACTGTTACAACCACAGCCCCTCACTCCCTCCCCCCACACACACAAATCATCTTAGTTCAACAACTCTTCAGAAAAAAAAAAGTTATACAATCCTCTCCCTAGATTTCCTCGCCCCACCCAGCAAAAATAAAGTTAAAAATAAGCCCAGCAACTTACCTTTTCTGCAGTTAATAGAAGGCTGCTACTAATCCTCTGCTTGCTTCTACTACACACAGACCATACCTGTTCAGCCCTTTTAAATTGCCCTCAAAAGGACAGTTTTTCAGATCTTTTAGAAATTGCCCTTACAAGGGCAGTTAAAATAGAGCTGCTTTGCTGGTCCCAATGCCCTTCCAGCAAAAACATGCATCCTCCATCCATCCTCACAGCATACCTCTCAACATCTTAGCATGAAAAATCTGGACAAAGCCAAAAATAATAGGGGTACAAAGTCTTAATAATAGGGACACTTTTTAAATATTACTTATACAAACTTACAAACATGCTTTCAGACTTTGCTTTAGCATACATTTTTCTGAAGGATATAAAGTCTAAAACTTAAATGTATGTGTCTGCTATTTTTTAGTGACTTCAGTACTCATTACTGTATAAGAAAACCACAAATTGTATGGAACAAACCAAAAATATAAAGCAAAAATCTGGATATTCTTAAAAATCTGGGCAGTTCAGATATATGCCTAACTTCGACAATCAAAAGAACCAACCCAACAGACCACATATTAAGGTAAACCCAATCAGGAAGCTAGAACTTGCTTCTTGATTGCTACAGCCAATCAGGTCCTTTGCTTCACTGAAGCGGACTTGATTGAGAGCAGCTAACAAGTAAAGCAAGGGACCTGATTGGCTGCAGCCATTAAGGAAGCAAGTTCTTTCAGGGAAAAAAAAAGGCAGAATCGCATGACGTCACTGCCGAATGAATGAGGCACCAAGCAAGGAGTGGAAGCGATGTTGAAACCTGCATCTGCTTCATATGGGGGCCCTCATACATGGGGAGATAATCGGGGGCTCCCTGTGGCTGCGGTTTTGGCGGGCGCCTAAAGCCGGCTATGCTTTCAGTACAATAATTATAAGTTCCTGAAACAACAAACTTAAGACAACTAATTATTTTAATTTCATGGATAATGAAGGGGCTAATAGAACAATTCATGCAAGTGACAGTGCCCTTGCATAATAAAGGGAAGTGGAGGCAGGATATTAAAAATAATTATAAGGGTAATATTCTGTAATCCATTACTGAAAAAGTTTAATACTAGGTGAGACTGAAGTCTCAGAGCAGTTTGTTTTTATAACCTGACACAGCAGGATCTCTCACATACTTCATATTGCCTTACTTGAGTAAGTAACTAGGAAATAATTGTTTATATAATTCAGGAAAATATAGTGAGATTAATTATTGTTTTTCTGTAACTGTGTGAACCTGTCCACCTCTGTTATTTTTAATATTTGCTATGATTGAAACTCTGGTGTTTACTGTAAATAGATAGCATCTTCATGTTCTTTTATTATTTATTATTAAATATGTTTAAAGTTTTCATTGTGGCTGGTCTTTTAGAGAATATTTTAATCTCCAAGAGTACTCATATATATTTGGTGACAGTTCTGGCCACTCCTGAAAGCCTTACTGCATTGACCAGACACTATAATTTGTATTAATATTAATTTCTGTCAGTATAATTGGGTAGCCTTGCAAGAGCCTTTGAGTAGCGGCTTTTGAGTGTCTGGTGGTGGTGTATAGTCTGGGCAGAAGGGGACATAGCTAGTAAATCTGTGCTAGCCTTTCCCAAGTGTGTGTGTGTGTGTGTGTGTGTGTGTGTGTGTGTGTGTGTGTGTGTGTGTGTGTGTGTGAAAATCAAATCTCAAAGAGTGTGTGTGTGTGTGTGTGTGTGTGTGTGTGTGTGTGTGTGTGTGTGTGTGTGTGTGTGTGTGTGTGCGTGTGTGTGTGTGTGTGTGTGTGTGTGTGTGTGTGTGTGTGTGTGTGTGTGTGTGTGTGTGTGTGTGTGTGTGAGTGTGTGTGTGTGTGTGTGTGTGTGTGTGTGTGTGTGTGTGTGTGTGTGTGTGTGTGTGTGTGTGTGTGTGTGTGTGTCTGTGAGCTGCTTGAAGCAGGAACACGAAGCACTGGTTTCACAGAGAAGGTGCTGGAGGATATGATAAGGCTTGGACACTTGGCTGAGGACCCAACCTTACAGCTCTGCCAGTGGGAAGTGTTACTGGGGATTAGGGGAGAGAGAGAGAGAGAGAGAGATGACCCAGCCTCCAGACTGACTGTGTTCCCTGTGTACACTTAAGGGAAATTGTGCTTGATGCAGAGAGCTGCATCTGGAAATTACTGGGTGTATCCATTTTTGTTCCAAGTGAAAGTCCCTTTCCAGTATCAGTGGTGAGGATTCAGGCTCCTTGACTACTGGTCCAGAGAGGGTATGTCACACCTACTAAATGTGGTAGACTTTGTTGAGAAGGTCAACAAGGCAAAGGATGAGGGGGAAAATGGTGCATACCACCTACCTGAACCTGGTTAAGGTGTTCAGTACAATACCCTACTCAGGCATAGTTGACAAACTCACTACATTGGGCATAAACCCCCACATAACACACTAGATTGACAGCTGGTTTAGAGATAGGACCCAGGATGTCAGGATTGGTGATACCACCTCCACAAGAGACCAGTCAGCAACTGGGTACCACACGATTCTGGGCTGGGACCACTCCTATTTGGATTCTACTTCTCAGAGGTAAAGGCTATTTATTTATTTATTTTTTTACATTAGCAAAGATCTAACAAAAGCTTTATTGTTGTTTCTAGTGAAATAGATTGAAGTAAATTGCTTCAGATGTAGGGAGAGGCTTGCTCTATTAAATTAGCATTTAGTTGGAATTTCACCAACCTGTATTTATTTAATGCCTATTTATTACAAAATGTTCTATGTATATAGATATTGTATTGCTGCTAATACTTTGTTCTCTAGTTTTCTATTGACTTGATATCTCTTCTTATATAAGGCTGCATTGGCAGCCTGAAATCATGATTGGATTTTTGTTTGAAAACCACACAAGCACAAAAGTGGTAGCATAGAATTTCTAATTTGACAGAGTACTGAATGAATTGTTGGAGTTTTTCATCACAACAGATCTGAGGATCTATTCTACACAATTCCATGTGCTTTAAACCTGTTCTCATCATGACTGTCACAATAATGGTCTTGTGGTCAGATATTAAGCAGAGCAGCAGATCTGATGTCCTTCTATATCACTGTTGCAGTATTCTACATAGAAGGGACATCCCACCCAGGGCAGCCTGACTTTCTTCTATTATGCAAAGCCTGAAAAGATCTTGTATGCACTGTATGTCACAATTATGCTCCCTGCACAGAATATAGAGCATAAAAGGGATGTACGGACGCAACTACCCAGAACTTCTTTGCTGCCAATTCAAATGCCATTTTTGCCAGTTGGTCTGAACACTGCGTTGCTGTACTGAATATCTGGCAACACCAGATAAGTGCCCTGTGTTGTTTTTTTTTGTTTTTTTGTTTTTTTTTTTTTGTTACTTTTCTTGGTCTTGTATTTTTTTTTTACCTGCCTAGAGTTCATGTCATTCAAGAAGAGAACATGTCAGTGTTGGAGGCAGATTCCCCATAACAATCATCACAAACAGTGTCTTTTTGTCTGTCTGCTTCCCACAACCATACCTCTTGCAGTATCTGTAAGGCATTTGTGCCTAAGGCACTCAGAAGCTGTTTACCTTCCTTGGCCATTTATCTTGACAACCAAAATTTAGCCCACTCCCATTAGGTAAAAAGAAGGCCAAAAAGTCTCAGCCAGATTCTTTAGTTGTCCACCCTCCACTAGACATTCCTCTAGATGCAGGTAATAGTTCTGTAGGTTGTTTAGCATTTACATCAGATTCCTCTGCCATGACCCCTCAGGAGGCAGGTATGGCTCCATCTTTTTGCATGTCCTCTGTGGCTTTGCAGGTGTCTGCTCGGGATGTCAAAGGAGAACCACGGTTGATTATCTTGGAGGGTCCTATAGAGATTCCACAGCTATTGGTCAGGGAGAAAGTTCTGGGTTCTCTTATCAAATATTGCCATGGTTTAGAACCTCCGGTATTTGTTAGGACTGATGTCCCTTTCAAGAAAAGACAAAAACTGAAGCATGTTTTGGTCCGTCTTAAGGATCCTCAAAAGAAATGACAAGACTGTACTCAAGATTTGTTTTCTGCATTAATGCCCCTAAAGCCTCCTCAAGGGATTTCAGTAACCACTCTTCCTTGGACCTCTACCCCTTCTAAATGGCTTAGGGAGCCAGATTCCTCAGATGAGGATTCAGTGCCTGGTAAGAGGTCTTAGGCCTATTCTTCACAGATGCCTTCATCTTTGGCTTATGGTTCTGATGAAGAAGAGTCTGATAGTCCAGAGTCTCCTTTCAAGGCATTGTATTTCGG
This sequence comes from Protopterus annectens, assembly GCF_019279795.1. Classification (NCBI taxonomy): domain Eukaryota; kingdom Metazoa; phylum Chordata; order Ceratodontiformes; family Protopteridae; genus Protopterus; species Protopterus annectens. The sequence goes on from NC_056745.1 coordinate 1,242,068,850, forward strand.
GGACACAATTGCTAGGATGATGGAATTCTTTAAGTGGGATTTTTTTCTAGTATCACTAGGATGATGGAATTCTTTAAGTGGGACTTTTTCTCTAGTATCTGATAGTCAGAGACAATATTATGAGTTGCTTCAGGTGGATACTCCTAAACCACTTGCAGTTCCTCCTGTGTTGGCTGCCTTGTTAGATACTTTCACTGTTGCTTTCATGTCTCCTGATTCTCAGCATCCTGCTCCTAAGAAACCTGATAGGTTCTCTAAGGTTCCTGAGGATTGACAGTTTTTATTTAAATGTCCTTCTGCTGATCCTGCTGTGGTGTCATTCTCTTCTGATAAGTGCACTAAACTTTTGCTCTCTTCCAAACTTTTGCCTTCTGATAAAGATAGTAGGGCAATGGGGAGGATTGGTAAGAAAGTTTGTACTGCTTCCACTTTGGCCTTTAGGGCTATTAATTACAAGAACCACATAAGTAGGTATGCTCTGGCCTTGATTACTCAGGCTTGTCAGGCTGTCTCTGACCTCCCTGATTCTGACAGCAAATCCTCTGTCTTATCTTGTTTTAGGTTATACTTCTCAAGTGGCTTGCCACTTTATTAAATGTAGCTAAGATGCTGCTGATGCCTCTTCTAGGGCAGCAACTTCTGGGTCTGTCATGAAGTGCTATTCTTGGTTTCATCTCCAGTATCTACCTGAGGACATTAAGGCCAAGTTGTTGGATGCTCATTTCGATAATACACATCTTTTTGGGACTGCTGCTGCTGCTGACATGATTAAGTTTCTTCAAGGAAAAGGCAAAGCCTTGTAAGACCTTAAAAATATTTTTGTCTCTCCTATCCTGAAGTTCCAGAGGAATTACCCTTCTAGGTCTGCTTTTGTTTGCAGGCCACCCACCAGACCTCAAAGGGCCCACTCTGCTAAGGCGTCTCACATTTCTGTGGTCCAGAAGCCTCCTTTATCTGATAAGCCTGCTTCTCATTGGCAATTTGCCTCCCTCCTTCTTTTAGACCAGATTCCTTTGTCCTTTTGGCTCTCCCTTTGGTTTCCAAACTGGTATCTCATAACTTCAGAATCTTGGGTTCTTTCTGTCATCTGCCTGGATTACTTCATTGCATGGCAATCTCTCCCTCCTGTTTCAGAGATTCCTCAACCTCCTCTAGAGCAATGTCCTCATTTCCCAGAGGTTCTAGGGTCCCTGCTGAACTAATTAACCATTCAACCTTTCCCCCCTTCCCAAGTGGGAATGTTTTTTTTTCCAGGATGTTCCTGATTCCTCGAAAGGAGGGCACTTGGAAATCTGTTTAGATCTCTCCCAGCTCAACACATTCTTAAGATCCCTTCTTTTCAGATGCTTAGTCTTCAAACTCTGTTTCCTCTTTTATTACCCCTGGTTTTCTAGTGTCCTTGGATCTAAAATATTTTTGCCTTCATATCCCTATTCACCCTCTTTTCAGGACATTTTTATGTTTCTCTGTGTCTTTCTCTCATTTTCAGTTCTCTGCATTGCCCTTTGGCCTCTCTACTGCTCCAAGGGTATTTACAAAATGCCTAGCTCCTGTGATTGCCTTCTGCAGGCTCCAATGCATTCAGATTTTTCCTTATCTAGACAATCAGTCATTTCAGGCAACTTCTCCCAGACGATTGTTACAGGATCTACAGTTCACAATCTCTCTTCTTCACAGTCTGGGGTTTACCATCAACTTCCAAAAGTCTGTCCTGACTACCTCTCAGGATCATGTAGATCTGGAATGCAGAATTCACACAGTGTCATTGCTGGCATCTCTTCATCCTCCAAAGGTGGTTGACAACCTTCTTTCAGTCTCTTTTTCCTCTGACTGCCATAACAGCCAGCAAGTTTCTTCAGGCCCTGGGATTCATGGCCTCTTCTATTCCATTGTTTCCTCTTTCCAGACTGCACATGCAGAAGCTTCAATGGTACCTTAAGTCAGTTTGGCTAAGCATCATCACCCTCTGGATTTCAGTGTACCTCTCCTTCCCAGTCTCAAGAAGGAATTCCAGTAGTGGATTCAACAGTTCACTCTCAATCCAGGCCAGCTCTTTCAGCCTCCAGTCCCTTCTCAAGAGCTGTTCACCGATGCCTAGGAAATGGGTTGGGGGCTTCTCTTGGTCACCTGAAAGTTCAGAGCCTTTGGCCTCACCATAAGAAGTCAGACCATATCAACATCAAAGAGATGAGAGCTCTGATTCTGGCCCTTCATGTTTTTTAGCCCATGTTCTCTCCATTCCCATTGAAGATGTACACAGACAACACTACAGTGATGTGGTATGTCAGCAAGCAGTGGGGCATGAAATCTAGCCTCTTCTGTAGGATGGTGCTTCAGGCATGGGAAGTGGCTCTCAATTATCCGCTAACATTTCAGGCAATACACATCCATTCAGAGCACAATCTAGTGGCAGATTATCTGAGCAGGTCAAAAACACAACCTCAAGAATTAATGCTTCACAGAGATGTGTTTCTGGACATTTTCCATCAGTGGAGTATTCCTCGGGTAGATCTTTTTGCCTCCCCTCCGAACAGGCAGCTTCCTCTTTTCTGTTCTAGACTGCCATGCCATGGATGCCCTTTCCTTTCTTTGGAAAGGGATGTTTGTTTATGCTTTTCCTCCTCTCCCTCTACTTCCAAGAGTCTGCAGAATATGTATCTGGGCTCCTTTTGTTATTTTGTTCATGGCAAATCTCTGTCTTTTTCTGTTAGAGCTTCCGTCCATAACTTGGACCAATGAGACTTATAGTGGATGCTAGGTATTCCATCACTTATCTAATGGCTAAGTTTTTGGATACTAAATTACTAAATTAAAAGGACTAGTGCAAAAGTGTGAGTATGTATGTAAGGACTTCTGGGATTTTTTGGCCAACTGTAGTAGGTTGGCCTATAATGATAAATATGTTTTCATTACTAAAGATATAAAAGAATTGTTTACAGTAGTCCCACACTATATTGGTTTAGAATAGTTCACAGAATGTTTACATAGCAGTGGGGGTTGACACAAGGAATGCTCAATATCAATGGGGACTTGATAATACTGAAAAATAATTTTGCAGTTTTTGAAGTTCAGCATTTTTTACAGGATAAGGGAGTAGCCATGGGTTCAGCTGTAGGCCCCTTGTTTGTTAATATTGTAATAACTGAATGGGGAAAGAAGTTTATTCTGAATAGCAGATTTACTGAGTAATGGTGCCTTTATATGATGTACCTGGACAATATATTAATTCTGTGGAAGGATGAGGAGGAAAATATTCCCCATTTTATTGAATATTTAAATAATACTACTGATATTCTACATTTTCCATGTGAAATAGTTAAGGACAGTGTTTCATATTTAAATATGTTGACAAAAGGCAAAAACAATAAGAAGTTTACATCACAAATTTTCAGGAAGCCCACATATTTGAATTCAGTTTTGCATTATACCAGCACGCATCCAACTGCACAGAAAAAAAGCTGTAGTGAAAGGACAATTTGTCTGTGCTGCTTGCATGGTATGGAGTTCAAAGACGTTATGGTAGAATGTTCCTTGAGGAAAGATATGTTTGAAAAAAGCAGCTATCCTGCAACATTTGTTGACGGGTGTATGTTTGAAGTAATAGCTAATAGGAAGAATAAGTTTTGTATCCCTATTTTGAATAATACAAACATAATAAATAAACATGAAATGAGCAAATGTGGTTTTTGCAATTATTGCAAGTATATTTTTACTGGTGAATTGTTAGAAATATGAAACTCAAAGTTATAAGTAAATTCAATCGTAATACCATGGGGGTGGGTTATGTGGTATTATGTCAACAGTGCCCAGGGTTCTTTATTTGGAAAACAGAGAGAAAAATCAAGGAAAGAATCTATAAACATCTGTATGAAATAAGAAAAAACAAATTGAGCGATGCATTATATAAACATATTAGCAATCATCTCGATCATAATTTTCAATTTACAGTTTTGGAGAAGGTGGAATTTAATCAGAACCAGAGGGGTTATTGCTAGGCAGGTCTGCTTGAATGCTGGCTGTGCACTGGGGCTTAATAAGGTCTCCTCGATATCTTGTTTGTTAAAACTGAGAGCATATATAAGAAAGGCTGTATTATGACTATATGTTAATTTTTAGATATGTAGGAAAATGTTTTTATGAATGATATGCATTTTATATGCATTTGATAGTCTTTCATAATGTGCTTGATTTGTGACTTTAAATAATTAATGAGATGGGTTCATGTGACTTCCTTAGGGATTTTAAAAATGGAGTATGTCAGTGTATTACGTTACCTGATGATGCCTATATATGTACAGACAAAAGAGTTTATGTTTTAAGTAATAAATGGCATTGAGTGAATACCATTGAGACACTTTTTTAGTGTCTTTATATTTTTTACTCTCCTTTCTATGTAGAATACTGCAGCAGTGATATAGAAAGGCATAATACAGTTGTATAAAATCTTGCCATAACAATAGATGTCATTCTCTTTACTGTTGCATTATTCACTCCCTCCTTCCAATCCCATCTAGTTTGTCCTACATTTTCTCCTTCTGGATGTGCATGGAATACTTTGTCCTATGGAGGCTCTGTTTTGGGTGATTCACTTCTGGGTACTCATGTCCATACTTTCTTTTTATGCCCTACATTCTGTGCAGGGATCATAAATGTGATGTATGGTGCATACAAGATCTTCTTAGGTTTTTGCTTACTGGCTGAGCATTGGGCTGCCCTGGGCGGGACGTCTCTTCTATGTAGAATACTATAAGAGTGAAGAGAAGGACATCTACTGTTATGGTTAGATTTTATACAACTTTCCTTCAAATGACTGAAGTGATTTTTATGGAACTAAGATTTAACTGATCTTGCTGCTGTTTAGGATAGCGGGTAGATTTGGTATATCTATATCATTTTTTTCTAGGATTGCAATCCTCAAAATGAACCACAACCTTATTCTTGACATAAATACCATCACAGTTTTTAAGTGTCAATGTTTCTCTGTTAAGGGGGTGATGAAGGGCAATGATTTTACATTTTTTTCTGGAAAAATTACCAGGAAATGCTAAAAATAGAAATCATGATTTTCATGGAATTTGTCATTCTAGGCCAAAGCACTCATTCACCAGAACATGTATTACTTCTTAAATGCATTACTTTTAATACTAAGAGTTTGCCTTATTGAGAAGTTTATACTTAGAATTTGTGTTCATTGTACACATATTTAGATGCACTAAAATTATAATGAAAGTCACGGTAGTTACTAGAATACACACTTAAAATTGTGGGTAAATACTGATTACGTCTCACAAACCAAAAAAAATCACTTGTTTGTTTTAAAAATAGCAAATCAGTGTCACAGGAATGATTTATCTATTATAGAACCAACAGTGTCATTAAAATCCACGCCCAAAATGACTGGGATATTTTCCAGGGTGAGTCTATCTGATGTTACAAAGAACGAAAACTTTTCTCTGGGTCATAAATGCAATGTGGAATTCAAGGGTCTATATCTTTACCAAAATCCCATGTGCCAACTTCAATTTGCCTGTGCTGTCACTTGCCTAAATTATTGTTTACCAAATAAGAACTCTTCAGTTAGAAGAGTTATCTAGATTTAAAATTTCCTGTTTTGTCATCCATTCACAGTACAGCTTATGTGTCTTTGTGAAACTTTAAATCTTGGAAAAAATGTGCTGATTTAATCAGATTCAATATATTGAATGCCACTTCTCTGCTGTGTTAAGATCTCAGACATTCAGACTTAAACACTTCATTGCAATAAACAAATGCACTACACAGCCGTGCAAAAATAAAGATTCAAATACTGAAAACAATGGATAAGAAAAATAAAGTAAGATAGACAGAAAATGAAAGAAGTGAAAAAAAATGGTATGTTCAAGGAATATAAACATTTTTTTTTCACAAAAGTAGTTAACTATAAAATAGAAGGCAGTTGCCAGGGAATATAAGTGCTCCCTATAAAGAGTTCCCCTTATTTAGCTGACTAATATGGTCACTGGTTAAGCATCCCTGCCCTTTGGTTCATCTTACAAGCAATTTTACAAAGGACATAAAAACCTGGTCAAAAAGCTAGCAAAGATACAGACAATGAAGAAGAAACTGGAGTTTAGCACTTTCTTTCCTTTTTTTATTTGCAGAAGAACTCCTTCAGAAATGTAACATGTAATCCAATTTTTCTTTTCTTTAAATACAATGTAACCTTCTGTCAAAACTACCAGCAACCAATCATGCAGAACTACTGCTCTAAATGTCATTATCGTCATCATCATGTCACTTCCTATCCATCTTATAGCTTCCATAAAAACATTTAAACTATTTGTTAAATAAAAACATTCTGATAAAAAATAGTAAACTCAAAAAATGAATATTTAATGTTACACACAATATCATTAAAGTGCACATGCATGTTTAAAATAATTTCAGTCTAATAAACATTTCACATTAATACCTTCGTTGAGGCCTGGGAATTTGTTAGCTCTAAGCAATATCTGCCACTTTAATTCATGGACCTCAAGAACATTATTATATCCTGAAATAAAACCATCCTAATTCACTTGTTCTAATATGCTGAAATGAAATTTGTGAAACCCCAAACATGCTGAGCAATGCCTAGCTAAACAGTTAGTAAAATCGACATTTGTAATAGCAACTAAATGTTTGCATATTCTTAATCCCAGTTTCCTAACACTCTTCCTGATGAAATACTGGGAACAGTTACTACATAGGGCAAGGTATACTATACCCTCATGTTGGTAAGAAAATCTCTTAGTAGCCTGAATAACCTTGTTTAAATGTGACACACTAACACTATTGATTTTATTAATATATTGGCACTGCTTGCAGTATCCATACTCAAAAGTGGCTGCAGTGCTATTAACACTTTTTTCTTCCTTCAAAAAGTTATGCTCCAACATTTGTTTTAAATTAACTGTTCTTTTATAAACAAACTGCGGACAATTACCTAGTAATTTAAACAGTTCAGTATTCCCTCGAATAATTCTCCAGTTTTGTTTTATGATATTCTTATAGCTGGTCTGTCTACATTAATTTGAAAAGGAAAGGCACATGCATGATCTGCACCTTCATTTTTATTGTTATTAAATGAAATTCCTTTGATGAGTATAGGAGGAAAACAGGACCATCTTTTTTTTCACTAATCTCATTTGCAGGAACCAAAGGTTTGTCACTTGGATAACCTTGTTCTGTAAACATTTTAATCAAACTACAAACTTCAGTTTCAAACTGTGAATCTTCATAATTAACCTGCTTAAATGAAGAATTTGTCCCTGAAATACATTACATTTCGTTTGCCAACGATGATGACTATGAAAGTACAAATAATTGTAAATGTACTCTTCATATACAGTACTAGAAGAGCAGGTGGATTCAGTGTTCATAGTAATAGCCAAATCCCAAAACAATATTTTATTTCCTAGTTCTCCCAAGGTAAATCACAACCAAGAGACACTGCTGTTAATTTCATTAATGTTGTTGTTCTTTCGGCTTTTCCCGGTTAGGGGTCGCCACAGCGGAACTCCAGCCTGCTAATGATTGGCAGTAGATTTCTATGGTGCTGAGGTGCCAGCTCGATGCCCAACCTTCAACGAAGGTATGTCCATTCACGCATGTCTTTCGAACACCACTCAACCATGGGGAGGACATGCAGACTCCACACAGAAGGTACTCCAGCCGAGAATCGAACAGGAGAACCTCTTGCTGTACAATGACAACGCTACCGCTGCACCACCACAGCTTCTCTGCTGTTAATTTCATTAATAAAATCTTTCAAAATGTCAGTAGTATCCTCGTATAAAAATAGGTCATCATTGTATCGCTTATAGAATTTAATATATTTAAACAAAGGCAAATGAACCAAAAAAGAGTACTCCCACCAGCACATGACAATATTTACAAAAGAGGGGGCTACTTTAGCCCCCATAGAAACTCTACTACTTTCCCCAAAAAGGAAAAAAAAAACAGTTTTTCAAAACAATAGCCATTAAAGTACTAATGGCATTAATAAGGCCTTTATCAAATTTACTAAACTTATCTAAATATAATTTTATGGATTCAAGTCCTTCTTCATGCTCTATACTGGTGTATAATGAAATAATGCCTAAAGTACACATAATACTTTCATCACCTACAAACTGATATTTTTTAAGCTTGTCCAGCAAAGTCCAAGAATCTCTAAGATAAAACGTAATTTGTTGAATGACAGGGTACAAAGGTTTATCCAAAAAATGCAAAATGCTGATAGTTTTTTTATCTAGGGGCAGATACTATTGGCTTGTAAGGTTCTTCTAATCTTTATGAATCTTGTGAATTCCAAAGATTCTACCTAATTCTGGATGTTCTACTACTAAAAATTAAAAAGTAGAAAAATCTATATACTTATTGTCGAACAGTTCAAACATAAATCCACCTGCTTAAAACAAGTTCTAACAATGTTTTTATTACCTTTCTTATATTCTAATTATTTAACAATTTAAGCATTTTTCTTTACTTCAATAACTACGAGGTCATGGCCTTTATCGGCTTTCATATATCTTAAATGGAACACAACCACCACACAAACTAGGTAACACAGGATGAAGAAGCCAAGCCAGTAATCCACTCCAAATGTTTTATTAAGCGCTTTCATCTCCAAGTAGAAACTTCATTAAAATAAGTTACTATCACCCAACAAATCCTAATATACATACATTAATTATCTAATAAACTATACCCTAAACCTCTTAAAGAGAAATACATCTGTAATCCATCCTAAGTATAAAAAGCATGGACTAAAAAAATTTTAAACATATAAAAAAATGGCTACATGTACCTATCATTGTAGAATCATGAAAATAATATGCAACAACCTGGTTGCTCACATCAACATGCCTCGATCGAAGACTAAAAACATATGTCATGTTTTACATGAAAAATTCCACTTTTAACCTTAAAACTGAACTTATAGAAATTGCACTATTTAATCCAGGGTATTCGGAGGCATTAGCCCTTATTTGCCACTTAAGCTCTTTTAGTTCCAAATAATCATTAAGAGGACCTCCTCTTTCATCTAGTTTTACCTGGTCTATAATAATAAACTAAAAATTGTGCCCTTCATGGCTTAGTATATGTGCAGCTAAGGCATTTTCTGTGTCTTTTTTTACCAATGTCATAATAATGTTGGTAAACTCTAGCTCTGAAAGCATTAATAGTCTTTCCTATGTTAAAACTCGGACACATAGAACATAAGGCTAAATATACCACTGCCTTATAACTACATGAAAACTTCTTTAGTATTGTATGTCTACCATAATTGGGCATATATATATATATATATATATATATATATATATATATATATATATATATATAGCTTCAATCATGTAATGACATTGTAAACAAAAGCCACATTTTACCATTCCATTCACCTCTCTAATATCCTGTTTTTGTCGCTCTAACTTATTTTTTTAACTCACATCCTTCTTGTAGACAGTCTTGGTGGGATGTGCCCACCAAATGAAGGTGGTCTTGGTCTATGCTAAAAACATTCCAATTATGTCTAATAATCTCTCTAATATCTTGGAATTGATTATTATAACTAAAATAGCAGATTTGTTGTAACTAGTCCCCTCTTCCCCAACTTCTCTACCTTGAAAACTACACCCTGTCCCCAATAAGGGGGCAAAATGCCCACTGTTCCTTTTCTGGGTCACTTCTTTTAATATAGTGTTTACATAGTGAAGGGGATACCCTCTTCTTACTAACATATCCTTCAGCACTTCAATTTGTTGTAGGAATTCATCGAGGTCAGACACTATTCTAGCTAGCCTCACCCCTTGCCTCTTCACTAGGGATTTCTTTTGATGAAGGGGGTGACAGCTGTCATAATGTAAGAGAGTGTTAGAATATGTAGGTTTTCTGAATATTGTGGATGTAAATTGGTTGATTTCCACATATTTCCTAATAGTTATATCTAAGTAATTAACTTCTTACATGCTGATCGCATATGTAAATTCTAAATATTCTGTACTATTTTCAATGAAAACCAAAAATGTATTCAACTCGTCTACATCTCTCTTCCATAAAATAATGATGTCATCCAAACAACGCCCTTAGAATATCCAACATTCTGGAAAGGCACTGTTGAAAATAAATTCCCTTTCCCAAAATGCTAACCCAATGTTAGCAAATGTGGGGGCACATGCTGCCCCATTGCTACTCCTTTACACTGCTTAGATAACTGTTGTTCAAATGTAATAATGTTGGTGTCCAGTACTAATTCCATCAAGGTTCTGACTGTTAAAATATGGTCATGGCTTAAAGAGGTATATTGACAAAGATATTGGTAAAACCAATCAATCCCAGTGTCATGAGGTATTACTGAAAATAAATTTCTGATATCGATAGTGACGAATATCAACTGGTCACTATACATATCGTTAGTGATTTTTCTTAGAAAATCCCAGGAATCTTTCATGCCTTGAAAGGCACAGTTTTAAGTTTATTATTATAGACCAGGTAAAACTAGGGGAGAGAGGAGGTCCAATTAATGATTATTTGGAACTAAAAGAGCTTAGTTGGCAAATAAGGGCTAATGCCACTGAATATCGTCATCATCATCATCTTCTTTTGGCTGTTCCTGTTAGGGTTCACCACAGCGGATCATCTGTTTCCATTTCCTCCTGTCCTCTGCATCTTGTTCTGTCACACCAGCCACCTGCATGTCCTCTCTCACCACATCCATAAACCTTATCTTAGGCCTTCTTCTTTTCCTGTTACTTGGTAGCTTCATCCTTAGCATCCTTTTTCCCAATATACTCAGCATCCCTCCTCAGCACATATCCAAACCAATGCAATCTTGCCTCTCTGGCTTTGCCTCCAAACCTTCCAACCTGGGCTGACCCTCTAATATACTTATTCCTAATCCTGTCCAGCCTTGTCACACCCAGTGCAAATCTTAACATCTTTAACTCTGCACATCCAGCTCTAACTCCTGTCTTTTTGTCAATGCCACTGTCTCCAACCCATATAACATAGCTGGCTCACATCCCTCTTGTAGACCTTCCCTTTCACTCTTACTGCTACTCGTCTGTCACAAATCACTCCTGACACTCTTCTCCGCCCACTCCATCCTACCTGTACTCTCTTCTACCTCTCTTCCACACTCACCATTACTCTGAACTATTGATCCCAAATATTTAAACTCATCCACCTTCACCACCTCTAATTAATATTTGGTCATATGACCTTGCATCCTCACCATTCCTCTATCCTCCCTCTCATTTACACAAATATATTCTGTCTTAGTCCTGCTGACCTTCATTCCTCTTCTCTCTAGAGCATATCTCCATCTCTCCAGAGTCTCCTCCACCTGTTCCCTACTCTCACTGCAGATCACAATGTCATCTACAAACATAGTCCACGGAGACTCCTGTCTGATCTCATCTGTCAACCTGTCCATCACCATTGCAAATAAGAAAGGGCTCAGAGCTGATTCTTGATGTAATCCCACCTCCATCTTAAATGCATCTGTCACTCCCACCGCAGACTTCACCGCTGTCACACTACCCTCATACATATCCTGTACCACTCTTACATACTTCTCTAACACTCCTGACTTCCTCATACAATACCACAACTCCTCTCTAGGCACCCTGTCATATGCTTTCTCTAAGTCTACAAAAACACAATGCAACTCCTTCTGACCTTCTCTGCACTTCTCCATCAACACTCTCAGAGCAAATATTGCATCTGAATATCCTGGGTTAAATAGTGCAATTTCTATAAGTTCAATTTTAAGGTTAAAATGTTTTAATGTAAAACATGACATATGTTTGTAGTCTTCGACTGAGGCATTTAGGTTGTTATGTATTATTTTCATGATTCTACAGTGGTAGGTACATGTAACCATGTTTTTTTGTTATACGTTTAAAACAATTTTTAGTCCATGTTTTTTATACTTAAGATGGATTACAAATGTATTTCTCTTTAAGAGGTTTAGGGTGTAGTTAATTAGATAATTAAAGTATCTATATTAGGATCTGTTGGGTGATAGTAACTTATTCTGATGAAATTTCTACTTGGAGACGAAATCACTTAAAACATTTGTAGTGGATTACTGGCTTGGCTTCTTCCTCCTGTGTTATATATCTTAAATGGCTTTATTTACAAAGATCAAATAAAGCTTTTTTTTTCTCAATAATTTAAATTATTTATTTTTCTTCACAGGTTTATTAGAAACCAGTTTTTCTAAATCATTTTTACAAGCTTTACAGAATACATTAAGAGTGTTATTCAAGAGTGAATTAAATCACTTGGCTCACTAACTAGGGAATACTTAAAACCACTGTTGACATAATTTACTTTTATAATTTATAACATATTTGAGGTTAAGTTTGCAAACAACTTAAAATCTATAATTAAACTTTACTTATGGCAGCAGTGATCATATCTATAGTTTTATAAGGGATACTTCCCTTTGCCTTTAAAGCGCTCTGACATGTCTTTGCTATGCTAACTGAAATTTGTAGAAAAGGTTTTGCAGTTACATTTTCACTGTTTTTTTATAACGTGATAGTTAGACATGTCGCCTTCATTTTTTCTAATGTAACCAAAGAATATGGCATACACTATTACTGCTTTCAATATCTGAGATTAATATGAGCTTATAAGGTAGATACAGAAGATTTAATGCGAAAACTAAGCATTCATATGTTTATTCAACCAAAAGGTGTTTACAGCTGTGGCAATTATTGAAAGATTTTTCTGGCTTCTATGCCTTATCAGTTTTACTGAAGATAGCACAAAGGTATGCTTTATGCCATTTGCTTTATTGTTTTCACTAGTAAGTCTAATCAAGATGATTTTCTTAAATATCATTGCATCACAATCTTTGCTAATTTCAGTGGACATAACCATAGATGGCAAGTAGAAAGCATCCTATCCCGAGATAATCATTCATCCTCTGTTGAATGAGACAGCATATATAGGACATTGGGGAACTTTGACTGTTTTTGATAGGCAGCATGGAATCGTTTACATCCACCTGAGCTACCACAAATTCTACCAAATGGGACCTCATTTTAGCATCTTATCCAAAGGATGACGCACACAGAAGTGCAGAACAGAGCAACACCTTTTGCTACACTGCAGTGTTAGCAAGCCATCTACTTGGTGTGGGAATAGAACCCACAACCTTCTGCACCAAAGATGGGCATATTTCCTGTTGCACCACTGACACTACATATTATTCTGTCTCTTGTTGAATTTCCTACTGTTTGTACCAAATTATTTTGATTAACCTACTCAATTAATATTTGGTCATATGTATTTGATACTGAGTGGTTTAACAAGTGAATGCCTGGGGAAGTAAAATCCACCATAAGGATTGTATTTTCATTCTTTTTACATGCAAATGTTTAATAAGGGCATTACAATGTTTTGTAGGGGTAGTAGATTGTGTACAATTCCAAAATTATTACACTCAAAGCCAAAACCACAGGTATTATTTTTAATAAGCAGTTTCTAGTCCTAAGTAGTCATGTCAGCTGCTGGTTTTTGGGTGCACTTTACAAAGACTAAAACAGGCCACAGATCAGTGTCAATGAAATGAGCTGTACCCTGAAATTTGTGCTGTGCAGTTTGTACATTAAATCAGGCTTCAGTAATGATAGCAATAGCAACATCATCTGAGCAGATTACTTTCAAATTTCAGGTTTTGTAGGAATTCTGACTTCTGATTTTGTTGCTCTGTGTTATTATGTTGTTGTTGTTAGTGATAACAACAAAATAATAATGTTACTAATACTATTACTTGCACTACTACTACTACCTCCACCACCACTGGTAGTAGTACTACTACCACGACCACTGTTTCCACTAATGTTACTACCACTAATACTACTACTATTGCTAATGCTACTATTAATAATATTATACGTAATTTGGCGATATCTGAAAAAGCACAGTAGGTCATATTAGTTTCTGCGATTAGCTCAACAGGCCAAGAAAATGTTAATACTGTATAGTAGGATTCTCTTGCAATAACTTGAAAAAAATGATATCGTCAGCCTGCATCATATTGTCCACATACCAGGCTTCACGTTTCAGACTCCCTGTCTCTGATAGCATTTTAAAACGCTCTGTTGTATTATTTCCAACTACATCAAGTATCGCTTAACGTTTTGAATTAAGAATTAGTAACGATAATGGGCATAATCAGTGACAAGTGTCCCAAAATTAAGTAGATCAAGATAGTAACAGGTCCTGTAGAGATCAGTTTTACTGTTTAGTCACAAAGTCTCAGCTTTCTCAAGACCCTGAAAATCAGGAGCAGTAGGGGATAAAGAAAATGTATACTGACTGTAAGCTGAGCCCTGAATCTTCTGTTTTAGCAGCTTAATGATCGTTTTGATTATAGCTGTGTGTGTGTGTGTGTGTGTGTGTGAGAGAGAGAGAGAGAGAGAGAAAGACATGTTTGGTTGGAAGGATTCGGATATTTACGACAAACTAAACCATCACTTGACTCACAGAGGGGTGATACGGGGTAGGGCACAAATCATTATTTATGTATGCAAAGCAGTTATGTGAACCGTTCATAACGAGAAAGAGTCTGCTATAAATGGCAGAGCATTTTAACGAGGGGTTCAGCTGAGTCCGCTACGATTCTGTGACCATGAAGAATACGTTGACTGTCGTTTTATCAACCTTGCTGATCTCTGGTAGGCTTGGCATTATTTTAACAGCAAGATAGAATACGTTTAGAAATGCATTGAAACTATCGAGGTTTAACTACCTTTTACTTTATTTCAGGTACCCTGGCCGATATTACCCTGAAAGAGACCGGAGGGGGTGTTAAGAAGCCTGGAGACACGACCCGTCTGACCTGCCAGGTATCCGGGTTCTCACTCAGTAGCTATAGCGTGCATTGGGTTCGGCAGCCCCCCGGGCAGGGGCTGCAGTGGGTTGGTTATATGAGTAGCAGTGGGGGTACAGCTCTCTCCTTCTATCAAAGACCGAACGTCTATCTCACGGGATGTCCCCAAAGGTGAGGTGTATCTGGACATCAGCAAAATGAAGACAGAAGACACCAGCACCTATTACTGCGCCAGAGACACAGTGATGAAAGTCGGGGACTCGCTGTACAAAATCCCTGCTTCCTGAATCGATTTGTATATATTACAGTGTGCCAGATTGTGGGTTACCCTAAAACCACGGTACCAAACACTCATTGCGGGGTATTCATTTTTTACCAGATTTTGTTTTATACACAAATTGCAGGCATACCACTCAAGTGTACCTTATTACGAGGAACGTACCTCATTTGGGGTCTTAAAAAGTTCATGTTCCTCGAAGTTCCCTCAAAGTTCCACGTTGAAAGACTCTCACACATTCCTTGTTAGGAATTTTTTAAAGTAAAATCCATTGTAAATAGAAATTAATCATATTAATACATTAAAATATATTCTTTATAAGTAAAACCAGCATATTTTGACCATCCTATGACCTTCCTAGTTGAAGTTTTTAGTAAGCCATTAGTATGTGTTCCACATTTTACCCGTTTGTTCCACATTATGAGGGCTATTGTTCCTCATTTTAGACATGGAAGGTTGAGAGCTATGATTGCAGGAATGTTTTGTACTTTGTTCTCTAACAGATCCTGTCGACGTTCTTTTGAAAAAGGTACAGCCGGCAGATGTCGCTAAACGCTTTCGGTGGTGAAAACTGTCCGTGTAAGAAGACGTTCAGCCTCTCAATTTTTAAAATCGTAAGAGAGGGAAAAATATAGCGGAGGGTCAAAAATCAAAGTAAGAACATTTGTAATGTATAACGTGTGTAAACGAAAAAAAAAGTAAACATGGTTTGCTTTATTTTCCATTAATGTGTGCGTGCCTCAAGTGATCATTTAATGAATGTGTTTAAAAAATATATAGCACAGAATGATATGTCCCATTGGAGGATAGCGGATTTAGAACAGATATTGATCTGTGTGTGTGTGTGTGTGTGTGTGTGTGTGTGTGTGTGTGTGTGTGTCGGGGTCTACAGTCTAAACATAAATCTTCCGTCATTCAGAACTATGTATAGTCCCACTTCTCAAACCTCATTTCATGTTCTACACATTTAGAAATGTACATATAAAGCTGTGAATGCTTGACTTCTTACCTCTTGACTGTCACTGATTTTCAGGGAGATCCCTGATTTCACTTAAATTTTATCTCTGTCTCTCTTAATTCTTTGAAGGAAAATATGTTTAATTATATTCAATAAACAATGACCATAATTAAAGCTATGGACTACTTTTACTTCAGAAAATATCTATTAATTCATAGTATACCACACCACATCATCGGTTATTGCTTAATTTTATAATGACTGTCCTTTAATATTCAAAAATGAGCACATTGTTTGGCCAGCCCAACCAGCGTGCCCATTGTAAATCCCAGAATATACCAACAGAAAAAGGTCCGGTCACCAGGATTTCTTTCCATTCATATATTCCATAACTTTTATTTTTTTTTAACAAAAATTAAAAAAAAAACTATAGTCCAGACTCCAGACATACCAGAGAGGCATCATGGAGGAAGTACAAAGAAAATCAGGTACTTATTTAAAACTAAAGACACATACCTGATTTTCTTTGCATTTCCTCCATTCTGTCTCTCTCTCCTGCCCCAAAGTAGCCGAAACTTTTTTTTTATTAAAAAAAAAAGGAAAACAGAAACGGAGCAATGGAGACTTTCTTTTCTCTGTTGCTTCCTTTTCAAAGCATTGATGTACTGGGTATGCTTGGGAACGCAAGTCCAATACGCATGAGCAGTACATCAAAACAAGGCAGCAAGATACCACCAGCAGCGGAAGGACAGTAAGACAGCAATATACAAAGACATTATTTAAGAAAAGTAAGTATTTTTTCTTAAATAATGTCATTGTATAATAGCAATAACCGACTCTGTGGTTGTGGTATATTGAAATTCACCCACGGCTGGCTTTTTTTAATCACTCGGGCTTCGCCCTCATGATTAAACCACACCAACTGTGTGTAAATCTTCATTATACAATGACTGGCTATTAACATTCAAAAGCGAGGATGCTGATTGGTCAGCACAACCAGTGTGCCCATTGGAAATTGAGCATATACCAATAGAAAAAAGTCCAGTTGCCCAGACTTTCTTCGATTAATACATCCCTATACCCATACCACTTTTGTCTGCCACTTTCTTGTGCCAAACTATGTCTGTCATGATCTTGATCGTATTTATTTCTGCATGTAAGAAAACTCTCATGGTTTATGGGCAATTTATAAAGTTCCCCTAGCCTTTTATTAACCGATCCAGATGAAATTTGCATGAAACCTCAAACACTGTGTGCAGCTCTGCCCATATGCATTTGCTGTCCTGGCACAAGGGGAATAAATAGAAAATTGTCTGCTGACTCCAGAGTTATTAGCAACTAGAATTATTATGAATTACACCAATGGAGATTTAGCAGACAGAGGATTGAATCAAAAGCTAAGAGGTTGAGAGGTACACATGGAGGGCAGAGAAAATACAAAGAAAAAAAGAAAATCAGATACATTGTGCAAAACTAAAGCAATGTGCCTGATAGTCCTGGTGTTTCTGCTGTTTTTCATATCTCTAAACTGTCTGGATTTAAAATGAAAAAAAAAAAAGAAGAAGCGGACATCTACACATCTCTATTTCTCCTACTGCTAAACTGTCCATATTTAAAACTATAACAAAACAAAAAAAAAAAAGCAATGAAGA
The DNA here is from genome assembly GCF_019279795.1 of Protopterus annectens. NCBI lineage: Eukaryota > Metazoa > Chordata > Ceratodontiformes > Protopteridae > Protopterus > Protopterus annectens. Next base: position 1,242,086,609 of record NC_056745.1, read on the forward strand.
TCTTCCCATCTGTGTTGAAGAACTGATGTAGTGCATAAGTGTGAGAACATAAGTCCCATATGCATGTGCAGCACATCAACAAAGCTGCAAGATACAGAAACAACGTGGACGAACATCACTGTGCCTTTATGCAAAGACATTATTTAAGAAAAGTAAGTAACATTATTAATAGCAATAACCCACATCTGGGTGTGGGTAATGCTAGATTTACCCAAACCCAGCCATGGGTTATTGCTATATTTTTTCATTATATCTCTTTAGGGTATTGGCAGAAACAAGAGCACCTGGATAAAGCCCACACAAAGACAGGAAGGACATGCAGCCTCTACACAGTTCAACTAGAGAACCAAACACTGTGAGATTGCAATACTACTTGCTGCACTTCTTTGCCAGTTATTGGTTGCTTTTACATATATCTTACCAAGACCTCCAGGCATTGCTACATAATGTGTACATTGCTGAAAGATATGAAGTCTGAAACTCAAATGCCTATCAATATTTACTCACTACAGTCCTCAACAATTTACAATAAAACCACAAATTTTACAAGGAAGAGACTAAAATATAGATAAAGTCAGTGACAATATGTGAAATTAGGGACAAATGAGAGTTCTGAATGTATTTTATTATTTTTACTCAAATAATAGTCACAGTACAAAACAAGCAATTCCAAGTTGCTTCACACAGATGCAAATAATAGTCCCACAAAGGTTTTTGGTGGTCAATCAACAGCAGGTCATAATCATTCACAGACAGCTTTGTTGACTATGTACATCTCAGATGTCTAATCATGATAAAAATAATGGTTAGGTTAATGTTTATCTGTCTCACACAAACAACAGTCACTGTTTGTATTTCAATTTGCTACTGCCAAATACACATTAGCTCTGGAAATGCAAAGATATGGTATTTAGTTTGACCCTACCCCAGCCAAAATAAGAAAAAACAATAATGACTATGTTAACATATTTTTTCACACACAAACAATTGTCACAACTTGTATACTAGTTTATTTCTCCCAAGTAAACATTAGTCCTGTACAGCCAAAAATTACAACAACAAACAGCAGGGCCAATTCTTTCATTTACAGATAGCCCCTCATACTCATTCCTAGACCACAATATCTGGTTTCACCCTGCCAGAATTAAAAAAAAAAGGAAAACAAAACAGAATGGGTATATTAATGTTTTTATCTCACACAAACAGAAGTCACTGCTTGTATTCCAGCTTGATTCACTCAAATATACAATAGTTCTAAAACTCTATATACAACCCATATAGCCATTGTCTAGCCATAGTATCTGGTTTGACACTGCCAGGAGAAAAAATAATGACTACATTAATGTATTTTTGTCACACACACAAATAGTATTCACAGCTTATATTTTAGCTTACTGCAAACAAATACACATTAATCCTGTAAAGCCAGAATTACAACAGCAAACAGCAGGGAAAATCATTTCATCCATAGACATCTTTCATATCCATTGCCTAGTTATAATATCTGTTTTTCCTTGTCAGGATAAAAAAATGGTCAAATTAAAGTATTTTTGTTTCACAGAAACAGTAGTCATAGTAGCTTGTATTCCAGCTTACTTCCTTTCAGTACACAATGGTCCTACAGAGCCATAATTATGATAGCAAACAGCAGGGCCATTAATTTTATCCACAGACGTCATAACCATTGCCTAGCCATAATATCTGGTTTGACCCTGCCAGAATAAAAAAAAATAGTAATAATGACTATGTCAGAGTATTTTTTTGTCTCAAGCAAACAGAAGTCAAAGCTTGTATTCTTTCTTCTGCCAAATACACATTAGTTCCACAGATGTATAGAGCAATAGCTATAGTATCTGGTTTGACCCTGCCAGAATAAAACAATAATGGCTACATTGATGTATTTGTACATCACACAAGCACTAGACACAGCTTGTATTCCATCAACATTCACCCAAATACACATTAGTTCCATAAATCCAGATACACCCCCCATAGACTTTCCCAGCCACTCTATCTAGTGTGATCATGCCAGGATAAATTACAGTAGCTACATTAATATACTTTCATGTTACAAAAACAGTAGTCACAGTTTGTTTTCTAGCTTTAATCACCCAAATACATGTTAGTTATATAAAGTCAGAATAGCAAAACCAAACATCAGGGGCAATCATTTAATTCACAAGCCCATATCCAATGCCTACCAGTAATATCTGGTTTGATCTTGCTAGGATGAAAACCATAATGCCTATATTAAAGTCCCATGTTAGCTGGATAATATTCTTCTTCAGTTTTAGAAGACCAAGATGCCCCAGCTTCTGATACATCTCAACCCCCCATTGTTTCATATGGCTTTTCCCCTCTCTATATCTAATAAGATGTGGCTAATTATAGATATCATTTCATTGAACTGGAAAATTGTTCTTGATAATGCTGATTTGGCCAAAATTTTGGGTGATATGCCAGCCTTCACCTTTAAGAAGCCTCACAATCTTAAATCATTACTTGAACAGGGAAACAATGAGAAGCTTCACACTATGCAATGCAGCACTTTTGGCACTTTTAACTGTGGCCACTGCAAACAGTGGAAGTTCACTAGTAATTCTTCCTCTGTCCTTTTTAAACATTGTGATTGAGTTGCTTGGGCAAAGGGAAGTATTAATTATGGTTCTAAATACATAGTTTACACAGCTCTCTGTGATTCCTTTGACTGTTTTGATGTGGGCAAATCTATTAGGTGTCTAAATAGAAGGATTTATGAACACCTACTAGCTATTAAGAAAAAAGACTCCAATAATGCCATAGCTGAGCATGCAGTAGTATGTAATGAATTTAGGAAGTTTACCTTTTTTCTTTCTTGATTCAGTTTGTGCCAACATTTACACTGGTGATGGTAACACTCTACTTGAGTGCTGTGAATCCATATGGCAAATTAAACTTGGGGCAGACCATGCCTTAGGTCTTAATGAGTCTATAAATATTAAGTACTTTTTACAAATGTAGAGTCTTTATTGTTTTTTACCAGTTCCTTTTAAAAGTATATATTATTTTTTACATTTTAGACACGTTGCAACATTGTAACTTTAACATTTTGATTGATAGGACAACCTCCACCAGCTTGATTGTTACAGTTAATTATTTTATATAACATGATTTTTGGCAGTGGATTTAAACACGGGATGGGTTTGATTTTAAGCATTAAGAATTGATTTTAAATATTTTCTGAAGAAGTTCTAAAATTGATTAAGGAACAAAAACTCTCAAACTTTTTAGTGTCCTGGAGCCTTGTTTTGGTTAAATGTTTGGTTCTTTGGTTTAGATTAACGTATTTTTGTTTCACAGAAACAGTAGTCATAGCTTGTATTCCAGCTTACTTCATCTCAGTACTCAATGGTCCTGCAGAGTCAGAATTACAGTAGCAAACAGCAGGACCATTCATTTTATCTACAGCCCCCATAACCATTGCCTAGCAATAATATCTGGTTTGACCCTGTCAGAATAAAAAAATAGTAATATTGACTATGTCAGATTATTTTTTGTCACACACAAACAGAAGTCACATCTTGTATTCTAGCTTTCTTCTGACAAATATACATGCGTTCTACAAATGTATAGAGACACCCTATAGCCTTTGCCTAGCTGTAGTACCTGATTTGACCATGCCAGGAGAAAAAAATAATGGCTATGTTAATGTATTTGTACATCACAAAAACACTACACACAGCTTGTATTCCATCATCCTTCACACAAATACACATTATTTCCAGAAATCCAAACAGAGCCCCATAGCCTGTCCTAGCCATTGTATCTAGTGTAACCATGCCAGGATAAATAACAGTAGCTACACTGATGTACTTTCATATCACAAAACAGTAGTCAGTTTATTTTCTAGGTTTCATCACCCAATGCATATTAGTTATGTAAAGTCAGAATAGCAATAACAAACATCAGGGGCAATCATTTAATTCACAGACAGACCCCATACCCATTGCCTACCAGTAATATCTGGTTTGATCCTGCCAGGATGAAAACCATAATGGCTACATTAATGTATCTGTGTTCAAATAAACAGCAGTCATAGCTTGTATTCTAGCTTGCTTCACTCAGATACCCACTGATCATGCAAAGCCAGTATTGCAACAGCAACAGAGCAGGGACAGTCATTTCCTCCACAGACTTTTCCATACCAACTGTCTATCATACATCTCAATTATCTAGAATTTTGCCTTATATTTTTGAATCTGTCCCTCGTAAATACCAACTGCCTACATGCATCTCAGTTGTCTAGAATTTTGCAAAATGTCTCTGATTTTACCTCTTATTTCCCCCTGTCCCTTGTAATATTTTTGATTTTCTGGTAAATTGCTGAAGATACGACTGGTAAATAATGCCAGATATTACAATTTCATACTTCCTATCAGTCAGAAATTGTTTGTTGTTGCAAAATCTGTTATTCTATTAGCTTTTTAAGTGCATTAGAGTAATATGATGTCCCTGATTTCGGCCCTTTTTCTCTTTGTTATTTTTTTAATTTTTCCAGAATTATTGGGCAAAGTTAAGAGGTACGCTGTTTACTCATGGTATCTGGTTTGACCCTGCCAGAATATAAAAATAAATAAATAAACAAAAACAACAATGCAGACTAGAAAAGTTCTCAGAGAGAGCACTGATTCCCCTTTGTTTAGTTATTTCATTAGCCTCTGATGTCCAGCCCATACTGCATAGTCTCACAGCTTTAGACTGCAGGCCACACAGTGAACCTCTTTTGCTGACAGAGTAATGTGTCAGCTTTTAGTTTTGATTTAGTTAGAGTCAAGGTAAAAACAAAATAAATAAAAACAATATTCACTGAATTGCCAGAAGCAGAACAGTTGAGAGGTAAGGGGATGCCTGTTACTAGGGGAGCATTAGCTCCCTTAGTCACACTGGTAAATGCATCACTGCAGCCTGTAACATTAGTGCCATAGTGGTGTTAACAGATGCACAACTACATAGCTGCACCAGAAACATCCGTGTTGAAATGTTGCTTGTATATAACAGTTACACATGCACATTTGACACTTCCATGTGATAAAGAGACAAGTGATCATGGCTGCAATCATAAAACTACCAGGACAAATATGTAACATTGTAATCTTATGAAAATGTGCCAAATTTAAAACAATTTTATCATATACTGACATTTCTGATGAATTTTAACATATATGCTTTTCTCAGCAATACATAAATAAATACATAAATAAATAAATAACATTGCAACATTAACTGAAAACAAAGCTCTTAAATTATTGCATAAACATATAGCACCATTTAAGATATATGTACTGAAAACAATCTGCATTTTAAAATTAGGTAATGGATATAACCATTATCTTTTATTTATTTAAATTTTACCCATATTGAGAGCAATAAACTGAGAGCAAGGGAACACAAGATTTGTGGAAAAGATTGTGCTTACACAACACATAACAAATGGTGCTTGGACTGACACCTTGGTATTGGTTTGACAAAAAAGCTAACAGCAGAACATGGTTAGACTTATTGTAATGGAAGATTCTTTTCTTAGTAAGAGAATAGCTAATATTTGCCATCCCCAAGAGAGGAAGCTGATTAATGACTAATTTTCTAACGGAAATGATGGCCTGAAATATCTGCGCCACCAAATCAAAACATTTCATGTGTATTACAGCTACACACCTACTTATGATTTTTTTTTTTGGTATCAGACAGTATTTCCCAATTTATTTTCCTATTTAGCATTGCTCTAGAATACTAGATTATATCAGTGAAAGCTTATTGTCTCTCATGATGTAGAGAATGACTGAACCACTTTTCATATAGCCTAATGTACAGGGTATAGAATAGCTACATCACATTGATATATCTGTATTGTTCCTTCCTAGAAATACACACACACAGACACACACACACACACACACACACACACACACACACACACACACACACGCACACACACACACAATATTAACAAGCCATGTCTGCTGCACCTGCAGATATAGAATAGTTATAACTACACACTGATATATATGTATATTTTTCTGTCTTATCCTTCAGAGGCAGAGATGCTGCTGTTAGTGCCAACCAGACAAATGTAGATTCAAGTGCCATTAGCTTAAGATTTGTCTACTCCCTGTCACCTTCATATTGATGTAACTGTCTGTGCTCCCACAGCTTATTTATTCATGGAGGCTGAGATACATTTGTCATATGGAAAACAATGCAGACTGTGGGTTAAACATCTGTTAGTACACTTTAAAATGCCATACAGTGTGAAATGCTTACTTCTACATGTTGCCTCCTACTACATAAAACAAACCTACAGAAGCTACGTTGATTGTAACTTAAAATAATACTAACCCAAGAGGAACTAGGTAAGCTGAATCTTTGTTACTGTTTAGTACATTTCTCTTATCAGCAGTAACAAAGATGGTAGACAAACTTACAGCACAGTAATAAGGAGAGACAACAAGCTTAGTAGTGTATTGCTTTTGTTATTTGTTTCATGGACGTCTTTCATGTAAGTGTTTTTTTAACACATGATACTCTGGAAAATGCAGCATACCCACCACTAGAATGAATGTCTTTATTGGCATTCAATGCTTCTTGCCTGCTCAGCAATAACAAGTAGGTGGAAGTAATGGGCAGTAATAAAGACATTCTGAATATTTGGAACATACAATTTTAAATATTACAATAATTTACTTAAAATGTTAATATAACAACAGGATTTGTAGGTTTTGCATCAACAAGCATTTTATGAACAATACAAATTATAAAACTCTAATGCTTAGCAGTACTGACTTACTGCAATCCTCAATGATTTACTAGCAAAAAACAAAACTTTTATGAGGGACAGAGCCACACTGAAAGCCCTGTTTTTTTTTTCTTTTTGGCCCAATCTTTCTGACCCATCAGTTCTTATCTTGGCCTACAAGTCAGTCTACTCATTCCCTTATCACCAGGGACATGGGTTGGGTTGACCATGAGTGGGACCACTATACCATGAGTTGTGGCATATTTCTGTATTCATTCCTAACTGCTTAGCATGTCAGGTTATGCTGTGCATGAGTTCATGCAATGGTGAGCATCATGCCTCCATGGCAATCTGCCCGTCTGAGGGCTTTAGACTCAGAGGTGATCTCTGCCTAACATATAAAGCTATGTCAAACCCAGAGCTGTTGGACATGCTATACCTAAAGAAATCCCAATCCCTCAGAGCTACACGCTCTAGGGGACCTAAACCTTGTCACCACAATAAACAGGACATGCTGGAGGGATAGATTCCTGTCCCAGAGACTTCCCATACTCTGGAACAGGCTACCCATCTATGTCAAGCAAAGTCCTTCATTAGCACTCTTCAAGAAAAATCTTGATGAGTGGATGGGGAATAGGAAATACATCCCAGGGATCACTTCTGTGTCTCTGCTCGACAGTGGCACAGGAAAATAACTTTCTTGGATGGTGTAAGCCAGGGAACCTTGTTGGCTAGGCTTACATAGGCCCTTGGGCCAATAGCCTAGTACCTACCTATGAACCTATGAACCTATAAGAAGCATTCCATGGGATGAAGTATGGCTATCACCGCCTCTTCCATATCATCTAACTGGAGTCCCACATTTCATACCTGACAGTGTGAGATTAACCATGCTTTCTGTTCTCACCACTAGCAACACAATATTTTTGCACCTCCCTGCATGGCCACTACCCCCCAAGAGATGTGAGTGTGCACTGCTCCTTCATTCTTCTTCCTTTCCCCATTATTTTAGCTAGTGCTGGGTGGCTAACTGAACCATGGTTACCTGGGTTGTAATCAGGGATTTATCTCTTTATGCCACAGAAATTACCCAGCCAAAAGCCTTATTGTTGTCTGACTGCTGGTAGCATTTCTTGTTTCCTGTGCACAGTGCTACACAAACACTACATGTGCATCCACCTTATTTAAAGTAATGCAGACAATGCTTATGTAGGTTTGCCTTTTTCCTCATATGTAACTAGTAATGAGTTTTCTGTCAATGGCCACCCAGTCATCATAAAAGAAATATAAAGGAAATTATTTATTTGGATGACTCTTTTCCTTTTCTTCAGTCCTTATAAAACTACTGTAAAAGTCTTTGGTGATTAGGGTATCATGCCCTCTAACTTGGTATCCCCTGTACAAATACCCACACACACTCATACTCACTCTTTAGGGTATACCATCCTGCCATCCCACCCTTATAAAATTAACAAGAAAAACATAGTTCTTGATAGCCATTCCACCTCCTCCTGCATGATATAAAATTAAATTAAATGCTCATTCTCCTGAGTATCTCTCCTTCTACCCCAAATTAGAATTAAGTGAAATATTCATTGTCCTGGGGAGCCCTACTTCTATCTCTTGTTTCATATACTAATGAAAAGGAGTAATCATTAGTTTGTGTATCCTCTCACGACATGTAAAAATGCAGTGCCTGCTGTCTAAAATAGTCCTCCATGTTCTATTGAGTGTAAAAAATAAACATATTGCCCAATGTTAATAGTATCAGGTTCCCATCTCATGTTCCCTGTAAAATAAAATGCTAACTGCTCTTGCTGTATTGTTCCCTCCATCTCCTTACCCCTATCCTCACCTCCCATGCAGTATATACAAAAATATAAAATACCCATTCTGTGGGGTAGCCCTTCCCACCTTCCAGCCCTAGTGATATTAAGGAATATATGATCATTGTAAAAGGTGCACCACAGGGCCAGCCTTAGATGATACATAACTCTAAGTAAAGGATTCTTTGGTACCTACTGCTACACAGCTGTTCCCCCATGCCATGCTTAGTACCCCTTCAGTCTCCGCATCTTCATCTTGCCACACAATCCAGATTATTTCTTTTTTTTTCTTTTACATGTTGTCTCACTTCTCAACTTTTTCCTCCATTCTTTTAACAATCCTAGTCAGCCAAGGTTGCATTGTAATAACTGTGGAGGAAATAATTAAATTAAGTTGGAATCTATCTCTCAAACACCAGGAGGTTCTAGATTTTCTAATGTGCATTTTGGAGCTTTTTCACATTCTTTTGATGCAGCAATGGTCTAAATAAAAGTCATGAGTGAAGAAAGAAATTCAGTTTTATCTTTTACATTCAAAGAATAAATAAACTGTGGGCCAAATTCAGGAAGCCTCCGTGTAAGAGTTATAACTCTTACACGGAGGCTGCAGTGAAACTGTGTGATGTCAGCATGTCATGCATATGCATGAGGTGCATGAGGCATGCTGAATCACACTAGTAACTCTTACACGGTCCGTGTAAGAGAGTAGGGGGCGTGTCAGTAGGCTAAGCCCTGCAAGCGGACACGCCCCCGGAAGACTAGAATGGCTGAAAGTAAACAGCCACGAGAGAGGCCATGGAAATGTGCATAAACACACTACACAACACATGCCCGATAGACCATCACTGTATAAAGTGAAGAGATGTAATAAAATTAAATTAAAACCTTTTTTTTTTAAACCCGTAAATGTTTGCTACTGTGTGCCCGTGTGCTGGTGTGCTACTAAGCGCAATCACAGTTAGCAATCAGTGGAAAAGGATATAAGAACTAAATATGCAAAGTAAGCCAAGAAGTAATAGCTTAGCGGTAGAGTTGCCAGCCTAAGAGTAGGCAGGGTTCGAGCCCCCACAACAACCTTTTTTTTTTTTTGTAAATAAGCACTAAAAAGCCCCCTGACAGTATTGTACAAATGTAAATGTATTCCCTTTTGTAAAATGGAATGAAACGGAGCATATATTCTGAAGTAACACAATAACAAAAATAGTCAGAAATGTACTGATAGCTAAGCTGCTGTGAGACGGAGTGCCCGTAGCTGAGTAGTGTTTAAAAAGCTGCAAACTGCGTGCCCGTTGCTAGGCATCGGTTTAACAGACTGAAACTGTTTGCAACTAGCTGTGCTTAGCTGAACATGTGTGTCACTAGCCAATTAAGGTTTATCCCAGCGCACACCGTTTGCGCGGCGCTCCCACAAGCTAACTGCCAGTGTGCATGCGTTAGCTCCACGCAAACGAGCGCAGACCTGGTTTTAAATGCTTAAAAGTGCTTTTGGCATGTTTGATTGACAGGTCTCAACTCATTTCTATCAGGAAAATCAAAAATCAGTTGCCAGATTCGAACCCAGGATACCATGCACTAGAGTCAAGGTACTAAACCACTAAGCCATGACAGCAATACCTAGAAATGCAGAAATAGCATATATATGGGATAAAATCCAGAATGGAGCATGATAAAGCATTTTCAGTGAAGTAGATACAATTCCAAAATGGCCAATCAGAGAAATGTGTGGGAAAATCGGCATATATAAGCCCCATAGGCGGGAATACACAGCAGAAACGATTGTAGATCAGAGCTGCAGTCAGAATGAGTGGAGTAGGTGAGGGACGTTGCTTTCGAGCACAGCGTTGCGGCATTGAGGAGTCCAGATACATGGTCTGGCTCCTTGTCCATCATCACGAGGCCCAACTCATGCAGGGCCAGGTCTCATGGGGAGCATATAGGGCAGAGGCATGGGACCAGTTGGCTCATGATCTGACCAGTGCTACTGGCATTCCACGCACTGGTGAGCAGGTCCGTCACCACCATGCGGACTTGAAGCGACGCAAGCAAGACCAGTTGTCTGAATGGATCCAGGAGGCCTGGGATATGCCCAACGCCCCACTACTGAGTAAGTTACATTTTACTTATGCATGTAAGGATTTCAACTAGCTGATACCATGGAGATGTGTAGTCCAATATTACTTCTTTCGTATTACAGCTGCAGGTGTCCGCTCTATGAATCGCGAGATGCATGCCCGTAGGCTGGTGCGGATGCGCCACCGTGCAGGTTAGTAACCCCACCCAGTACTTGTAAATAAATATTATACTGTAGCATGTATCAGAACACTGCAGTGTATTGATTAAAAGTAATATAATGTGCAAGCAAGATTTGAAAGTCTGCAGGTATGGCTGCAACAAGTTCATCAGTATGCAAGTGTAACTGGAAATATAATTGATAGAATTAAACAGTGCTGTAATACAGATGTCCCACCATTAATTAAATATAGTGTAACCTGCAGTAGTCTCAAGAGTACAGCTTCAGAATCTGAGGTAGTCACATGTGAGATATATCCCTGTTGAAATGCTGAATCATGACAGAAGTGAGGCTGTTGGAAAGTGTTTGAATCACCACTAGTCTAACATGTGAACAAAGCCTAGAAGTAGCAACCTGAACTGTGAATTTGCAGGATGTGTGAGACTGACAGAAAGGGTCATGTATGAATAAATAAAGTAGTAATAACCCCGGAATATATTAGCCCCAGTGTGTTTCTACAGAACTAAATGCATGTGGGAAGTACAACTTAATATACCAAACTGATTTCAGTGTGTCAGAATCTGGAATGTCTAGCCAAATGCTGTATATGGTGATCACAGTAAACAATTTGCAGATAGAATGAATGATTATCTGACAGACTAAACAGCCATAGTTGTCCCCTGTCCTGTCATCAAAGTGTAGCAGGATGATGTATCTGATCAAATTCAAAATAAGTAGGATAGTGATGTATTTGTAACAGGTGTAGCTTGACAGTCAAATAAAATTTATTTTGAAACATCAGCCTCAACTTAATTGTGTACCTATTATAAATGTAAATCAATGTGTAACATATGAATGTGTCATCACTTTCTATCTCCGCCCAACCCTATAATTCCATATAACAACACCCACTAAATAATGGTATGTGAACATTTCATTAATCATGGACATTTGTCCGTTTCAAAAATATATGCATGTCTGTTCGTGCATGTGCCCTGTTCATACCTGCAAATCTGATGGCCTGTTGCCATTAATCAACCCTGCATGTTGTTTGACTGTGTATTTCTGTTCAAATAATGCATGTGATATTGATATGGCCCTTGTTCAATGGTGTTAATATCTGGGTGTTTGTTTGATGGGAATACCAATGCATGCTGTTACAACTAATCTGAATGGAATACAATGCCACTAACCCAAACTAACATAACTACTCACAAACCTAGAACGCTTGGGAAGGCAGGTCCCAGCGGACCCACCTCTCCCACCTCAGCTGGTGACTGCACCTGGCACTAGTGCCCAGGCCGGACCCCCTCCGGTGGCCCTGTGCCACCTTCGGGTGGAAGCGCTGCAGGGGATGGGGCCCATCCTCCCTCTGCAAGTGTGGCCGGAGGGGTTCGTCCACTCACCCTCCACAGTGTCCGGTCTGTGGTGCGAAGGGAGATCCAAGACACTGTTCTTGGGCCCCTACGCCAGCTCGAGGCTCGTGTGGCACAGCTAACGGCCCCGGCCATTGCCCCGCCTACACAGCCCCCAGCACAGCCCCGTCCTGGGCTGTGAAGGAACAGTGGCAACTGCCTATGGGTGGGGATATCAGTTCCACTGTTGCCATCTGTGGGCTCATGCATCTTGGAAATCCCAACCTCCGTCCCCGTCAATTGTGTAACCCCCCCCACGTGTGTCATACACCGCCCCTGTATGCATCTTGTCTGTCTTGTCTGTTAACTTACCCAACCTACCTCCCCAGCTATACCGACTTCCTTCACCTGACATACCACTCTCACCTGAAAAAAAAAAAAAAGGGCACTCTGTACCCACAAAAAAATTACGCCCCATACATAGCTGTCCATGTCGCACACATGTCTGCTTGACATTGAAACAGTTAATTACAATTGGCTCTACAACAACTATTAATGTTGTCCTGACACCTCTCTCAGGGTGAAAGGTTTCCAATGTCTCACCAAAATACATGGAAATGCACAGCTGTTGCTGCCAAAGACATGGGCATCTATGGGCCTTACCTACATCCCTCCTGCAAATCCCACGCTTGTTTCCCTACTGTCTTACCCTCTTTGTGACCCCTTTTTCACCACTTTCCTGTCACCCCTTTTTCTTTTCTTTCAAAGAAATTAGCGCGGGTGTGCGCTTGTGTTAGCAGAGCTCACCGCCAGTGCGCATGCGTGAGCTCCGTGCAAACGAGCGCAGACCTGGTTTAAAGTGCTTAAAAGTGCCTTTATGGCACTTTGATTGACAGGTCCTGTACTCAGTTTGAAAGTTTGCTAAGAAAAATAAATTCCAACTGTCAGTCTCGAACCCAGGACTTTGGTAACATTAGTCTGTATGACCTACCACTAAGCCATGCCTGCTTTACAAGAATGCAGTGCTAAAATAAATATAACATGTAATAGTAGGAATCAGTATAAAGGCAATATAGGAGATGTACTATCTAAAGCATGTCAGGTAGAGTTTTAATGGCCAAATTACTGGATTCCCATACTAGTTCAGTGTGAACAGAAACAGCCCTGCTACCTGTTAGCTTGTACATAATAATGTAAGGTAATGTACATATGTGAAGGTATGTATATCTACACATACATATATATAAATATATATTAATACATATGAAATATAGTTGTAGGTCTCAGTAGCCATACACACTCACTACAGGAAACAGTGAAGATATATGCAGCAACCAGAATCTGCAACACAGCCTGGCTCCTGTGAGACCTACTAAGCCCTTTAACTGCTTAAAGGTGCCTCCAGCACTTTGATTGATAGGCCCTATACTCAACTCAAAAGCAGAATATGAGCATACTAGTAGGCCCTACCACAAGACCATTGTAACACTAGTCTGTATGACCTACCACTAAGCCATGACTCTCATACAGGAATATAGTGCTAAATAAGTGGAACATGTAATAGTAGGAATGAAGATAAAGGCAATATAGTATGTCTACTACCCAAAGCATGTCATGCAGACTTTTATAGTCCCAATTACTGGGTTCCCATACTAGTGTAGTGTTAACAGAAACAGCCCTGCTAATTGTTAGCTTGTACCCAATAATGTCAGCTAATGTACATATATGAAAGTATGTATATGTACACAGATATATATATATTTATATAGCAATACATATGACATATAGTTGTAGGTGTCAGTATGCATACACACTCACTATAGGGAACAGGCAAGATAAATGCAGCAACCTGAATCTACAACACAGCATGAAGCATGGTAGATGTACTAACCTTCACACTCACAAAACACTGTCAACAGCATACCAGCATGGTCCACACCCTACAATCTGAAAGGGCAACGCCTATCTCACATACCCTTTTATAGCAGTGTCCTGAAATCACAGTGAGACATGCAATCAGTACACACCCAGCTGCATGCAATTAGCAAATGCTGCCTTACAATTGGTGCAGAGGCCATCACATGGACCTATGCAGATACCTACAAAAGCACTGAGTTCCCACACTACACTCACGCAATACATTCATTGCACAAACACTATGGATAAAGAGAGAGAGAGACAGAGAGACAGAGAAAACAACCAAACAACCAAACAAATATTAGGACTGCCAGCAGCAAAATCAGCAGCAAGCAGCAAGGAGCAAGCAGCAAGCAGCACCACTGGCACAGCAACAGCTGCCACAAACACAGGTAATGCAAAGTAGCAGGTTAATCCTGTGTATACTGTGACACCTCCAAATGTATCATAGTTCACTATCTATAGGTATGTCCATGAGATAGGTTGTGTGTAGATAGTCATGAAATATAAACATATGTAATATTGTTGTACATGTGGGCCATAACTAACACTTCCATAGCTTAGAACACAAGGCCAGTTGTGCATATGATGCAGTAGTTCCCAGGGTCAGTAGAGGTTCCTCCTCATTGGTGTGGGACCACTGTGTATGTATGGCACTGTTCAGGTACATATCCTGTAGTATGGCCAGGGATTAATATCAGTCTGTCATGTGGTGCTATGTCCTCCAGGGGTGAATGTAGCACACATCCAGGGATACCATTTCGTAACAGTGATGATATGTGTTCTGCAATGATGAGACATGTGAGAGGATAGGGAGGTTACAGTCATCTGGGATAACTAATAACACGTGTGTAGGACAATGGGGGTACCTGCACCTAAACTGTCTGCAACAATGTTGGCAATATCTGTGCATTTGGTGAATGTGAAGCATCTTAACACTGCAGACAACAGATGCCTTCCCGTCATGTGAATCTGCCCTGTGCTGCAGTAGCCTCCTACTATTGTTATACAATATGCCTGTATCTGTAGTCCACTGGACAGGATTAATAAGTGGTGTGCAGTTGTTCTGGGTTAGATAACTGTGTGCACAGTACATGCAGTATGTGGGATGTCTGTGGTAAGCATATGCAAAGGTGCTGGCGGTGTGTGTTGTGGCTTCCACTGGCCCAGTGGGCTGCATGGATAGCATCACTGTCATAACTACTGAATAACTGTGTAATAACATGCATACATAGCAAGGTAGTGTACTGTGCTTGTGGTGTTGTTCAGATATGTATATCCAGGCTGAGTAATGTGTGTCCACATCACAGGGTTGGATGGCAGCACACATCCAGTATGTATGGATGAACACCCAGAATGTGTCAGGCGTGTCACCTGTGCAGGCGTATCTGGCCATTACCTGTGCATCCCCACAACACACACACATGCAACATATGGCAGAAGTACTATAGCAGTACACACATGTTCATAGGTTCATACTAGGCTATCTGCCCGAGGGCATTTACAAGCCTAGCCCATCGTCTTTAGTATGGGGAACCATACCCATTATTTTGCTGTGCCTCTGTCGAGCAGTGACACTGAGGTAATCCCTGGGGTATATCTGCGATCTCCCATCCATTGGTCAAGATTTCTCTTGAACAAGGCCAGCAAGGTGCTCTGCCTCACATATACCGTGATTTTGTTCCACAGCATAGGGAGTCTTTGGGTGATGAATCTATCCCTCCAGCATGTCCTATTAATAGCCGTGTCGAGGTTTAAGTCTCTCGCCCTTGTGGCTCTGATGGATCTAGATTTTTTTAGGTGAAGCATATTCATCAAATCTGGGTTTGACATGGCCCTGTATGTTGGGCAAAGGGCACCCCTGAGCAAGCGGTGGCGACTGAATAGAACACACATGGACATGCTGGAGGGGCAAATTCCTAACTGAGAGGCTCCCTTCACTCTGTAATGAGCTCGAACAGTTGAGAATGAACAGTTCATAGGTTCATACTAGGCTATTTGCCCTAGGGCATTGGTAAGCCTAGTAGAATGTGTTTGTCTTTTGCCACCCAATCACAAGTTATGCTGCTATGCCCTTGTCCGACTTTAGTATACTGTGCCTCTGTCTAACAGCGACATAGAAGTGATACCTGGGGTACAACTATGATCTCCATCCACTCATCCAGATTCCTATGGAAGAGAGTCAATGAGTCACTCTGCCTAACCAGTAATGTGAGCTCATTACAGAGTGAAGGAGCCTCTCGGTTAGGAATATGCCCCTCCAGCATGTCCATGTATGTCAGTGCTGAGGTCCAGCTCTCCTGAGCATGTGGCTGTATGGGACTCTGATTGCCTGAGGTGCATCACGTTCATTACTGCTAGGTAGGACATGGCTGTATATGGCATGCACAGATTGCCTCTGAACAGGCATTATGCCACTGAGTCCAGCTGGATTCACTTTACCTGGGCAGCATATGACATCTGTGTGAGCCATTGCATCCCTTGATGATGTACTGTTGTCCTGTACCAGTTGCTGTAGGTGTCTGGTTAGGTACATCCCAAAAGGTGCATTATGCGCAATTATAGGCCTGATGATGGATGAGTACAGAGGCACAATGACCTCCCCTGCCATACATGTGAATCAGTCATGATTAGCTGGGCTATATAACATGTCTGTCAATCCACGTTGGCCATGTGGTAGACAAATGACAGACCGCTACCATGTTTCTTCCCCAGGTCCCCAACTACGTCTTCTGTACTCAATGGCCTAACACCTATGTTGTACTGTGCCACCAATGTGGAGGCGTGGGAATCTGCATTGAATACTGATACTCCCCCTCCCTTGTTCAAGTGTTGTGGCCGACAAGAATGGTAACAGCTATAACGTGGTAGTACTGGTGTGCTCCTGTGAAACCTGCAACAGGTTCATGTTACTGCACAGATATCGATGCCCAGAATGCTAGGTAGGGTTTTGGGTGCGTGCATCCTTGGGTCTAGACGTCCAGTGTTGAGTAGCATCACTCTTACTTCCTCATCCTTTGTGATACAAATGGATGTGGGTTTGCCTTATGAGCCTTGCCTAATACAGGCACTATGGGTGTAGCAGGAGGCTCCGCCAAATGTCAATAGGACTGTGGTGACAGGTGCAAGCTGTCCCTAGCAAAGCATACCACCCCAAGATGGCAGGCATTGGCACACCTGTGAATGACACCAGTATGTCAGTCAATTGTTGGAAGGGATCATCGTGCCTTGATATTGTGGCATTGTTCTAGGTGAGGGTAGGATGCTACTCAAGGTCAGGGTCAAACTGTCTCAGGCTACGTGCTCAGAGAGCTCTGTAATGTCTCATGTCATGTAGTCCAGGGAGGAATGTGTCAGGCCATTCACAGCAGCATGGACATTGACTGAGTCATACCTGTACCTGCCTTGGGGTTACCTGACTGTTTGTGTTATGTGGCAGGTCATAGTGCCTGACAGGCTGCACACCGTGACCCTCACCTCGTTAAGCCTGGTGAACGTGATGTGAGTGTGCCTGATGATAGAGGCACCTAGTACAGGTGTATGAGGTGTGTTGTTAACTGTTAATGGCTGTGAGTGTTCAGCACATTGGCTTTGTGTGATATGTGTTGCACATGTTCGTTTATGTGGTAGTGGTTGCCTGGATGTCTGCTTAGGAGGTCTCTGCTGCATAGGCAGAGCTGTGGTCTGAGCCTACAAGTATGATCATGTGTGATCATGTGTTAGGTCCACTGTTGTGGTAGGTCTCGTGAGACTGGAAGTGTAGTGAGTGATCCCCTTTGCCACTTGACTGGTTATGGCGGTATTGAGTAGACAGAGCCTAGCCTCCAGTCTGGTATATGGTTGCATCACTCACATGAGTTTGAATTTGTTGTTAGGAGGAGGGTTGTCTGTGTACATGCATCTGTTCTAACATTGTCTCTGAGTACCACACTCACCAGCTGGACTGGGAGGGAACTGACAACTGACCTCTGGACATGCTAGAATACTATTGTGAACTCTGTAATCACTAATGATTGAAAACAAGGTCCAGTGGGGAGTGAGGGTGTACTGACATTACCTACAACTGCTGACTGATATAAAAGCGTCAGTGAGCAAATGCCAGGTAACCTAAGTGCAATGTGTCACAATGAAGTAAATGCAACAATGACAAGCAGTCACTTGCTGTCATGTGTAACATGGAAATACGTACAGTAAGCAATGCAGATAACAGTAGTGAGTCACAGATGTGTTGCAAAGATGTGTACTATGTGGAAGTAGCATACCAGTGAAATAACAAGCTAACAGATAACAAGCATATAAACAAAGGTAGATGCAGGAGGCCTGGATGTAGTGTTTGCTACAACAAACAAGGTGTAGCAATGTCAGTAAGATACAGCTCAGATATGCAGGCACTATAAACCTGAAACCAGATGTCCCCAGCTATGAATGGCAGAGTACAGCCTATTGTCACACATGAGTGCAGACCACAAACCTCGTTAATGTTAAATAACTGGCCTGAAGGCCAACTGCCCATACCAGCAGTAATACACTTGTACACTGGGCCCACAATCAGCAGTTCCCAACTTCAGTGGATGAAAGATATGTGTCCTGCCACCACAGTGCTTGCCACCAACCTCCCTAATGTAAAACAACTGGTCTGAAGGCCAAGTACTTAGTACAAATGACATAGAATGATAGCTACACTGTAATCAGGTTTTAACCAATCAGTAATAAGCCCTACAAGTTTTTTTGGAAATTTCAATGTTTTTTTGGGATCCAATGGGGTTAAAAAAAGGGTCCAAAAAAATTTTTTGTTTTGTTGGGTGGGGGGTTTCTACTTTTTGGAAAAAAACTGGAAAAGGGTTGTAAGGGGAAATTTAAAAAAAATCCCCTTTGCCAAAAAAAACCTTAAAAATTTTTTTTTTTTTTTTTTTTTTTTTTTTTTTTTTTTTTTTTTTTTTTTATTTTTTTTTTTTTTTTTTTTTTTTTTTTTTTTTTTTTTTTTTTTTTTTTTTTTTAAGTTTTTTTTTTTTTTTTTTTTGTGGGGTGGTGGTGTGGGGGGGGGGGGGGTGGGGGGGGGGGGGGGGGGGGGGGGGGGGGGGGGGGGGAGGGGGGGGGGGGGGGGGGGGGGGGGGGGGGGGGGGGGGGGGGGGGGGTATGGCGGAAAATTGAGTAGAAAAAAATGCCCCGGGTCTGGATATGGGAAACACTCCACATGGGGTGGAATTAAGAAGGAGGGGTCTGTAATGTTGTTCCAGCCCCGAACAACAAAACCACTGACCTGGGAGGGGAACCCCCGACAAGACCTCGGAAATCCCAATTTTTTTATTGTTATTACTTTTACATTTGTTGACCCAGATAGTCTAGCTGGATATAAGTTCATTTTCAGTAGAGGCCTGTGGAGAAAAGCTCCACACATAGCGTAATAAAGGCAGACAGACAAGTTGTCAATACAGACAGCCAACATAATAGAATTGTACACCAGCCTGTTAATTAAATCAACATACATGTAAGGAAGTCAAACAGTTTAGGAGTCATACACAATGTACCGTTGGTTTCAAAGCAATCCTACCTAAAGCATAATGGTTATGCAATAAGGCAAAAGCCATATACATAATAGTTAGGGCTCAGAAGGGTAGAGAAGTAGAAGGAGTATGACAGATACAATGATATGGAAGAGGCAGGAGTCAAGAAGGGAAGTGAGGAAAAGAAGGAAGACAGTCAAGAGGAGGTGGGAGGGATGGGAGAAGTAGGTCAGAGCATAGAAGGACATCAAGGTGAAAGAAACAGGGTAGAAGCTGGTTTCTATGCACAATGAGGGGTTAAAGGTGAAGAGAGGGTAGGGAGAGGGGCGTTAGCCTGGACTCCAAGAAGAACAAAGCCAGTGGTTTTGGGAGTACAGTTTGAGTTGGCGTTTGAAGAGGTAAGGGTGAGATTAGAGTTAACTCCTGGTATGTACATATGACTGTTCTATACGCTGTTACTTCATGCACGCATAAGGTGTGCATGTGGTATGTATCTGTCATCATGATATATATACAGACATGATGTGCAGCTGATGTGTATAAGGGAACTAGTGTACTACTGTACTGTATCATGTGCAAAACGAATGGCACACATGTGCCCACTGACATTACTCTCTTCACACTTCCAGGTCCCTCCCATGTAGCAATGAGGCAGGCCATACATGCTGGTGAGTCTTTTAAAATTATCTGTAAAACAATTTATAAAACTAGGAAGAGTAGTGTAACTCTGTAGTAGACATGCTGGTGACTGTGTTCACAATAACTGTAATTGACAGGTAGTAAATTGAGTAGTGTAACACGGTACTGATGTGTGTGTTTACTGTGGGGTGTGCATGTGTGCAAGTGTGCCTGTGCCCAAGTGTGCATGTGTGTTAGTGTCCATGAGTGCATGTGTCCATTTCTGAATGTGTACATTAGTATTGAAGTGCATCTCTTTCAAATATGTATTGAGACTGTAATCTGTGTTCCATGTTTTCCTCCCGTAGGTTCTGGTGCTGCTCTGGTGACCTGCAGCAGGGAACCTGAATCTTGTGCCCCAGGTACTGATGATGATGAAATGTCTGTAATGGTGCAGGAAGGTGTGTCTGGGTCCGCCATTGGTCAGCCAATTGACAGTACACAGCTTTCAACCCCGACAATGCGCACAGTCATCCTGCCGTTACATCCTTTGTCACCATTGTCCCTAGGTGATGGACAGTCAGCAGTGGGCATAGATCAGGGTAATGTGGTACCTGTGGTACATGCATCCTCACAAGGCAGCCATGTGCAGAGGCCAACAATGGTACCACGCAGACAGTCGCGCATGGGTTCTCGTGGGGGCATCCGTGGCGTACTGCCTCTGGCCGGCGTGCCCAGGAGGTATGTCAACCTCCACTATGTTTAGAACTGTCATGCAGGCACAGGCACGTATGGAAGGTACACCAGACAGGGTCTGAGGGCTGAGAGCATGTCGCATAGCCATGACAGACGGCATGCATGATGTTGCGAATGCTATCCGTAACTTCACAGATGTCATTGACAGACGTTGTGGGGGCATAGAACAGCTGCTCCACAACCAGATGTCTATGGGCCAGGGCGATGGTGTGCGTTTGCGACGTCGACATGGCCGTATGCCAGCAAGAGCACCAGCTGGCAGTGGCAGCGGGGCGACAACGGGCCCACTCGCGCGCCTCAAGTGCCAGCACCAGCCCCAGCAATGCTGGGTCTGTGCTGTCATCCAGACTCCCCAGGAGACCACGTGCAAGTGGCTCTGGACAGTCCCAACAGGGAACTGTGTCCAGTCAACACACCCCTGCTTCCGATGACAGTACCCAGTCTGGGTTAGTACCGGATCTGACCCGTAGCACCCTGCCAGGCACAGGTACCGTGTCCGTGCCCACAGACACTGATCTGGATGACCTGACAGGTGCAGTCTGTGGCTGTCCACAAAACCCTGTACATGGCAGCCATTATGTGGGACTGTGTGCGTGCTTACACACATGCAGAAACCTGGAAATCTAACACCTAGGGCAAACACATACACACACACACTGCACCAACAACGGTCCACCCTGTACTGCTGCCCTCACAAACACACATACACACACATGTCAATTGGTGTTACCAGTGGCGGCAGGCATACCTAACCCACACCCTGTGCATATGATGACACTGTGCCACCTCCTGCATACTACAACATCGGTGCAGGTAAAGGTAAACACGTTGCTGATGCACAGGGTGACTACATAGATGTGTATAAGTAGTAACATGTTGGTAACTGTTGACTGTTGCAGTATAAATGTGTGTATATCCCAGCAGTCCTGCTGCAGTAACTGTATGAATGTCCTCAATTGTTATCTGCACCCATACTACTTAACAAAGTGTACCAGCTGCACACCATCACATGCTAACATTGACTATGGCAATGCGCATCTTGTGCTGTTATGTAGATTCAGCTACATGTATCTGTTCTGTCACACATGCATTTATACACCCCCTGCTACCCACACACATGCACACGCTCACCTGCCATTCCCATTATTTATCACCCTACATGAGTAGCTGTTGATACATAACAGGTACACATTTCAGAAGTGCACTATGTTGTTTACTACTGGCATCCCCTTCTCTACCTGTACTCACAGGGTGCAGGCAACCTCATCAGTTGGAAGATGTAATGTGCATCAGGTACTGTAGTACCCTGATTGCCACAGCAAACATGTTTCCCATATGGAAATGCACACACAGACACATCCCACATCCACACACTTGCCACATTCAGGCTTCAGAACACTATCTAGGTATATTCGGGAACATGTGCGTGTTACAGTAGCATGTAACACTATACTGAGTACTGGCAGTTAGTTGTCTGTTGTCATGTTGTCTGTATAGAATAAAAGATTTGTTTGATTATCCTACTCCGTTTTGTGGACATTACTTGAAGAAGTGTTACCTTACATGTGTTATCAGTACCACCACCTTCTGTTTTGCAGTTTTGTTTGTATAGGGTGCTATCAACATCACTGCTTGTTAAGGGTAATGACCACCCTGCAGTGCATAGCCCCATGTGGCAAAAGCCACATCCCACCCCATCATTGTGCACACACTAACCCCACCAACAGTAAAACACATACTTTCCATTTGCAAGATTCAAACCCATACCTAACTGTGCAATGACAGTAGAAACAGACACATTAGCAGAGTGTGCTATTTGCAGTAGTTGGCGAAATCTTTACTAATGCTGTACTTAGAAGGTGCTGACATCATCTGTGTGTAGGAGGAGGGATGTGCACCCTGTAGTGTGTTCTCCCAGTTGGCAAAAGGCAGTTAACCCTCCCAGCATAGTGCACACACATAAACCACACTCATACATTCCCTTTGCAGGATTCAAACCCCTATCTAACTACGTTATGACACTGAAGAAAGACGCATTAGCAGAGCGCTATGCAAATTACTTGAGGACTTTACTACAGGTGATATAGTTATACAGTCCTGACATCATCACTGTTTCAAAAGGGGATCTGCATCCTGTACCATACTGTCACGGTTGCTAATAGGGACATTTCCCACACACACACATCGATGTGTTGGAGGTTTGCATATGTGGGGGATCCAGAACTCCAGTGTGATTAGTATATGGTTTGATTGCAACAATGAGGGATATACTCCCAGTGGTGAGCAGTTTGTACTCATGTTTGTAAAGATCAGCTCTAGTATATCTGCCCCTCTTGTGGGAAGGTTGGTTACCTGTTCCATAGCCAAAGAATGTCTGATCAATGGGAACCTTAGAGCTTGGGTATTGTGGCTTGTGTAATGTTCACAGTCTATGTTTGGGTAGCTGGCATCACCCAGTATGATGGTGTTTGCAGAGTAATCTAAACTCTCCTGTGTCAGCATGAAGGCTGTGTGGGAGACCTGAGTTTGAGAGGGTGCTGTAAGAGCTCCTCTGTGTCTCTTTCCATGTGGTCCAGGGAGGTACGTCCCAACAGGTAGCTGACTGTGACCCTCCCTTGCTCTGTCTGGAGGCGGCACGTCTGTCAACAGCTCATGTCAAGCAAGTGCACACCCCTCATAAATGATGTGGAAACCTTCAAAGGCCCAAGGCCTGTTGAAAATATGGACCAGACTGCAGATACCTGTATAGAGGCATTCTGTGGACACATTCAGGAATGCATGGATCATGAAGCCACATATGAAAGCATGACCCAATTCTCCAAAGGCAGATGTCCTGGGCACCGGACACCAGCCATAAACACACTGTACAATAGAAGGATGGCGCCACTACATGATACAACGACCTCCCAAAATGTGAAGGCACCACTGATGAGTATTGGATGACAACTACAGGCACCCATATGATTGTCTAAGGCCATCTTTGAGAGAGGATTCCACAAGCCACTGAGGATAATCACAAGGCTGCCTGTAGTTATGTTAGTAACCTGAGTGGTACTACCCAGATATGCTCAGAGGTAATACAGTATGTCACACAAAATATAAAACACACAGTCATTGCCATCATCCTAGTGGACAGGTTCAATGCTGCCTTCTCTCCCCACCACACCAAAAGGGAACATATGTCTCGCAGCACAGTGCTTCCCCCCCTGACATCACAGATGCTCAGGTAAGAGATGCATTTCCCAAAGCAATAAACACTGCATCAATGGGACCAGACAGTGTCCCAGGCTGTGTCCTACATGAACCACAAGAAGAGCTACACCCAGACATAACACCACTGTTCAATCCCAGCCTTAATACATGATATGTGGCCAGAGAGTGGCATACAGCAACAGTGGTCCCTCAACATGCAGGTGGTGCTGTCACGGATCCTGGACACTACTCGCCCCATATGTCTGACTAGCTTTGTCTGCAAAGCTATGGCAAGGATCATCATGAACCTCACATATCTTGATATTGTGGACCTACAGACATGTCACCATACACAGTTTGGCTTTGTCAATGGCAAATCCTGCCTATCAAAGCTGTTTGCTTTGTTTGAAACAGTCACCAAGGCCACTGTCAAGGGGTAGGAGGTCCACACAGCCTACCTGGACCTTGCATAAGCCTTGGATACAATACCCCACTTGTGCATTCTAGCGAAGCTCACCAGTGTACATATTAACCCCTATGTCACTATGGGTATTGCACAGTGGCTCAAGGGCAGAACACACATGGTAGAATTGCTGGAGCCATGTCAGCCTCCAACCTGGTACAAGTGGTGTCCCACAAGGCACAGCCCTAGGAGCTGTCATGTTCATTATATATTTGTCATAGGTACAGGCCAACATGGAAGTACTGTGGCTCAGCAAGTCGCAGGTGACTGCAGACCGAACACCATAATCAACTCAACAGCTAACACACGCATCCTCCAAATGGGACTCTTGCAAACACACGACTTGTGCCACAGCCATGGCCTCAACGTGAATGACAGAAAGAGTATAGTCATCCCCTTTGTCAAACACTAAGTGACCACAATGTACCACATATGTGTTAATCCAGTAAGTGCAGACCAAGGAATTATGGACCTTGGGGTACGAGGTTGATAGCATTCTACCATTTGACAACAACATGGACAAAGTGGTTAGGTAAGCATGTTATATGGGCCACATCATCATGGGATCCACATGTAGGCCAGGGAGGATATTGTGCCCTTTACTCATCCCTCATCATGCCCATAATTGACTATGATGAACCTGTCGGCATGCACCTTACCAGACACCTGCAGCAACTGGGGCTACCACATATGTACCTCGACAAGGGGATCAAAGTGCTCAAACAGATGCCACATACTGACTGGTTAAAGTAGCAGCAGCTCTACTCAGTGACATACTGCCTCTTCATAGGCAATCTGTGCCTGACATAGAAGGCCAGGTCATACCCTCACGTAATGGCCATGCTGCATCTCAGAATATCCAGATCCCACCAGGATACACGCTGGAAATACTTGAACCTCAGGAGTGATATACATAGGACATGGTGGAGGGGCACATTCACAACTCAGAGGCTCCCTTCATTCCTGATTATTATCCCATTAGAGGTTAGGCGGACTGACTCAGTGACTATCTTCAAGAGCGATATTAATGACTGGATGTGACATTGTAGGGTTACCCTGGGTATCACTTATGTGTCACTGTGAGAAAGAGGCACAGTATACTAACCTTGGAAAAGGGCATAGCAAGACAGATTCACAATGCATGTTGAAAGGCACGCACATTCTGGCTAGGTGGATACATGCCCTGGGCAGATATCCCTGTACGAACCTATGGACCTATGTCTCTTTCACCATTGGCCCTATGTGCTGTCAATCACCAATGTAATCTCAATACTCCGGTAGCATGTGCAAAGGTCAGTTGTCAGTCACCTCTATGGTACAGTTGTGGAATATGTGTGTCATGTAGTAATGTCACAGCTGCCACATGTACACAGTCAACCCTATCCCCTACCCATTGATGTACATCACATGTATGAGATGGAAACACATGGCCAAACTGTAACAACAACATACAAGTCAGTCAGATGCATGGACACATATGACTCAGTCATTGTCCATGCCACCACAGCTGATGTGGGATGTCGCTCACTGGGATACGTGATAGGGAACATGGAAGGGATCACTGAGCAAGTGACACAGGCTGGTAGACCCCTGACCTTGGTTGGCATCAGACCCTCACCAGGGATTCCGACAAATTAATGAATGCTAATGAATAAGTGTAGCTACAACACCCTAGCTGAATGGTTCTTAGCATGCAGTCACTGCATTGCTATGGAATACTGTCTTACCACTCCCACAACAGGTGAGAACATGCAGCTCCTGTACATTAACAACATGTAGACTTTATGCCCCAGACCAGGTGTGCATCCCTCACTACTAGGCTGATAGCATCTACATCTCACACTGTATATACACATCCCACATGCAGCATCTGCACAGAAGACCACGGTCATAATGTTACCCTGTGCAAATACCATGTATTCACATGTGGCAGGCATCACACATGGTAACTATTGAAAGTCACAGGTACATATGTGTATTTGGCACACACATACAGCATGTGTTCATTGCCATAACCGGTGTAATCAATGTCATGCATTATTGTGAGGGACAACCCACACATACGGGCATTCTGTGTGTGCACAACACACATGGCATGTCTGTAATCAAAAGCCATACATAATTGTGATATCGTTTAGAAAGGGGTATGTGCATCCTGTAGTGTGTTTTCACAGTTGCCAAAAGGGATATATCAACCATACACACTTACCCCCCTTCACACACACTTGCCACCTGCTGGATTCAAACCCCTACCTAACTATGTTAAGACACTACAGACGGACGCATTAGCGCAGCGCACTATTTGCATTACTGGGGGATTTCCTTTCCCCTGATATACTTATAGGGTGCTGACCTCATCAGAGTCTAGAAAGTGGAATGATCATCCTCTGGTGTGTTTTCCCAGTTGCCAAAAGGGAAGTTTCTTTCATACACACTTACCCCCATTCACACACACTTGCCACCTGTTGGATTCAAACCCCTCCCTAACTATGTTATGACACTAGAGACGACGATTAGCAGCGCTATTCGCATTACTGGGGAATTTCCTTTCCCCTGATATACTTATAGGGTGCTGACATCATCAGAGTCTAGAAAGTGGAATGATCATCCTGTGGTGTGTTTTCCCAGTTGCCAAAAGGGATGATTCTTTCATACACACTTACACACACACACTTACCCCCCTTTACACACACTTGCCACCTGTTGGATTCAAACCCCTACCTAACTATGTTATGACACTACAGACAGACGCATTAGCACAGCGCGCTATTTGCATTACTGAGGAATTTCCTTTCCCCTGATATACTTATAGGGTGCTGACATCATCAGAGTTTAGAAAGTGGAATGCTCATCCTGTGATGTGTTTTCCCAGTTGCCAAAAGGGATGTTTCTTTCATACACACTCACTTACCCCCCTTCACACACACTTGCCATCTGCTGGATTCAAACCCCTACCTAACTATGTTATGACACAACAGACGGACGCATTAGCGCGGCGCGTTATTCGGATTACTGAGAGAATCCTTTTCTCCAATATACTTATAGGGTGCTGACATGATCAGTGTCTAGAAAGGGGGATGAACATCCTCTGGTGTGTTTTCACATTTGTTAGGGGTAACATTTGGACCAAGTGTGTGAGCATGACCAGTTCAGCCTTCCCGTGGCATGTTGTGTGAAAGATGTCTCATTTATCTAAGTGTGTGAGCATGCCCAGTGTGGGCTTTACATATGTTGAACTCTGCAGCCCATCACATTTGTGGATGAGTGTGACCTTCAACAAATACCTGCAGTTTATGGTTGTGTGTTCTGTGCCATGTTGTGTAGTTACTGTCCGAATGCTTTTTGTGTGAACAAAACAGGGAGTATACTGTGCCTGCAGGTTTTGCATGGGATACTTTGCACACAATTGTTAACATCCGTTCATACTGACCTAACACTGTAGCACTGTCTAGTGTAGTGTTTCAGTACTTTCACTGTGGTGGTCAGTATCCTGGGCTTTAGTCCTATCACTGCTTTACATTTCCATAGTGTGCACAACAGCCTGGTTAGGGTCCAGTTGTGCACATCTGCACAAAGGCAGTGCCTCTACAGACCCTGTTAATTGCTGCCCCATAAGCTTAACAAGTGTAGTCTGCAAATCTATGGAGAGGATCATAATTGAGCTCATAAACAAAGATATAGGGGACATGCAGACATTGTACCCATCCCATTTTAGCTTGGTCAGGGGCAGATCATGCCTTTTGTACTGGGTTGACATCTTCAAATTGGTCACTTAGGCCATTGTTGGGGAAAGGCAGTCCATACAGCCTACCTTGGCCTTGCAAACACTTTCAACACAATACCCCACTCAGGTATTGTGGAAAACCTAACAACTGAAATGTAAACCCATATGTCACAAGATGGGTTGCAAACTGGTTTAAGGACGGGACCCACAGGGTTAGAGTTGCTGGCACTATGTTAGACTCCAGGCTGGTCACAGGTGGTGTCACACAGGGCTCAGTCCTTGGCCCCATTGTTTGTCATGTACTTCCCAGAAGTACAGGCCAACATGGGAGGACTTTGGATGACAATGTTAGCAGATGACTGCACACTGGGCACCATAGTGGACAGTGCATCACACACAGATATCCTTCAGAAGGGACTCACAGTAACTGATAGCTGGTGCCAGGGCCATGGCCTGAAGTCAGAGTGCACAACATGTGTAGACATACCCTTCAGGAAAAGCAAGGTGACCCCAAGCTACCATATAGGTGGCAATCCTCTAAGCACAGAGGAGGTTATCATGGACCTGGGGACCCAGGTTAACAGTCGCCATTCTTCTGAGACTCACATTGCTAAAGTGGCTAGGAAGACCTTCTACATTGCCCACCTGATCAGGATGGGATTCACATCCAGATCTAGTGGGTCATTGTTCCCTGTACTCTTCACTTATCAGACCCGGTGATCGAGTCGAATGCCCTATTCTGGCTGTATCTCACCCAACATCTGCAGCAATTGGAGACACCCTGACTGTCCCCCACCTAAAGGATCAAGGAACCCCAACAGCTGTCATATGCTGCCAGATTGAAGACACTCACACTCTATTCACTCACATACCGTCTGCTTAGAGGTGACATGTGCCTGACATGCAAGGCCATGTCCAAACAGAGATTAATGGACATGCTCCACCTCAGACTCAGAAGATCCACCTGAACCACTAGTGCAGGTGACTTACACCTTAGCAGGGATGTATGTTGGACATGTTGGAGGGATGGAGTTATCACTCGGAGACTCCCTATGCTGTGGAATACAATCTGGGTCCATTTGAGGCAGAGCACCTTGCTGGCTGTGTTCAAGAGGTATCTTGACCTAATGCTAGTCGGAGAATGTGTTTGTCCATCAACACATTGTAAGCGTAGTTTGACATGTCATATGTCTTGTTTAGTATACTGTGCCTCTGTCTACCTGTGACATAACATTGATACCCAGGGTAAACCTCCCATCTCCCATCCACTCATTAGGATTCCTGTTGAGGGGACTCAACCAGTGTCTCTATGGACAACCTGTACTGTTAGTTTACTCATGTGTGAGGGTGGCTTCTGTGTTTTGGATAATGCAGTACAGCCTGTCCTATATATGTCAGTGCTGGGGTTCAGGTCCCTCATGTGCATAGCTCCCTGCCATTCAGATTGTACAAGGTGCAGCATGTGCATTGATTCCAGCTTGGACATGGCTTTCTACATCAGGCACAGCTTGCATCTGGGTGGACAGCATGGCAGTGTGTGGAGCTGCACTCTGTTTAATCAGACTACACATTACATGTGTTCCAGCTCTGTCATACTCCTGGTGAGGTACTGTTGTGGACTTTACAGGTGCTGGATGTGTGTGCATGAGGTACACCCACAGGGGCTGTTGTGGTCATTTCTAATGCTGATGAAAGATAACTGCAGAACCAGAATGACCTCCCCTTAGCTAGATGTCAGACAGCATGGACCATACAATCACAACTGAAAACAGGACCCTCTCCACAAAGGGAAAGTGTCCTGTCTGGTGGACCCAGCCATAAACAAACTGTATGACAGATGAGGGTTACTAATGCAAGACAGAGCTACATCTCCAAAAGGGAAGACAGCTGTGATCAGCACTAGTAGAAAGCTACATTATCTCATAAAGACATGCAAGGTCAACTTGGGGACATAAATCACCAAAGACAATGAAGGTAACCACACTGCTTTCTTCAGTTATGTCAGACACCTGGTTGTGAACCCTCGGATATGCTCAGAGTTGGTACACAACAACATATATTCCAGTGACCTGACAGATATTGGCAACATTCCGGACAGCTTCAGTGCGATTTACCCCCTCCCTCACCCCCAAAAGAAGAGTTATCACTGCTGTATGTAACCTCACTGTCATCTTGGATGTCCATGTG
The DNA here is from genome assembly GCF_019279795.1 of Protopterus annectens. Classification (NCBI taxonomy): domain Eukaryota; kingdom Metazoa; phylum Chordata; order Ceratodontiformes; family Protopteridae; genus Protopterus; species Protopterus annectens. Next base: position 1,242,117,153 of record NC_056745.1, read on the forward strand.
AGAGCCACACTCAGCAAAGACAAGTACACAGCATCCATGGGACCTGCTGGTATCTCCAGTTGCATGCTATGTGAACTCCAGAAGGGGCTGGACCCATATATACAACTGCTATTTAACCTTAGTCTTGCTACAGGATATGTACCTGAACACTGGCATACGGCAACAGTGGTCCCACTCCACAAGGGGGATGCCTCCACAGACCATGGCAACTACCACCACACAGGCTTAACCAGCCTTGTCTGCAAAGATATGGGAGGAGTCATGGAGCTCTTACACAGACACATTACTGACCTACGGACCCTTGTTCCCACCTAGTTCAGCTTTGTACAGGGCAGATCCTGCCTTTTGCACCGTTGCACCTGCAAAGTACCTACCATGAAGATCAGGGTTCTTCAACACATGTCATATGCTTCCAGAATAGAGGAAGTCCAGCTTTGTTCAGTGTCATACGCATACTTACAGGTGACCTATGCCTGACATACAAGACCATGTCCAATCAGGATTTGGTGGACATACTCCACTGCAAGCAATCCAAATCCACCAGAGCCATGAGAGCTGAGTATTTGAACCTCAGCACATACATGTATAGGACATGCTGGAGGGACAGAGTCATAACTCAGAGGCATCTCACAGTCTAGCAGAGTATCCCAGTTCATGTTTGACAGAGTCCCTCACTGACTCTCTTCAGGAGACATCTGGACAACTGCATATGAGACGGAGGCACAGACTAGACAGAGACACAGTCATGTTATTCAATTACGTAAGGGGGTCATAATGTGTCACTACTAAGTCAGAGGCACAATATTCAGAATCTATTCTGTACACTTATTACCACTATAAGGGGTGGCAATAGCCACATCACTATGGCTAGGCTTATACATGCACTAGGGCAGATAGCCTAGTAGTACACTATGACACTATGAAACACCGGTGTATGTGTAGCTATTGTCAATCAACAGTATGATGTGGCTTGGGGGGCTTGATATCTCCCTGTATTCCAGCATTGTTTTGTCTATTCCTTCTAGCATGTCTAGGGATCAGTTGCTAGTGTCCTCTCCTGCTCAGCTGGTGAACCTGGGAATATTGAGGCACTGTTACAGTTGCCTCATGTACACTGACAACCCTCTCCTTCTGCCATAAAACACACATACATGTGAGAGATGCAACTATATAGCCAAAGTGGAGGCTGAGCTCTCTCAACATAGGACTAGCAAGACCAGAGAGGGTGAAGGTAACCACACACACATCTTTAATCCAGTCTCACATGGCACTGTCACAACTTAAGATCATACACATAGACACACAGAGACACTCTCGGAGGCTCTGATCAGCAGTCTACCAGAATGGCGGTGGCCACCACAGCAGACACTCACACAACTGCCTCCACAGGGCACAGCACATGCAACACATTGACCACAGAGTCGGTGTGCCAAACAGTCACAGCCCTTAAGGCCAAACACAATGCCAGACACACTTGTCATAGGTGACTCCATAGTCAGACACACTCATGTCCCACTCACCAGATCAGGTACAGAGGAGGTCACAGTAAGCTGCCTATCGGGCACTGGAATCCACCACATAATGCAAGCACTCAGGTCACTAAACTGCAAGTACAGGTCTGACCCAGTCATAATCCATGCTGGTGTGAACGACCTGAGATGTACCTCCCTGGACTACATGGAAAGAGACATAGAGGATCCCTCTGATTATGTAGGCCAGGCAGGTATGACCCTGACCTTGGGCAGTATCCTACCTTCACCAAGTATGATGCCACATAAACAGAGACAAGATGATCAGCTGTAGTATTTTGCTTAGACTATGGTGTCATTCTAAGGTGTCCAATGTCTGTCTGCATGGGATGACATGCTGGACAGGCCACGGTGATTTGCAAGGGATGGCTTGCACCTGTCACCCCTGGGCTTCCGGATTTCAGATGATGCTCTTGCCACCCCATTGTGCCTTTTTTATGCAAGATTCAGATTCTACACCTACCACCCTAGAACACAGTAAAGGAAAGACACTAAGGCTAATGCTGCTCAATGCCCAAGGTCTCTACCTCAAGCTGCACACACTCTATGCCCTTCTCAGTATGTAGCACATTGATGTCTGTGCTGTGCCTGAAACCTGGTTCACAGCTTCTGACAGCACCCCGGCACTATCGGGTGTTACCTCATATCATGCATTCCGGCACCAGCATCCCGACAACACCAAGAAGGATGGTGGGTGTCCATATTCATCAAGGACACCCTCACCTCATGGTTGGTGGCAACACACGATGCATCGGAGACCATCCAGGTGCCAGTGACCGTAGGCAAGACTGCTCTGCAGTTTGTAGCATGTTACATGCCACCCGCTCAAACTCAGGTACCTCACACAGTTATCCTGCAAACACTGAAGGGGATAAATGTACCTCCAAACACCATCCTACTGGGTGATTCCAACTATCCACATATAGACTGGGATCACTAATCATGCCACAACACTCTAACACAAAGGTTCCAAGAGTTCATACACTGAAATGCCATGGAACAACTGGTCCCAATCCCCTCAAGTGGAGGCAACATACTAGAACACATCATCACGAACATGGGGTCACACTGTTCAACACCAGACATATACCCATCATTGGTGAGATCAGATCATGGACTACTCTCAGTGGGAGTCCACATCCCACCCACACCCCAGATGGGAAAAGAAACAATGAAGACCTTCTCAAATGCCGACTTCACATTTCTGAGGACTGGTGTGGTCTCTTTCAAGGCCCCCAGGCCAGCAGCACCATTACCCAAGCCACTGTATCACTTAGAAATGCCTTCTACCAGCACCTCCAGGACTGCATGGTTCAGGCAATCCCAAATAATAATGACTCTTTGTACCACAGGCAAGCATCCAGTCTGGTGGACCCTAGCCATAAACAAGCTGTACAACACAAGGAAGGAGCTACTACAAGATAGGCGTAATCCGTGGGGAAGACACCCCTGCTCATTGTGAGTAAAACACTGGGTTCCCCATACAATCATCCGAGGCATGTTTTGAGAGTAAACCCACTCAGGACTCCAGGGACAATCATGAGGCCTTTTTACCTATGTTTGAAACCTGGGAGGAAACTCCCAGATATGCTCAGACTTAGTTCAGAATAATGTTGATATCACTGCACCTACAGACATTGGCAACATACTGGCTGACAGGTTCAGTGCAGATTTCTCCCCTCCCCAACTGGGGGTATGTACACCAGAGGATTGTAGCCCCAAACATCTCCACTGCTGGGGTGGGAACTGCTCAATCCAAGGCAGAAAACACTTTATCCATGGGACCAGATGGTGTCCCCAGTTGTGTGCTCCATGAACTCAATGAGTAATTACACCCGCAGTTAGGGCAGCTGTTTAATCTTAGCCTCACCTCAGGATATGTTCCCAAGGAGTGGCATACAGCAATGGTGGACCCACTTCACAAAGGAGGTGCCTCCACCAACCCCAGAAACTACCATCCCATCAGCTTGACAAGCCTGTTCTGCTAAGCTATGGAGAGGATCATAATGGGAATTCTAAATGAAGAAATAGGGGACTTGCAGACATTGGATCCAATCCAGTTTGGCTTTGTCAAGGGCAGATCATGCCTTTTAAACTTGGTTGACTTTTCAAAACACTCACCCAGGCCATTGGCGTGGGCAAGGCAGTCCACACAGCCTACCTTGACCTGGCAAAGGCTTTCGACACAATACCCCACTCAGGTATCATTGAAAACATCACCAGCTTAATTGTGAACCCATACATCACAGCATGGGTTGCAAACTGGCTAAGTGACGGAACACACAGGGTCAAAGTTGCTGGTGCCAGTTCACACTCAGAGCTGTCACAAGTGGTGTCCCACAGGGCTCAGTCCTGGGCCCACATTTGTTCAGTATCTACTTTTCAGAAGTACGAGCAAACACAGGAGGATTATGGCTGACAAAGTTTGAAGATGACTGCAAACTGGGAAGCATAGTTGGAAACCCATCTGACACAGACATCCTTCAGAAGGGTCTCATAGACACAGATAACTGGTGCCATGGCCATGGCCTTACATTAAACACTAAACAATGCATAGCCATACCCTTCAGGAAGAACAAGGTTACCACTACTTCACATCTAGGTGGCAATCCTCTAAGCACAACGTAGGTTATCAGGGACCTGGGCACCCAGGTTGACAGTGACCTTTTGCTTGACACTCACATTGCCAGGGTAGTTTGGAAGGCCTTCTACAATGGCCACCTCATCATGCAGTGATTCACATCTAGATCAAGGGAGGTCATCGTTCCCCTGTACTCATCACACCAATGATTGCATACACTGCCCCATTCAGATTGGATGGGCCCACAAATTCCTCGACAGGAGGTGAAAGGGTCTCAAACATATTTCTTATGCTGCCCGACTGAAGGAATTCCAGCTGTATTCAGTCACTTACTGACTGCTCAGAGGTGACCTGTGCCTGACATACAAGGCTATGTCCAACCCAGAATTTATGAACATGCTTCACCTCAAGACCTCTACATCCATCAGAACTACAAGGGCAGGAGACCTAAACCTCAACACAGATATTAATAGGATGTGCTGGAGGGACAGATTCATCACCCAGAGAGTCCATATGCTGTGGAACAACATCCTGGTACATGTGGGGCTGAGCACCTCACTGGCTTTGTTCAAGTGAGATCTTGACCAATGGATGGGAGATTGCAGGTATACCCCAGGGATAACCTCAGTATCATTGCTTGACAGAGGCACAGCAAAATAATGGGCATATTATCCATCAACTTGCAGGGGTGGCAGAAGCCACAAAACTCTGGGCTAGGCTTATTAATGCCCTAGGGCAGATAGCCTAGTATGAACCTATGGACATATGCCTGGGGCAGTTCCTGCTATTAGGACAGTGGTCTGCAGCAGGCTATATAGTAGTAGTCGGTTTTAGCCATTGGTTTTTGACCATGGCTATTCCATGTTGCTTCTTGTTGTGGTACAAACATGGGTGTGTGGTTATCCATGCTATTTATTGCTAGTCACCCTCATTTTGTATCTTGTTCCATGTTTTTGCACATGTACATCACTGTATGACGTGCAGCTGTTTCCAGGGTCATATGCGTGGATATGGATGTTAGTTGGGGTCCTCAGGTGTGCATATTGTACATGATATTACATTACTTAACACATGGCATTCATGCCTCAGGTGGTGCTGCAGGGCCACCTCTGTTGGATACACATACTACACTCCTGTACATTTGGAAGCAGGTTGTGTCATGTTAGGCATCCCTGTTACTGTATGAGTGAGTCAGGCGGGTATCAGTCCCAGTGTTCCTACTGACCAAGCGTATGTGCTATGCGTTGCCTCTTTGCCAAGGCCAGGGCATACTGGGCACGCCTCCTTCTGCCTACTGGGACAAGGTCAAGTTGTTCCTCCTCCGAGTCACCCCCTGCCTGTGGTGGCCTTGGCAATGGTGGGGGGATGTTTGGCCCAGCCCTGTGCTGGTCCTGCTGCAGCTGTTTCCGCAGGATCATATTATGTAGCATAGCACATATCATGATCATTTGGGTACATGTAGTTGGTGTGTACTGCAAAGCTCCACCAGATGTGTCCAGACACCGGAACCGTGACTTGAGCAGCCCAAACACACGCTCTATGATATTACGTGTTTGTGCGTGTGCCTCATTATGGCGTTCCTGTTCAGGTGTGTGTGCATTTCTGATGGGTGTCATCAAGTGCATAACCTGCATCCCCCACTAGGTGTCCGTGTGGGAAGTCCCCATTGGCAAATGATTGGTACAGCTGCGTCAGATGCCAGATGTGGGAATCGTGGTAGCTCCCAGGGCAGCCAGCACACACATTCATTATTATGCCCTGGGCATCACACATGACCTGGCAGTTGATGGAGGGGTATCCCTTGCGGTTAATGTAGACTCTACCCCGCTCACCGGCTGGTGCTTTGATGCGTATGTGCGTGCAGTCTATTGCACCCAGCACCTCAGGGTATCCCGCTATTTGCTGGAAGAGACGCATATTGCTGGCCACAACCTCACGGTTATTAGGGACATATATATGATCACTGACATGTGGTGACATGGCATCCAGGAACTGGTGCAGTACCCTGGAGGCTGATGCCTGTGATATCCCCATCATATTGCCAGTTGGTCTCTGGAAGGTACCTGTTGCTAGTATTCTTAGGCCAACACATACCTTGGTTTCCACTGGGATGGGTTCCCCTCTGTTGGTTCTGTGTGTGAGGTGTGGCCTGCACAGCTCAACAATCTGCTGCAGGAGCTCTCTGTCCACTCTATAGCGCTCTACTATCTCCAGCTCATGTAACCCATGGTAGGTGACCCTGGGCCTGTATACTCTTCTCCTTCTCCTCACTCTGGGTTGTCTGTCAGCGTCTGCATTGTCACCACCCTCAGCAATTCGCCTATGCCTGATTATAATAGCCATGGCAGCCCCTAGCATTTCTGCTCTGAGTTCAGCTTTTTTTAATTTTTCAATTCTGATAGCTTAGTTTCAGGCAGTATCTCTTGTGAGAAACAGCCTTCACTGCTCTTTGTTGTGTTTTAAGTGCTGGGTTGGGCTTCTAGTCTGCCTGTGTAATTGCCTGCTTGTAATTGTTTCCACCAATTAACTCCAGCAGTATTCCCTGGCAGTTTCCCTGTATTTTGGTTGTTTCCTGTTTCCTCTCTGTTTCCTGAGGGGGAGCAATGTGCACACCAGCTTAAACACGCTCACAGTCACTTAAACGCGCGCACACATCCCTACACCATGTTACACGCGCGCACACATCCTTACACGGTGTTAGCTAGGCTGATTCATGCTAAAACGCGCGCACACTGCCTTACACACGTGCACGCCCGCACAAACCATTGTAAACAGTTTGCAACACGCTCCCACATGTTGAACCTGCCTTACTTGGCGCTGCAGCGCATGCACGTATATCAAGAAACTTGGAGTGTAGGGATAGCGTATACCCTCAATTTCTTGACTTTCCTAGTGTTCTGTTGGGACACACCTCCCTCCCTGATGTCTGTCTGTCATCTGTTACCTTACATTGCCCTCCAATCTGGTACATTTCTTTCTATCCTTCCCCTCCGTGATGTCACCTACCTCTTACTCTGTTCCTCCGCCTTCTCTAACTCTTACACTACTCAGAAAGTGCTCATTACCTATGTGGCAGTGTGATTCAGTATTGTAACCCTCATTTACATAGGATTGCCTAGTAATGCTTAGTTACATATCTTACACGGAGCTTCCCCTTGACAACCACTAAGCGGAGGCCATATTGTTTTAGTCTGCAAGTCCCTCCATTGACATTCCATGTAATACATAAATCCCACAATTGTGGGCTTATAAGCTTCGGTTTTCAGTTTTAGGTAGCGCACCCGTTTGCTGGTGTGCGCTGCAGTTAAACACAAAATCCGTGGAAAAAAAGTTAAATAACTTATTTTTGCAACACTTTTTCATGCCAATGGCCACATATTTGGCCATTGGCATGCTTAATGACACATATGCACCCTTTATTTGGAGCTGACATAGCTCCGTTTTTGATTTTGCAGAAATGTACTCAGTTGTCAGCTGAGTACATTTCTGCAGCTAACACGTCCGTTACACGGACTGGCTTCTGCTTCGTGGATCGCACAAATACCTCATTTGCATATCTTGGAGCTGCAAATGAGGTATTGAGCATTTCCACGCCCAGTCCGTGTAAGAGACGTGTTAGCTGTCTCTTACACGGAGGTTTGGGCTGTACCTGAATCGGGAGGCTTACACGGAGGCTTACACTACTCTTGAACTCCGTGTAAGCCTTCCTGAATCTGGCCCTGTGTCTTTGGTTTAATATTCAAAGCTGACAAAATAGTACTTTACAATATACCAAGAAGTCAAATGCTTGTGAAGATACATACATTTCTAGGAATAGTGCCTGCATATATCACCCCCCCCACACACACACACACATACACATGCACACACATAAAGACAACCACGTTCTGTGCATGTATCTGGTGTTAGAGTGAGATGAAAGTGAAAGAATAAATGACCATAATCATATATTCAGGTTGTTGCTGTAATATACACATACAGCATTCCCTTCACCTCTGTTACTCTCCTACTTTGGACACAATAGAAGAGTCTTTGTGGGTTCTGTTTAAGCAGCTTTATTTTATACAAACATGTCACGATAGAAGTTAACTGACTTTAACTTATGTAACTTATATACAAACTAACTGCTGGAATCATACACGCCTCCTCTCTGGCTGCACTCTCAAAATGGCACTAGTAATGGCATGTGCTGGACATTTATATATGCAAGTTTCATCTTTGAGATGCTTCTTAAAGGTACAGTTCACAGCACATGCACTTTGATCTACAACCTATATCCCCAAAAGTTGGACACCTTCCAAGAATTTCCCTGATGTTAGACAGGGATGGAAGCGAAACGACAAATGAGTACAAGTAACATATTTGAACTTGTTGCTATCAGCCACCTCTATACAGCATCTTAGAACAATAGCTGTGTGTATACAACTCTGACATTTGATTGTGAGGCAAGTGAAAAAAAATAATGATCACAGTAATCTATTTCAGCTTGCTGGTCCTACACTGCCCTAAACAAGCTATAATGATGTTCTGTGTATTCTTGTTTGATTGCAAAAGAAGTTAAAGAAATAATAAGCATATTGACCCTTTCCAACACAAAATCAATAGCAACCCTTTGTGCATGCTATTGAGGTTAGATTGTGAGGAAAATTAAGAAAATATGATCATACTATCACCAGTCCCAACATAAGCTATAACAGTGCTCTCTGCAACCATCTGAAGATTGCTTGTGAGGGAAGTTAAGTAATGACCGCACTGTCCTCAGCAAACTCAAAGCCACAACAGTCACAGAAACACATATCTGCCATTTTGATTTAACTCACAGGCTGCTTCCTCAAAACAGGAAGCCACTGCTGGTAATTCCCTCCAATGTGTTATTGCTAAGAAGCAGCAGAAATAATTGCCACAGTAATGTGCTTCACTTGTTGCTATGTCCTTCACCTCAATCACTGCTTAAAAAAAGAACAGAATGAAATCCTGATGTGGGCACTGTATATTGCTACAAGTCCACTGCCTATAATATCTGGTTGTCTGCTGCAATCAGACCACCATGTCTAGCTTACAATGACAACATAATTTTGTTTTCTTGAATAGACCTCACAGTGCTGTTAACTATGTTCTCCCATGGTTGTTTTCTTCATTTTTACTGCAGCCATCACATCAACTCCCCTATTTAAGAGTTGTGAAATTTTTGCTCACTTTGACTGTCTAATGCTTTGTCTAGTAAGTACGTGAAATGGAGCAGAATGTCTGCAATTGTGCAGCACATATGTGGGAGCACCTTGCAGATGAGCCGGCTTTGAACAGGGGCACTAAGCCAGCTTACACAGGCAGCATTTCTTTGCTTAAAATAAATAAATGAAATTTGGAAAGGTGTCTGTAAGTGAAGATTGCATCTGGCAGCCACCTAACTCATATATATTTCAAGCAGACATGGCAACCCCTTATCCCATTTCCTAGTGGCTTGCTCAACAAGATCTCATTGTATACAGTAGAGTGGATTAAGCACTCAGCTGACCTGATCTGGTTTAACAGTCCTTATAATACTGTGCATGTGTGATTTATGAATGAGATACTTTTGCATATCATTAACATAAGTGGCACTTACATCTTCTGGACAAGGTTGCAGACATGCACAGCATAAAAGCAGTCAATGTGTGTACCGACTCAGTTATAGTAAGGCAGTTATACAGATTACAGTGGAGTAGGAGAAATAAACAACTGAACTGAAGTACACATGCCCCCCCCCCCCCGTGTACCATTGGCACATGGAAAAATGGGCAATATGATCATTAACTTAATATAACTTTCTTGGGTGGCATAAGCTATGGAACCTTGCTGGCTAGGCTTACGTAGGCCCTTGGGTCGATAGCCTTGTACCTACCTATGAACCTATGAATTAGAACTGGAAAAGAGCTAACTGCTCTACATGACATTGTTTGGTATTTAACAGGTCTCATCATTGCACCACTTTATCCGATGAGAATCGCACATTAGTAGTGGTATGACATGGTTAGACTTGTCAGATGTCAAGATCCTTTCCAGTAGTAAAAATATGTAAGTCCTTTATGCTTTATTACACTGAGCCAGCACCAGTTGGGTGGGAGTTATAAAAATCAGACACTCCCACCTATTGGATCTGGCATTATTCATACAGCTTTGATCCATTGTATTAGAGAGGATTATGGAAAGGTTTATTTCAAACTGACAAGGTTTGGTCTCAAACGTGCAATCCAAGGGCCAAATGCTCTTGCCAAGATAGCAATACTCCCACCATAACCCACACTTTGTTCCCCTTGATTATTGCTGTTACATCAGGACTGTAAATATGTAAACTGTAGTTTGTAGTGGTCATTTATCTTAATAAGGACAGCTACTGAGGGGAGATGAGAGGCCAGAAGCAGGTAATAATCTTAGAATATTACAAGGGACTAAGTGATTGCACATTGTTTGATATTTATTTGCTTGAAATTACAGTTTTTAAAGAGAAACAATTATCTTTTATTTAAAAATAAACTAGAAATTATGTTTGATGTAAATATCTGAGTTCAGTGCTGAACAGCAACACCATAACAGCTGTGGGTCACATCAAGTCAGACATGATCATATACCCTGAAGAACCACACAATGGAAAGGGATGCATTTAAAAGTAAATAGTTTTACTGGTAAAAAATGTAGAATGATTAGTCATGAGATCTTGGTTGCAAAATAGGCTTTTAGGTCATCTATAAGAACACAGACACATACATACATACATACTCTTACACATATGAGTCTGGAATTAATGAATCCTACGCGGCTCACTAAACTCATGTGCATGTCATGTAACTCACTGATTTGTGTTCAGTAAGTGGCTCTACAGGGTATGTCAAGCTGCTCAGACATGGTAAACATTGTAGCATGATAACTACACCATGAGCAGCTGAACTATATGCTAATCAAGCAATCCAAGATGGCAGAGCTAGTCAACAAGCTATAATGTAATCATGTAGACTTAGTGTGGGGTTTTGCCTTGAATTCCAAAAACTATTAGAATACAGCCATGGAGACTACTCCTGAGGGAAAGAATGTTAGGGGCTGCTGCTGCTGTTCTGCATGTATATGTGCAACAGGCTCAGGTCTATGCTGCTGCTGCTGATAGACCTTGGACGAGAAGGAGAAGGGTGTTTAGACCCCACTTAACTTTTCATAGTCTGCATGAGGTCTAAGTGGAAGATTACTCACAGGTGTGGGTTAGGTTAGGATGCCTTCATGTGCCCTTCTGTGTGGATCCTGGGCTAATGCAACTTAGGCCCCATGGTTTTTATTGGTGGTTTGGATTAGTCTTTAAAAAGACTGTAGCTAAAAGAGTCTTTAAAAAGACTGTATATCCTAGGCTCTAAAACAGGCTTGAGCATTCCATTTAGTGTTGCCAGTTCTGAGTGCTCTTAATAGATATTTACAGCTGAAATCTGAGCTCCTGGAGTCTTGATAAAGACTGCCCAGATGAAATACAGACAAAATTCTGACCAAAAAACAGCCTGAGTTAGATAGCTGGGGTCGCATATTCAGTAAACAGTAAGTAAAAGAAAAAATCAACATCCTAAATCCTCTTTCTCCAAAAAGCTTTAATGGCTATAAGCAGCCTCATTTTCCATTAAAACTTTTGGAAAAAGAGGACCATCATCAGACCATAATTGTAAAGTGAAACAGCATAGTTTAAATGCAATAATACAAAATCACATGACCACTGAAATCCTTATAGCCCATAGAGCAGATACAAAATAACCAACCAATAAAGCAAAGTGACATTTCATTTAAAAAGGTCCCATGATTTCAAAATGGATCTTAAAGGGACCTTACCCTACCATAAAGACCCAGTCCATTGTCAGCTTGTAGTTTTATAACCCATCTATTTTTCATGCTTCTCTGTAACATTCCTAAAATCACCTAAATGTAGATCTTCTCTCAAAAGCTCTAGCATCTTAAAAGTAAAAGTATGTGTCACATCATTTTCATTTATGTACCTTGCTAAGGCATTCCTATCCTCTCCAGTGCATATACTGTAAGTGTATTCTCTAATATGTTCCATCAATGAACGATTAGTCTTCCCAATGTAAAAAGATGATCACATCTCACAGGATGCTAAGTAAACTAGATTCCTAGTAGAGCAGTTTGCATTCACCTTAAAAACATAGCTCATATGAGTAGTTGCATGCACAAACTGATTACTACAGTCAATGTATTTACAGAACATACACTTCCCACAAGGTCGAGTACCTATAATAGTAGTTGATGTATCATCTAAAATTATCTTCAGTGATTTATTGTTCTTAAAGCAGAAGTGTGGTTCCATCTGATCATTTCATCAGATAAAGGGATGGGCTAGTTTTTCCTAATAATTTTACCTATATAACTGACATCACTTGAAAAAATATATGTATAAGATACCTGTTGTCCATCTGGAATAATGGTAGTGGCACCCATATTTGTTTCAGAATGTGTTGAAAAATAGGGTTTAGCCCGACCAGATCTCATTCGAGTAACATCTAGTTTCATCTGCTCAGTCTCTTTTATTCCATAACCTCTCTGTTTAAATTCATATTGCATCATCTAAATCACCCATAAACCTCTCATTATTATCATTTAGTCTAGACAGTCTTATCCATTGTCTTTTAAGAATATCCTTATACACATATCCCGGGTGTATGCTACTGCTGTGAAATAAATTATTCCTATGGCACATTTTCCTATACAAACCTGTACCAAAGGATAAATCAGGATATCTATAAATCCTGATATCAAGAAAGGCAATTTCACTAATAGAATAATTAAAGGTAAATTCCAAATATTAAGCTGTATTATGTAAATAAGCAATAAAGTCTCTCAGTATGTCCAGTGATCCAGTCCATAGGATGAAAATGTCATCCACAATGATTACAAATCTTCTCTCCTTCTTTATTTTACAGCTGCTCAGGAAATTTCGGTGAAGAGTGAGGCACATGCTGAAAGATTAGAAAGACTCTAGAGGCAAGGGTATGTATGTAGCACAAATGAACATGATGACTTCAAATTATTGTTCTTTTATACTTTACTGTAGCAATAACCCATGCCTGGGTGTGGGTAATGCTGAATTTACCCACAGTTGGTGTGGTTTTGCTGAGTGGCCAAACAAAGACAACCGTGGGTAAATCCAGCATTACCCACACCCAGAAGTGGGTTATTGCTATTATACAATGACATTATTTAAGAAAAAAATAATTACTTTTCTTAAATAATGGCATTGTATAGCTCTCCTTGCTGCCCTTCTGCAGCTGTCTGGTATTCTGCAGCAGTTCTGATGTACTGCGCATGCATATGCTTACGCAGTATATCAGAGCTGTGGACAAAAAGCAATGGAGAAAGCAAGATCTCCATTGCTTTTTCCAAACTATCTCGCTATGTTAAGTGGGTTTAATATAGTGAGACAGCTTTAAAAAAGCAACGGAGAATCTCCGTTGCTTTTTTTAAAGCTGTCTTGCTATGTTAAACCCATTTAACATAGCGAGACAGTTTTGAAAAAAGCAATGGAGATCTTGCTTTCTCCATTGCTTTTTGCACACTGTCTCACTATGTTAAAGGAGTTTAACACAGCGAGACAGCTTTAAAAAAAGCAATGGAGATCTCCATTGCTTTTTTTAGAGCTGTCTCGCTATGTTAAACTCGTTTAACATAGAGAGACAGTGTTAAGCAAAGAGTTATAGTAATGGAAAAAGTCAGGGCGGCCGGACCTTTTTCCATTACTATAACTCCGATTTACAACGTGCACACTGACCAATCAGCATGCACGTTTTAGAATATTAATGGGGGGTCATTGTATAATAGCAAATTAAACATGCAGATCTTAACTGTAAAAGCAAGCATGCATGCTTTCTTCTGTAGCTCTTGGTAATTATATTGCGCAAGTGTAATATTGTATTCAGATTTGGTGTGTTCAGTTCCCACAAGTAACAAATACATTCAGATTACAAAAATGTCATTTTTTAAGTTTAATTCCAGCAAGATTGGTTTTAATGCCATGTTGTTAACTTAATCTGTACTATATTTAAAAGAATATATATAATATATACGTATTGCAAGGTTTACCTGTTAAAATTCACAGTCCTTTTTTCAATTGGGAAAGCTGTATAGCTAATAATACTAAAAGTACATTTATTGTAGTAAAGCATTTGAATGTGATGTATAATGGTTCCATTCAGCTGTTTTCTTTATGGTCTCACCCCATCTTTTATCATTCTCTGACTCTCTCTCTCTCTCTCTCTTTTATGTACATGGGAATGCACCATTCTGATGTCATACTTTTCTGCAAAGAAACCAAATGCTTTTCAGAACAGAGAGGTAGGCCAACCAGTGTAGCTTAGCCTGCACAGCCTTCACTGGCTACTGCACCAAAACCCAGCACCTCTGGGATGAAACTTGGCAGTTCTACCTCAGAAGCCACTGCAGAACCTAGCCCATCCACATCAGGTAGCATTGCTCCAGCTGCTGTTGCATTGGCACCCTCTGGGAGTATTGGTGGTGGTGGGGATTATATCACCCACCAGGACCTGCCACAGATGGTGCATGACGTAATAGAATCTGCCACTGCTGGCCACCTTTGCCATCTGGAGATTGCTCCTTAGAATGCAAAAAAGACTCCCAGATCAAACTATTTTGCAGGGAAATGAGGAAGTGATGACAGTTCTGAGGGTGAGGACTAGATTCCCACTGTTCTCATGCTTGATGGGCATGTACATCCACCGGCCCCTACCTATCCCCCATATAGTGCCCCCCCCCAAGCATTTGTGTCCATCACTGTCTGTCTTGTTTGTCCTGTTTATCTGCACCTGTTTCCTCACCTACCCCATCTACCTGATTATGATATTCATATGTCCCTTCACCAACATTCCTTTTTTCCTGAAGTGCAAATAAATAAATAATGAGCACCTGTCCCACAAAAACAAAAATTGTCTCGTACGTAGCTTTCACATATGCGTCTTATTGACACACACTTGATTTGGTTTGATTGACATCATTGCATTGTTCTAACTCATCTGTGTTGTGTTGACAGTCCAAATTCATCCAATTTTCCACACATGTTCCCATCACAGTATTATATAAGTGGATAGCTATGTTTTTTTTCCTAATTTCCTCCTGTAAATTCCTTTATTGCTTCCCCATTGTTCTTCTCCTTGCTTGCCCCCATTTCACCACTTTCCTACCTACCCCATTTATACACCTTTTATCTGGTCAAAAAGTATAATCATACATCACGTACATGGCCAGAAATGGTCTATAATACAACCTTCACTTTTTGTCCTCTGTGTTTGCACAGAGTTAGGCATCATGCACTAATTTTGAGTTGTAGTGAATGGTTCTTCATGTTCTATCGCAAAACCTGATGAGTTTTTGCCATCAGCTGCACTAGTCTGGTTATCTCCAAGTAATGCTTCTTAAACTCACTGTGCTAAAGGAACACAATATTAAAGCAAAGTAAAGGCAGTACTTTGAAACATTTACACTGACAGTTATTTAGACTGCTGAATGTAACAAAAGGCAAATTCCTATCTGGATTGCTGAGATAAATCACTTGACTGAAGTTTTTATTTTGTTTTTTACAATAGCTTCAAGGGTTCAATTCATGATGCATCTCTCATCGTTTTTTTAGTGTGATGATATATGCATAGCTCTCAACCTTCCATCAACAAAATGAAGAACACTAGACCTCATAATGTGGAACAAATGGGCAAAATGTGGAACACATACTAATGGCTTAATATCAAGTTAGCTAGGAAGGTCATAGAATGGTTACAATATGCTGGTTTTACTTATAAAGAAGATCTTTTAATGAATTAATATGATTCATTTGTATTTACCATGCATTTCACTTAAAACTCTCCTAACACAGAATGCATTGCAGACCCTTTCAATATGGAACTTCGAGGAACATGAACTTTTTTAGATCCCAAATGAGGTACATTCCTCTTAATGAGGTACACTTATCACCCACATACTAAAATTTGCCAAAGTTATGATTTAACCGGGAGATATATTGATTACTGCCCAGAAATGAGTATCAGAATTTACATACATCCCCACTGCTATCACATATTTATCTAACCTTGTACTGCTTGTCATAAATTTGTTGTACCACTCCTAAGCCTACTCCTTATGTCACTCACTTCATGCTACACAGGATGTAATGTTAATAATGACAACAGACCAAAAAATGACAATTAATGTGCCATTAAAAAAAAAACTGCTAGGTGCATGTTCATCTCTCTTTGTATTCATCCTATCACATGGATTATTCAGGCATTGCTCAGCAGCATTTTATGACTGTCAGCATTTGTGCCATTAACTGTTCTGCATGAACCACATCCACCTCATTTGCCATGTGTCCATATATGGTATTAGTGCCCTCGCATACACCTTTGCAATGATAAACATACAGGCATATGATGTGCAAGTGATGTGATAAAATTGTATGACTGCGTTAACATTTCAACTATGTGACGTGCTACATACCCAAGGTTGTATCTGGAGATGTTCTCACAAATATTTTTTTTAACTATGTACACAATATTATGGGGAATAAGCAGCTATGTGCACAGATAGTTGCGGATGGTACCTCCCATACTCAACCAGAGGCAATATACAATCTGCTAAATGACAGATTTGAATCAAACTTCACCACACTATCCCCACTGGTTGTCACCCAAAGTATACATGCAGACATTACTTAACATATTTTCTCAAAAGAGCAGCTCAGCTTTACACTCTGTAAGGCTAAAAATACAATATCACTGGGCCTTGACAACATCCCAGGTTGCCATATCAATAAATTAAAACATGACCTAGCAGACACAGCTGGATCCCTACTTTACCTCAGCCTCCTGACAGGCTATTTTCTGGCCAGATGGTGGACAGCAACAGTTATCTGTCTGAGCAAGTGGGGGACCATCACCCAACACAGGGAATTATAGACCCATAAGCCTGACTAGCCTCATCTGTAAATCAGTGGAAAGAATCATCTTGGACAGTATTAACAAGAATATAGTTAATCTCCTGACTGCATAACCAACCCATTTTTGATTTGTTAAGGCTAGATCATGTCTGAAAGGTCTGGTTGACTTCTTCAAGAAGGTCACCAAAGCCATGGAGGAGAGAAAGAATGTGCATCTCACATAACTTGACCTGGCCAAGGAATTTGATACAATTCCACACTCAAGTATTACAAATAAACTGTCTTAACTGGCCATAAGTCACTACATCACCAAGTTTGTAGCCCAATGGATCACCAACTGGACATGTACTGTCAAAATGTTTGAATTCACCTGTAGCAAAAAACTACTGAGCAGTGCAATACCACAGGCTGCTGTACTAGCCTCTTTCCTGTTTGGTATTTAATTTATAGAAGTCAAGGCAAACTTAGACAGCCTTTGCCCAGCCAGGTTTGCAGATGACTGCAAATTGTGGACAATCCTTGAATCCAGTAGTCGTATTGATATATTGCAGAAAGTATTAACACACAAATAATTGGTGCCAGAACCATGGAGACACACTAAATGGCCAAAAAAGCATAACTATTCCCTTTTGTAAAGCAAATACCCAAGGTAATTGGCAATATAGACAGCACACCCCTATGAGAGACCCAGTGGTATGTGATCTGGCTACTCAAGTAGATAGTAATTGGAAGTTCAAACAACGTGTCCATAGTGGTGACAAATCATTTATATGTGGCACAGCCCATAAGTATAGGCATATCATCCAGAACAAAGGACATTATAATTCCATTGTAACCAGCCCTCATCTAAAGAATGAGAACAATACACCCTTTTGCATGCAACTCAAGATACATCTGCAACAGCTGGAGCAACACCAGAGTTTTTGCACAAGGAAGACATAGGATGTAACAGGCAAGTCCTATGGGGAAAGATTGAAAGCATATCAGTGTATTCTGTCCCCTACAGACTAATAAGGGCCTATTTGTGTCTGGCCTACAAGGCAGTCACCAATCTGGCCATAATAGAAGTGTTACACATTGATAAAGCAAACTGCACAAGGGTCACTCATTCCAAGGATGTTAACCTAGCCTCTGACATAACAAATCAGGTTGGAGAGATAGAAATATTTCTCAGACACTACCCCTTTCTCTAGAACAAGCTTCACATTCACGTAAAGCAAACGCCATTCCTGACCATATTCAAGTGCGACCTACATCAATGGATGGTTAATTGTAATTGTACTCCTGATGTTGCACCCATGTCCCTCATGGATAGAGACAGTTGGTCTTAGGTCACACAGCATAGACTCATAAATGTGTGAACTTTGTTCAAATAGATATTTGAAATTGTGAAATTCATGTTACGTATGTCTAGACTTTTATGTCATCTTGGAATATTAGCCTACTACTCTCCTACGAACCTATGAACCTACGAACTCCAACTGTATCCTAGGTACAGCTGCAGTGTGACAGTACTGCATCACAGACATAACAGTACATTGCATCAGTATTACCACTTGATATTTTGCATGAACACATATGTATGCATGTTACAATTTTATGGCAGTATAACATTTTCAGTGGCAATGTCTGGGGGGCATTAATCATGTGGCATATGTCTTGATGTTTGACGTGCTTAAACAGTGTGCTCCATGTATTGTTTGGTATGTAAACTATATTACAGAGACAGCTCCCACGCTCATTGACATTATACTTTACACTGCTGTAGTTTCTGTGCACGTGAGTATAGTTAATGCATTGCCATCAGTCTCACATACTGCTGTACCATTCGTTATAACACACTACATCTTAATTCACTCATCAGTTGTAGATGCTTCAGACAATATCCATTGCTATTACAAGTGGCAAATGCATGCAATACACAGATGTGTATAGGGAATGCACTTATAATAGCATGTTGTTTGTGTGTGTGGTGGTATCTTCATCTCTGATACCAATGTCAGCCAGGGATGCTTTAGTCAATTGTATCACATTTGGCACAGTGAGCTTCCACACATCTTGTCAGTCATACAAAATTATACTTTGGTATGCATACCTATTAGGAATTTATAGTGCAGACTTCTCTTCAAGGTATTGTACAAGATGCATGTGTAACCCAGTAAATACAAAGATCATTGACAACATTGATGGCATGAGTTTGATTCTTGCAGGTGTGGCTGGTGTCTTCTGTGTCATGCAAACGTCTCAAATGGCCAGGATTACCCCTGAATTCAAGTCCAGGTTTAATACTGTCCCTCTTAACTCCCCCAAACACAGTTTATTTTTGGAAAAGGGGTGGTGAATTCCCCTGATAGAACACTGGCAATCATTACAGTTGTACACGTCTGTTCCTGCAGAACATGTATAATAACTTCAACTCACATATTCCGGCAATGTCACAGATTAATGTTAATAATATTTTAAAAGTGTTCCTGATTGTACCTGCTTCTGTCAACAGATGTCCATGAGTCTGTTGCTATGTGTCCATAATTGGTTGTGAGGTACGCCATAATTTCTGCCATATTTAAGCAAGTAAATTTTGTGGATATTCACAACATGCATATACCCCCTATTGTATATACCATCTTTGCTAAATGTCCTCTCCAGTGAGCATGTCAGTGATGTTTATATCACAACCATTCATCTTCATCAACATGTAACTTTGTGTGACAGTCACATATATTATAATGCATGATGATATAAATATACTCGCACAGGAGGTATACACAGCACTATGTACTGTGAGATCTACATATGTACATAATGTTATGCTACTGACATTTCTTGGAAGTGTACGTACACTGACACCCTATTTTGGGTACATTGTCATATTTTATATACCCTCTTCCTCTTTCTTCATTCCTATCATTCATGTCTATGGCCATTTTAATCAGCACACTTTCCCTGCCTAGTGTATTTATGTTTCATTGTATTTGCCTTTTCTGTTCACCCAAACATGTATTATTTCAGTCTGCAAACAGTTGTTGTGGTGTACACTGCACTGAGTACGCTGTTCTATAATGTGTTAATATGGTTCACCTTCAAAACATCTAAAATCCATAACATCTAAAATCATAACATCGAAACCATAACATCTAAAACCCAAAACATTTAAAATCCATAACATCGAATTTCATAACATATAAAATGTGCAACACAACATCAGACACTACAAATCACATGAAAATAACATCCCCTCCACATATGATGACACCAAACTAATAAGCGCACTTTTTACTACATTTCGGCAGGTGGGCAAGCCCCTCTGCACCCCCACACTCCCTGTAAATTAAATATACCAACTCTGAGATAGCACTACAGTGAGAAAAAGTAAATTTCCTAACCCTACTGTATCACGATCACCATAAATAATGTACATATAATCCCCAGGATTCATGAAGTTTGGCGCAAGGACGGCGTTAGCCTTGCACCAAACGTGTGGTGTAGAGATGGTGCAGCAGCTCCACATGCATATTAATAAAGGCACGCTGCCGCAACATCCACGTGCATACGAAACGTGCAAGAGTGCAGGGGGCGTCTAAGCACTGCACGGAGGCGTGAACATGTCGGCTGCAGACGCACAACCTAAAATGCTGACTAGTACAGCCTGCCTCTAATAATAATTACTCCTGTCAGTGTTCGTGGATAGTGAAATGTATGCAAAGCATACAAGACAGTTTTGTGAACACCAAAATGAAAAGTAAAAACAAAGAACCGTAGCTGAATATTGAGTCCCCGTCCCTCAAACAAATGACAATTAAAACCCCGTGCCTGTATTCCATTGTAGTATTGATTGTTATACCAAGTGGAAGTGAAACACAGCGTGTTAGCGCACCGCTGCCCTTTGCTAAGCCTAGCCCAATGGTTAGGGTTACCACCTGTCCCATTTTGTGAGGGACAGTCCCTCTCTGGGCTGTTGTGTCCCTACCAAAAATATTAAAAATGTTAAATGTCCTGCGATTTTTCAATTATAAAGGAATTCCCAATATTATTCTAGCATGTCCAAAGGTCAGTTGTCAATCTCCTCTCCGGTCCAGCTGGTGAATCTGGGAATCTTGAGGCAATGTTACAACTGCCTCATGTACACAGACAACCCTCTCCTCCTCCCAACAAATTCCAACACATGTGAGAGATGCAACCATATAGCCAAACTGGAGGCTAAGCTCTCTCAACTCAGTACTGGCGGAACGAGTCAGGAGGAGAAGGAAAGCACACTCACTACAATTCCAGTCTCACATAGACCTACCACGACAGCAAACCAAACACATAAACACACAAAAACATACTTGGAGGCTCTAAATAAAAATCTGCCTAAGCAGCAGAAGCCTCCAAAGCAGACACCCAAGCAACCGCTACCCCAAAACAAAACACGTGCAACACATAGCTCACAAAGCCAGTGTGCCGAACAGTCACAGCCCTTAAGGCTAAACAACACACCTGATACACTTGTAATAGGTGACTCTATCGTCAGGCACACTGACGTCCCGCTCACCAGGCTGAACAAGGAGAAGGTCACGGTGAGCTGCCTGTCGGGCGCTAGGATCCGCCACATAACACAAGCACTCAGGTCACTCCAAGGCAAGTACAAATATGACTCAGTCATTGTCCAGGCTGGTGTGAATGACCTGAGATGTACCTCCCTGGACTACATGAAAAGAGACATAGAGAAGCTCTCTGAGCATGTAGCCCAGGCTGGTATGACCCTGACCTTGAGTAGCATCTTACCCTCACCAAGAATGATGCCACAATATGAAGACAAGATGATCAATTTCAACAATTGGCTTAAGTACTGGTGTCATTCAAAGGGTATCCAATGCCTGTCAGCCTGGGATGACATGCTCGACAAGCCATGATGCTTCACTAGGGACGGCTTGCACCTGTCACCCATGGGATTCTGGATATTGGCAAAGGCTCTTGCTACCCCCATAGTGCATTTTTTTAGGCAAGACTCAAAAGGCAAACCCACCTCCATAGGTATCACAAGAGATAAGAAACTAAGAGTAATGCTACTCAATGCTAGAAGTCTAAACCTCAAGATGCATGCACTCGAAACTCTCCTTAGCATGGAGAACATAGATATCTGTGCAGTAACAGAAACCTGGTTCTAGACTACCGAGAGCACCCCAGCACTACCAGGTTATACCTCATACCATGCTTTTCGGCCCCAAAACTTGGACCAAACCACCAAAGGAGGGGGAGTATCAATATTCGTCAAAGATACCCACACCTCCAGGTTGGTGGCACAGCACAAAGCATCAGAGACTATCCATGTGAAACTAACAGTGGGTAAAACTGCCTTCCAGTTTATAGACTGCTAGAGACCACCCTCCCAAACCCAGGAACGCTACTCGGCCTTCCTGAGAACACTGGAAAATATGAACGTCTCTCCAAACACCATTATATTGGGTGACTTCAACTACCCAAACATAGACTGGGAGCATTACTCTAGCTCCAACACCCTAGCCCAAAGGTTCCTAGAATTTATAAACTCAAATGCTATTGAACAACTTGTTACCACTCCCACAAGAGGGGAAAACATACTGGACCTGATCATCACCAACACGGGGACTCTATGCTCCAGACCAGAAGTGTATCCCTCACTGGTAAGATCAGACCATAAACTAATCTCACTGGATATTCACATCCCGACCCCACCCCCTGCCCAGAAAACCACAGTGAAAAACTTCTCTAAAGCAAATTTCACACTCCTTAAAACCAAGGTGGAATCCTTCAAAGCCCCTGGGCCTGTGGAAAATATGGCCAAGACCGCAGAATCCTTTATAAACGCATTCTATGAACACCTTCAGGAAAGCATGGATCATGCAATCCCAAGTAAAACCAAGACCCAATCCTCCAAAGGCAGACGTCTTGTCTGGTGGACCCCAGCCATAAACAAACTATACAATAGAAGGAGGAAGCTACTACATGATAGAGCAAAATCCCAAAAAGGGAGGGCATCTCTGATCAGTATTAACAAAAAAGTACGGGCACTCATAAAATCATCTAAGGCCAGCTTTGAGAGAAAAATTGCACAGGACACTAAGGATAATCACAGGGCTTTCTTTAGTTATGTTAGGAACCTGGGTGGGAATTCCCAGATATGCTCAGAATTAGTCCAAAATGACAAAAAATACACCAAACCCACAGACATTGCCAACATCCTAGCTGACAGGTTCAGCGCAAACTTCTCCCCCCCACCCCACCAAAAGGGCAAATATCTATCCCAGCAGAGTGCTGCCCTCCTGACATCTCAGATGCTCAGGTAAGAGCCGCCCTCTCCAAAGCAAAAAACACAGCATCAATGGGACCAGACGGTGTCCCGGGCTGTGTCCTACATGAACTCCAAGAAGAGCTAAACCCAAACATAAAACTACTGCTCAATCTCAGCCTTACTACAGGATATGTACTAAAAGAGTGGCGTACAGAAACAGTGGTCCCTCTCCACAAAGGTGGTGCCTCAACGGATCCTGGAAACTATCGCCCCATAAGCCTGACTAGCTTGGTCTGCAAAGCTATGGAAAGGATCATCATGGACCTCATAAATAAAGATATTGGGGACCTACAGACACTGGATCCTACCCAGTTCGGCTTTGTTAAAGGCAGATCCTGCCTCTTAAACCTGGTCAATTTCTTTGAAACAGTCACCAAGGCCATTGATGAGTGGACAGTGGTCCACACAGCATACCTGGACCTCGCAAAAGCCTTCGATAGAATACCCCACTTGGGCATTATAGATAAGCTCACCAGCTTAAATATAAATGCCTATGTCACTAGATGGGTTGCAAACTGGCTCAAGGACAGAACCCACATGGTTAGAATTGCTGGAGCCATGTCAGACTCCAAACCAGTTACAAGTGGCATCCCACAAGGCTCAGACCTGGGACCTCTCTTGTTCGGTATATATTTCTCAGAGTTACAGGCCAACATGGAAGGACTGTGGCTGACCAAGTTCGCAGATGACTGCAAACTGGGCGCCATAATTGACTCTCCAGCCGACACAAGCATCCTCCAAAAGGGCCTCATAGAAACAGACAACTGGTGCCAGAGCCGTTGCCTCAAGCTAAATGCCAAAAAGTGTATAGTCATCCCCTTTGGCAAAAACAAAGTGCCCACAAATTACCACATAGGTGGTAATCCATTAAGTACAGAAGAAGTAATTAGGGACCTGGGGACCCAAGTTGATAGCAATCTCTCATTTGACAACCACATGGCCAAAGTGGTTAGAAAAACATTTTATATAGCCCACCTAATCATGAAGGGATTCACATCTAGATCAGGGGAGGTCATCGTGCCTCTTTACTCATTCCTCATCAGGCCCATAATTTAGTACAATGCTCCTTTTGGGATGTACCTTACCAGACACCTGCAGCAACTGGAAAGACCCCAAAAGTACCTCACCAAGAGGATCAAAGGGCTCAAACAGATGCCATATGCTGCCCGGTTAAAGAAACTCCAGCTCTACTCAGTGGCATACCGCCTGCTCAGAGGCGATCTGTGCCTGACATATAAAGCCATGTCCAACCTGGAATTAATGGACATGCTGCACCTCAGAAAATCCAAATCCCATTGAGCTATGCGCTTGAGAGGTTTGAACCTCAGCACTGAAATAAATAGGACCTGTTGGAGGGACAGATTCATAACCCAGAGGCTCCCTTCACTCTGGAATAAAATCCCAGTCCAGGTTAGGCAGAGTCCCTCATTGACTCTCTTCAAGAGGAATCTTGATGAGTGGATGGGAGATTGTAGGTTTACCCCGGGTATCACTTCTGTCTCACTGTTAGACAGAGGCACAGTATACTAACCTCAAAAAAGGGCATAGCAAAATTAATTTAAAATGGGTGGCGAAAGCCAGACACACTCTGGCTAGGCTTATAAATGCCCTAGGGCAGATAGCCTAGTATGAACCTATGAACCTATGATTGTCGGACATAATTATGTCCCATATTTTATGTAATATTTCCATAAAATACCTATTTCTGTATGTAAAATACCTAATTGATACAAGAAACAGAATAAGCAACTAAATTGCTACAACAATAAGCCTTCATTTAGGCATAAGACTAAAGTACTATCCTTTGTACTGACTGTGGGTATGTGTTGGCTAGTAAAATCTGATGTGTTTCCTGAAAATGTCCCACATTGCTCATTTGAAAAGGTGGCAACCCTACCAATGGTCAGAGCATTCACTCAATATCTGCCCATTCGCAGTCCAAGTCGGCCGTGCCTGGATGGTCCAAAGATGAACGGGTATTACCCGTGTCTACTTACCATGTCATAAAAGATAAGTATTTGCTTGTACCTATGTGCATGAAGTACAGCATGTGGAAGATCAAAAATACTAGGGTTGTCCTCACAACCATATTGGTACCAGAGATATGTAGTGTACACAATGTGTTCCATTGTCTGTGCCATGGGCTATCGACCAGAGAAGGGATGGATGGTGTGTGTGGAATATGGGGGTGGGGGTTACGGTTAATGTAATAATTCACCAAGTGGATACTGGGCTGGATGCACAATAGGTGAACTGGAGGTGTACGAGGGAGAAGTGGGTGAATCAGAAAGAAAACCAAAGAACAAACATTTACATCTGCAATACAACCTGACAGGCCATACTGTAGAACACAATCCCATGAACATATGAACATTAAAATGTGCGATACACATGTACAGAAACGTTAGTGGCTCACACTCACATAATGGTCTGGCCTGAATTGAGCCATCCAACCCCAACACACCTGGATACATAATTGAATACCTATCAACCCCTCCACAGCATACCACCCCCCCCTTCCTGAACGTCCACCAAAACCACCCATACTCGGGCTGCTATCTTGCCCATAGTGACCCCTACTCATATCTAGTAGGCGGTCTCACCCTATGCAGTTGCAGGATTGCAAAATATTTATCCCTCGCATGTATAACCCTACCTCATTTTCTTAAATCCAAAAGAATCGAGGTCATTGGTCTGCAAAATTTTTGGATATCCCTTATGGGATAGGTATCTGTTCCAAAAATTAGACTTGGTGGCAAGACACAATGTCCAGTCCTGCAGACATCTGGACACAAGTTGTATGAGCAGTAGTTGTCCACAACCCTGCTCAGCCTTTAGCCAGACCTGCAGAGCCTATGACCTGGGATTAAACACCTGACCATGATGCACGTCTCACCACGGGAATATATACCTTTCACATGTTCACATGAAGCATCCCCATAGCCATCTTCCAAATAGTACATGTCCACAAATTGTATACCCCGTCCAGGTTCCTCGTCATAATGATGCACAAAACCCCTGTATACAAATGGTACAGGTACCTCCAGTATGCGGTCGTTCATATACATGGCCATGTATAACTCCAGATATGTAGTCATATATCTATAAACATGCATAGTTATATTCACATAGCTACACATCACACATACGTGCATATAAATAGTTGTCAAGTATATGTCCAATCTATAAATATGTATACTTGCAAATGTATACCTATGTGTCTCAGAAATGTATGAATAGTAACATGTACACCACCCGACTGTCACATTTGTTGCCAGTACTGTGGATTGCCAGTAGGAAAGTCATATAACCTAATTATCATCCATAGAGAATGTATCACGGATGGTTTAGTGGCAAAACCAGTGATTATGGTGTTCCTGTTCCCGGGTCCAAGCCATGCAAGGGCTACTTTTATATGAAGGTCACAATAATGGCAGTTGGATATAGAGTGATTAAGGCACTGTAAAGCAGCCGTAAATAGGGTTACCACCTGTCCCACTTGGCGAGGGACAGTCCCTCATTGGGCAGTTGTGTCCTGAACAAACAATGTAAAATGGCTGATGTCCTGAGATATGACAAAATTATTTCCTATATTTATGTAATAGTTGCATAAAACAGTTATTCTGTATCTGAAACACCTAAATGTTATCAGAAATGGAATAAGCAACTAAAATGCTACAAGAATAAGCTGCCATTTAGGCATAAAAGTGAGGTTCTGCCCTTTGTACTGCCTGTGGGTATGTGTCGGCCTGCAAAATATGACGTTTGTACCAAAAATGTCCCACCTTAGCCATTTGAAAGGGTGGCAACCCTATATATATATATATATATATATATATATATATATATATATATATATATATATATATATATATATATATATATATATATATATATATATATATATATATATATATATATATATATATATATATATATATATATATATATATATATATATATATATATACATATATATATATATATATATATATATATATATATATATATATATATATATACAGAACAAACATGGGAACAGGAAAGCATTCATAACGAATGCGAAGGAAAATAACAGCGGAACACCCATATCATCTAGTGCTGACATATCAAGCTGGCCAATGGTGGCCGAAATCCCTGCACCTCTAATTGCAGGTAGGGTGCTAACAGTGGGAATAACCTTGTCCACGTGCTAAATCTGACTTTCAAATGGGTACAGGGCAGTCTCGGTCCCCAGTCGGACAAGCCTAAACACAGATAACCACATGAACATCCTGACAATGAAACACACCTATGTGCCAGGACTATAGGCTTTGGAGAACTGAATATACTTTGAGTGAGTCAACATGTGGCATGGGTCCAGAGCAGTAGGGAATGGCTCATGTGTAGTAGTGCGGTTTTCCCAACAGGAAAAGGGATGCCTGCTGTGTAAGTGAGGCATGTGTCCAGGTAACTATGAACCATGGGTATACATATAAATGAAGCAGAAGACCAATAGTGTAGTGGTTAGAGCATCCGCCTAATGAACAGGCATTCATGGTTCAAGTTCGACTATAGCACATATTATTTTCCTTGTGGAAAGAATGTCATTCTGCAGTAAAGCCGATATTAAAACAAGTAAAAGTGAACATGAGTATTGCATGGGATTATTAACCAGATCCCTTCAATCAAAGTGGCACTGTCATAATGAATAAGGCACAAATAAGCGACAGTAAACATATGTAACACACAGTAAGCATATGCGAGTGCGCCTGCGTGGGTGTAAGCAGCGCCCAGCATTGGAAATGTATATATGTATGTATAGATGCAATATATACATATATATATATATATATATATATATATATATATATATATATATATATATGTGTATATAGATATATATATATATATATATGTGTGTGTGTGTGTGTGTGTGTATATATATATATATATTTATATATATATATATATATATATATATATATATATATATATTTATATATATGAAGAATGAACGTTGTAACAATAAAGCATGCACAAGGATGTTTAGGGAATCAAGAGCAAATATGGTATTATATAGTGCTGTCAGCATATGTCATTAAAAGCTGCCCAGGAGTGAGTAGAGCATTGTTACTCACACCACAGGCAGGGATTTACCAGTGGGAGTAACATCGTTGAATTGCTAAGTCTACTTTACACACAGGCAGAAAGTAGTCCATGCTGGGACTACCAAAAATTGTAAAGCGCAACTGGCTGTACTTCATAACCCCAGGAAAGGCACGTATGTGCAAATATGACATGGCGGGAGAGCCTGTGAATACACGAGGTGGTACAAAATATGTGTAGGGCCCCAAATGCTCTTGAGAGGGCACTGTATAAAGGTGTGTCATGGCTGCGATAACAAGTGATAATTGAAGTTACGCGTGTAAATTCAACACGGGTGGGGGGGTGGAACTGTGCATATGAAATTATGGATCCAGGCATGCCAGAGTTGGATGGTCCGGTTCTAATGGACCGCCCTGTGGAGGTCAGCTAGTTCGTAATAGGTACATATGCATACACATGTAGACAACAATATGTAGAAGTACATTCTTTGTAACACATGCATTCCATTTGTAGACATAAATAATAGGAATGTGCACATACAAACATCGACAGTAGATGGAATAATAGGTTGAGCAGAAGAGGGACAGGTCAAATCACACTGTATCATATTCCGATTGCCATCAGTAATCTGTAAATGAACATATTGCGACATCTGTCCACAGTATAACGTGCTAAATACCAATTACAAGATAACTGGAGTGAAGTCTCAATGTCATAATGACTAAGGCACTAGTATGCTGGTGAAGCATATATAAACACCATTACGCATGTGTAAGTGCAAATGAGTGAGGAATGTATTGGTCTACAGACACACAGATGTATATATATTCATATATATATATATATATGTATAGACACACATATATGTATATATATATATATATATATATATATATATATATATATATATATATAGACACAAATACATATATAGATATATATATATATGTATATATATATATATATATATATATATATATATATATAGACAGCAAGATATAAATATGCATGTATGCATATATTAATGTAAATATATATATATATATATATATATATATATATATATACATATATGTCACAGTAAATATACATATGTATATACCTAGATTTTGTTACAGCAGTTACGGGTAATTTATGTTCAGACCGGGCATATGTTGGTGGGAGGTCCAATAAACAAACGTCTACCTCGCACCCACCCCCAGCTAGGCTGGTGAGACATACAGACATGCAATAAAGGTAAATACACCACTGCTTCCCAGACCACCAGCAGGAAACTACCAGTGGGAGAGATCTACAAGGTTTACACTTTAAACATGGACCGCGATGTACCTTGTGGGACACCAAAAATTTTGTTCTTGTAGCCAAGCCCTGTAATGATTGCTGTGACCAGGATGTAGCTGTACATGGAACAGTAGGTTGTGCAAGCCTGATAACACATGGGTTGACACAACGTATGACATGTGTCTCAACATGGGGAGAATGGGCAGTGTGTAGGGGTGTGTTCATACCCCACCTGCGTCCACAGTAAGGATGAGTGCTGTAGAGGAGTGGCAGGCAGGGGAATTATGGGTACACGATTATGTGCCTAGGTGCGCAGGTGTTGGCTGGCAGAGATGTATTAGGACCACCCCATGGATGTAATTAATATTCCTATGTGGGTATTGCAGACGCCCATGCCTCCCAAACCTTAAGAGCACATCTACTGGATAGTCCGTACACCATTGGGGGAACGCATAGGGACCATATCACTGAACTGTCCCCGATTACCAGGGACGTCCGTGATTATGAATCAGAATCTAACACAGTCGCAACTAAACCCTCCTAGAACTAGTGATAATAGTAGGACAGGTGGCGGAATACACCTAATGAATAATAACAACATGTAAGAGTCATAATCAGCATGTACCTCAGACAATGTGTATGCATACATATGCTCTGGGACTGGCAATGTGTCAGATTAATAGCACCAAACATCTAAATGTGTCCCTGAGGTTGTTATGTAGTGTCCCTGATTCAGTGTTCATTCTTCCCCATTCGTATGAGAGGTCTGCTAGTGACAGAAAGCACATATTCCGCCGACTACCTTAGAAAGATGATAGAATAATAGGTTGGGGTTACCACCTGTCCACCTTTGTGAGGGACACTCCCCTTTGGGCAGTTGTGGCCTGCAAAATAAATGTAATTATGGCACATTTCATGTGATTTAAGGCAAAAATTTCCTGTATTGTCTGTAGTAGTTGCATAAAACAATTATTTTGTATCTGAAACACGTAAATGTTATAATAAACAGTATAAGCAATTATAATGCTACAAGAATAACCTTTTATTTAGGCAAAACAGTGAAGTACTCTCCTTAGTACTGGCTGTGGGTATGTGTTGCCCTGCATAATCTGATGTCTCTACATACAGGTCCTATAGGGTTGCCACCTTTCTAAATGGCCAAAGTGGGACATGTTCTGTAGAAATGTCAGACTTTCCAGGGCAAAACATACCTACAGCCATGCATAGTACAGAATTATACTTATTTGCACAAATAAAAGCTTATTCTAGTAACATTTGAATTGCTTATGCTACTTCACATAACATATAGAAGTTTCATATATTAAATAACTTTTCCATGCAGCTATTAAAGAAACATAGAATATAATATTGTCCTGTAATCAGGACATTTGTTATGTCATGATTATTTTTGCAGGACACAACTGCCTAAAGAGGGACTGTCCCTCGCAAAATGGGGCAGGTGGTAACCCTAAAGTCCCACCATAGCCAATTGAAAAGGTGGCAAACCTATAATAGGTATGCGGTAGCATGACTCGGCCGATGGATGTGGCCCCCAAAACCCAATTATTTGTCTGTATTGAAGAGTCTTGGTTCCCATGTATCAGCCAGATGGGAGCAGATTGTATGAGGGACACAAATAATATGATTAATTCACTGGATAGGCAGCTGATTCCATACAGTCGAATGCCATGTTAGTCGAACACCTAATGGGCAGCCATTCCCGATACTGTAGACATATAGTCCAATGCAATAGGCATCACAAGGTAATATTGTGGTCCTCGCTCCCACCCAGGGGTGTGAGTGACAGATGTAAGCACCAATGTCGGTACATTTGCAAGTGCGGGAGCGAGCGGGTGTAAGCGTGTTTGGCTACCAGTATGCGAGTATTGCACTGGTAAAGCAATGTAGAGGCTAACCGAGTGTAAGAAGCTGTAACCAGAGTTCAGCAGTGCTTAACAGCATGCAAACCCACGCACACCCACTCCCAACTTCTGTTATGTGCCTTACTCTCTCCGTATCCAATGGGCTTGTTCTGCCCTGCAACCAAATAAATGTCCTTTGCAAGGGTTGGTACCAGGATCCTGCACACACAGCTAATGTGAATTACCAGTATGCCATGGCAGATATACAGACAATGGACAGTACCACAAATGGGGTTGCCACCTTTTCAAATGCCCAAAGTGGGACATTTTTTGTAGAGACATCAGATTTTGCAGGGCAAAACATATCCATGGCAAGTACAAATGAAAGAACTTCACATTTTTGCCAAAATAAAAACTTATTCTCATAACATTTGTGTTGCTTATTCTTTTTCTTATAACAATTAGGTGTTTCAGATACAAAATAACTGTTTTATGCAACAATTAAAGAAAATACAGGAAATATTTTTGTCCTAAAATCTCAGGACATTTGCAATTTTTTCATTTTTTTTGCAGGACACAACTGCCCAAAGAGGGACTGTCCATCGCAAAATGGGACAGGTGATAACCCTAAAAACATATCATACAGCACAGTAATTCAACAGTATAGGAATGAACCGGCAGATATGTCTGGACCACTGGTGTTTGCAGACATGGCCTACATGTGTTTAGGTGTGTGAGCATGCCCAGTATGACCATTCAGTATGTTGTCGACTGACATTGCCTTCATACCTTCAAGTGTGTGAGCATGCCCAGTATGACCAACTGTATCGCATGTGTTACATGTCCAGGTAGTCTGTACTGTGGTGCTGACCTTTGCATTGTACACTGACAGGTGGCATGCTGTGTCTGCAGGGTATCCATCGGTCATGTGGCATTGACTGTTGCTACATTTCTGTATAGCGGGGGGGGGATACCTGACTGTATCTACATTCCTACACAGGAACGGGGGGGCACACCTGACTGTTGCTGTATGTGTATGTTAGATGGGGTCACACCTGACACTTGTACACATTTGCTAGTACCGTACTTGTATGTCAGGCACTCCATTTCAGTGTGTAGACCTACCTATTGTGCTGGCTAGAGGCATAACAGTGTACTACAGATTATAGCTTTAATTACCAACATATTAGTTTCTGACTTCCTAGTAATCACAACCTACATCCAACTGCCTGGCCTGCTGTAGTCTGTCTGTGTGGGTCTGTGGGAGGGCTTACCCATAGGGGCACATTCAGAGGCCATAGTACAGCATTTGTTTGTGTCGGTGTACACCTGTGCAGCTGGTTGAGACTTGTCTGGGCTGTATGGACACACATGATGCTCACCCCATTACACGCAGTGGGTTTTGTCACCATGTGTAGTACTGGCTACTATGGTGACTCCAGTATGTGTTCCAGATATCATGGTGTCACTATGGGCGTCAACTAACTGTCTGCTGCCTTAACATTCAGCCACCCAATTTCCTTGCATGCTCACATCCATATCATAGCTACATGTACCAACACATTCTACTACATCTGGCAATTGGTAGGTTGATTGACTTACCTTGAGGGTGTGCCAGACATGAGGATGGTGCTGGAGGGCTGCCTATGTCAGATGCACATAGTACACTCCCTATACATGGCTAAGTACAGGTAGTGTCAGGTTTGGCATCCCTTTTACTGTCTGGGCGAGTCAGAGAGGATGACATTTCCTGGGTCCCTACTGTGTCAGTGCATATGCTATGGGTTGCCTCTTTGCCAAGGCCAGGTCATACTGGGCATGCCACCTTCTGCCTACTGGGTCAGGCTCAGGTTGTTCCTCCTCTGAGTCACTCTGTCCCTGTACAGGCCTTGGCATTGGAGGGGGGCTGTGTGGCCCTGCCCCATGCCGTTCCTGCTACAGCTGTTTCTGCAGGACCATATTGTGTAGCATAGCACATACCATAACAATTTGGGTGCATGTAGCTGGTGAATACCGAAAGGCTCCACCAGATGTGTCCAAACACTGGAACCGTGACCTGAGTATCCCAAACACACTCTCTATTATATGTCTGGCCTGTGCGTGTGCCTCATTACGGCGTTGTTCAGGTGTGTGTGCATTTCTGATGGGTATCATCAGCCACGACTCCATTGGGTACCCAGCATCCCCCACTAGGTGACCATAGGGGATGTCCATATTGGCAAAGCTGTGGCACAGCTGCATCAGATGCTATATATCTGAATCGTCATAGCTTACAGGGCAACCAGCACACACATTCATATAATGCCCTGGGCATTGCATATGACCTGGCACTTGATGGAGGAGATGCCCCTGTGGTTGATGTAGGCCCTACCCTGCTCACTGGGTGGTGCTTTGATGCATATGTGCATGCAGGCTATAGCACCCACTACCCCAGGGTAGTCTGCTGTTTGGTGGAAGAGATGCATATTGCTGGTCAACACCTCACGTGTTTTGAGGAAATGTATGTGCTCACTGGCATGTGCTGACATGGCATCCAGGAGCTGGTGGAATACCCTGGATGCTGATGCCTGTGAGATCCCCATGATATCCCCAGTTGTGCAATGGGAGGTACCTGTGGCTAGTATACCTAGGCCTACATATACCTTGGTATCCATTGGGATGGGTTCCCCTCAGCCTGTTTGATGTGTCAGGTGTGGCCGGCACAGCTCAACAATCTGTTGTAGGAGGTCTATGTCCACCCTATACCACTCCACTATCTTCAGCTCATGTAGCCCCTGGTAGGTTATCTTGGGTCTGTACACTCTTCTCTATCCCCTCACAGAGGGTTGTTTAGCAACATTCACATCTTCACCACCCTCAGCCTCTTGCACATGTTGGTCTATGTTGCCTGCTGCAGCCCTTCTCATTTCATAGGTGTGTTTGATAAAATTTCCCCGCATGTATACACCGGTGGTGTAGAGTGTGGAAAAACCAGAGGGGAAGGTGTTTGCTTAGTTTATAGTAGCGTTCTGGGCTGGGCTGGTCTGCTGCCCCTGTAATCGGCTGATTCTGATACATATCACCTGTCGGCTCAGCTAGTTCGCCTTGATTACTCTCCTACTGCTGTTGTCCCTCCCAATTGCACTAGACAGATATAGACACAACCCTAGATTAGCTGTGCTACGCTAGGAGCAATCCTGAGCCACAGGGCTCCAATCCACGTACAGTATGACTGACACCCCCCCATGATGTCACCTATATCCAAGTCCTGCACCCGGCTATCTATACCCATACACTCTTGAGACCTGCTTCACACCCTGGGGATAGCGGGGATTCACTATTCTTTACCTCATTTGCAAAGTATTGCCTTCTAATGTTAAGTTACATGACTCATACTGAGTCTCCCCAAAACTATCCACTGCTTACCGTCGCGCCGACCCGCACACAACTGCTTAAACGTGCCTTACTCACACCGTATTCAATGGCCCTTGTTCTGCCCAGCAACAAAACAATCTGCCTCTGCAAGGCTTGAAACCAGGACCCTGCATACCACAGATGATGTGTTTTACCACTAATCCATGGCAGATATACATACATTGTAGGTTATCATGTACAGATCATCCAGCACAGGCATTCAACAGTATAGGACATGTATTCCATCACGTAGATGTATGTGTTAATGTCTATATATATATATATATATATATATATATATATATATATATATATATATGTGTTTATATATATATATATATATATATATATATATATATATATATATATATATATATATATATATATATATATATATATACACTCATACATAGATATATAATATATATCTCAAGAACAAACCTCGTGACACCAAAGCATTAGACAAGAATGAAAAGAAAACCACCAGTGCCTCCTGTATTATGAACTGGTATTAATCCCAAGGCAAGTGTGTTTCTGTGTGACACACGGGTTCAGACTGTAGTCAGGGTAATATTAGGGTTGCTGCCTTTACTCACCAGGCATATTGCCAAATTTATGGGTATGTCTTGCCAACCCAGTCTCTTGGCTGATTGTGACATTTATGGGCACTATATAGGAAAACAACAAAACATACACCTCAACACATCCAGTAGCTAGCCACTCACAGCCACCAACACATAGGATATGACTGGCAAATGCATACAGCTGCCATGCTTTGGAATAGAACACCCACCTGACTATGTTTTCACACTACAGCATTATGCAGTTACAGAATGCGCTATCGAGATTACTGGGACACAGCAATCCCAGAGGAGTATTCCTAGGTGGGTGCATCATCAGCCTTGGCAAAGCTGAGTATAGGAATCATACTGAGTGTGAGTACTCTAAAAAGCAATGTTCTGTCCACCAGCAGATGGATGGACACACACAGTTCGCATGTCTGGGATTAGAACACTGACCTAACTAATTTATCACACTATAGCAGTACTCAGTTACAGAATGCGCTACCAAGATTAGTGGGACACAGCAATCCCAGAGGAGTATTCCTAGGTGGGTGACATCATCAGCCTTGGCAAAGCTGAGTATAGGAATCGTACTGAGTGTGAGTACTCTAAAAAGCAATGTTCTGTCCACCAATAGACAGACGGACACACACACACACACACACACACACACACACACACACACACACACACACACACACACACACACACAGTTGGTATGTCTGTGATTAAAACACTGACCTAACTACTTTATCACACTATAGCAGTACACTGTTACAGAACATGCTACTGAGATTACTGGGACACAGCAGTCCCAGAGGAGTATTCCTAGGTGGATGACATCATCAGCCTTGGCACAGCTGAGTACAGGAATCGTACTGAGTGTGAGTACTCTAAAAAGCAATGTTCTGTCCACCGGCAGACGGACGGACACACACCAGTGATGGGATCAGAACACCTGTCTATCTACAGATCACTATTACAGTACTACGCAGTTACGGGTTGTGCCACACAGATTACACATTCCGAAGCAGTCATCATGACTTTCTAGGATTGCAGACTACAACAGAGATGCTGACAGTTACATTGTACATAGCTGTGAACCTGTGTGTGTACAGTAGGAGTCCATCCAGAACAGGAGTATGCCCTTCTGTGGAATGGATGACTGCTATCACTATACAGTGTTACACTCACCATGCTCATACACATAGTAGCACATAACTTACACAAGGTGTCAGTGGGCATGCTCACACACTTAATAGCACGGGGCTCTTTGGAATGCACTATGAGTCCACATACACAGGGTTCTACTGGGCATGCTCATACACTTTGTAGCACAGGGCTGTTTAGGATGCACTCTGATTCTGAACACGGAAGGCCACAGTAGCTATGCTCATACAGTTAGATGTACAGAACATGTTGTAATGGTCTCCGGTGTTAGTACTTGTCATTGTTAGCAGGAATGGTGCACTACATGTATCTGACACTGATCATCTACACAATACCTGCTGCTGTCCGACACCTTAGATGCATCAGTCTGTAACAAGCACAATACTGCCACTTGCAGTGATTTCATGCTGGGAATAGCAACTTCTTGACCAACACAATGATCCAATGCCCTGCTGTAATTACATGGTTGTCCAGTGTCTGTCAGTCTGGGATGACATGACTGACAGAAGGCAAGCCTTTGTCACAGATCACATGCATCCATGATTCTGGGGAGTGTTGATAATACCCCGTTCGCATTTCCCCATATAGTGCCATTCCAAGGCATATGACCTAAACACAGGATAACACCCTGACACCTAGAAGACAATTGCATTGTATGCTTATGCTAACCAATGCTAGATGTGTTTCATAGATTCATAGATTCTTACTAAGCTAACTGCCCTTGCGAGCCATTTTAAGCTTAGCCAATTATCCCTTGTGAGACTCAAACCCTGCACCTTGTGTTTGTAAGGCAAACACCTTAACCATTAGGCCACCCTCCCAACCCATTATTAACCCATGTGATTGCTGTCGTAATCACAGCTGTTCACTGTTGAACCTACAATGGGGAATACTGACATCTGTGCAGTAAGGAACACCTGGCTGATGGCTCTGTTGTACATAATAGCACTACTACCATATAACTCAGAACCAGATATGTGGGCCGTAACATTGGTATGGACCATTCCAGGTGGTGGTGTCCCCACATTCATAATGGCTACTCACATGTACAGACCAGTACTCCAACATATATCATCACGGGTCTACTTTGCTTCATAGAATGGCATTTCGTCGAACTTTCATTTCACTGAAAGTTCATTACATCAACAAGCATTTTAACTATATATATGAACTCCAGGGTCACACAACATTGGGGAAGGGGGCAAATGCTTGTCGATGTAATGAACTTTCAGTGAAATAGTCGAACTAAATATCATTCTATAAAAGTAGACCCATCATCACAGATGAGCCAGGTGCAGGTCACAGTGTCAAAAGCTGCATTCTAGGATGTAATCCTCAGACACCACCATGTCCTCAGACCATCAACACACATCCATACATGTGGTATGACATATAATGGAACAACACCACATAATCTTTGACTGGTGGACCGTACCTAGCCCTACAACAACTGTGCAGAGTACCCATGTACTGACACAGTTACACTATGTGTTATGCAATGCAATGATACCACTGTTTGTAACCAGGTCAGCTGTACACATACCAGGGTCCATCAGATACTGACAGCATTAACAGAGGACTGTTGCTGTGCACCACTGACTGTGTACACAGCCTGACATGCAGCTATGATTGTACTAGATGTTTATGTGGGGGGCAGATTCTTTTGACATTTGTGTAGGATATAACCTGGAATGTGGACAGGTCCCATGCAGCCTGCATGTATGGCATTAGAGAGTGCAGCTTATACCTGCATAGTTGTTATTACAGGGGATCTGTAGTGTACATGGATATATGAATGTGTACCTGTTGGGGGGAGACAGTGTGTTTATGTTATCCAATACCCTATCTGGCTGAACAGGTGCTATTTCCATAGGTGCAGTACCTCACATGCCATAGTGCTGTGAAGCACAGCAGGTCTTGTTGTTGCCATTATGTTTCATGAAACAGCTATGGAATCCTCTGTGTTTGGCCTCATAATATGTGGATGAGTAGTTTCACAATAGCATTGCGTGGCATTATATGGTGTATCTGCATCTTACTGAGGCTGACCATGGATCAACTTCCACTCATGTGTGTTGACCCTTGCAACAGTTACTACCTTCTGCGGTACAGTTTAAGGCAGGGTACCACTGGGTTTCCTTCATGGTTGTGTTTGTTTGAATCCTGTTTCTGTTTCAATGGCACGATCGCTGCACATATGTGAGTGCCTAAAGTGCATTTCTGTAGGACCCAGCACAGTCACCACTTCACTCTTAAGGAGCATAACATTGGCTTTGAAGACTGACCATGTGTGGCATACTGTTAGCTCTGTTCGTGTGACTTTGGAGATCCAGGTCTTTGGTGTTGATGACATCCAACATGCATTGAGCACATGTGTCGGTACATGATGAGTCTTCCCGGTTCATAATGGGATAGCTGAGTGGCCATGATTATGGTGACCTGTCTCACAACCAGTATTCCCCATTACAGCACAATAACAGTTGTGATTTCTCAGGCATGGTGGATGATATGTCACAAGGTGCAATTTGGATTACACTTTGGCACAAAGGGTAGTTGCTCAGCATAATGCATCTTTCGTTGTGCAAGTGCAACTTGCATGGGGGTGTACATATCCCTCAGGAAGTTGGACACACCTGTGGCCCATGTGTTCCAATGAAGGATGTTGGCCAAGAGGTGGGGTATGTGTTATAACATGGTCATGCAGGGGTACTTTCCAAAGCATTGAACCATATCTCACTCACTGCACAGTTATGTTCTCCATGTTTCGGATTGCCGTAAGTGAGTCCATATTGAGTACCTGATTTGTATCATTAAGTAGCAAGACCCACAGTTTATTTCTTGGCTGTCACTGTTGCACCAGTGGAATTTCACTTGAACCTGGCATGATGAGGGCACTATAGGGGATGCATGGACCTTTGCCAGTATCCAGATTCTCAGGGGTGACAGGTGCAGACCCTGTCTGGCAAAGCATTATGGTCTATCAACCATGTTATCCCAGGCAGAGAGATGCTGAATACACTGTGTATTACACCAGTAAATGTTATGATTGTGGAATACAATCATTGTCCCTGTACTGCTGCATCATTTTGGCCACTGGCAGGATGCTACCCAGGCCTTGGGACATACCCGCATGGGTTACATGACCTGACAGTTCCTACATGTGTTTCCATGCAGTCCAGGCTACTGCATCACAGGTTCTGCACAACAACATAGCATATGCCAGAGACATGTGTATAGTTCTAAAGGTGGTCAGAGTGTATGGGTATGTGGCTAGTTATGGCAGACAGGCAGTTGACAGTATATTTGCCCTCATAGATCTTGGAGTGTAACATAGTGCTAGGGTTTGCATTCACAAATGAGTACTGTTGGCCATGTTTCCAGCCATGTGTTCTGAGGTGTGACACAATTATGCGAACTATGACATACAGTCTTTGTATTCTGTTTGTGTATTCTAACTTGGGAGGCCTTTTGCTTGGCCAGATACTTAGAGACCTCTGTGGATGTGTGTGATATCTGGTGGAATGTGTGTGTGTCCTTACCGTGTTCTGGTAAGGGTATGTGTTGGTTGTGGTGATGAGATGCATGTGTTAACCTACACCACTTGACTGTCTAGTCCAGTCATGGGTATAGTATGGACTGACTCCAGGATCACCCCTGTAGCTACATCCCAGACAATGTCTGGGGTGTGGTGTTGGGCAGATTTGGCAGTGTACATGGCATAGAGAATGCATTCCCCCAGGATGGCCACATACACAAAGCTGACATTAGTAAACACCAGTAGCTGAGTAGTGGACATGCCTGTATGAGCATTCAGTACTACAAGTACCATGTACTGTATTTAGTATACTTACTGCTTATGAAGATATTTTAGACAGTGATGCTCACATGTAAATATTTGAGGTATGGACATGTCAACACTAGTTATTACAGGAACATGGTAGCTACCTTTAGTAGCAATCCCCCTCTGAGGGCCACATCACATCCTGATAGTTGATTACAGATGATGCAAGTGTGAACAGGGCTGTATCCTTGTCTGGGTATAAACTCACATACCCAACAGAACCATGTGCTCTGTTCGGCACAGACACCCACTCCCCACACAGAGTCAAATATCAATAGACTCTGCTGCCACTATCAACATGATCAGGATATAATCAGATAGTGTACACCATCACCTATGACGCTGCTATTACACATGGGCAGCAATTTCCTACATCTTACATGCCTACTGCAGATGACACACTGGAGTTAAAGATGATATGTACCCTGTTTCATTACCAGTACTGTCAACATATTTCCAAGCAGCTGTTAGTCTGGCAATGAGAGGTTAGGCTACACAAATCTACATGTTCAACCAGTGTGTCTCCACTGTCAATATCCATTCTATGTAGGTGTGCACATAGCCATTTGGCACAGCCCTGTAACAAGGGTCAGTACACATTTGCAGAACATGTACACATGCACAGCTGTCATTGATTGCAAACAATAGTAGAGAGGTGGATATTAAGCAAGGTGAACATTTAGGCAAGGCTCATAAGACAGACCCACCACCGTACATAGCACATGTAACCAGTTACTGAGCGTATTTCTACTCAACGCCGGATGTCTAAACCACACATTGCATGCACTCGAGGCACTCCTCAGTATGGAGAACATCAATATCTGTGCAGTAACAGACACCCAGTTTAAGGTTCTAGAGAGCACCCCAGCACCACCAACCTATAACTCATAGCACACCTTTCGGCCACAGAACCCAGACCAGAACACAAAAGGCGGGGGTGTATCCATATTCATCAAGGATACTCACACCTCCAGGTTGGTGATGCAGCACAATGCATCAGAGATCATCCAAGTGCAACTAACAATGGGCAATACTGCAATCCAAATTGTAGCTTGTTAAAGATCACCCACCATGCCCTGGACCTACATTTTGCATTTCTGTGGACACTGGAAAGTATGCGGGTCCAGCCAAACACCCCACTACTGGGTGATGTCAACCACCCGAACATTAACTGGGAGAACTACTCGCTCCACCCAAATGCCCTGGAACAACTGGTCTACACCCCCACCAGAGGGAACAACATATTGGACCTGGTCATCAGCAACATGTGCGACCAGTGTTCCACACCCAACGTCAGCCCCTCGCTGGTTAGATCAGACCATAGACTAATCACTCTGGATATTCACATTCCGCCCACAACCCCAAATAAGGAAACCACCGTGGAAATCATTTCCAAAACAGACTTTATGTTGCTTATGCCTGAGGTGGAATGGTTCACAGCCCCCATGCCACTGGACAATGCTGTC
This sequence comes from Protopterus annectens, assembly GCF_019279795.1. Classification (NCBI taxonomy): domain Eukaryota; kingdom Metazoa; phylum Chordata; order Ceratodontiformes; family Protopteridae; genus Protopterus; species Protopterus annectens. The sequence goes on from NC_056745.1 coordinate 1,242,159,198, forward strand.
CAAGATGCTGAAACCTATACAAAGGCACTCTATGATCATCTGCAGGAATGCATGGATCGTGCTATCCCAAGTCTAACCTAGACTCACTCCTCCCAGAACAGGGAACCAGTCTGGTGGACCCCTGCCATACACAGGCTCTACAACAGTAGGAGGTAAAAAGTACAGATAAGAGCGCAATCCCTAGAAGGACAGACATCCTTGATCAGTATCAGCAAGAAACTATGATCCCTCATGAAATCATCCAAGGCTAGCTTCAAAAGACAATTTCCCAAGGACCCTACAGACAACCACAAAGTGTCCTTTAGTTATGTCAAGAACCTAAGTGAGAACTCTCAGATCTGCTCAGAGTTGGTGCAGACTGGCACAGAATACACTGACCCAACTGATATTGCCAGCATTTTGGCAGACATGTTCAGTGCAAACTTCACACCCCTCTCAACCCCTACACAGCCCTTAACCATACCAGATGAATGTATGGCCCCAGCAACCACTGACACACAGGATGAAACAGCCCTATCCAGAGCCATACATACAGCCTCAATGGGATTGGACAATGTCCCAGGCTGTGTCTTACACGAGCTACAAATGAACTGACCCCTCACTAGAACACACTGTTCAGACACAGACTCTCTACAGGCTACATACCCACAGAGTGGTGCACAGCAACAGTGATCCCACTCCACAAAGGTGGCACCACAATGGACCCCTAGAACTATTGCCCTATAAGCCTGACTAGCCTGGTCTGCAAGGGCTATGGAGCGCATCATCATGGTACTCATTAACAGAGACATTGGGTACCTCCAGACACTCTACCCAACCCAGGTCTGCTTGATGTGTGCAGATCATGCCTACTAAACCTGTTTGGGGTCTTACAGTCACCTAGACTTTAGGGGTGGGGTGTGATAGTTCATACATACTACCTGGACCTCGCTAAGGATTATGACACTATTTGCATCTAGACATACTGAGGTTATTGTGCCCCTTTACTCATCACTCATCAACTCCCTCATCGAGTATGCTAACCCATTTGGGATTTACCTCAGATGACACATCCAACAGCTGGTGAGTCCACGAACATACCTTGCCACGAGCATTACTGGCCTCAGACATGTGCCCTATGCTGCCAGACTGCATGACCTCTTGTATTACTCAATGGCATCTTGTTTACTCAGAAATGAACTTTGCTGCCCAACAAAGCCATGTCCAAGTCAGGCTTAATGGATATGCTCCACCTATGGGAATCCATGTCACAGTGAGCCACACACACTGTAATGAGCTACACCTTGCCACAACCAAAACTGGAAGATGCTGGAGTGACAGATTTCTGTCACGGGTACTCCCCATTCTTTGGAACTACATCCCTGATTACATTATACGGAGCCCCTCAATAACACACCAGGGAATCCTTGAAGAGTGGGTGGGGAACAGTGGATACATCCCAGGGATCCCACAATTGGCTCTGCTCCACAGAGGGACAGTTAGTTAATCAATGGGGTGGCGACAGCAGACACATTTTGGTTAGGCTTATGAATGGCCTCGGGCAGTTAGGCATGTACCTACCTATGTACCTATGAACCTATACATACAGTATCGACACATGCTGATAGCTTAATTTACTGTTCCGGTATTGACTTACCTTGTGCCAATGGCAGTTGTGTGTACAATAGCTGAGGACTGCCTATGTAGGATGCACACAGTAGACCACCTATACATGACAATTTACAGGTGGTCGTGTGTGTGTGCCATCCATGTTTACTGTGTGTGCAGGTGGAGAAGGGTCAGTCCATAGGGGCCTACACTGTCAGTGTGTGTGCTATACGTTCCCTCTTTGCCAAGGCATGGGCATACTGGGCATGCCTCCATCTGCCTACTGGGGCTGGCACAGGGTGTTTGTGGTCCAAGTCCCTCTGTGCCTGTGGTGCCTTTGGCAATAGTGGTGGGCTGTGAGGGCCTTCACCATTCTGTCCCTGCTGAAGCTGTTTCCGCAGGATCATATTATGTAGCATGGCACATACTATTAAGATGTGGGCACACATGCCTGGAGAGTACTGCAAGGCTCCACCAGATATGCCCAAACAATGGAACCATGATTTCAGCATCCCAAACACACACTCTATGATGATTCTGGTTTGTGCGTGTGCCTCATTATGGTGTTCATGCATGGGTGTGTCTGCATTTCTGATGGGAGTCATCATCCACAGTTCCAGTGCATAGCCAGCATCTCCCACCAAGTGGCCATATGGGATGTCCCCCCTGGCAAATACCCGATACAGCTGTGAGGCATGCCAGATGTGGGAGTCATGGTAGCTTCCAGGGCTGCCAGCACACACATCCATGATAATGCCCTGGGTATTCACATGACCTGGCAGTTGATGGAGGGGTATCCCTTGCAGTTTATGTAGCACCTACCCTGCTAACCAGGTGGTGACTTGATGTGTATGTGTGTGCAGTCTATTGCACCCAGTACCTCCAGGTAGTCTGCCACATGGTGGAAGAGACGCATACTGCTGGCCAACTCCTCCTGCATTCGGGGGAAGTATATGTGCTCCTTGGCATGTGGTAACATGGCATTCAGGAACTGGTGGAGTACCCTGGATGCTGATGCCTGTGAAATCCCCATGATATCCCCAGCTAGCCTTTGAAAGGTACCTGTGGCTAGTATTCTCAAGCTTACACATACCTTCGTGTCAACTGGGATGGATTCCCTCTGTTATTTCTGGCTCTGAGGCATGGCCGGCACAGCTCAACAGTTTGCTGTATGGTGTCCCTGTCCACCCTGTAACTCTCTACTATCTCCAGATCATTTAGCCCCTGGTAGATTACCCTTGGTCTGAACACTCTTCTCCTCCTCCGGTGCCTGAGGTGGTTGTCAGCATCATCCTCCACACCACCTTCAGTCTCCAACACATGCTGATGAATCAAAGCTATGGCAGCCCCTAACATGTACATTTTAAAAGTTCCCTGTCTGTTTGCACCGATGGTGCAGAGTGTTTGGGAATACATAAGTGTGTGTGAGGTGCTTTCATACTTTATACTATTGTGCTTTGGAAGCTGCTGCTGTAATTGGGTGTGTATGCGAAATTCCAGCTGCAGGGTATCTTATTTATGGGTTTTACAGCAGGTACTGCTATTGTGAGGTCTTTGGTGTTGAATTACATGTAGCTGCCATGATTCACCTATTGCCCTTTACTTCACTTTTCAACCTGATTCCCCTCCCATTGTCAGGCATGCATCCAGCTGCCTGCTTTCTTGTTTTGTACTTTCCCAACCCAGGAGTGTGTTGCAAAATGTGTTCTGTAGTTGATCTACTGCAGGTTTGCTTTGTTCTGCTGTGACAGTTCTCTTTTCTTTGCAGTACGGCACCTCCCCTTTCCTTTTCTGCAGGTAGCTGCTAGCAGCCTTGTTAGCTGTCGTCAATGGCCCACTGTGAGGTCCTAGGTGTTAATTACTAATTTGTACTCCAATTACCATGCTGCAGCACTTCCTTATTGTCTTCCCGTAACCTTCCTGTTTCAGCTGTGGTGCATGCCACGCGCAGCCGTTGTCCAGGTTTCGAGTGCGTTTTCATCCACGTTCACATGCACTTTCGGTCACCTTGTGTGCTCTCAGATAAGCAAAGCTATGGCTACTTCCACACCTCTATCCTGCGGCTTTGCTTAGCAACAGGCAACCTGGATTAGCAATTATCCAATGTGCTTACAGCTACAGTGGCGCAGCCCTCTCTTGATGTCATGTTTACCTCCAGGCCACTCCTTGGTGATGCACCTCTATGCCGTGTGGTACATCCTTATGCCGGTGGGGCGTTTGCGATTCAGTATTACTTGACTCATTTGCATGGCATTGACTAGTAATTCCTAGTTACCATGCAGAACACTGTCACAAACTGTTATCAACCCTTGCACCATGGTTGTGGTATAGCATGCATGCCATTGACTATTATGGGGAATTCATGAATTGTGTTACATTGCAGTTTTATGACATCTAAATATATTTTCCTTGTGATCCCATTTGCGCACAGATGCACTGCAGTTTTACTTTGCATTAGTGTGGCCGTGACAGTAAATGTTATTTTTTATGTGTTGTGCATGTTTTTTTATGCCATTGGCTATATATTTAGCCATTGGCATATATTAACATTATCATACATAAGTTTGCTCCACTTTCATGGCTCCAATTTTATGTTTGAAAAATGTAAATCTTTTTTTTGGTTTACATTTCTGTATGCTTACACTACGCTTGCACTACTTCATGAATCGCTATATGCCTTCATTTGCATGCTACACTACTGTGCATGGGGTAATTAGCATACATGCTGCGTACGCTGGTAGTGCAGGTGGAAACAGCTCATACTTGAATTGCTCGGTGGCCATATTTGGTGTTAGAATGCCTACACTACGTGTGTACCTGGCGCTAGCTTCATGAATCCTGGGGAATGTCTATATCACTTACCTGTATGGCCTAAAAACACATACAGAGTGGTAAAATAAACACTATATAAATAGTATAAATTCCTACACTATATAAATAACTATAGAAATAAAAAAATACATCTCATAGTGATACCACAAGATTTACAGATTAAACTATAACATTTACACGTTTGATGATACACTATTATATATTATACATTTTAGATGTTATGAAATTTGATGTTATGGGTTTTAGATGTTATAGATGTTAGATGTTAGTCTCAATGTTTTGATTTTAGATGTTATGAATTTTAGATGTTTTGAAGGGAAACTGTTAAAAATGCAATTATTGCACCATTTTCACCCCTGATAGTCGTTGTGGCTGCCCGTGCAATCTCATGCAGCAGGTTTTCCAGTAGGCAAACTTGTATGCATCTTCTGTCTGTGTTCATGCTGCTCTTCATGGTTTTGATGATGAAACATCACTTGCATTTGTGTAAGTGCAATGCATGGCATGCAAATGTGATTAGCACTGTTACTCATGGCATTAACATGTAAACTCCATATAGGCTTCACACTAAGCCTACATGGAGACTATTGAATACCTAGAATGAATAAACACACACAAATAAACATACCCACAGACACACAAACACACAGACACACACACACACACACACACACACACACACACACACACACACACACACACACACACACACACACACAAAACAAAGCGGCACAGCCACAGAAGAGATTGACAGTTTTATTTCAGTAGAAATTTGTCCTTTCATACAAATGTTCCACCTGGAAATTATTAGTTGATTTAATCAAAGTTCAGTATCCAATTAAATTACTGGATATGTGATGATTCTACATGATTTTCTCACAACCTTGCAAAAAAGGCACAGTGGGTTTTCTTCTGTTTTGCTCCTACATTTTATTTTTATGACTCCCACCAATAACATTCTGCAACTTACCTGCCAGGTGAGTACCAGAAGGCTGTGGTACTCACCTGCCAGGTTGTTTAGGATGAGAAATAGCCACCTACTAAAGGAATCTTGCAGTAGCCAAAGATAGGATGACATGGCATTTTGGGCCTTTATATCTGTCAGTAGGAGGTAACTTTCTTCCCCCATGCATGCATGTAGTTCACTCTTTTACCCTGTTAAATGCCTCTGTTTAGCAGCATCTTATAAGTGTCAACTGTTCTTCTGGCTGATGGGTAAATAAGCCATCCACCACCAGACATCTGACAAGTGGCCCACATATCCTAGCCACTGTGGCTACCCATCAATAAATTCATCTGATCTGCATCATGGGGGCTAGTACAAGTCACTGCCAGTTTTGTGAATCTGCTCATTTGACTTATAGATTTGAAAAAAATACATTGATAATTGATCAAAGGCTCATCAAAAGAGTCAGTACAAAGAGAAATAATTTAGCAGCAAGATGCAGTTTCCATGGAACTAATTATGTTAACAATTAAATAGCAAGGTCTAAAAAGCACAAAGTAGAGACATAACTGTTTTCCATAAAAATGAAATCTGAAACTTTCAGTGGAATAAACTTAAAGCAACTTATTTAATTTTATAAGTCCATTCACTTATGGCAACTTTGTTATGTAAGTAGACGGCCAATAAAAGTAAAAAAGTAGCACTTGAAATAACCCAATCTGTCATAAAAAAACAAGCCAAGAAACTTACATAATGCACAAAGTATAAATCATGAGCTTTCCAATGTAGGAAATGTAAACATGGAAATAGTCACAGTTATAAATAATACATTATGGTTTGCACTCATATATCAGCTATGGCTATTTAACATCTACACATAATATCATACCATTTACCACCAGTGCTTATGATGTTTACAGTAGCTGTACTGAGGACTCAACTGGCTCCCAGCTGTACCAATAAAATCAGGAGTGCCACAGCACTGAGTGAGACATAAAATGCGTTGAATGAACTAAACTATAGGACAGTTAAAGATAATACCACACTCACTTTAACTGCAGCCACAACAGTTAAGAGCCATGGCTAGAAATCTAACTCCATCTTAAGTTACTACTATCGTAGTAGATTCTTCTTGAACATATTGTTTTCTAAGCTTCAGTAACTGATTTGAGATAATCCTTCAGGTATGGTTCTATACTTTTATTCAACATTACTCCACTTTCAATAAAAATTCTTTTGAAAGCCATATTTCAAACACAAAGCAAGTTGGTTATGATCAGAGAACCAATTGCAATCCTTTATTTCCAGAAGAAAACAAGTAACACATACATTACAACTCGTGATAGCCACCAGTCTGTCTATGTACCTATTGATCTGCCTAGCTTTACACTAGAGTTTGATTACTAAGAGAGAAAGACACTGATTCTGATGACATTTTTCATTTTCTTCAGAAGACACATTCTCACCACAGTTTCCACACAGTTTCTAGTCTGTCATCCCCGGGCAGTAGATTCCATTACAAATCATATGTATAACATTTATCCACTTTCAAACTCCTTCTTTCCTTTATTCTTTCTTTTCTTCTAGCTAAAAGGTATTCCCTGTTTGACTAAAGATAATTTACTTATCCTTGAAGGATCCCTTTATGAATGGGGGCTTAGTCAGAGAGGGATAAACCAACTTTAAGAAGCATCTATTTGAGGAAAGTCTTTAAACCAACTGTAGCTTTATCACCTTACCAACAGATAACAGGGAATTGTGGTTCACCAAGTCAAAGGCCTTTCTGATGTCAATAAAAACAGCATCCGTGAAATTTCCAGTATCCATAATAATTAGGATATCATCAAAAAAGATTCATATAGCAGCTGTTGTAGTTTTAACAGTTCAGAAAATATACTGATATCTTGAAAGGAGCTGGTATTGCTGGGTTAGTGAAGAACAATGTAAATAAGCAATCTTCTCACTGAGTTTCTCTAAAGAAGAGAGAAATGAAACTGACCCACAACTAGAGGGTGAAGATTTTTTTTTTTGTGAAACAAAATTCAGGTATTAAGCTTATTGTAGTTAATGTCGGCATGTTGCCCATTTATTAGTCCATACTGTAACCCTTATGTGACTGATGTCCTCTACTGAGCCCTCTGTGATGCACATGACATTTACCAGTTCATGTTGAATTGTGTCAGTTTGTATACACATGCAGCTCTAAGAGCATGTCTTATGTTTTGGCTTTCTGACACCCTTTTACTATTTTTGTTTTCTTTCATTTTGACTTCTTTAAGTGTGTTTCCCACATTATGTTTACTTTTACAAGAATGTTTATTGTACTTCACATAATTAGTGTAGCAGTAAATGAGACTTTTTTTTATTTTTTGAGTTACCATAATCTTCCCTTCTTTAGCCCCTGTATTTAACTTTGTATTCTTAGTTTGTCATATTTCATTGTATATTAGATTTTTATGTTTCTGTATTATACTGATGGTGTTCTTGACCCTGGTTTTATGCCTGTTTTATACACTCGTTAACTCACTTGGCATTGGCAATTTAGATTTAAAACTACCTCCTCATTTCATTTGTGGTCATGTTTATAATGATATCCCATTTTTCTCTATGCACTACTTTATGGATCTTTTAATGACTTAGAACTTTTGGGCTACTTTCTCTGTTCACTGTCATGCTTGTAATGACCCTCGTCAGTTTGGCTTTGCATAACATGCAGTTATTAAAGCCTTTATCAAATTATCTTATTATAGTTTTTATCAAGTTATCTTTATTTACAACTCTAATCTAATCCCACATGTATTAATCAGTTCCTCATCTTCATCTGTGGAACTAATTCACTGATTTTTTGAAACGTTCCCTGTGTATCAGGTACACAAATAACGGCAAACAAAGCCATACCCTTTAGGTGTTTCTAAACCAGAGTCTTCACATTTATCAGCATCAAGTAGCTAGGTACTTTTTATGCCATTTATGTTATTTTTTCACATTTTTATCCTGTTTTTTTTACCTCTAAAATTGGTTGTCTGGTTAGTTCTATTTCTGCTTGTTAGCAACTGTAGCTCCATTATTTACCTTTCACAAAATGCAACACATTCTAGTTTTTTTTAATGGTGTATTTTATTCCTTTACTCACACATACAGCTGCTTATGCTTGTGATCACTCCTCCATATTATTATTATTATTATTATTATTATTATTATTACAATAAGTATAATAACTATTTCAGTTTTCCCATTCTTTTATTGACAACAGTTCAAGGTAATTATTTTTCCCTTTGGCAGTTCTTATTATTTTCAACTTAGGGTCTCTTTGAGCATCTCTCACACTTTTCTTGATAGTCTATCTGCTTTGTTGTGTGTACTGTTCTAGGATCAATCTTTTTCAATTCAGTGTTAGGCATCAATTTTGTCTATTGCATTTTCTCATATTATAATTTAATGTTATGTTTAATATTTATTTGTTGTAAGATGTTTAAGTATCAACATATTTTAATAAATAAGATATTTTTGCAGAGGTTATATGTTCTGTTTATGTACACATTTATTTATATTGTGTCACTACAGGTCCTTAGTCTAAGGATTTATTGGCTACATTTTGTTTGTTATTGGTCTTCTCTTTACCCAAGATAGTGACTGACTATTTACTGACTGGCTAATTGGTCTTCTTGACTCCTTTTTTAAACCTCTGATTGGTGCTCTAGTATATCTTGATTTATTGCTATTGGAAGGCAATTGGTCCATTATTGTAACTTCACAGTCATTCCCATTTTATTTCATCAAACCTACACTTTGTTTAAAGAGTAGTTAAGTGGGACAGTTGCTGTTTTTCTATTTCTCTGTGAGCTTTGGGCTGTGGCTGGTGCCCTGTGAGAGTTAAGTGATACAATTATTGCCTGCCGGTTTGTGCCACTCTTTGATTTTTTCTGCGCTTGCTCTCATGATAGTGCTAACCCAGGAAAACCCACTTAGTCTACGGTGCTGGATTCATATATGGCATCATCTTTAGGAGATTTCAGCACTGGTTATCCTTAGTTTAATGCTATATTCTCTTTTGTTTTCCTGTTTGCCAGTTCATTCAAACCGCTATGTGATCTGCTCAATATCATCACTGGTTTTGATGTGGGCTCATCTGGAACATCAACATCATTTTCTCTTTTGTGTCAGTCACAGGTCTGTGGGAAGTGTTCCCCTTTTCATCTTGACCAATGATAGATGTCTATATTTTTCCCTTTCTTATGCTTTATTTTATATGAATTTTTTCTTGGTTACTTGACCACACTTTTGTCCCTGCTTTCTCTTCTCCATCCCCAAAGGCAGATGACTTCTTTAAAACAAAAAAGTCAACATTGACAGAAAGAAAACACTTTAATATACTTTACCACTTTTTTTTCCAAAATCAAACAATAACTTCATCAGAAGTAGAAAACTTCCAGTCATTGCACATTTAAGTTATAAAGGCTACATGATTAATATCACATTATTAAACTTCATTATTAAACGTAAGTAAGAATTAATAAATACAATATAAAATATAGAAACCATTAATATTCACTAAGAACTTTAAATATCATTAAATCCTAGTGTTTCATCAGCTGGTAATAAAAATGCCCATGTCTATATATTTCTTTGATTTCAAGCAAATTCTCAGGATTTCCTCCAATTAGAAAAGACTCTACATGGTCAATAATAAAAAAACACTAATTTTCTGAAATTACTACATTTTAAACTGTGACTGAACAACACGTTAACTGTAACATGTTACTGCACCAACTATGCGTGTTTATAAATCTTATGTGAGAGCGTCTTCATAGTTTCACCCACATATGTGATTTCTTTCAACTTGGACTTTTTTGTTGCATACTTAGATTATATTTTTTCTTTTTTCTTTTACCTTCTTGCAGCTGCAGAGAGTTTGCATCTTTAGTTGACTTCTTTAATTGACTGGTTGGTTGCATTATTGTTGGGTTGCTTGTTAACTGTGTAGTTGGATTGTCACATGATCATTTTCATTGACAATATAGGCATCCAAGAGCACTGTTGAAATATATGTAGAGTACAGTACAGTACAACAATACACTGAAGGATTAGTGTAGGAATAACATTACTCAGGGTAATATAATAACATTATATGCAGTAAATGAGAGCAGTTTGCAAGTAATTGCAACCTTATGTTCAATGTATACAAATTAACATTTTAAGTTCCTGGACATAACCTTTCATGGCTAATAACAACAGTATACAGCAGCATGAGAGATATGTCATTTACAACACATTAATTTGTCTCTAAAATGACTGCATTTATTGTTTGTGAAAGGATAGTCTTTGAGCTTTCTTCTAAAACCTTTAAATGTTTTTTTTTCCTGTGTTACTTCAACAGAAAGACTAATCCAGCATACTGGTCATTTTGCTAAATTCTTTTTAAATAAGTGTTAAAAGATAGTTGTATTTTGAGCATTATGACTTCAACATTCTATGGTCTTTGTAGGAATGCTTTCAACTATTAACTTTGAATGTAAGGGCAAGAAGTTGATTTGCTATACCTGCAACAGGAAGACAGCTTATGTTTTGAAGACGTAAGCAGTTATGATTGTCAAGGCTCTGCTAAAAAGATGAATTCATTAATTTTAATAATGGCTGTTTGAAATAATGTAGTCTTTGCAGAAGAATTTAAAGAGACAGTGGAGAGAGCCTATTCTAGCTTAGGTAGCAGTATGTTTTTGGAAATGTCATTCTTATCATGTGAAATAGTAAATGTGATTTATTTTTTGTAAGAAAGTTTAAGCTGGGTAAGACTTTAATGACTGCTTTCTTTATTTAAACCTTAAATGAGAAAGTAGGCTCCATTAGAAAGCCTAGGCACTTGTGCTCATGGACCTGGTTAACTGTCTCCCTAACAGAGTCTAACATTGATATCTGAGTAAGTGTTATATTTTTGGGGTTTAGTAAAGAACATATACTAGACCATTTTGAAACTTACTGGAGATTATTTTAGGATATTCAGTTCTACTGGAGATTAGTATGTAGATAGTTGCAAAATTATTGAGAGCACCGCAGTAGCATATTATCTGCATATATTGTCAAGTCTATGGAAGTGAGGTCAAAGGGAAGATTATGTAGAAAGACAGACAAAGTGCAGTTGTGTAAGTAAACTTTCCATAACAGTAGATGTTTGTATGATCACTGCTGCAGTAGCCTAAGCTACATGAGTTGTATCCTGCATAGGATATAACAGCCAGCCTGCTTCCAGAGCTTTAGGGCACCTTCCATGTATCAAACAATTAACCAGCTCAAGCTGAGCTTACTAAACAGATAGGGTTGGACACCAAACCTTTCACAACTTTCATGCCAAATGAGAGACGGAGGCTAAACTCTGAGAGGACAGTGCTAGGAAAAGAAAAAAAATACATGTCCAAACCTGCCAGAAAAAAAAAAAAAAAAAAAAAAATAAACAAAAAAAAAAACCACCAAACAACAAGGGGAATGGAGGGAGGGAGCAACTGCTGCAACAGATGATCACATGAAAATTGACTGTTATGTTAAATTTACTTACCCAGCTGTATTATGTTCTTCGTATTGATCCCTGCTTCAGTAGGCTGAGCTATATGGCTAGATTACGATAGCTTAGAACAAATGGGAGGTAGCAGGGGAAGAGCCCAGAAGCCCCTGCAGAATGGTCCTAGCAAAGCATGTCCTGGACCTGGAGAAGGAATCCAATTTATAGTACTTTGTAAAAGTATGCACAGAGGACAAAGTTACTGCTTTTACAATATTTCTAGAGTCCAACTCTTTCCAAGAAGCCATAGATGAAGTGAAAACAGTGGTATAATGAGCCTTAACCCTGTTAGGAACAGTTTTGTTCTGGTGGAAATAACAAAAGGTAATAGAGACAGCCCTTTGGAAATAGTCTAGTTTGACACTGGTTGTCCCTTCTTATTCCCTTCACAAGAAATGAACTGCTGATCAGAAGTTCTGAAAAGATTTTGTTCTGTCATAATAACATCAGCATTGTCTGTGAACATTCAAGGTAGGAAGTATTCTTTCTCCCTTATTTTTGAGTTTTGGAAAGAAAACTGGGAGATGGACAGTTTGACTTTAAGTAAACTTGGATATCACTTTAGGAATAAAATAAGGATTGTTTCTTAAAAAACATGCCTCTGTGAAAGATGAGGTGCAAATGTCAGAGCAATCAGCAAAATAGATTTCTATGTTAAGAACGTCAAGTTAACTAGATGACCTGGTTCAAATAGATGATATGTTAGCTTCTCTAACCCAGAAATAAGAGTGCAGGGTGAAGATTCTGGTTTTCTGGGTGGCCTGTTATGGAGTGCCCCTTTCAAAAACATTTTCACATGAGGTTGCATTCAAAGAGGGGGATCCACGGGTAGACATGCTGAAATGGCCAACAAATAAACTTTGATAGAAAAGTAAGATAAATAAATAGGACAGTAACTCACAAATACTGTAAAATGAGAGAAACAGTAGCTCTGAATGATGCTGTTTCTTTTGTGTACACCAACTGAAAAACCTTTTCCATTTGCTTATATATAATTGTTTTTAGTAGTATGCTGTCTTGCCTACATTGGTACCTGGTTCACATCCTCAGAAAGGAGGTGCCTGAAAGGTAATACATCCCTTTTATCCAGGCAGTTTGTGGTAGTTGTTTGGGGTCAAAATATATCAAGCAACCTGATCTTTTTTGAGTAAATCCAGTCTGTGAGGAAGCTTGTTGTAATTTCCCCTGGTCAATTCCAAAAGAAGATGCAATCACTGTTGCCTGGCCTAGAAGGTAGTCAACACAATGATCCTTCTAAATCTTCAGAAGTACTCTGGAAATCAGTGGAAAGGGTATAAAAGCATATAGGAGCATTCTTGTCCAAGGAAAAGAAAAGGTATCTGTCTTTAAGGCCTTTTTGCATGCAACTCATTCTCTTACAGACTCCTCTGTGGAGATCTGTGTCTAGCCTTTCATGCCATAAAAGATCCAACAATATTTGATGTCTTATTGCTTCACAGAACTAATGGTATATCAAATACTTAGTCAAATGAACGAAACATTCATCAGTAGATAAATAAGACACACTGGATTGATAAATTAATATTCCAGTGTATTCTTCACCTCTGGAACAAATGTTCAGTACATGTTAAGCAGAGTACCACCATTGCAACCTTCAAGGTAAACCTAGAATATCAGGTGGGCTGCCTCATATTCTCTCCTGGTCTATCCTATCTTATCCTCCTTGAAGCTAGAGAGAAATTTTGAATATTTTTTTGGCCAGATTTGAAATGGTCTGAAGACTGATTGATAAATACTTGCATATGAACCTATGAGTCCTGGAACACAAGTCTGACAGTTGATTGTTTAGAGAGCAGGCAAAATGGTCAACTTGAGTAACTCCGTACAGATGGATCAAATCATGGAAGACCCCTGATTCAGTTTGAATTCATGAGGGCCTGCCTTAGTCCTGCTCAGCTTGTCTGCCACACAATTTTGCTCTGACAGAATGTAAGATACCTATAGACTGAGATTGTGCTGTAAAGCTATATCCCATGCTATCATGGCTAGTCGACACAGGGGGTAAAATCTGGTCCCTCTTGCTTGTTTATGTGCCACATCACTGTGGTATTGTGTGTAACTATTTGAAGTGGTCCTGGGGACCACAGATGATTTAGATAGTTGACAGCTGGGCTAGCATCTCTTTTATATTCATGTGTTTTGGTCTGTCTTTCTTGTCCCAGAGACCTTGAACTTTTCTTTCCATTGACTCTGCTCCATAAGCAAAGTCTAAGGCATCTGTAGTGAATGGGAGACATATATTCTTAGAAATCTGATGTTTCTACCAAGTGATTTCCTTCTTCACAAATCTCAGAACTGGAAATTGAAAATAAAATGGCTGCTGATGCTGGAACCAAACTGATTTCAGATAAAAATATATCTTTCTTATGTGGAGTCTTGCAAGAGGTATCATGAGAATCAGGGAAGCCATGAGACACAAAATCCTGAGGTATTCCCTCACAGTGACAGAAGTCTAAGTGGAAAACCTCTGGAATAGAGCTAAGCTTAGATCTATTTATTCCTATGGGAGAAAATCTCTTTTTACTGAGGAGCCTTAAAAATACAATCCTGTGTGATGGAGTCATAAAATAACTTTTGAATGTTTTCTTGGAATCCCAGCCTGTGTAGGAGATCTCTTACCCAGGGGAGAGAGATTACTGACACTAAGCAAAAGATAATTAAATCATCTAAATATGGAAAAATGTGGATACCATGTTGCCTGCAGTGGGCTATAACAGCAGCTAGACACTTTGTCAAAACCTTTGGAAGAAGGATAGTCCAAAGGGTATGGCAGAGAACTGATAAAATGATACAGAGACACAAAACCTTCAAAACCACCCAAAATCTACATGCATGCAATGACTTTCATCTTTTAAATCTGTGGTTACTATAAAACTCAAATGAGGAAAAGGGGTAACAGGCTGTGGAGCAAGAGCATATTGTACTTGGTCACAATCACACACTCATTCAGGAAAGAAAGATCCAGAGCTTGTCTTCAGGAATCTTCTTTTGCTGGCTTTAAAAACATTCTTGAGTAAAATTATTTTGCGTACTTGGGAGGAGGAACAACTGCTCTTATCCCTCCTTAGACAGCACATGATGTAGGACAGGGGAAAGAGTAAAGCTTGGTATGCTGGATAAGAAGGAATTCCCCGAAAAGGGGAAATGTTCTTCCCATTCTATGGATCACATACATGACCCATTTGTCTGAAACTATCAGTTGCCAAAGAGAGAAGCTGATATTCAGATTTTTTGGAAGGGGTAAGGTACTACTATATATAGTAATTCTGACTTGTTTGATTGTCCTTTGTTTGGGGAGAGATCCTGCTTTTTTTCTGGAACCTCTCTGCAATTGCTTTTTAAACATCTGTTTATCAGAATTCTGTTGTGACTGTTTATTTTTGTTTCTTGACAAAACTGGATGAGGGAGCATAAAATCCCCTGTAGAATATAAAGAAGATGGGATGAAAAATATGAGAGATTCCCATGAATCAGTTTACCTCTCTCATCACAATTTTTTGATATCTTCTACAGCAGATGTCAAAAAACTCCAAAGGAGAATTTAACATTTCATTTTTGAGTTCTTCTGGAAGGTTCTGAGAATGTATCCAAGCAAACTTCCTCAGGATAATAGCAGTGGCAGCAGCCCTGGAAGTAGTATCTACAGTCATAAACATGCTTAAGTCAGTGAGTAGTGATGGGAGAAATAAAAGAAACTAAACTACACAAAGTAGATGTTTCCTCATAAAAGGAAACTGCAGACAAAACATTCCTCATGCATTCACAATCAGTATAAACCTTAACATATCTGCCTAACAATTCAGAATTTTAAAAGTCAATATTGCAGAAGCATACACTTTAACTCCAAACTTATCAGCAGCTTTATCATCCTTATCAGAAGGAGAAAGATTATAATTAACAAAATGTTTGGCAGTAGCTGGATTAACTAAAGCTATACCTGCTGGGTCGAGTCTGGGATTGGTGTATAAAAACTTGAAAAGACTGACAAACTTTGCACATTCTACATCATTTCTTAGAGGCAGTAAGTTGGCTGTTAGGGGAAACAACAGGCTGTAACAAATGCATCCTCCAGTGCTGATAGCTCTGGGGGCATGAATGAGGGTTCTGGAAATTCTACTTGTAGTAAGTCATAATATTTTCTAAGAAACTAAGAAACCTCAGTGTTCTCCCACTGAAGGAATGTCTCATTCTGGAAATAGTCTGAGAGAAAGATAATCTCCTATATGGAGAATTAGATACCACTCTCTACTCAGAATTTGAACTAGAAAACTGAAGAGAAAAGACAGTGTCTGTGCCTTCACATTTCCCTACACATTCAAATTCTTTTTTTTGAAAACAATTTTATTGATTTTAAATAAAACAAATTTTATAAACAATCACATAAATTTCACAGAAAAATGGTAATTTCAGAGATTGTAACATATAAATTCAAATAACTATATAGAATATACATTCAAATTCTTGAACCTCTTCAGGGAAAGCAAAATCCCTTTTTATTTTACCAGAAATCACCTTCCAAGAAAGGACAATAGTCTGCATGAAAACCCGTGCCAAGGTCAATAAATTATTCTTGTCCAGAAAAACTGACACAGGTCAAGTTAAATGTTTAGTTTTATGTCTCTTTTTGACAGGCCTAGGTTTGCCAGCTTCCCCTGGGATGAGCACAGCATTCTGGTTAAGCATGGGCACATTTCCTGCTGTTTCTCCCAGGGCTGACAAGAGTGGCTCTCCCTTGTCCATTGAGGGGACCCAAAAAGCCACAGAGGATGTGGCTAACCCCCAGCCAAGGGTAGCTGTATAGACAATACTAGAAAAATCAGAGGAAAAAGATGAGTGGTCTGAAAAAACAGCCTTGGCCACAGCATAGTCACCCACCTGTGGCTGTAGCAAATGACCAGCCTGCTGTGATGGCAAAGGCTGTTTAGTTATTTTTTTCCTTCTTGTAGCTGGAAGGAAGTTTGACCAAGGGACAGGTAATTTGTTCCATGTTGAAAACAAAAAAAGTGCTTGTTTCCCAAGGAACTTTAGCAGCAATAGCCAGTAAAGCAGGAAAGTTACAAAAATATTTTTTTCCCACAAAAAACACAGTAAAAGCACTTTAAACACATTCCCACCCCTACAAATAAAATAAACACAGTTTTTCTACAATAAAATTAGCTTTAAGCAAGTTTTAACAACTTTTTCATAGCAAAAGTAAAAATGTGTGCTCCATTTTAAAAGTACATATAAATCATGAGACAGCCAGAGAAAATACGTCATACATTGCATTGGTAACTTTCTATATTGTCATTAGGGCACTAAACACAGGCTTAAAGTCACATAGTGAGTCTGTCAGAAGACTATACTTTCTGATATGCTCAATTAATTGATTATAGATTAGTTTCTTTTCAAATATTATGGCAATAGGAATGAGACTGGCATTGGTCTAAATTTATTTAAACACCATTATTGAATTATCACTGGTCACATAGGCAAACTTACATTTAAATAAAAGTAACCAAACCATATTAACAAGTTAACATTTACAAACATTATGCATCACATATATTGTTCTGTATTTACTTCAGAATCTCGAATGACTGAAAACCCAATTATCATATGGTCAAGACCATATGATCAGGTTTTCAGAAGCTCAAAATTCTGAAATTAATCCAGCAAAAAATGAATAAATAAATAAGATAAAATGTTTCTGCAAGGGGACAAGCCCCCCTGCACCCCCCACCCCCACTACTTAAATATACCAACTCCAAGGTCACACTACAGCGAGGAAAAGGGAAATCTCCCATTCCACGCTGTATGCAGATCTTCGTTCAGAATTTTGAGCTTCTGAAAACGCGATCATATGTTCTTGAACATATGATATTCTGGTTTTCAGCCACTCGAGATTCTGCAGGGAATCCATTGCTCTATATAATATAATCAACTCATCATTACATAAATTCTTCAATTCATGCTTTCTCTTAAACCGTATTCCATATACAAAACATTTTTTCTACATGTATTGTTTCCATAACTTCCATTTTTGCAATGTAATTTATTCCTAACCTTTTCTACAGATCTTATGTCCTGCTTTTTTATCTCTGTTACAATATTCACTACTTTAGGCCTGGCTGTTTTAGACTTTCCATGTTCTACTAATTGCTTTATTTGATAGCCACCAGAAGTAAACTTAACAAGGGCTTACTATCTCTGGGCAATTTAGATCCTGTATCCCAGCTCAAAAAATAAACAAATGAATAACATAAAATAAAATGGAATAAAATAAAAAAAAAATACTTAGTTATTCTCATTTGCTTGCCCAATATTGCTGACAAAGTACTCTGCAGGAAATGTTTAAAATCTGCTAACTTATAACACTCCTAAAACATATGTCCCAGTTATCTCTTTCTTCCCCATTACACCTCCAACTTTTTTCATTTACCTGAGGAAAAATTCTTTGGAGTTTGCTTGGGGTATAAAACTACCCATGAAAACACTTCCAGGCAAAAATCTTAAATTGTCAAGCCATAGTTATGGCCTCCCATTTTTTCTTTGTGAGTTGGTTATCTAATCTCTCTTCCCAATCTTTTCTGACCTCTACTGATTGATTACTATAATTATCCTGGAATATTTTATACACCCTACTAATTATTCCTTTCTTAATAGCAGCTTCTGTTCTGAACTAAATACTCAGCCAGTGCAGATATTTCACTTAGGATTTCCGTGTCCCTTTCTTTTTGCTTATACTCTGATACCAATCCCTGATAGGGAAGGCAATCTCTAGCCTACAGTCCAAATGTCTTCTTTGCCTCTTTCCATTCTGTTACCTTTCCCCTCTGTAATCATTTGTTCCTGATACTTTGGTTCCTTTGCCAGCTTCCTTCAGCAAATTCCAGCCCCCTCTTGCCTCTTCTCTGTACCCCTAACTCCAGTCATCCATATCAGCAGGCTATCATTTCTCTATTCCTGTGTTGGTTTAGTTCTTTGTATACTTTCTTCTACTTTATGAATATAATATTCTCTCTCTTTATTTTCTTCAAATTTTGGGGGGTTCTAATGCCATGACATGAATGGACCCCATTCCTAACTAAAAGTATGATTAAAGTTAATGAAATTAGTACTGTTTCAATCTTTGATGCCAGCCAGAAGTGCTCTTCACAGAACCCGCAATGTGCCAATTAATGACTCCTTCTGCAAATTGTATGGAGTTGCATATATTGGCAACATATCTAAATGCAATTGTAGATTTTTTTTTTATAAGACACATTGCTCCTACTACTATTGGAACTATCTGGGTGTCTTTCTTCCACATTACTCCCATTTCTGCTTGCAGATCCTGATATTTTATGACCTTGTGCCTCTCTGTATACAAGTCACTGGGTGTAACAGTTTCAATGATCAATGCTACTTTTGTCTTCTTTTTATGGACCATTATATCTGGTTTCCTCACATCTATCTTTTGAGCTGGTGGTAATGGGTGAGCCCATGTGACATAGACTTCATAATTTTCTATGATGCTTTGTGGTTCCTGTTTCCAGTGATTTTCAGCTGTTTCAGTATTATAATGTTTGGACAATCCCAAGTGCAACAATTTTGCCTCATTATTATGCCTTTCAGTATACAGTCCTTCTGCCATTAGTATATCACATCCATCAGCAAAGTGTGCGACTATTTCCAAATCTGTTTTACAAAACCTACATTTGTCTGTTTCTCCTACATGTTCAATGGACTTTGTAAACCAATGTGTATGTAGCCCACTATCTTGGCCCACCAATATTAACCTTTCATCTTTTGGTTTAAATTTGCCTGTCCTTAACCATTCCTGTGTTTGATCCTGATGAACATGAGGGTCTTCCAGGAGTTTTCTATGCTTCCAACTATATCTATGCATTTTCCACATTTCTTGCCTTCTCATCTGATCCTTCACCTTATATTCTTTAATTTGCTTTTTTAGCACATTCAGTTGCTGCCTGAATTTTATCTACTTCTGGTTTGATTTCCATTTCCTCTAGACACCAATATGCTTCTGCTAGACGAAGAAGGGAAGTCATCTTAGATTTATTCTCCTCATATTTCAAAACTTTCACGATATTTGGGTCTTGTGAGGTCAGCAGGTATGTGTGTAGTCCCAAAATTGCAGAACTACTGCCATAATTGAGTTTTTTTCTAAATGGCTATAAACTCTGTCGGCATCAATTCCAGTGTATAGCTTATATATCGTCAGAAGGCAAGTTATTGGTCTATAATTTTTAGGGTAGCTTGCAGGTTCACTCTTAAGTAGGAACATTGCTTTTCCTGTCATTAGCCAGGTTGCTGGCTGGGGTGTGCATATAAATAGTTCTTACTCATGGCTAAATCTTTGTGCAGACATTAATACTTTTATTCAGAAGTTAGGTTCTGCATCTGGGCCTTGGGGTTTTCCAGTTAGAGGCTTTTCTTAACTTTGTTTCAATCTCTCTGGCTGTTACTTCATCCCATTTCATATCCTGTACCTTTGAATTCTTTCTTTTACATCTTTTATCCATTTAGCATCTTTTTATGTTCCACAGGATCTTCATAAATACTTCTCCAAAATGAATTTGTTTCTTCTTCTTTTTTTTTTGTTTTTTTTTTGGTGGTCTTTCACTTCCCTTTACCTTGTTTCCCAGTTCTCTATAAAACTTTTTTGGGTCATCAATACATTGCTTACTTTGTACTTTTCCTTTATATTTATCTGTGTATCATCTAAGTTTTTCTGCTTGTGCTGATATTTTAAGTTTATTATTTGCGACAGTGCATGATAAATCATGATCCGTTATAATACTGCACATTGCTTTTCTCACATCTATCTTTCTAAGTATTTTTGTTGATCTGTTCCCACTTCTATACTCTTCTAACAATGGCACTTTTTGTCTTAATTGCTTTATAGTTTTCTCTATTCAATACTTCCATGATGGTATTCAATTTCTCCCTTTCCTTTAGTACCTTGTGTTCTTGAAGTGGACTTTTATATGTTATTAACTTAGCGGCACAGTAATATAGCCTGCTTTCTTCTGTTGCATTATGTGGATCTCTATAGACAGTCCTAATTACCGTGTTCATTTGTTTTATCAAACTTCTAACTTTTCGGGTTTTATTGACCTTCTGCAGTCTATTTCTTTCATTGATCTTAATATGTCTATCTGTCTCTATTAAATCAAGCAACTATTCTCTTAGCTCATTTTCTTCTAAACTGAGGGCACATTTTTTGTTCTCCATTTTCTGAGGGCATTCTATAGAAAGTAATATAGCATCTTCCTGTGGCAAATTCTCTTCAGTTTCATCTTGTGTCATCCATTGCTCTATCATATGGGACCTCATTGGCCTATTGCTTCTAAAAGTTCACTGCTTCAGGGTTGCCACAGTTTCTTGCTTCTTCCCTTGCTGTCCATCTTTAAGTGAATGTTTATACTGGTTTCCTGTGGAAGGCTCCAAAATATCTTGATATGGCAACAGACCATTCTTTATGACTATTGTTATGATTTTCTATATGACTATTGTTATTGGTCTTAAGGATCAGCATGCAAAATCATGCTGTTTCCTTACTTCTAGAATTTCCCCCTACTTCATCACCATCCTTTTCCACTTTGAATTGTAGCTTTATGCTTGTGTTATGTATAAAAGCATTAATTGTGTAGCTCTAAAATGTCCCTTCACATCAAATAATCATAAACTTTCCTTGTTCTGTTGGAAAGATCAACTTATCCCACTTGACTCTTGCCCTCTTCCACCCCCAGATAATATACTTCAACTCTTTATTAATTATTATCCACAACTTCTCTTCTGGTTGATAAAAATATGTCTGACCTATATATAAAGCTAACTATACCTAAAAAAGCTAACTGCACATTTTATCAGGCTTCAAGATCATTTCCCTAGCCTACTGCATCCCTTTTTACCATCTCTAGCAAAAAAAAAAAAAAATAGGGTTTATTCATATCACTGTTTGCCACCTGTCACCTTATACATGAAGGGTGGATTAGATTTTGCCCATATCAATCCTCTAACATAATTTTCCACAACATAAGTAATTGTGGTTGTTTTTCTTGGGAGCTTGTGTATTTGCTGAGGGACAATTATTTGCCTGATAGTAGTGAGAAAGCTTTATCACTGAAAGACACGTTCAGCAAACATGTAGTGCTATTCATTCTTCACTGCTGTGCAACCATGGAGTGGGTATGCAGGACAGCTTGGCCAGCTGCAAAAAAAAAAAAAAAAAAAAAACAGTATATGTTGCTTTCAGTGATTATTTTCAATGGTTTGTCCATCAAAGAATAATCCAAGGAAGAAAAATCATGAATCCCTTAACTGTTGATGAGCCATTATATAGTTTACAGCATCCATTAGTTGTATGGCTACCTGCAGAAATGTTTAACATACAAATAATTTTTTAAAGTGATTAATATCATGATTCCCCTGCCTGTTCTAATACCTGGCACATTATCCATGAGCAGGTGATAGCTGCCCAGAACAAATTCTTATGGACATGCATTGCCTTACAGCCATGATTAATTTATGGCAATAATACTAAATCCTTCCAGAAGGGAATGAGTTTTCACTTGTATCCACTTACTGCTTATGCTGTTTGTGTTTTCTAGGGTTATTTTCAGTCCTTTTGCATGGATTTATGTGGTATTTATTAATAGATATTGGTCCTGGGATTTTCTGAATAACTCTTTCTCTAATAAGTTTGAGGATTAAGATGCCTAATCTTGTGAGGCAAGGTTTAATGTTCTGTGAGAAAGTAAGATAATTTTGGATCAAACAATATGGGATTTGTAGTTGCTTTTGAGTAAGTTGTAGTACTTTTACAACTATTATATGAAATTCTGGAGATAGACAAATTGTGAAAGTAGGATTATGAGACAGGGTTAGAAAAAGTGATGCTGCTAAGAAAAGATAAAGGTCTTGCTGCTGCAAATACAGAAGGGAAGAAAGGGCCTATTAGCAGTTAAACTGGAAGTATAGTATTAAATAGACTAAATGTAATTATATCTGATGTGATGGAAAAACAGGACAATTATAAATAAAGACATGTACGTCTCTATAAAATGGGTATTTCAGGTAAGTAAGACAAGAAAGTAGGGCTTGTTATGTGGGATGATGTAAATATAATTTGAACTAAAGGATTAAGAATATTAATTGTAATATTCATTTAGATAGTTAACGTGTTTTACAGGCTGAACAGGGTTAAAAGGTATTTTCAAGAAGGGTGATTGATCAACAGGCGTTTGGTATTACACAGTGAACAGCTTTGCATGGTCCCTCATTTCTTCTGTCCCACTTTTATAGGTAAGAGTTACATTGTAGACTTGAGAGCCTGTGTGCATTTTTATCTCTTAATCTCTCATGCCAGTCCTGTTTCTTTTACTTTTTATCTCATTCTCCTGCTGGAAATCAAGCTAAACTGTTCTGTTTGGCTGCACGATATTTTAGAATTTTTTTTCATACCGATTTTTCAACCCCATAGAAGCCATGCCTCTCAACTTCTTAGTGTAAGAAATCTGGACAAAGCCTGAGAAAAGGGGGGGGGCAAAGGGCCAAAAATAGGGACAGATTTTAAATATTGCTCTTATAAATTTATAAAGTTGCTAGAGTAATATGTTTTGTGTTGCCATGCATTTTCTGAAGCATTTGAAGTCTGAAACGCAAATGTGTGTCATTATTTAGTGACTTCAATCCTCTAATCATCCCAGTGATTTGCCAGAAAACCACAAATTTTATGAGGAATAGACCAAAAATAAAAGGCAAAAATCTGGACATTCTGTGAAAATCTGGACAGTTGAGAGGTATGATAGAAGCCTGTCACTCAGTCTCCTGCTTTTCATCTAGTTCCTACCTTCCCCAGGTATTTTTCTTGAAGGATATTACTTTTGACAAAGAGCAGCTGTATACATTTTTTTTCTTTTCTTTTTCCCTCTTTTCTCTTTTTTTACATACATATTACTACTTCCACTTATCAACAGCTAACATAACAAAGCTGCCTCATTATGTTGGGCTGCACAAGTGATAATACTTTAGTTTAATTTTTAATTGGTTAATTATATATTGCACTCACTCATCACTGGCTAATCTTTGATTGTTGCCTCTTCCATCATGCTCTGCTATTGTTGGTGAATACTTATAGGGCTCTAACTGTTCTGTAATACGACTTCACCAGCTTTAGACTAGGGTGGCTGTTTTAATATTATTTGCTTATTTTAGCTTGACTTAATACAACAAAGTTCTGCAATTTAATAATACATGCCACTGTGTGAGTTTCTTTAGGTTATATGCTAACAGGTTACTGTCTGAGGTCAAACCATCCTGCATGTTTTCCTTCTTGCCCCTTGCTTCCCCCTCCCCTTTTTACCTCTCTTTATTCATATTTTTGGTTTGACTTCTATGATCCCCTTATGCCAGTAATTATTTTTTTCCACTCAGCCTTCTCTCTCCCAGTATTTATTCTGCCCTGTGTTCCCATATATGGTATTAAGTACCCCTCTTTCCTCTCTTTACTATTTATGCTTTATTTTCTAACATGATATTATGCTTTTTTTTACTGAAACTCATTGGAAAATACAATTTTTCTATAATAGTTCATGCTAGGGGCACCAACATCCATTAGCCTTTCTTAATTGTACACTATTAACTGTTCCGGTTCTCTATTCTTGCTGTTCATCTTGTTAATCTGGATTGGTTCATCTAACTTTACTCATATTGGGAAACCATGCCAAAGCTATTTTGATCTTTAGTGCTCTCTACACATCTTCTTTTGTATCTCATCTCCTGTGTATTACTATGTCTAGCACTCCTGTTCCTCCCCTTAGTGTTACCTAATTAAAGGGCTTTGCTCACACCTTTGCTTAGTTTTATTACCTCCTTCCAGGCAGTTGCAGAAACACTGACGTCAGTACTAGTGTATGTCACCTTCTTCTACATTATATACTGGGATTATTATTTAAATATTTAATCGGCCAGTGGTATACAGACATCTTCATGGATTGGGAACAATGCTCATTGGCTAGTGGGCCACTACTGTCCTTCACATCTTGATTGGTTCTTAGAACTTTACAATTCAATAGCTGCTTGGAGCTGGCTACTTACCCCCATGCACCCCAACCCCCAACTTATCAAATGACAAACTTTTATAGTGCTTGTAGTCATAAAGTACTTTATAAAATGCATTTGATGTGTTTTAAAGAACTAGTCTGAAAATATTCTGGGACTAAGAAGAAAGCATCTTTTCTAAGAGGTTAATAACGTAAATGTGATTTACTTACAGACACACATGTATATATATATATATATATATATATATATATGGTTCTACCTGACTTCGTCGACAGCGCAGAAGACCGACAACGGAATCCGGAGCTCCAGAAGATCGACATCGAAGAAGACCGACGCGAATCGCGAGTGGCAGAACATCGACAATGCAGAAGACCGACACGACGGATGACAACACCAACGCCGAGGATGCCGACATGGGGAAAGGCTGTGTGAGTATGCG